>NC_067246.2:113110326-113732258 GCF_019359855.2 Lolium perenne
CACCTAAGTAGCTAGATTTCTATAGCAGGCCAAGTAGCTCTTGAACTTGAGTTAGCAATAAGATAGACTACGAGTCGTTCTTCTGGAGCTTTATTTGAAGTTTTACCTCACTGTAAAGTAGGAGGCTGTGTTGATCTTATGTAAACAGTTCGTGTGTACTTCTATAGACATACCTTGGACTCGCATATGTTTCTGTTGTACCACTCTGATAGATGTAATATGAGTGGAACGGTGTTTCACTTGTGTTATGTCAACGACTTGTGTACTACACCATGCAGTGGTACGCTGGGTCATTTTAGCTGGTATCAGAGCAAATGATTTGACCCTAGGATTAAAACCCTTTAAAAGAGACCTATAGGTTTTGGTAGTGTCTGTAGGAAGTGTATTAGCGAAATCAACTATGCTAAACCAATTATTCTTTTGACTTGAGATGGGTATTCACTTGAGAATAATCCTGACACACTTGAGTCAATCTTTCTTATCTATATATCTTAAATGAAGTTAATTAGTTATCTTGCTTCATTCCAAATTAATAGAACACCATTGGAGCTTAAGATAATGGGTGGTAGTAGACCGCAGTTGGTATACAACACATGGTAGTCCAAAGAGAGGATACAACCATAAGGAAGATATCCTATTGGAAGAGGTATACCAAGTCATGTTATGGTTAAGTAAGAGTCATTTAAAATGTCAAATGACTGATGTTAAGTAAGGGAGATAAGTTATATAAGGTAGTATATGTCTATGATGAGTCAATCATAGGAGGTAAGGAAGAGTGATATGAGTTATAAAACTCTACTTTTCATGGTAAAGTTGGTAATCATATATGATTCACTTGAGAATCATGATGTGAGGAAATAGAACATCAGACGTGAGTTAACAGAAGTATGATGAGGAGTAGGATTTAAGGAATAGTTCGAAAGCTTAGGCCTTAAAATCCTGGACACAGTGCCAAGTATGTTAGAACCATAGTCCTTAATTTAAAGAAGGCTTATTTAGAGCAAATAATATAGAGAAATCCTAGAGTTATAGGTGGTGTATTCTAAACAATCATGTGTTTAGAGTAGACATGTTAGAACTAATTGTATTATAGAAAGTAGTCCTCAATAGCACATATATATGGTATACTATTTTTAGTACTTCCAAAGAAAACTAGGTTAACTTCAACTATCCCAGGCCATTTTGTTTCAAATTGTCTCATTGCAAATGTGCAATTAAGATAAATGTTGAGACAAATAGTAGAAATTCACGTATTCATGCTAAGTATCACAACCCAAACCTATCTTATGTGGTGTTATATATTGCACATCTACACCTGGTGTTTAGGGATGTCTTACCTGTGGTGACCCTGCATACCACTTCATGTTGTAGTATGCCAGTCGTTGACATAACATTCACGAAGTACCATTCCGCAAATATTACATCCCTCAGAGTAGTACAACAGAACATAGCAGGTCCATAACTCATTCATTTATTATTACAAGCATAATGTACATATCATCTCGGAGCTCCTCTTGGGTCCTAAGAGGGATACTCCTGGGTTCGAGGCGAACCCATCTTAGCTTACAATATAGAAGTCTTACTAGGTGAAACATTTATTCCCTCGAGCAGTTAAGTACTAAGAGTTCGTACTGCTCAGATACTACTACTACTTATCGGTCTAAGCTTGCTCTCCTCCGGAACCCTCCCCGGTTCCGTAGACTATAAGGTAGTCTACACCTTCGACACCTCCAGAGAGGTCTGGTTCTTCATAGCCGATGATGTCGGCTCCTTCAGGGTTGTCGTTGTCCTCCCCCAGATGGTTCAGACAATCTAAGCAGGGGATTTAAGAGTGGTATGAGTACGAGCGTACTCAACAAGTTCATTATAGAAAAGAGGTGTTTAATGCACTATCTACGATATTAGACCAACAAGTCTAATACCAATGCAGGTTTTGATAAACATTTCTTCAAGAGGTTGCTTTTATTTCAAAGAACTATGTCCGTCAGCCTTCACCGGTTTACTAGAACTTCATGGAGCTCCTTTTCGGCAGCGTTCGCAGTTCCAAATCCCGGAACAGGGAGTGATAGGTCACGATTCATTACACTCTGCAGAGGTGTGTTGCTTTACCCATAAGAGATCTTAACCTTGGTGCCAACCGGGCAGCTTTCCCGTCCACACTTCCTATGGTGTGAGGCCCGGTATAAGGTCTAGCCAATCATGTTCCTCCGCTACCTCGAACACCCACCCTTTGTTGCATGCCCCGAACCTGGGTCCTCGCCGGTCCTCTTACCCCAATTAAGGATGGACCCCGACCACGACGACAGTCTGGGATCGAACCAAACTCCTTCGCCGGTAGCTGCAACCCATCCTAGACCGCAATACCGTGGGGACTTAGGACTCCCCAGCCTCACCGCTTGCTCCTTCGGGCAACAAGTGTACTACAGACAATGCCATGGGGACTTAGGACTCCCTAGCCTCACCGCTTGCCCCCTTAGATTACAAGTGTACTACGGTAAAGCGCATCCGTTGATGAACGAGAGGTGGAAACACTTTTGACTACTCCGTCCCACTCCGGATCTTATGGTTAACATGGTTGTTACGGCACAAGAATCACTGGACGACATTTGTTGTTTAATCCTAGATGGATATAACCCTTGCAATGGAACCTCCACCATGTCAACACAATCCATGGTTCCATTGCCAACCACTTAGTCATATTCATAGTTATGAAAATAGTGGTTTTGCTTTTTTATGCAATAGTGATAAACATAGTACTTTGCAAGTAATTTGGTAAAAATACTCGAATGACATGAGCAAGTGATGAACTTGCCTGAACACTGCAAAGTGTTGCAGTTGGATGGTGTGGACTGACCCTTGTCCTCTGTTGCTGAAAAATAGCATCATTGTCCGATAAGGGCAATGGTTAAAGAAGCATTGATGCATGATTCCAGTTTTAGGGTTTGTTCCCCCCCTTCCGATGTCTTTATTATTTCATGTGAGAGGTTAATACTAAGAATATCTTAGGGTTATCTATTTAGGGATAAATACAACCTTGAAATGTTGTCAAGGTGTTTTTAAAGTCCAAAAGGATTTATGGACTTATTTTCATTATTGAAAATAAAAGGTGTGATTTAAATTATTATTTAAATCATCAAATTTGAACTTATTCTTGTTTAACTTCAAAAGTTCTTTTTCATATTTTATTATGATAGAGTTTTTTATACTGAGTGATTTTCATATTTTTAATTATTTTTTTAGGGCTATTAAACATTTACTATTAATTTTCAAAGTTTCATCATTTTTATGCATTTGTGAAATGGCATAATTGCCCCTGGGCCCACCTCTCAGTGGAGCCCAGTGGGTTGGGTTAGACCAGCTCGGTTCCAACCGACCCGAGCGGTCGCTCACACTTCGCCTCCCCCGCGCCGCCTCGATGAACCCTAATTCCTCATCTCTCAGGCGACCTGCGTTGCCCTCGCCGTCGCCGTTCAATTCCGGCGAGCTCCGCCGGTCTTGGACCTTGCCATGGGGCGCAATCGAACCACCCCACGACGCTGGTCAAGCCCCTGCACGTCGATTTGGAGCAAGCGTTGCTCCCGCTCGTCCTCGACCCTCTTCGCGGTGGCTAGGGTTACGGGATCCGCGGCGATCCCGCTGCTCCCAAGGTTCCTGGCGCGATGGCGCCGCCGTGGGCCTCGCCACGGTGGTTCGGGGCGCTGCGGCGCTTGTCGGAGCATGGCCTGGCCTAGCCAGGTGCTGCCGTGCACTCGGCGCACGCCGCCGTGGCCGCCATGGCTGCGTCTGCTATCTGCTCGCCCCGGGTACGTGCGCCACCCTTCTCTCTCTCTTGTGCCTGTTCTTCTTCTTCATCCTCTAGCTCTGACCATGGCTCCTCCTCCTCGTGGAGAGGCCTGCCATGACCATGCTCTGCTGCCGTGCCTAGCTAGATGTGCAAGCGCGCATCTTCTTGTCTTCTTCTTTGTCTTGTTTGTGATGTTTGTCTGCTTGATGTGCCGTTCGTGCTTTCTTTGTCCGTTCATCTTCTTGTGCTCCACTGGCTTTGGCCATTGTTGCCATGGCCATGCCAGTGTTTGTGTTACTGCTGTGTGCAGCCTTGCCATGCCTCTGTGCAAGAATTTCTAGTCTAAATGCTTGCTATGCTTGCATTTCTTGCCTAATTCTATCTCTGTGCCTCTGTTCTTGTTATTATTCTTGCTAAACACTCAAGTGTATTCATGTATACTGCCCTAGCCTGATGACAGTGTATAATCATTGCAAATTTGCAAATGTCAGAGCCTTGGTGTGCTGTTTCTTGTGCTCGAATTCATGAGCATGCTCAACTGAGCATTGCTCTTGGCTTAACAGTATGATTCAGTGATAGGTGATCTGTGCTTTACTTGTTTATCATGATCCAGTGGTTCATCAAGCCTTTGATGTGGTTCTGGATACAATCATAAAGTCATTAATTCAGTTATCTGTTTGTTCAATTATTACTTGGTGTAATTCTTCAGTAGCTGGTTAATGCCTGTTGCTGTGCTTGGCTATGGCAATCTGTAGCAAGAGCTAGCAAGCTCTGATGATCATCAGATCATCATTTGCTTGAGGTTAACTGCTGTGCTTCCTTCTGTGACTCTCTAGTGCTCATCCAGTGCTGTGTGTGCCTCATACAGGCTTGGCCTGTGTGTGCTGGTGCTTGCTCAAGCATCAATGGATGCTTGCAGTGATCCATTGGATCAACTGCAAGGCTCTGTGCATCAATTACTTGTCTGTTTCATTTATCTGTTTATCTTGCCTTAATAAATGGATGAATGATGTGAACTGTGATTCAGTGATGATCATTTCAATTAGATTTGCTAGGGCTAGCTGGATGACAGCCTATGGTTGGTACCCTAGCCCTCTACTGAATCCAAATGGATGATGATGTGGTGGTTTCATGTGTTGGCTTTGGGTTGAGGAGGCCCTGGCAGCACTTGTGATGCTGTCATGGGTAGCTCCCCTCTCTGTGGCTTGCTATGGTTGGTGATTGTTTGCTGGGACTGGATACTTGCTCACTGGCTTGATCTAATACTGGACTTCGAGTGGCTTTTGATGTTGACAAACACAAATAGGCACAGTTTGCCTATCTGTCTGATGGTATAGCTAAACTATTAGGTGCTTGTGAATTTGGTTGGCTATATAGGACTGAATCCATGCTGGATTTCCCTGGTTGTGTCACTGTGTTGACACAACCAGTGTTCCCTTGGTAGTTTTCCTTCTAGCCTTGGTTTGATATGCTGGCACCAAATGGTTTTGCAACCAAGTGATGATATACCCAGGGTTTCATACCCTTTTTTGCTTCTGTGATGCATGTGTATGCTTAATTATGAGCAAAACGGGGTTTTGCTCAGGTTGATCTTGTTTATACCTCACTCCAGCTCCTAGATTGTTTGTTGGTGTAGAGGATTTCTTCAGTTTTGAGCTTATGCTTGCCCTGCTCCTCCTTGCAATCCTATGGTGCTTGATTCAGTACTGTGGTGGTTTTGAACAGGTTGAACAACAGTGCTGTTCTTCCTGTTCTTGTGTTCTTGGTTCCTAGTGACTTACCCAGTGAAGCTTGTCGATGGATTTGGCTAGGGTTTACTGTGGAGGCTTTTATACCACCCTTTCTTTGCTCTCCTGGTCGACAGCTTGGCCTGGCGGCACTTGGTGACTCACTGGCTGGTGTGTCTGTGTGTTGTGCAGCATGCACCCTTGGTGACTTGCTGTTGGGCATGCACACTAGCTGTGTGAGCAGCTAGTGTGTGTGTGTGTACCAGGTGCTTGGTACCTGGCTTGGTACTTGGCTATGAGATGATCAGCTCGGCAGAGCTGTGATCATATCCTCTCACTGGCCATTTTCTTTCTAACCTGCCAAGTGGCAATGCCACTTGGCATAACTTGTGATTTTCTTTGTTGTGTGCAGGGAATCAAGATGATGATCAAGTGAAGATCAAGATCATCAGGCGCAAGCATCTCATGAAGATTAGCTTGTAGTTTTAGGATAGATCAATACATTGTACTTTTCTTTCTTTTTCTTTTTCCATTTTGCCAATTCTTGTAATGTGTTGTAATATTCTTATATTTCAATTGTGAATATTGTAAAGACAATGTATCTTATGTGTTTATCAATAAAGCTCAACTTTTCTCTAATGAGCTTTACTTTATGTTTGTATTATTCAGATTCTTTATTATTTATAATTACTTAATGAATTACCTCATATTTGAATTAGGAGATATTCATTTAATATTTGAGTTTGAATTTCAAATGCAACTTGGTTTTAAATTCAATCATGAAACTTAAGTTTGAATTCAATCATGCAACTTAAGTTGTGATGCAAATCTCTCCTCTCTTCTCAAAACCCTAACTTAGTTGAATGAGAAGCAAGTTTGTCGCACTCTCGAAACCCTAACCCTGTAAGGTGTCGAGAGAGAAACTTGTCCCCCTTCGATGCAGTTTTGTTTTAAAAGCGCGAAATTTCCCCAGAATTTACGATGCAGTGCACATCCCTTTCTAAAATCTACCCCTCGATCGTCTCTAAACCTGGGACATTACAGCCTTTCCCCCTTAAAGAAAACTTCGTCCCGAAGTTGTGGTTGTAATACCTGAAGAGTTTGGGGTATGTTTTCCTCAGGTCTTCTTCCTTTTCCCAGGTGGCTTCCCTCTCGGGGTGATGCTTCCATTGTATCTTGCAATACTTAATAGCTCGATTCCTGAGTTGTTTCCAGTTCTCCTCGAGAATCTTTGCTGGTTAACTCGAGCTCATCATGTGATACTGGCTCATCTGGGGTCTTTAAGCATTTCCTGAGTTGCGACACATGTAATCCGTTGTGAACTTGAGCTAACCTTCCCGGTAGTTCCAATTCAAAGGCTAACCCTCGGTTGTGACTCAAAATCTTGAAAGGTCCGATGTATCTAGGGCTTAACTTCCCCTTTACTCCAAATCTCTGAAGACCTTTCATCGGACTTACCTTAAGGTACACCATGTCTCCAACTTGTGGCTCCCATGTCCTTCTCTTCTGATCGGCATAACTCTTCTGTCGACTTTGGGCTATCTTCAACCTATCTCTTATAATGTCAATGATTTGTTGCTTTTCCTTGACATAATCAGGATTGAACTCCTTGCTTGATCCAGCCTCATACCAACATATTGGTGATCTACACTTCCTTCCATACAGAGCTTCGAATGGTGCCATCTTGATGCTACTTTGATAGCTATTATTGTATGAAAACTCTGCTAGTGGTAAGTGCTCCTCCCATGATCCTCCGAAGTCTAGGGCACAAGCCCTAAGCATATCTTCTAATATCCGATTTGTTCTCTCTGTTTGTCCACCTGTCTGAGGATGATAGGCGGTGCTATAGTCCAACTTGGATACTAAAGCTTCATGTAGTTGCTTCCAAAATGCTGATGTGAACACGGATCCTCGATCTGACACTATCTTCTTGGGCACTCCATGTTTACTCACGATCTCTTTGATGTAAAGATCGATAAGTTTCTCTCCTTTATCCTGCTGGTTTACTGCTAAGAAGTGTGCACTTTTCGTCAACCGGTCCACGATTACCCATATCATATCCTTCTTTTTATTTGTCATGGGTAGTCCGGTGATGAAATCCATTCCTATTTCCTCCCATTTCCATTCCGGGATTGGTAAAGGTTGTAACTTTCCTGCCGGACTTTGATGTTCAGCTTTCACTCTTTGGCAGGTATGGCATTCCGCCACGTATTGTGCTATCTCTCTCTTCATGTTATTCCACCAGAATAACTCCTTAAGATCCATGTACATCTTTGTACTTCCCGGATGTATAGAGTATGGTGTTTGATGTGCTTCCCGGAGTATAACTTCCTTGATCTCAGCAATATCTGGAACACAAATCCTTTTCTGGAACCATAATGATCCAGACTCTCCTCGGTGAAATTCTGATGGTCTTCCTTCATCAATCCTTCTCATCTCCTCCATGATGAATGGATCATCCAATTGACCCATCATTATCTCATTCTTTAAGTTAACATTTAGCTCATCGGCTACTTGTAAAGCCGATAGTCCTTCATGAGCTTCTTTCTCCCAAAGTTGTATTTGGGCTTGGCTTATTTCCTTCCTCAACTCCGGTGATAACTCTTGTTCCACTCCTCCTGTGCTCTTCCTACTCAAGGCGTCTGCTACCACATTAGCCTTTCCTGGAGTATATTTGATGGTCAAATCATAATCCTTGATTAGTTCAAGCCATCTTTTCTGCCTCATATTGAGTTCCTTCTGAGTGAAGAAGTACTTGAGACTCTTATGATCCGAATAGAGCTCACACTTGGCTCCATAGAGAAAATGTCTCCAAGTTTTAAGTGCAAATACGACTGCTGCTAATTCTAGGTCATGTGTTGGATAATTCACTTCATGAGGTCTGAGTTGCCTCGATCCATAAGATATCACTTTCCGATCCTGATGGCGTGTAACTCACACGTTCGTTGGGAACCCCAAGAGGAAGGTATGATGCGCACAGCAGCAAGTTTTCCCTCAGAAAGAAACCAAGGTTTATCAAACATGGAGGAGCCAAGAAGCACGTTGAAGGTTGATGGCGGCGGGATGTAGTGCGGCGCAACACCAGGGATTCCGGCGCCAACGTGGAACCTGCACAACACAACCAAAGTACTTTGCCCCAACGAAACAGTGAGGTTGTCAATCTCACCGGCTTGCTGTAACAAAGGATTAACCGTATTGTGTGGAAGATGATTGTTTGCAGAAAACAGTAGAACAAGTATTGCAGTAGATTGTATTTCAGTAAAGAGAATTGGACCGGGGTCCACAGTTCACTAGAGGTGTCTCTCCCATAAGACAAACAGCATGTTGGGTGAACAAATTACAGTTGGGCAATTGACAAATAAAGAGAGCATGACAATGCACATACATATCATGATGAGTATAGTGAGATTTAATTGGGCATTACGACAAAGTACATAGACCGCCATCCAACTGCATCTATGCCTAAAAAGTCCACCTTCAGGTTATCATCCGAACCCCCTCCAGTATTAAGTTGCAAAGCAACAGACAATTGCATTAAGTATGGTGCGTAATGTAATCAACAACTACATCCTTAGACATAGCATCAATGTTTTATCCCTAGTGGCAACAGCACAACACAACCTTAGAACTTTCATCACTTGTCCCGGTGTCAATGCAGGCATGAACCCACTATCGAGCATAAGTACTCCCTCTTGGAGTTACAAGCATCTACTTGGCCAGAGCATCTACTAGTAACGGAAAGCATGCAAGATCATAAACAACACATAAGTATAACTTTGATAATCAACATAACAAGTATTCTCTATTCATCGGATCCCAACAAACGCAACATATAGAATTACAGATAGATGATCTTGATCATGTTAGGCAGCTCACAAGATCCGACAATGATAGCACAATGGGGAGAAGACAACGATCTAGCTACTGCTATGGACCCATAGTCCAGGGGTAGACTACTCACACATCACACCGGAGGCGACCATGGCGGCGTAGAGTCCTCCGGGAGATGATTCCCCTCTCCGGCAGGGTGCCGGAGGCGATCTCCTGGATCCCCCGAGATGGGATCGGCGTTGGCGGCGTCTATGGAAGGTTTTCCGTATCGTGGTTCTCGGTGCGGGGGTTTCGTCACGGAGGCTATTTGTAGGCGGAAGGGCAGGTCAAGAGGCGGCACGGGGGCCCCACACCACAGGGCCGCGCGGCCAGGGGGGGGCCGCGCCGCCCTAGGGTGTGGCCCCCTCGTGGCCCCTCTTCGTCTCTCCTTCGGACTTCTGGAAGCTTCGTGGAAAAATAGGCCCCTGGGCTTTGATTTCGTCCAATTCCGAGAATATTTCCTTACTAGGATTTCTGAAACCAAAAACAGCAGAAAACAGCAACTGGCACTTCGGCATCTTGTTAATAGGTTAGTTCCAGAAAATGCACGAATATGACATAAAGTGTGCATAAAACATGTAGATAACATCAATAATGTGGCATGGAACATAAGAAATTATCGATACGTTGGAGACGTATCAGCATCCCCAAGCTTAGTTCTGCTCGTCTCGAGCAGGTAAAACGATAACACAGATAATTTCTGGAGTGACATGCCATCATAATCTTGATCATACTATTTGTAAAGCATATGTAGTGAATGCAGCGATCAAAACAATGTATATGACATGAGTAAACAAGTGAATCATAAAGCAAAGACTTTTCATGAATAGCACTTCAAGACAAGCATCAATAAGTCTTGCATAAGAGTTAACTCATAAAGCAATAATTCAAAGTAAAAGCATTGAAGCAACACAAAAGAAGATTAAGTTTCAGCGGTTGCTTTCAACTTGTAACATGTATATCTCATGGATATTGTCAACATAGAGTAATATAATAAGTGCAATAAGCAAGTATGTAGGAATCAATGCACAGTTCACACAAGTGTTTGCTTCTTGAGGTGGAGAGAAATAGGTGAACTGACTCAACATTGAAAGTAAAAGAATGGTCCTCATAGAGGAAAAGCATCGATTGCTATATTTGTGCTAGAGCTTTGATTTTGAAAACATGAAACAATTTTGTCAACGGTAGTAATAAAGCATATGCATCATGTAAATTATATCTTATAAGTTGCAAGCCTCATGCATAGTGTACCAATAGTGCCCGCACCTTGTCCTAATTAGCTTGGACTACCTGGATTATCACCGCAATACATATGCTTTAACCAAGTATCACAAAGGGGTACCTCTATGCCGCCTGTACAAAGGTCTAAGGAGAAAGCTCGCATTTGGATTTCTCGCTTTTGATTATTCTCAACTTAGACATCCATACCGGGACAACATAGACAACAGATAATGGACTCCTCTTTTAATGCTTTAAGCATTCAACAACAATTAATTCTTTTCTCATTAGAGATTTGAGGATGTTTGTCCAAAACTGAAACTTCCACCATGGATCATGGCTTTAGTTAGCGCCCCAATGTTCTTCTCTAACAATATGCATGCTCAAACCATTCAACTCAGTGTAGATCGCCCTTACTTCAGACAAGACGAACATGCATAGCAACTCACATGAAATTCAACAATGAAAGTTGATGGCGTCCCCAGTAAACATGGTTATCGCACAACAAGCAACTTAATAAGAGATAAAGTGCATAATTACATATTCAATACCACAATAGTTTTTAAGCTATTTGTCCCATGAGCTATATATTGCAAAGGTGAATGATGGAATTTTAAAGGTAGCACTCAAGCAATTTACTTTGGACCATGGAAAATACCATGTAGTAGGTAGGTATAGTGGACACAAATGGCATAGTGGTTGGCTCAAGTATTTTGGATGCATGAGAAGTATTCCCTCTCGATACAAGGTTTAGGCTAGCAAGGCTTATTTGAAACAAACACAAGGATGAACCGGTGCAGCAAAACTCACATAAAAGACATATTGAAAACATTATAAGACTCTACACCGTCTTCCTTGTTGTTCAAACTCAATACTAGAAATTATCTAGACCTTAGAGAAACCAAATATGCAAACTAAATTTTAGCATGCTCTATGTATTTCTTCATTAATGGGTGCAAAGCATATGATGCAAGAGCTTAATCATGAGCACAACAATTGCCAAGTATCACATTACCCAAGACATTAATAGCAATTACTACATGTATCATTTTCCAATTCCAACCATATAACAATTTAACGAAGGAGAAACTTCGCCATGAATACTATGAGTAGAAACCAAGGACATACTTGTCCATATGCTATAGCGGAGCGTGTCTCTCTCCCATAAAGTGAATGCTAGGATCCATTTTATTCAAACAAAACAAAAAACAAAAACAAACCGACGCTCCAAGAAAAAGCACATAAGATGTGATGGAATAAAAATATAGTTTCAGGGGAGGAACCTGATAATGTTGTCGATGAAGAAGGGGATGCCTTGGGCATCCCCAAGCTTAGACGCTTGAGTCTTCTTAATATATGCAGGGGTGAACCACCGGGGCATCCCCAAGCTTAGAGCTTTCACTCTCCTTGATCATAGTATATCATCCTCCTCTCTTGACCCTTGAAAACTTCCTCCACACCAAACTCGAAACAACTCATTAGAGGGTTAGTGCACAATATAAATTGACATATTCAGAGGTGACACAATCATTCTTAACACTTCTGGACATTGCATAATGCTACTGGACATTAGTGGATCAAAGAAATTCATCCAACATAGCAAAAGAGGCAATGCGAAATAAAAGGCAGAATCTGTCAAAACAGAACAGTTCGTATTGATGAATTTTAAAATGGCACCAGACTTGCTCAGATGAAAATGCTCAAATTGAATGAAAGTTGCGTACCTATCTGAGGATCAAGCACGTAAATTGGCTTAATTTTCTGAGCTACCTACAGGGAGGTGGACCCAGATTCGTGACAGCAAAGAAATCTGGAACTGTGCAGTAATCCAAATATAGTACTTACTTTTCTATCAACGGCTTAACTTGGCACAACAAAACAAAAAACTAAGATAAGGAGAGGTTGCTACAGTAGTAAACAACTTCTAAGACACAAAATAAAAACAAAGTACTGTAGGTAAAAACATGGGTTGTCTCCCATAAGCGCTTTTCTTTAACGCCTTTCAGCTAGGCGCAGAAAGTGTGTATCAAGTATTATCAAAGGGTGATGCATTCTCAGCGGGGTGCGGAGCTTTCTCAACTATGCATATTATATTTTCTACATAAGTTTTAGCATCTCCCTTTTCATTAGTCTTAGGCGTGCTACTCTCATCAAACAAATTTTCAGGAACAAGCCAAGCATAGTTATTTTCTAGTGCATCATTCATAGCTAAGAGTTTACATGGTATTGGTGCTTTAATCTCCCCACCATCATCAATATTATTAGTGTATATTATTCTATCCATGTCCATCTTTTCAAGGAGACTAACAAAATTAGTATGAGAACCAAGCATATTAAATTTAGCAAAGACCTTTCTAGCTTCTCTTGCTAGACCACCAAATTCTCTAAGAAGGGTTTCTAAAACAAAGTCTTTCTTTTCCCCTTCTTCCATATCACCAAGTGTAAGAAACATGTGTTGGATTATAGGATTGAGATTAACAAATTTAGTTTCCAACATGCGAACTAAAGCAGCAGCAGCAATTTCATAGGTAGGGGCAAGGTCTACCAAGTGTCTATCCTCAAAATCGTCAATGGTACTAACATGGTTGAAAAATTCCTCTATATTATTTCTCCCAACTATAGACCCACGTCCTACCGGTATGTCTTTTGTGGTAAAATTAAAAGGAAACATGATGAAATAAGTAAAGTAAATGCAAGTAAACTAATTTTTTTGTGTTTTTGATATAGCAAACAAGATAACAAGTAAAGTAAAACTAGCAACTAATTTTTTTGTATTTTGATTTAGTGCAGCAAACAAAGTAGTAAATAAAACTAAGCAAGACAAAAACAAAGTAAAGAGATTGAGAAGTGGAGACTCCCCTTGCAGCGTGTCTTGATCTCCCCGGCAACGGCGCCAGAAAATATGCTTGATGGCGTGTAACTCACACGTTCGTTGGGAACCCCAAGAGGAAGGTATGATGCGCACAGCAGCAAGTTTTCCCTCAGAAAGAAACCAAGGTTTATCGAACCAGGAGGAGCCAAGAAGCACGTTGAAGGTTGATGGCGGCGGGATGTAGTGCGGCGCAACACCAGGGATTCCGGCGCCAACGTGGAACCTGCACAACACAACCAAAGTACTTTGCCCCAACGAAACAGTGAGGTTGTCAATCTCACCGGCTTGCTGTAACAAAGGATTAACCGTATTGTGTGGAAGATGATTGTTTGCAGAAAACAGTAGAACAAGTATTGCAGTAGATTGTATTTCAGTAAAGAGAATTGGACCGGGGTCCACAGTTCACTAGAGGTGTCTCTCCCATAAGACAAACAGCATGTTGGGTGAACAAATTACAGTTGGGCAATTGACAAATAAAGAGAGCATGACAATGCACATACATATCATGATGAGTATAGTGAGATTTAATTGGGCATTACGACAAAGTACATAGACCGCCATCCAAGCGCATCTATGCCTAAAAAGTCCACCTTCGGGTTATCATCCGAACCCCTCCAGTATTAAGTTGCAAAGCAACAGACAATTGCATTAAGTATGGTGCATAATGTAATCAACAACTACATCCTTAGACATAGCATCAATATTTTATCCCTAGTGGCAACAAGACAACACAACCTTAGAACTTTCTCACACTTGTCCTGTGTCAATGCAGGCATGAACCCACTATCGAGCATAAGTACTCCCTCTTGGAGTTACAAGCATCTACTTGGCCAGAGCATCTACTAGTAACGGAAAGCATGCAAGATCATAAACAACACATAAGTATAACTTTGATAATCAATATAACAAGTATTCTCTATTCATCGGATCCCAACAAACGCAACATATAGAATTACAGATAGATGATCTTGATCATGTTAGGCAGCTCACAAGATCCGACAATGATAGCACAATGGGGAGAAGACAACCATCTAGCTACTGCTATGGACCCATAGTCCAGGGGTAGACTACTCACACATCACACTGGAGGCGACCATGGCGGCGTAGAGTCCTCCGGGAGATGATTCCCCTCTCCGGCAGGGTGCCGGAGGCGATCTCCTGGATCCCCCGAGATGGGATCGGCGTTGGCGGCGTCTCTGGAAGGTTTTCCGTATCGTGGTTCTCGGTACTGGGGGTTTCGTCACGGAGGCTATTTGTAGGCGGAAGGGCAGGTCAAGAGGCGGCACGGGGGCCCCACACCACAGGGCCGCGCGGCCAAGGGGGGGCCACGCCGCCCTAGGGTGTGGCCCCCTCGTGGCCCCTCTTCGTCTCTCCTTCGGACTTCTGGAAGCTTCGTGGAAAAATAGGCCCCTGGGCTTTGATTTCGTCCAATTCCGAGAATATTTCCTTACTAGGATTTCTGAAACCAAAAACAGCAGAAAAACAAAGAATCGGCACTTCGACATCTTGTTAATAGGTTAGTTCCAGAAAATGCACGAATATGACATAAAGTGTGCATAAAACATGTAGATAACATCAATAATGTGGCATGGAACATAAGAAATTATCGATACGTTGGAGACGTATCAGATCCTGCATGAGTACGCAACCCAATCCATGCTTGGATGCGTCACAGTACACGGTATAATCCTTGCCAACCTCCGGAACTGCTAACACCGGTGCTGTGGTGAGTTTCTCCTTCAGAGTTTGAAAACTCTTCTCACACTCATCAGACCACACAAAGGGTGTATTCTTCCTTAACAACTTAGTCATCGGTCCTGCTATCTTGGAGAATCCTTCAATGAATCTCCAATAGTATCCTGCCATTCCTAGGAATCCTCGGATTCCCTTGACAGTCTTGGGTGCTTCCCAATCTAAAACTGCTGCTACCTTACTCGGGTTAACAGCTATTCCATCCTTGCTGATAACATGACCAAGAAATTCCACTTGTTCTAGCCAAAACTCACACTTGCTGAACTTGGCATAGAGTTGATGTTCTCTTAGTGTTTGTAGCACTAACCTCAGATGTTCAACATGTTCAGTTTTATCTTTGGAGTATATCAAGATATCATCGATGAATACGATGAAAAACTTGTCTAGATATGGCATGAAGATCTTATTCATAAGATTCATGAAGATTGCTGGGGCATTGGTTAATCCAAAAGGCACTACGAGGTATTCATTATGTCCATACCTTGAGACAAAGGCTGTTTTCGGAATGTCTTCCTTCTTGATCTTTATCTGATGATAACCGGACCTTAGATCAATCTTGGAAAAGACTCCCGCGCCTCTAACTTGATCGAATAGATCTTGTATTCTAGGAAGTGGGTACTTGTTCTTGATAGTAACATTATTAAGATTCCTGTAGTCTCCGCACATCCTTCTGCCTCCATCTCTTTTATCCACGAAGATCACATGTGATCCCCATGGTGAGATACTCTCTTGTATGAATCCTTTCTGTTCCAAGTCATCCAATTGCTCCTTAAGTTCTTTCAACTCCTTAGGCCCCATCTTATATGGTGCCTTAGCAATCGGAGCTGTTCCTGGAATTAGGTCGATAGTAAATTCTATCTCCCTATCTGGTGGCATTCCAGGTAATTCCTTAGGAAAAACATCCTGGAATTCATTTACTACAGGTATATCCTCCAACTTTACCTCCTTCATGCTATTCAGCTGTAGCTCGACTTCAATCTGTGTATGCTTATCTCCTTGGTAGATCATTCTACTTTCATCGGGGCTTTTCAAAGACACAGTCTTGTTCACACAGTCGATCAATGCTCCATTAGCCTCTAACCAGTTCATACCAAGAATGACATCAATGTCCTTCATTGGTAAAATGAACAGGTCCGCGTCAAATGCGCATTTATTGATCATAATGACTTGTACTTGTTTGGTATGGGTTACTACTATCGTTCCCCCCGCAGAAAGTATGGTTATAGGTGTATCTAACTTAGTGCAACTAATCCCATGTTTGATGATGAATTACTGAGAAATGAATGATGTAGTTGCACAAGTATCAAAAAGTACTTTGCCAAGATGAGTAAGTATCTGGAGCGTACCTATCACTGCCTGATCGGAGTTCACAACCTCCTCCAAGCTGGTGCAGTTTAACTTGCCGAAGGGTTTCTTGTTCTTCCAGTTCCCTCCGGTGTTTCCTCCCCGGCTTCCTCCTCCTCCTGACTAACCTCCTCCATTCTTTTTGTTGGGGCAGTCCTTCATCATGTGCCCCTCCTGACGACACCCAAAGCAAATTATCTTGGGTTTACGACACTCTGTTGAGAGATGTCCTTTCATTCCACAGCTACGGCAAACAATCTGGTTTGCCGGCTGGAATCCTTGGTTCCTCCTCCTATTGTTGTTGTTGTTGTTGTACCTCGGTTTGAAGCTCAAGCCAGTATTAGGCTTGTTGCTGATATATCTCTTAGGCTCAAATTTAGCCTTCTTCCTTTTCTCATCTTGAAGTTGCTTGAAGTCGTCTTCCAGAGTGATGGCTGCATCCACCAATTCCTGGAACTCTGTTGATCTCATCATTCTGAGCTGTACTTTGAACTGGGGATTCAATCCCCGCATGAACCTCTTTTTCTTCTTGTCCTTGGTGTTGACCTCCTCAACCGCATACCGAGACAGCTTTGAAAACTCCCTGACATAAGTCAGGATGGCCTTATCCTTCTGCTCGAGACTTTTAAATTCTCGATGCTTCAACTCCACAATGCTTTCAGGGACATTGGATTCCCTGAACTTCCTCTTGAACTCCTCCTAGGTGAATACCTTCTCAGCCGGATAAACGGCTACTATATTGTCCCACCAAGATGCGGCGGGTCCACACAACAAGTGTGTTGCATATAGGACCTTCTCCAGGTCGTTGCATCCAACGGTGTTGAGCTTACGCTCAGTGTCCATCAGCTAATCCTCCGCGTCCATTGGTTCAGGCGCGTATGCGAAGGATATTGGTTTTGTGTTCTGGAAGTCTGACAGAGTGACTCCCTGATTGTCAGGTCTCTCCACCTTGTTCTGTTGAAGCAGCTCTTGGAAGAACTTATTTTGCTTCTCCAACGTTATACGTTGCCTTTCCTCCAACATTTGCATGTATTGGAGGAAATTCTGCTGCGTCATGGGTGGTGGTGGTGGTGGAAACTGGTTTCTGGCTGCTTCATCAGCCTCTTCCTTCTGCTTGGCTTCGCGCTCAATGCGCTGCGCTTCACTCTCCTCACCCTTCGGTCCCGACATATCCCCCTAGTTCTGCAACACAAAGTGGTACTCATAGTTACTCCATGCGCAAGTTTTCTGAGCTCAACTTTGTGCACAGAACTAGTCACGCAATGGAAATCAAGAAGCAAATCCAAATCATTCAAAACATATACCATGTATATACATACTTAAGTGGTTTTATTACAATACTCAGTGACGATGTGAGTATGCAAACTCACTTATTGAAGTATATGTACAAATTTCTACAAATATTACACACTACAATACATGTGGTACTATTGTATTGTAGTCTCGCCTGCCTTGGTGGTCTCTAGTCGTGCTTCACTCCCGGTACATCCCAGGCTTCCATCCGGTCGAACGTGTCGTCCTCCTGATAGAATCTGGAATGTAGGGTCTTCCCGTCGGCTGGTAGTCGAAATCAGAGGATGATCCGAGGGAGAAATCTGTGTTCATGAATTGATTATTCAAAACATCATAATCCACCCGTCGGGTATACTCCCCTGTGACTCCACCATAGGTATTACCTCCATCAGTATCTGACTCAATCAGTATAGGGTACTCCTCATAGTACCCCTATTATTCTGATTGTCCTGGAACTGGGTTGTGGCGTCCTCATTCATCTCCGCATTATTTCTGACTGTATCGCCAGAGTTTCCTGTGTATGACCCCCAACGCCAACCTGTTGAGTTCTCTATAGGAGTCTCGGAACGCTGATGGTTTCCGGATTCCTCTCCACCCTCATATCCTCCACGGGAACTACTAGGATAGTACCTAGGTGTAATGGGTGTGGTTTGTAGTTCGGGATGGTCAATACTAATGTAATCACCAGCTGAGTAAACTGGTGTGTGAACCTCATTCTCCATTGGTTCCTTCCCCTTAGTCTCCTCCTTGGGCTCAGTGAACTCTTCTAGCATTGTATCAATTGCCCCTGACAGATGTCGGTTCAACTGAAAGAACAATGATAGTAAGTTGCGGCTATTGTCCATGTACTTAGCGGCTTCTGCTGGTTTGCGTTTTGCAAATTTGAAGTGGTTAAGCATAGGATCATCTTCCTCCTCCATATGAGGAATGTGTGAGAATTCGGAGCCCATAAGCTCTTTCGTCTTATGCTCCCGAATATCAGTGATGGCTCTCATGATGGCTATATGGTAGGCTGTTTGGGTAGTTCTAGCCTCACCTGCTGGCATCACTATGCTCATTCCTAGGGATTCTGGAAGTCTTAATCCTACCCTACACTTCGCCAATACTGTACCGTCGTAGTACATGTATTTCTTTACTTGGATCTGGGGATCACACCCAAATTCAAGTAACATGGCACGAAGAATGTCTGCGAGTCCACCTTCATATTCACTCAGTGTTGACTCCATCACTTTCACGTTTCGTCCCGGACGTGAACTTGCCATAGTTGGCTGTAGAATAGAAAGAATATAAGATTACTAATAATGCATCATAATAGAGATAATAAAGAATTATCGCACTAAAAGATATGATTGTTTTATTCTCAAGTGAATATACACCATATTTTTAGAGAATCCTTTACTGATCCTATTTGACTCCTAACGTTCTGTCCCATTTACTAGGTTCCAACCTCAGGTCAAAGCTTTTGCTCTGATACCAACTGTGGTGACCCTGCATACCACTGCATGTTGTAGTATGCCAGTCGTTGACATAACATTCACGAAGTACCATTCCGCAAATATTACATCCCTCAGAGTAGTACAACAGAACATAGCAGGTCTATAACTCATTCATTTATTATTACAAGCATAATGTACATATCATCTCGGAGCTCCTCTTGGGTCCTAACAGGGATACTCCTGGGTTCGAGGCAAACCCATCTTAGCTTACAATATAGAAGTCTTACTAGGTGAAACATTTATTCTCTCGACCAGTTAAGTACTAAGAGTTCGTACTGCTCGGATACTACTACTACTTATCGGTCTAAGCTTGCTCTTCTCCGGAACCCTCCCCGGTTCCGTAGACTATAAGGTAGTCTACACCTTCGACACCTCCAGAGAGGTCTGGTTCTTCATAGCCGATGATGTCGGCTCCTTCAGGGTTGTCGTTGTCCTCCTCCAGATGGTTCAGACAATCTAAGCAGGGGATTTAAGAGTGGTATGAGTATGAGCGTACTCAACAAGTTCATTATAGAAAAGAGGTGTTTAATGCACTATCTACGATATTAGACCAGAAAGTCTAATACCAATGCAGGTTTTGATAAACATTTCTTCAAGAGGTTGCTTTTATTTCAAAGAACTATGTCCGTCAGCCTTCACCGGTTTACTAGAACTTCATGGAGCTCCTTTCCGGCAGCGTTCGCAGTTCCAAATCCCGGAACATGGAGTGACAGTTCACGATTCATTACACTCTGCAGAGGTGTGTTGCTTTACCCATAAGAGATCTTAACCTTGGTGCCAACCGGGCAGCTTTCCCGTCCACACTTCCTATGGTGTGAGGCCCGGTATAAGGTCTACCCAATCATGTTCCTCCGCTGCCTCGAACACCCACCCTTTGTTGCATGCCCCGACCCTGGTTCCTCGCCGGTCCTCTTACACCAATTAAGGATGGACCCCGACCCCGACGACAGTCTGGGATCGAACCAAACTCCTTCGCCGGTAGCTGCAACCCATCCTAGACCGCAATACCATGGGGACATAGGACTCCCCAGCCTCACCGCTTGCTCCTTCAGGCGACAAGTGTACTATGGACAATGCCGTGGGGACTTAGGACTCCCCAGCCTCACCGCTTGCCCCCTTGGATTACAAGTGTACTACGGTAAAGCGCATCCGTTGATGAACGAGAGGTGGAAACACTTTTGACTACTCCGTCCCACTCCGGATCTTATGGTTAACACGGTTGTTACGGCACAAGAATCACTGGACGACATTTGTTGTTTAATCCTAGATGGATATAACCCTTGCAATGGAACCTCCACCATGTCAACACAATTCATGGTTCCATTGCCAACCACTTAGTTGTAACGCCCTAACTTTTGCAACCTTGTTAAGTGTCTAGAATGCAAAAATCAGGGGGAACAAAAACTTTTTCTAACAGCTAATTAAGATGAATTGCCTTGATCTGCTTGCAAATGAATTGACTTGATATGCTTGTTGCTATGAATTTTCTCGATCTGTTTGTTTAGATTTTCTCTTGGGATACTTCAGGAAGTAATTCCTCTTTAATAGAAACACCTTAGTCACTTACCAAATAAAATACATGTGTGGCTTAGGAAAATATGCTCTCCTTTTTCACTACATCAAACCTTTCCACTTACGGCAACATGAGTGTGCCTACTTAAAATTCATCTATGTGATATAATCCAGCTCCAACCACCCTTGATTCAAAACTTGGGATCATCTACCCCTTAATACATCGTTCCCTTATACCCTAGTCAAAAACCCTAAGACCTCACAAATTTGGCTAAGTCCTAATACTGTTATCAGGTTCCATTTTAAATCCTTTGGATTAAGCTACCCCTTTCCATCTAAGGTAATGCACTTGGTACTAGGCCTACCTTGTCTTGAGATTTTCCCAACCATACCATTGCCTTGGACCAGAACACTCATATAACCACTTATCCTTGATGGTTTTGAGGCCAAGTCAATATTCTTGTGTTGGCGGTATTAAAATCTTCAAACTTTGGCAGTTGTTTCCTAAGCACCCACAACTGTTACAGGTGAACTCAAAGCTTGTATCTCATCTATGCAACTCCCTCTACAACTCCACGTGTTGCATGTCCCATGCAGTTCTTGCAACCCATCCATCCAACATGATCTTATACCCTACCCAGTGTTTTGACTCTAGATCCCTTCTCCCTCTCTAGTCTCTTGTTTTTATTAAATTCCCGTTTAAACCTTCACAAAACCAAGAGTGGGTATGATGGCTACATTGTGTAGTAATCATCTACCCTTGAGATAATATTTTCCCAAAATTATTATTTTTTACCCAAAAACCTATTTAAGATTCTTTTATTTTTTTTCACTACAAAACTATTTCTAGTTTCATCAAAGCTTTTCAAATTATTTTCTCAAATAAAATAGGAAATGTGGGTGGTATTCTACATCCTATCATTTTCACCCCAAAAATAATTTCTACAAAATTGCTCTCCTTACTCGATTTCCATTTTAACAAATGCATGGTTATTGGACTCTTGAGAATTCTTACTTTGCTTAGCACAACAAGTAGGAAATTTTGAACTCCAATTTACTACCTTGATACCCTCAAGTTCTTTCAAAATACTTTTCAAATGAAATTCATTTCAAAATTTTCATAGCCATAGGTAGTGGCCCAAGCTACTATCACATTGGTCCCAATTTTAAATAAACAACACTTGGACACCAAATGCACCTCTCTGAAATCATCTATCATCATCTCCATGTTACCAAACCATGATTTCTTGTGAAATAGTCGGTTGACCATTCAAATGATCATTTTCCTTTCAATCCTAATTGTCCAAATTTTATTTCAACCTCTTTAACAATTCATCCCTAACTTAACCACCATTAGGTTCACCACCAGCACCACCCCCTTGATTGATCTTCATGGTTAATTGACATACTTGGGCAAACAAAGAGCCGGCCATTCAAGTCATCCATGCACCACCTCTTTTCACATCTCTCCCATTCTCTTTCTTTTTGAACCCACACCGAAACCACCACTTTGATTCTCCAACACCTTACTCTCTCTATGGTCAACCAACCTAGCTACAATGCCACTTTGGCTGGTAGCTTTTGTAGGAAGAAGGAGAGAGGCCGATGCTTGTTAGCCACCTACAGCTCATCTCCTTAGCCTCAGCCCGTGCAGTGAGAAGTAACATCCCAGACCATGCCAGACCCATCGCCCCCTCTCTCTGTTTGCTTGCCATTTTCTGTTTGGAGAGAATGCATGGCCGGGGCATGCAATATCTTGGAGCGGATCCGATGCTGCTCTCTCCCATCTCTCCCACCAACGCCAACCCAACCACCTTCCATGATACCCCTGGAACACCAGCAGGACCCACACGACGGTCGCACGAGCTGGATCACGCTGCAGCACACTCCATTTTTCTCCTTCTTCGGTGGGCATCCAATTTTCGTCAGCATGGACGTGACCTCTCCTGCACTAGTGGCTGCGCCAGTGAGCTCCTCTGCATCCCCTCTCTGCTAGCCGCACGCTCCCGAGGCGAGCCTCACACTACAGCTGCCTCGCCCGTGATCGACATAATCGTGGTCACCACGATCGTGGACGCCGATCCGTTCCCGCTCCATCAGTGCGCCCCAGGAAGAACCAAGCTACAAATCTATTCACCTCGGACTCACAACGCCAAAGGAGTATCTATATTCCTCTTTTATTGACGCATCTCTTTATAGACAAGATCGAACACATTCGTGTACCCGCAGAAACCATCTCGTTCCGATAAACTCAGCGAGCAGTTCTCCCCACTTTGGACCTTGATGGACCCACCTCTGGACGCCTTGTACGATGCCACCGCCCATCCGCCCAGTAGCCATCTCACGCAGCTCGCCGTAGACCTCGTGCTCACTGTCCACGGTGCACCGTCGCCCGCCTTTTTACTCCGAACCTGAGCCTCTTACGCCTCTCCGTACCTCATTTCCTCTCCTCACATCTCTCTTCTTCTCTCTGAAGAGCTGAGGAGAGAGTCCTGCTCCGTTCTTCCTCGGCTGGACGGGATGGGTCGGAGCCCCATCCGTGCCGCGCGTCTTGGACGACGCTGCTGCCCCTCTCCGTCTCTCTCTCAGTACTCCCTCCCTGTTACTATTTTCTACCCCAATCTGCGAGCCCTTACGCCTCTTATTTTCTTGTCAGGGGCTTGTCAGAAGGCCGGCCGCCATCGTCGGCATTGCCCGTGCGGTTCTGTCCGCGGTGTCGATCTCGCCCTCGACCTCACCATTGCCCTGGTTCGTGCCTGGACGTCCGTGGCGATCGAGCAGGACTGCCGCACGACGCCGCGCCCCTCCGTTCCCTAGGGACTGCCCGGTGGATGCCGTCCTCAACGCTCCAACCCGGCCGTCCGAGACCTCCGCCTAGCGTCGTCGCCGTCGTCGCGTCTCGTCTGCTGCACCGCGGACCGAGTCGCCGACTGCGTCGTCGTCATCAACCTCGTCGCACCACTTCCCCCGGGTGCCACGCCCGCTCATGCCGGCATCGACGACCAGGAGCTCCGCCGACGCCCCTGAGGACCGAGCTTCTGCAGCGCAGAGCCCTCCCGGCCTGCAGCCTAGAGGCCGGCGTCGTCGAGTTCATCCACGGCACCGTCGACCGGGTCGCTGTCCACGTCGACGTCCAGGGCTCGTCGGCATATGCGCGTCGAGCCTCTGCGCGCTGCCTGATCTCCGCTCCTCTCTCCGATCTTACCCCCTTGCAGGAACCACGACGCGGTTGGCGTCGAACTTCGCCTCGTGACCGCGCCGACGTCCTTGAAGTTCACGCGCACGTGCTTGACGCCGTTGCGAGCCGCCCAGGCCTCCGCCCCATCTTCGTCGCGCCTCGGTCGCCTTTCCCCACCTCGGTGAGCCCCTTTGCCCCGCTCCTTCGGCCACACGCGGCGGCGCCGCCAGTTCCTGGTCGACGAGGACGATCGCGTCGAGCGCTGTCGCCGCGTACATGCATGGCTCCCTGCGTGCATGGCTGCTGGCCAGCCGACCAGCGCCTGGGCTGTGCTGAGCCCTGGCCTGCCGCGTTCCTGGCTGCACATCTGGGCCGGCCTGCGCAGCCTCTGGCCGGGCCGCCAGCTTTGACCCGTTTACTTTTCCTTTTTCCTGTCTCAGTGATGTCCAGAAATAGCTGTCTTAGGTTTTAAATCACTAAAAATTACTCAGTTAACCTTTTGGCAGGATTCAAATTTGTACATACTTCTGAACAAATTCCTGACCACCTAAACTTACATGCATGCGATTTACTGCTATATTTATTTACTGATAATTATTCCTATGAAATGTTGCTGGTGTGATATTTAATTGTTTGTGAGAGTTGTATACATCTTTTTGCAGTAGGGTTAACTTTGCTCGAAAGTAAATATCAGTAGCTTGATTTTGATATATCATACAGTACCAGAAGCTTCCTTATTTTTGTGTTTCTTAGAAAGCTAGATATGGCCAGTAGGTCTTTGCCTGATTTTTAATTTGAAAAATAAAACTGGTTTTGAAACAAAACCAAATCCCTGTGGTTGGTATCACATTTTACTATGAGTGTGCCAGAGGGAATATTTTTGTGAATTTTATTTTATTTATGATATTTTTGTAACCTAAATAGAGTCCTTTTTCAATAGAAAAATTCTAGAAATTATTTTATAGCTCAAAATTGGTGAACCCAATTTTGTGTGGATCCTTATTTGGGTAGCTATCCAGGGATATAAGTTTTGTTTGCTGAAGTTGTGTACTGTTTTATGAGGTAAATAAACTAGTCCTACGTTTTCTGCCCTTATAGAATTGTTTAAAAATAATTTATAAATCTTTTGGGCATGAAACCAACTTGGTTGAACTCTTCCAGAACATACGTACCCGTAGGTATTAATTTTTCCCACTAGTTTGGTACTGAGAGTTTTTGACTAAGTAATTGGGATTCTAGGCTTATTTTACCACTAGGCATTTTGGGTGTTTTTGTTTAAATTGTTTTGTAATGAACTTTGGCACCAAACCCTTTTTGGTGGTTTCCAAGATTCATTACCTACCTGTACTTGTGCGGATTATATCTTGGTGAGATCTAGAGTCCTTTTAGCTGATAGATGTTATGTTAAGGCCTTTCCGAGTAGCGGTAAAATACCCCCTTTATAAATAAGATGATCATCTTGCGTTAGATGCTATTTAGTTGGTTTGTTTAGTGCCTCCGATTGAGTGGTTTACTACCAGATTGAGTATATGTGGTTGAGGCTATGGCTATGTGTTGATTGTTCGCCTTTTATTTTGCGACGTTAGAATGCGAACGCTACTGGAGAAGGAGAGGATCTTGGTGAGGATTTCGGAGAGGAAGGAAGAGCAGATGATTCGTGAAGACGAAGTCCGGGGAAAAATAGCCAACAAAGGCAAGCCACCTTTTGATGCATCTCTGATCCTATATATCTTATTCTTGCATTATTACAGATTTTATAAAAGTGCATGTCTTCTATTTATTTTGTCGGTGGTTAGTGCCACCCGGAGTTTTTATTGATCCACCCTTAGGGTGCAGCCCTCGTTGATACCTACAGATCACCTCTCTATTAGTGATATGGTGCTTATCACCTTGTCATCCTTGTCGCCACTTTTCGAAGAAGAATTGGACTATAGGTTGGGAGCCCTGGGAAAATGGATATGAAAATGTTTTCCTGAAAATGAGCTTTTCGAAAACCTTGGAATGGGGTAGCCCTGCCCAAGTGTGGTTTATCAAAAGGCAAAAGTTTCTAAAAAGAAGATTTGCTGGAGGCAAGTGGAGGAAAGAAAATATTTTCGAAAACTTTAGCGCCTAAGTACTCACCCGGACTGAAAGACAGTGCAACCACATTACCCCAAAGTGGGCACGGGGCGTAGCGTAGTAGTTTGTCTCGCCTTAGTTTGAGTCCTGCAAATGTAGTGGCAGTCCGACCATGGACGCTTCGACCGGGGTTCTTCCCATAAGAAGGGACGCAACCCATTTGCCTTTTTAGGTACGCGGGGTACAACCTATGAGCTCCCATTGAATAATGCCCCGCAGTTGGTCGCGGCATTCCGGAGGGTCGAGCTGGTCGGGGAATTTGCTACTCCTGGGTAAACGACCCCTCGGACTCTGGTGTTGGGAGGTACAACTCTAGGCGGCATGTCTTAGGCTAAGGCGAGCAAGCGAAAAACTGCGATCGGTTATCCGAACCTCGCGTTTTGACGCTTGGTGAACCAGGGATGATCCCGGCGGATTTATCGGATCTTGTGGGGAAAGTGTACAACCTCTGCAGAGTGAAAACTATTCGAATAGCCGTGTCCGCGGTTATGGACGGTCGGGAAGGCTGTTGCTTAGCCTGAAGAGTTTTTGTTTTACAAAAGTGTTTTCTCAAATATTGTTTTGGGAAAGTGATGCCAGTAGGACTGGTGGAAAGTGTACCTGGGAGGTACTGTGGAAAGCTGAAATGTTTTGTTTTGGCCATATGACGATGGCCGAGAAAAGAAATTGGGTCACCCTTACCTATTAGTCTGCAAACAAAATGGTTTACAAAAAGGTTTTCAACAAAGATATAGAGATGTCATACTCTCGAGAGGAACCACCTCTCGCTCCTTGTCGCCCTAGTTTAGTGCCTCATCTTTGCTACTGCCAAATTGCATATCCTTTACTTCTCTCTAAGGTGGTTTGCGAGTACAATTCATAATGTACTCATGGCTTTGTCCCTGGCTATTTACTTGGCCAGACTTGGAAGAATCCGACAGATGAAGAAGGAGTCGACGACGTCTATGCGAGCTAGGAACGTCTTCCCAGTCAGTTGCCTGTATGGTTATGGCATGACTTGGGCCATGCGAACGCTTTCGTCTGAAATATTTCCGCTGTGTGATTGTTGATCTCCTGCCATTGTTGCTCTTATGTAAGTATTGGTCATGTGACCTGTTGTAATTTTTTTTATTTGGTAATATAATGGATGATGTATTTGATACCAGTTCAGTTATGCTTTCACGACACACTGATCATGGGATCGTGAATGTGTATGCATAACGGGTGTTTCGGACAGCTAGTCCCCCCCCCCCACAGTAGTCATATTCATAGTTATGAAAATAGTGGTTTTGCTTTTTTATGAAATAGTGATAAACATAGTACTCTGCAAGTAATTTGGTAAAAATACTCGAATGACATGAGCAAGTGATGAACTTGCCTGAACACTGCAAAGTGTTGCAGTTCGATGGTCTGGACTGACCCTTGTCCTCTGTTGCTGTAAAATAGCATCATTGTCCGATAAGGGCAATGGTTAAAGAAGCATTGATGCATGATTCAAGTTTTAGGGTTTGTTCCCCCCTTCCGATGTCTTTATTATTTCATGTGAGAGGTTAATACTAAGAATAACTTAGGGATACTCTATTTAGGGCAAAATACAACCTTGAAATGTTGTCAAGGTGTTTTTAAAGTCCAAAAGGATTTATGGACTTATTTTTATTATTGAAAATAAAAGGTGTGATTTAAATTATTATTTAAATCATCAAATTTGAACTTATTCTTGTTAACTTCAAAAATTCTATTTCATATTTTATTATGATAGAGTTTTTTATACTGAGTGATTTTCATATTTTTAATTATTTTCTTAGAGCTATTAAACATTTACTATTAATTTTCAAAGTTTCAGCATTTTTATGCATTTGTGAAATGGCCTAATTGCCCCTGGGCCCACCAGTCAGTCGAGCCCAGTGGGTTGGGTTAGACCAGCTCGGGTCTAACCGACCCGAGCGGTCGCTCACACTTCGCCTCCCCCGCGCCGCCTCGACGAACCCTAATTCCCCATCTCTCTGGCGACCTGCGTCGCCCTCGCCGTCGCCGTTCGATTTTGGCGAGCTCCGCCGGTCTTGGCCCTTGCCATGGGGCGCAATCAAACCGCCCCACGACGCTGGTCAATCCCCTCCGCGTCGATTTGGAGCAGGCGTTGCTCCCGCTCGTCCTCGACCCTCTTCGTGGTGGCTAGGGTTACGGGATCCGCGGCGATCCCGCTGCTCCCAAGGTTCCTGGCGCGATGGCGCCGCCGTGGGCCTCGCCACGGTGGTTTAGGGCGCTGCGGCGCTTGCCGGAGCATGGCCTGGCCTGGCCAGGTGCTGCCATGCACTCGGCGCGCGCCGCCGTGGCCGCCATGGTTGCGTCTGCTATCTGCTCGCCCCGGGTACGTGCGCCACCCTTCTCTCTCTCTCTTGTGCCTGTTCTTCTTCCTCATCCTCTAGCTCTGACCACGGCTGCTCCTCCTCGTGGAGAGGCCTGCCATGCCCATGCTCTGCTGCCGTGCCTAACTAGATGTGATCTTTCTTTGTCTTCTTTGTCTTTCGATGTCTTCTTCTTTGTCTTTGTTCGTCTTCTTGATGTGTTGTTCATCTTTCTTGTGTTCCACTGGCCTTGGCCATTGTTGCCATGCCCATGCCAGTGTTTGTATTACTGTTGTGTGCAGCCTTGCCATGCCTCTGTGCAAGAATTTCTAGTCTAAATGCTTGCTATGCTTGCATTTCTTGCCTAATTCTATCTTTGTTCCTCTGTTCTTGTTATTATTCTTGCTAAACACTCAAGTGTATTCATGTATACTTCCCTGGCCTGATAACAGTGTATAATCTTTGCAAATTTGCAAATGCCAGAGCCTTGGTGTGCTATTTCTTGTGCTCGAATTCATGAGCATGCTCAACTGAGCATTGCTGTTGGCTTAACAGTATGATTCAGTGATAGGTGATCTGTGCTTTACTTGTTTATCATGATCCAGTGGTTCATCAAGCCTTTGATGTGGTTCTGGATACAATCATAAAGTCATTAATTCAGTTATCTGTTTGTTCAGTTATGAGTTGGTGTAATTCTTCAGTAGCTGGTTAATGCATGTTGCTGTGCTTGGCTATGGCAATCTGTAGCAAGAGCTAGCAAGCTCTGATGATCATCAGATCATCATTTGCTTGAGGTTAACTGCCGTGCTTCCTTCTGTGACTCTCTGGTGCTCATCCAGTGATGTGTGTGCCTCATACAGGCTTGGCATGTGTGTGCTGGTGCTTGCTCAAGCATCAGTGGATGCTTGCAGTGATCCATTGGATCAACTGCAAGGCTCTGTGCATCAATTACTTGTCTGTTTCAATTATCTGTTTATCTTGCCTTAATAAATGGATGAATGATGTGAACTGTTATTCAGTGATGATCATTTCAATTAGATTTGCTAGGGCTAGCTGGATGACAGCCTCTGGTTGGTACCCTAGCCCTCTACTGAATCCAAATGGATGATGATGTGGTGGTTTCATGTGTTGGCTTTGGGTTGAGGTGGCCCTGGCAGCACTTGTGATGCTGTCATGGGTAGCTCCCCTCTCTGTGGCTTGCTATGGTTGGTGATTGTTTGCTGGCATTGGATACTTGCTCACTGGCTTGATCCAATACTGGACTTCGAGTGGCTTTTGATGTTGACAAACACAAATAGGCACAGTTTGCCTATCTATCTGATGGTATAGCTAAACTATTAGGTGCTTGTGAATTTGGTTGGCTATATAGGACTGAATCCATGCTGGATTTCTCTGGTTGTGTCACTGTGTTGACACAACCAGTGTTCCCTTGGTAGTTTTCCTTCTAGCCTTGGTTTGATTTGCTGGCACCAAATGGTTTTGCAACCAAGTGATGATATACCCAAGGTTTCATACACTTTTTTGCTTCTGTGATGCATGTGTATGCTTAATTATGAGCAAAACAGGGTTTTGCTCAGGTTGATCTTGTTTATACCTCACTCCAGCTCCTAGATTGTTTGTTGGTGTAGAGGATTTCTTCAGTGTTGAGCTTATGCTTGCCCTGCTCCTCCTTGCAATCCTATGGTGCTTGATTCAGTACTGTGGTGGTTTTGGACAGGTTGAACAGCAGTGCTGTTCTTCCTGTTCTTGTGTTCTTGGTTCCTGGTGACTTACCCAGTGAAGCTTGTCGATGTATTTGGCTAGGGTTTACTGTGGAGGCTTTTATACCACCCTTTCTTTGCTCTCGTGGTCGACAGCTTGGCCTGGCAGCACTTGGTGACTCACTGGCTGGTGTGTGTGTGTTGTGCTGCATGCACCCTTGGTGACTTGTTGTTGGGCTTGCACACTAGCTGTGTGAGCAGCTAGTGTGTGTGTGTGTACCAGGTGCTTGGTACCTGGCTTGGTACTTGGCTGTGAGATGATCAGCTCGGCAGAGCTGTGATCATATCCTCTCACTGGCCATTTTCTTTCTAACCTGCCAAGTGGCAATGCCACTTGGCATAACTTGTGATTTTCTTTGTTGTGTGCAGGGAATCAAGATGATGATCAAGTGAAGATCAAGATCATCAGGCTCAAGCATCTCATGAAGATTAGCTTGTAGTTTTAGGATAGATCAATACATTGTACTTTTCTTTCTTTTTCTTTTTTCCATTTTGCCAATTCTTGTAATGTGTTATAATATTCTTATATTTCAATTGTGAATATTGTAAAGACAATGTATCTTGTGTGTTTATCAATAAAGTTCAACTTTTCTCTAATGAGCTTTACTTTATGTTTGTATTATTCAGATTCTTTATTATTTATCTATATCTATACCTAATAATCTATACCTAATAATAAAGCAAAAAGGGTTTCCGTCGTCCGTCGGGCTTTTTGCAATTTACCCCTTGAAAAAACTGTAATCAACCCGCGATCCTTCTCTGTAACTCCATCACTCCTTGTCTCTAACTCCATCTCCTCCATCGTTGGCTACGGCCCGGCGCCCTACCCCCATAGCCACCTAGCTCCGTCCGGCGAGGTACGACCCGACGGCCGGCGCGTCCTGCCCACATATCCGCCTAGATCCGTCGTGCCCACTGCCAAGTGAAGCCTTTCTTGGGTCAATGCCCAAAACATCGAGCCAGGAGAGCGCCCCGCCCAACCCCGTCCGGCGAGGTACGGCCCGACGCCTGCCCCCATAGCCACCCAGCTCCGTCCGGCGAGGTACGAACCGGCGCGTCCCACCCCCATATCCGCCCAGGTCCTTCGTCAAGGTACGTCCCGGCTCCCCCGGCGCGCCCCGCCCCCATGGCCTCCCAGCCCAGCTCCGTAGTTTCAACCATGCGATGGGGAGATGACCGGAGCCTGCTGCCCCATGCCGAGAGGGCGGCGAGGTTTCCGCCGGTAAGCCCCGTGCCCGTCCTCCTCCGGCGCTGCACGGACTGGCTCCATCCGTGATCCGAGTCCCGGGAGCCCCCGTACCCATGGCTGCCTCCGATACAAACTCTGCTCCAATACATCTCTTCCATACGATTTCAGACATGGACTATGGCTTTGCCTATTCCGCGAGCCAATAAAGAGCGCGCGAGACCCTCCACAGGAAAACAAATCAAGTGCAAGTTCCATCGTCCCTCGATCAAATAACGTCAGCGACTAAACCAGAACTCAATCCGCCAAATCGGAGTTCTGCCCACGCGTGCTCCACTCATGGTTAGGGACGTATTTGTGCTTCTTTCAGATTCATTGATCGTTAATTGAGATTCATTGATCGTTAAACCTAAAAGAAAGATTCAGGTTGCAGGTTACATGTTGCTCACTGAATTATGCTCATTGATCTGACAGTTTTTCTGTTACTGTTGCAGAAAAAGTGAGAGAGGAGCAGGCAGAGTATGGGAGGCCACCAGAACCACCTCCACCGAGCCGTTCTTGGTCGCAATTTTACTCCTTAATTTCTGGGATTTCAATCTTGATTGATTGCTTGGTGATCTTCTGCTCGGAGAGGATTTTCTTGGATTTATTTGAAGTAAACTGCAGGCTGTTACAGCCTAGAGTTTTGAGGATTTCAGATGGGATTTAAAAGACGATTTCATTCATGATTGCTTGCTTGGTCATCTTCTGCTCGGAGAGGATTTTCTTGAATTTATTGAAGTAAAGCTGCAGGCTGTTACGGCCTAGAATTTTGATGATTTCATATGGGATTTAGAAGAACTAGGGTGGATGACTCGAGCCATACTGCTCTACTCTTCGGGCACCATGGCGGTGAGGAATAGGTTCATCATGATGCAAGGCAATTTCATCTCGACCATGGTGATGTTGGACCAGTACTACCTCTGCTTCCTGTCCATATTCCAGATCTTTGGCATCTCCTTAATAACATTTGGCCACTAGCGAACGGGACCTCGCCATGCTCCTTGCCGGAGAGAGAGTTGGTCAGCGGGCTGCCGCTGGATTCGGCCATTGGCCACCATCCCGGCGTAGCAGGTTCTCTAGCTACGTATCCAAGACAGAATTCCACGCCGTGCTACTTTTTCTGCCGATGGCCTGATTGTGTTGCTGCTTGTTCGTCCTATCTGCTGCATTATAGCCATCGTCACTTACCTGCTTCAACTATTTCATCATATATGATGTATCACTTACACACACTTCCGGTGCAAAGTTTGGCAGTACCAAGCATACGTAGGCATTGCAGCTAACTGTCTTACCTGTTTGCGTTTGCTCAAGTTTAGCTAACAGAAAATGGTTGGCTTCAGTTGCATCATCAGACAACCCTGAATTTTCTTGTTCTTTTTCCATGTAGATTTCTATCCCAGGATGGGGCTCTTCTCTAAGCTGATTGCCATGTACTTACTTTTAAGGGGAGGTATATGTCTGAATTTATCACGTACTTATATTTAATAAAAATGAACTCGAGATATATATTAGAATTTAGCTACATGAGCTAGCACGAAGATCCTGTATGTGGATGCATGCATCAGGTTGAACTTAGCAAATCTTGCTATATTTCTTTTACAAAATAGTTCTGCAAATTTTAATATGTCATATACAAAAGATTACATGACACACAAATTACCAAATTGATGAAATTATAGGAGACTATGTTCAGACTCCAGTTATGGTTTCAATATTTAAGCTCAGTATTTTGATTGATTCAGCAGGTACAACATAGGTATAAAAGAGAGTCTAATTCAGCACATGCCTTCTCTTCATAATGTAGAGGTTGTGCCGAATGCGGTGACGCTGAAGTTTGCTACACTACGAGCAGCTGGGCGACGATGCCATGCATCTGCAGGGATTGAGGGGCAAGGTCGTAGTGGCCTTTGAGAAGAGGAGATTTGGAGGAAATCCCGTGCAATCTTTCTTTAGCTTCTGGTGCTGCCCAACGGCGGAAAACACAGGAGTTCGTACTCTCGGCGATGAAGCTTGACCAGGCTGCCATCTACCTCAAGAGGAGCAGGATGTGCAGTCTGAGCACAACCTGGTAAACCTGATGATTTTTAAGCGCCTGCGAAAGCCAAGCCAATAAGATGACCGCATACACACAATTCGTCTACTCTAGGGGATTTGGTAGCTGCATGTTGTTTCTTCTTAATAAAGATAAATTTCAGATTATCTGCATGGTCTCTAATATTTTCTTGCAATTCAGAAAAGGTATGATGTCTGAACTTTTTGAATTGAATACTTCAATATAAATTTGTCATCAGCAACTTTCCAGAGTTTGTAGATCTATATAGCAAGATTTATTATTTTCCCCATGCAAAAAAGAGTTTCTGCTTACATCTATATAGCAAGATATACTTTATTCTACAAGCAGCTTATATATGTGTAGATTTGGTAGCACATGGGACTGCAGACGTAGCAGGCGAGAACTGATGGTTTCAGCTGTTACATCTTTTTAGTGCTCTGTTCTTGATCGATAGTAGTAATTGATCTGTTGGTTCTGAATTCATGGTGACAAATTGATGGATACTTAAAAACATCAAGCCACGACACACTCCTGCAGTCCTGCTTTAATTAAAACATAAATATGAATAAATCGTAAAGAAATATTACCCATATCATTTTTTGGGTAGATGAGTCCAGTCAAATTTTTTTTGGAATTTTGAGTAATTAAAATTTCAAGTTTGAAAAATATAATAAAAATCAGCTCGAGCAACAGTCGATCTTCTCCCGGTGCAACGCACGGGTTCTTTTGCTAGTCTATACTTAATAATAAAGGAGCTAAGGTTTCTGCCAAAATTTTCGTCCAACTTTTTATTGGACCGTTTTGCCCTCCCACCAAATCACATAATACATCAAATTGCCACCATACCGGTTCACAATCCCCACCCGGTGGAAAAAATACGCCCGGCTATGGTCTGCCCGACGCAGTATCGCAGGCGTCGCCGACCGGGCCGCCGTTGACCCGAGGTCTCCTGCGCGGCCGACGACCCTCCGTTCCCATTAGCAGACCAGTACACCGGCGCATTTATGACGTGAAGACCTGCCAACGGCCGCCCGCTGAGACGCTGAGTGCAGATCATAATCTCCTCCTTGGCCAGATCCGGGGATCCCCGCGGCGGTTGCGAAGGAGCATCTGCCGGTGGCAACGAAGTCGAGGCAAGGCGTGGGCCGGCAGGGATGCGCGCGTCGAGGAGGGAAGCCGGGCGAAGCTGGTGGTCGAGGAGGTTCTCGATGTCCGAGGGGCCGCAAGCACCGATTCCCTCGCTGCCTTCTCTCCATCTGCCGGGCAGCAGAGGATTTCGATGGCTGAGGGGCACTCGCCCTTCAGCAGCTGCTTGCCAACACAGGTGCAACGGAAGAAGCTCAACTAAGCTAGCATGCGCCGACATTGTGGGCTTCGACAAACAGCCGGCGAAGAAGGTGTGGCATGTAGCGCTAGCAGCAACTGGGCAGCCGCCGCAGGATAAGAGGAGCACCCCACCGTGAAAATCACGGTCTCCTTTGGACCGAACAAACACCAGGCAGAGACGAATGGGAGAGGAAGTTTTTCAGGTGCAGGCGGAATTCGTCGTGACCAAACCATACGCTCAGGTGAGGAAGGAATTGTGCGGTGTAGGGATGGTGAAGTTGCAGGCCATGGAGAGGGGCCAGCTGTTGCGGCGGCAGGCAGATGCACCTCCGACTTATCCAGGAGGTCGTCAGCGCCATGAGGCGCACGAGTGGCTGCGGTTCCAGCTCCCCGTCGAACGCCAGACTGAAATTTCATGAGATATATTGAAGAACAATGGGCCTTATAAAATCACAATCAATATGGTTGGAGGAAGATCCACCTAGCTAGCTCATACTACTAGCAATTCTCCATTTGCCTATAACATCGGACACTCTGCAGATGCTGATTACGCCAAAATTTATGAAATATGTGGATCTAACCAACTGTAGCAGAGTTCTCAATGATGGTTTCAGTTCGCAGCTGCAAAATATAGCTACGACTAAATCAACAACGGCAACCACAAAATGTTTATATGGGAAAGAAGCTACAAAGTCTGGAGGGACGACAACACCGCCGATTCGTTGCCGTAGACAGCAGAATGCAGGAGCTCCAAGCATCAGCCTTTGCATCGTCCCGAGTCGGCTAGCGTTGCTGTTGGAGAGAGGGCGACGTAGGGAGTCCATCGACGCCCTTGGACCTCGCCGGCGACCAAGGGTCCGTTGTCACTGCACGCGTGAGGTCACAGAACTTGGCTGAGGGGGAAGCACGTCAGACAATGAGCGGTGATAGCTGACCAAGATTCCCAAACCCTCATACACATGAGACGGCGAACCAGAACATGGAGAACATCCTACCGGTGAAGACGGCGAGCGTCCCGCACATATGTATGCAAGACAGATGGTGGCTGTAAGCTTTGGCATGGAGTTGACTCCGGCGTGACGACAACATTGACTCTTTGAGTGGCAGTTGCACCGGCGAGGCAGCAAGCTCGACAAGCGGTGCATCAATCCTGGGCGGTAGGAGGCAGAAACACACAGGTTTGGTAGTTCCCATTTTTAAATTGGCTTAAAAGTTTTCAGTTCAATTTTTGTTTTATTATAGATACCGGTTCTTGGAGTAGCATCTCACCATGTCAAGAACGATTTTGTCTATCAAAAGATATTTAATAAAAAATAATTTATTGTAGAAAAAATTGTTTATATTTTAATTATTTTGAGTTTTAGGCCATCATAAATTCTCGAACCTCGATGAGTGGTGCAATAAGGATAAGGAAAGAGCGATGAAAGAAAGAGGCATGACCGGTAGGAGGGTACAACACATCTATGTATCTTCTTACCCATGGGTGATGGAAGCTAGCAGAATAAGGATGTTTATGTCCTGGGTGACAATGGAAAATGCAGACCATTTAAGATAGACTTACCGTTTGCTCCGTAGCGAAGCACGGGCTTTGTCCTAGTCTATACCTAATAATAAAGAAAATAAGGTTTCTTGTTGGTCCGTCAGAAATTGCCCCTAAAGTTGTAAAAAATTACCCACCATTACCACTGAAAAGTGAATAAACGGTTCCATATAAGAAAAGAAGAAAGACGCCCACCGCTGAGCCCTCCCGATTCCACAATTCTCCGTAGCTAATGAGACATGAGTTGGAGATTTGGTAATCGATCGTACACGAGTAGCTCAATCGAACACCACTTGGACATCGATTCATACAGGAGTAATAAAAGCAGGCCCGACCTCCGCCATGATTCCCATGGCTATGCCGACAATCCCACCCTTGCATTGATCTGTTCTTTGCCGTGTGCTGCCGATCCGTCAAGAACAGAGGCAGATCGGGGAGGGAACGAAGAAATTCTCCCCAAAGATTGACACATCTGACCAACACCGTCGATCTTTGAAGGCTCAAAAGCGATTTCATCAACATCAGAACATAGTTTACAAGATTGAAACTACATGTCGTCGCTACGAGGTGCCATGGCAAGGCCGCAGCGAGCTCGCCGAAAAATAAATCAACACCGGGGCACCACCGCAGCGAGCTTGCCGAAGACCAAATCGACCCCGACCCACAATAGGAATTGCTGCACACGGAGGAGTGAGCATTGGGGCTGCGTGGGGCATCTCCGGGAACACCGGGACAGCTGCGGGGAATGTCCGGGAGTACCAGGAGATAGCAGGCACCCTGGTTGATCTTCTTCAGCGTAGTACCGTACCCATGAACATCTCGCTCGTTCAGTTCGGGGGTGGACCTGGTCGAGATGGCCGACCGCCGACGCCGGCTTCTCTGGAGGTGGCGAGGTCGAGCCAGGAGACGGACGCAGCTAGCGGCGACGCACGTGGTCGATGAAGGAGGGCCGGGCTAAAGGCAGCGAGGGCGAGGTGTGGAGCCAGGAGAAGGACCAGGCTAGCTCCTAGCTAGCGGCGATGCACAAGGCCGATGGAGGAGGGTGAGTGCGCTCGCGCGTGTGGCCAGTGTCGCGTATATCCGCCTAATGCCAATCGATTCTGTACAAATTTGATGCCGATCGATCTGCTCTCTCGTAGCTATACGTACTACTGTCTATCTGCTAGCAAAAACACGGAATCAATCTATTCCCGACGCTGCTGCAGCCTGCAGTCCCCCTGTGCAACCGGACCAGGCGGCCGCCGCGGTAGCGTGCCGCCCCTTCCGCTTTTCCCCGTCTATTTGGTGGATTCATATCTGCGTTGGATCTTGGATGGGAGACTAGGAGGAGAAAAAAAGTGAAATAAGCTAGATGGGAGTTGACGTCACCCGCACAATATTTTTAGGACAATTTAGCGTCCACTATTTTCTTCACCTGTAAGGTTATTTATTTATGTTTTTCGATGGTGTGAAATTTATTTGTCTTTTAAAACACGCATTAAAACACACATGTCAAAGATTCACTAAGGACATGTACATCGCAAAGCGCTTGCATAGGCGCTTAAAGAGTTGAGATGCAAGCGGCAGCGCTAGGACACGTCATTTTGTATGTGTTTTGCAAGAGTCGGCCTCCTCTTTTTTGCATCGATGCTCCGAATCAAGGCTAGAATGACGCGTGAGCTGCTGAAACGGTCGGAAATTTATTCCTAGCGCCCCTTGCTTAGCCCTCACACTGTACATGCCCTAAGGGGCGGAAGTTCGTGTGGATGGGGAGTTGTCTTAAATTCAACAGATTTACATACAACGAAGTTGGATGTTTTGTTTTCTCCCGTAGCAACGCACGAGTATACTTACTAGTAATTACTTAATGAATTACCTCATATTTGAATTAGGAGATATTCATTTAATATTTGAGTTTGAATTTCAAATGCAACTTGGTTTTAAATTCAATCATGCAACTTAAGTTTGAATTCAATCATGCAACTTAAGTTGTGATGCAAATCTCTCCTCTCTTCTCAAAACCCTAACTTAGTTGAATGAGAAGCAAGTTTGTCGCACTCTCGAAACCCTAACCCTGTAAGGTGTCGAGAGAGAAACTTGTCCCCCTTCGTTGCAGTTTTGTTTTAAAAGCGCGAAATTTCCGCAGAATTTACGATGCAGTGCACATCCCTTTCTAAAATCTACCCCTCGATCGTCTCTAAACCTGGGACATTACATTACCCAACTTTTATATTCAGGCATATAATGATGTGTATTATAAGCACAAAGCTGGATTTTCTTGGATTTTATTGGATTTTCATTGTTTGACTAGATCCATACATGAAGTTTGACTTTGATATGCAAATGCATGTTGCAATATCAAGCTCTTACTTGATGTTATAGGTCTAGAGGGTAAAGGTATTCGTGTGAGGAAGTGACGAATTATGAAGATTTTGAAGACAAGATGAAGGTTCACTGGAAGAAAGAAGTCAAATTGTGGGAAGCAACCACAATACTCTAAAGGAAGGACCAATAAAACTTACTTCTATCCTTAATCAAGGAGTACTTCAGCATGGAAGTACCATGAAAGTGAGAAAATTAGTGAATATGGAGCAGTAGAAGTAGAGCCGTATTCATTATGGAAGAAGGGAATGCAAGTGAAGTCACTTACAATACTATTTTCATAGTGTCAACAAGTGGTTATCTTGCAAAACAAACCCTAGAAGAAGGAAAATAGACAAGTGAAGTCGCAGCTGGTATAATAAAACCGCAGCTGATATAGGATAATCATGAAGAGAAAGTAGGTGAAGTGAGGTAAATCTTAACTAAAATTATAAAAGTAGCCACAGCTGGTAGGTAGATATTGACTAGAACCATAAAATAGCCCACAACTGATATCAAGTAAGCCACATCTCGTGTTAGATAGTCTGCAGATGGTAACAAATAGTCCACATCTTAATCATTCTTTCACTCTAAGGGAAAGAGGGATTCCGCAGTTGGTATCCCGTAGCTGGTAAATATTTAGTTGGAGGATTCACAATGGATATCCACAATTGTGTGGATACACCAGAAAGAATTCTTCGTGAGACTCTAGAAAGGTACAAACTATAAGCTAGACCAAGACTAATCTTCTAGCCTTGGAGTTTAATGATTAGAAGAAAGGAATTTTGAAGATCATTAGTAAACTCCAAGGGGGAGAGGAAGTATTAAGATATTATTTGTAGAATGATAGATGGAGAAAAAGGTCTGAACTGAAAGGAAGTCCGATCTTATTTTTATAAGGTTGTTGGGAAGTACCCATATAAAAGTACTCTCAGGAGGATGTCAGACCAGAAGCCGAGGTTCATATCTCGAAGAAGTAAGGGTTAGACCTTAACTTGAGTGGGAAATTGTAATTACTCAAAACCAAGAGAACTTAAGTAAGTATTAGATAATGAAGTTGGAGGAAGAAGATATCGGAGGACAATCACAGCCTAAGAAAATAAAAGACCGAAGGGTTTGACCATACCAAAACTAATGATTATTAGAAAGATTCCTTTCATGGAACCTAAAGAAATCAAAAGGAAGATAACTAGTATAAACTAGAAGCCATGATTGGATGGACTAAATGAGTCTAATCCATTCGTAGGACTAAACAACCAGGACCATGCCTATTGTAAATACCTTACTAAGTACCATTACTTTCGTTATGGTAGTAAGGGAAAACAATACCTTACTTTAAACAAATCCTTTAAACTTAAGGTTTGGGCACCGCAGCTGGATTACCACAGCTGGTAGAACCAAGTTATGTGTACCCAAATAGGAAGATGTCACCACAATCATTAGTAAAGTCCATTAACACAATAAGATCTCCTAATCCAAGGATCTTTGAAGAATAAGACTAGAAGTTTCGAATGTTGGAAGAAATCATAGAATGGAAGAAAATATCAGTGCCAGACATCAGAAGACTCCAGGAAGGATCTGGACAAGGGATATAATCAACTATATCTAATGAGATCACTAGGGAGTTGAAGGATGGTGATCTGTTCGAGTCAGCTCCACGTTCCGAAACATGAGAGCGTTTGAACTTCGGGACAAAGTTCAGTTTAAGGGGGAGAGGCTGTAATATCCCAGGTTTAGAGGCAACAAAATGAGATAACACCAAAGTGTGCATTGCAATCATGCACAGAAAATCTGGGGAATTTCCGCGCTTTCAAATAAAACTTACCACAGTAACTGAAGTTTCACTTGACTTGCTGGAATTGAAGTAGATCATCAAGTCAAGCGCTATAAACTTCACTGTGATCTTTGCTAAAACCTTGTTTTTGGTAGAGATGATTTGATCTATGGGCTAGATCAAATAGAATTAGTTTGACAACAAACAATACCTTAAGTAAGGATCAACTACAAGATCTTATATATAAAGGATCTCAACATGCCATTCCTTACAACAACACATGAATAATTATTCAACTGTAAATCAAAGAACACAATTAAGTAAGACACTATTCTATACTTATCTTATCCATGTCTTCTACTAAATAAATGTTCCTACCATGAGTCACATGGTATATCTTTTCAACTACAATACTTGAACCAAGTCGAGAACACTCATATTCATTCTTCATTAACTTTTGATCATTCCAACCTTGTTTCCCAACTCATACCATTAAACCTAGAGAAAAGAGAGAATCATTCATATGCTTATATTATGCATTCAATAGAACCTAGCTTAATATTTAAACCTTATCCAATTGAGGTACTTGTTGATACTAACCAATGATACAAGAAATATAAGTCAAGTAATAAACCCTACTTGACCTAGCTAATACTTGAGAGTAAGTAAGAACCTATTCTTCTAATAATTACAGAGAGGCAAGTGTTGTGATCATTACAACTTGGTAATGATCATAAACCCTAGAGAAACCCTACCTATTCAGAAGAGCTCAACCTAAAGAGGTATACTCAAGTATATGGACTTATACTTGATCTTGGAGAGAGAACCATGATTCACTAATGAATTATTATGAGACCAATACTTTGATCATTACAAATTGGGTGATGATCATAAACCCTAAGAATCTAAGTGAGTGTGTTGAGAGAAGTATTAAAGAAGAGAGACTAGTGAGGAATAAGTGGATCATGCTTAATGCATGATCTTACCTTATAAATTGAGATGATAAGTTAAACCTATATGTGTGATCCATAGATGTCATCTATCACATGAAATGATAAATATATCAATAGTAGTTAATCCAGACCAATACTCATGCCTTGTATAGAGTAGTAATGATATTGTATTTAGACCTTGCCTATTCAAACACTTGAGACAAACCTAGCATTGCCTTGATACAATAATTCTACCTAAGTGAGGAGGATAACCTTAGCCACTAAAACATGATCAAAGCTTGTACCATATCTAATACTAGTTGTGTATTACATTGGTGATCACTACTTAAACCCTAGATCATATTTGAATTTCAATCCAAGTCCCATTGGGATGATAAGTAGAACCCTGCCATACCTCATGCCTATTTATATTGCAATTTAATGAAGAGTATGCAAAATCCTAAACTTTTAACATAGGATCCAACTTAATTAGTTCAAGCTAAAGTTTACTAAAAGCAGATTAGTGATTATAGAACTTTCTTAACCATCTTCTTAAAACCATAGGAATAATTCTTCACATACAATCATAACACAATTCCAACCTCATTACCAATTATATGAGACTCTAGCCATAATGAAAATTATATGTGAATAATGCATATTGTTAAGTACTAGCTCAACCTAATCATGTGTTCATTATGCACAGGTTATAAATTTTCAAACCACTTAAATAGATTTGGTTCTCAAATGAAAAAGGAATTGAGATAAAAATCTAAACCTATTTCTATGTTAATTAAACCTCACAACATATCAATCCAATCAAAAATTCAATGTTTATTTAAACAACAAAATGATACAGTAAGCATTATTATCAATTTATGTTGATATTCAAATAGTTTAGAACCTGCAAAACAAAGCAGAAATCAAATTTGAATTCAAACGAGAAAATAGAAAACAAAACAAAATTCAAAATAGAAATTTAAAAGAGAATGAGAGGGAAACTTACCTGGCAGGCCATCGTAGCCCAACAACCATCTCCACGCTAGCCCATCAACTCGGCCCAAGCCACCCAATACCAGCCCACGCAGCGAATAGGTACCGAACAGAAGAAAACCATCGTCTTCTTCTTCTCTGTGAGCGACACCGTGACGAGCTCGCCGGCCACGTCCCTCGTCGATGATAAGGATGGCCTGGACATCGCCCATCATATCAGAACCGCGTCCAATCCTCTTCACGTACGTATGATCCTAAATGCGTCCCGATTCATGCCTGTTGGCCATGTTAAAACAACCGTAGCATCTCCGCCGTCGCCGACGGTGAGATGACGAACTAGTCCCCGTCCAGCTCTATAAATATGTCTGGTGCATCTCCTGGAAACCCTAGAGCTTCGCCGCCCATCCATTTCTTCTCTATCCCTCTCTATCTCTCGTTATCTTCCACAACATCTCGCCGGGTCGATCAAGAACATGGAGGAGGAGGCCACCTCAGCCTTCGGCGCATGGTCGAGGAGGAGCGCCTCGTCAAGAGGAGCATCTGGGCACAAGCAATCGTCCAGGGGAGCTACAAATCGGTGCAATTTCATCGATCCCTTCCGCAGAAGTTCACCGGAATCCATGACCTTGTCGTCGTTTCCGACCACCAACGTCCCCGTCGAGCACACCATCAACCTCAGGGTGAGCATACGCACCTCTGGAGCCTTTTATCTTGTTCTAGCATCCATCATAGTGTCCGATTCGATTTCTCGCCGGAGTCACCGCCGTAGCACCTCTCACCGGTGATAGCTCCGGTGATCCTCTCGCAAATCCACCACCACCAGCAACTTCAGCGAGTCGAGGAGAGTCGGAACACATCACTAGGCCGTCCTGGGGAGCATTAAAACGGCGGCGCCGTCCTCGTCTGGTCGCCGGCGTCGAGCCGACGGCGAGGAGAGCGTGTCCACCGCCACCTCAACATCTTTGACTAGTCTCCTGCCCGCGTGGCAGTTGACTGGTCAAAGGACCCACTAGTAAGTCATAGGGTTAGATCTGTACCGGGTATCTTTAGTATTTTAGATTTAATTTACAACCAGAAAATAGCTGAAACTTTGAAAAATCATATAAAATTCATTTTAGCTCAGAAAAATATAAATAATATATCAAAATGCTCATAAAAATAAACTCTATTCAAATAAAATATAAAACAAAAATGTGTGTCAAAATAAAAATTCACTTATTTTAACCTTATTAATTATGCCATTTCAATTATTTAAAATACAATTTGAATTCAATAATTAGTGAAGTTTCAAAATTAATTTTAAATATTCAGTAACTAATTAAAATGTTAAGATTAATTTTCTTTATCATATTCTCATCAATTAAAATATTAGTGGTAATTCCTAAACCCTAATTTTCAAATTACCATTTACCATTTTCTTTAAATAAAATAAAGCAAGAAAATACTAAAAGTTAATGTTATTTTGATAATTCAAAACTTGTATATTTAAACATATTTAATCCTCAAGTTAATTAGTTAAATCTTAATAACACTTATAAAATCCTAGTTTCTAATTAAACCCTAACTAGTAATTAGTTAAATTCTTAAACCTCTAAAAATTAATAGCATGTTAAATTTATTAATAACTTTATTTCAAGTACTTAATCACATTAAACCCTAGCACAATTATTATGATAAGAATAATACCACAATTTAGGAACCTAGTTCTAAAATAAATATAAACCCAACTTTATTATTTCATGTGATCATTCCACCTTAGAAGCAACTCTAAAACCCTAGTTATGTGTCACATGTGATCATGTGAGATTTACTTGACATATAGAACCCTAATAAGCAACAATTGAATGTATTCTTATGATCCACTAGCATAAAACCAAGTCACATGAGATTATCATTTCATGTCCATATTCTTAGTTAAAACCTATATGATCCACTAGTGCCACCTAGGTATAAACCCTAACTTGTTAATGGAATTAGTACCATTGATCACTATCCTATATACCATACCATTAGAATCAACCTCAACCATCAAACCCTAGTAGAACCATAATGATGAACCCTAGTACCAACCTTGTGTAGCAATTCACAACACATGCTCCTATCCAACTAAACCCTATTAAAGAAATAATAAACCATCTAGTTTAGAAGCAATTAGAGATTACTTAGTGAAGAAATTGTGAAACCATAGTAAACCCTAATAGCTAATTTATAGAACCATCTTGACCATCATCCTTTGATATGATACCATAATCAACCATAGTAATAAACCTACCAATACTTGCTATATAGAAACCATTCAACTTAAGAACCCAACTAGTCCCTATTAGTGAAGCTAAATGAATCCAATAGTAAACCCTAGAATTACATAGCTCCTATGTATAGTAGTTCATATTCTTATTTAACATGTTCTTCAAAAGTTATTCTTTTGAAGTACAAATGTCAATCAAACCTTAGAAGCTCTAATCCTTCTTTGAAATACTCATTATTTCTTAAACAACATGTTCTTCAAAAGTTATTCTTTTGAAGTATAGTATAAATAATCATCAACCATGTTCTGTAGAACTTAAAATTGACAACTGTTCTTTACATATTATTCCACCACTATTCTTTATGTGTATGATTGTTATGATGTCTTATATCACTTGGTTATGATGCTAATATAACCAAACCCTAATAAGAACCTTGTTTCAGAACCATTCTAAAAGTGCAACCAACCATAAAGAAATCTTTACAACTCTTACATCCTAAATCATCGAGGTTAGGTTACGCTCGGGACGATTGCATCTCATACTATGCATTATAGCATCTTTGCCAGTTCTTTAAACATTGTCCTTACCGGACGATGATGGTATTTCAGAATTTGGAGTTATCACGTACCGAAGCTTTTGCCTGCATAATCTTGCAGTCAAGAAAGGCAAGTTCATCGCTTGCTCATGTCATTTGATTATTTGTATCAAACTATATGCAAAGTACTATACTTACCACTCTTGCATTGAAAAGCAAAGTATTATTTTATAATTATGAATATGACTATGTGGTGGGCAATGGAACCATGGTATGTGTTGTTATGGTGGAGGTTCCATTGCACGGGTACTATTCATCTAGGATTAAGTACCAATGCCGTCCACTGATTCTAGCGCCGTACATATCGCGTTATCTTTTCCCTCTCAATGGCTCTGGGGAAGTCAGCTGTATCTTTTCCCTCTCGCATGCCAACGGACTAGTGATAAGGGTTGCCTGGATCGGTCTATCTTTGGTAAAGGTGGGGACATGTGGTCTTGCACGGTCTACCATTAGATACAGGGGAGGGCAGACTTATCATTGGTCTATGAAGGATTGTAAGGGTTATCCGGATTGGTCTATCTATGGTGTATAGGACGGGGCACATAAAATTGTTCGGATCGGTCTACCTTATTGGTATAGGGGAGAACAAGTGCTCGCGTTAGTCTACCCATATGATATAGGGGAGGACAGACTTACAAAAGGGTGGGTCTGCGAGGTCGCGGAGAAGGCAGTGATTGGCTTGGTTCTTATACTAGGCCTCACACCAAAGGAAGTGTGGACGAGGATATACTCTCGGCCGGCAACAAGGATAAGTTCTCTTATGGGGTAAAGTAACGCACCTCTACAGAGGGTATCCGAATTGTGGCTGTCACTCCCTGTTCCGGGAAGGGAACTGCGAACGCGGCAGGAAAGGAACTCCACGAAGTTCTGTTCAACCTGTGAAGACTGACGGGCATAGTTTTCAGAATAAAATAAACTTTTTGAAGAAATGTTTACAAAAACTTGCATTCGCCTATGACTTTCTGGTCTATGGCTGTAGCTAGTGCATGATACACCTATTTCCTAATATGAACTTGCTGAGTACGCTCGTACTCATTCCCTCCCATTTGAACCCCCTTCTTAGATCAAGGCACCGAAGGAGAAACTACCGTGGAACTCGAAGACAAAGGAGTCAACTGCAACAAGGTGAAGAATCTAATCAAATGAGTCAATGGAGTCAACTTCTGTATCAGCTAGAGTGGAAACTTAGACTAGTAATAGAAGGGAACTTTTCCCTAATCCTAGCACCTAAGTAGCTAGATTTCTATAGCAAGCCAAGTAGCTCTTGAACTTGAGTTAGCAATAAGATAGACTACGAGTCGATCTTCTGGAGCTTTATTTGAAGTTTTACCTCACTGTAAATTAGGAGGCTGTGTTGATCTTATGTAAATAGTTCGTGTGTACTTCTATAGACATACCTTGGACTCGCATATGTTTCTATTGTACCACTCTGATAGATGTAATATGAGTGGAACGGTGTTTCACTTGTGTTATGTCAACGCCTTGTGTACAACACCATGCAGTGGTACGTGATGCGCGTGGTTGACGTATTGTCTTTTCGTTCGACACGCGTCCGTTGGGAACCCCAAGAGGAAGGTGTGATGCGCACAGCGGCAAGTTTCCCTCAGTAGAACCAAGGTTTATCGAACCAGTAGGAGTCAAGAAGCACGTTGAAGGTTGATGACGGCGAGATGTAGTGCGGCGCAACACCAGGGATTCCGGCACCAACGTGGAACCTGCACAACACAAACCAAGTACTTTGCCCCAACGAAACAGCGAGGTTGTCAATCTCACTGGCTTGCTGTAACAAAGGATTAGATGTATAGTGTGGATGATGATTGTTTGCAGAAAACAGTAGAACGAGTATTGCAGTAGATTGTATTTCAGTATAGAGAATTGGACCGGGGTCCACAGTTCACTAGAGGTGTCTCTCCCATAAGATAAACAGCATGTTGGGTGAACAAATTACAGTTGGGCAATTGACAAATAAAGAGGGCATGACCATGCACATACATATTATGATGAGTATAGTGAGATTTAATTGGGCATTACGACAAAGTACATAGACCGCTATCCAGCATGCATCTATGCCTAAAAAGTCCACCTTCAGGTTATCATCCGAACCCCCTCCAGTATTAAGTTGCTAACAACAGACAATTGCATTAAGTATTGCGCGTAATGTAATCAGTAACTACATCCTCGAACATAGCACCAATGTTTTATCCCTAGTGGCAACAACACATCCATAATCTTAGAGATGTTTGTCACTTCCCCAGATTCACGGAGACATGAACCCACTATCGAGCATAAATACCCCCTCTTGGAGTTAATAGCAAAAACTTGGCCAGAGCCTCTACTAATAACGGAGAGCATGCAAGATCATAAACAACAGATAGATATAAATTGATAATCAACATAACATGGTATTCTCTATTCATCGGATCCCAACAAACACAACATATAGCATTACAGATAGATGATCTTGATCATGTTCGGCAGCTCACAAGATCCGACAATTAAGCACAATGAGGAGAAGACAACCATCTAGCTACTGCTATGGACCCATAGTCCAGGGGTAGACTACTCACACATCACTCCGGAGGCGACCATGGCGGCGTAGAGTCCTCCGGGAGATGATTCCCCTCTCCGGCAGGGTGCCGGAGGCGATCTCCTGAATCCCCCGAGATGGGATTGGCGGCGGCGGCGTCTCTGGAAGGTTTTCCGTATCGTGGCTCTCGGTACTGGGGGTTTCGCAACAAAGGCTATTTGTAGGCGGAAGGGTAGGTCAGGGGGCGTCGCGAGGGGCCCAGGAGACAGGTCGGCGCGGCCAAGGGTGGGGCCGCGCCACCTACCCTCCTGGCCACCTCGTGGCCCCACTTCGTTGACTCTTCGGTCTTCTGGAAGCTTCGTGGCAAAATAGGACCCTGGGCGTTGATTTCGTCCAATTCCGTTCCTTACTAGGATTTCTGAAACCAAAAACAGCAGAAAACAGCAACTGGCACTTCGGCATCTTGTTAATAGGTTAGTTCCAGAAAATGCACGAATATGACATAAAGTGTGCATAAAACATGTAGATATCATCAATAATGTGGCATGGAACATAAGAAATTATCGATACGTCGGAGACGTATCAGCATCCCCAAGCTTAGTTTCTGCTCGTCCCGAGCAGGTAAACGATAAACAAAGATAATTTCTGGAGTGACATGCCATCATAACCTTGATCACACTATTTGTAAGCATATGTAGTGAATCCAGCGATCAAAACAATGTAAATGACATGAGTAAACAAATGAATCATATAGCAAAAACTTTTCATGAATAGTACTTCAAGACAAGCATCAATAAGTCTTGCATAAGAGTTAACTCGTAAAGCAATAATTCAAAGTAGAGGTATTGAAGCAACACAAAGGAAGATTAAGTTTCAGCGGTTGCTTTCAACTTGTAACATGTGTATCTCATGGATATTGTCAAGATAGAGTAATATAACAAGTGCAATATGCAAGTATGTAGGAATCAATGCACAGTTCACACAAGTGTTTGTTTCTTGAGGTGGAGAGAGAGATAGGTGAACTGACTCAACAATAAAAGTAAAAGAAAGGTCCTTCAAATAGGAAAGCATCGATTGCTATATTTGTGCTAGAGCTTTGATTTTGAAAACAAGAAACAATTTTGTCAACGGTAGTAATAAAGCATATGTGTTATGTAAATTATATCTTACAAGTTGCAAGCCTCATGGATAGTATACTAATAGTGCCCGCACCTTGTCCTAATTAGCTTGGATTACCGGGATTATCATCGCAATGCACATGTTTTAACCAAGTTTCACAAAGGGGTACCTCTATGCCGCCTGTACAAAGGTCTAAGGAGAAAGCTCGCATTGGATTTCTCGCTATTGATTATTCTCAACTTATACATCCATACCGGGACAACATAGACAACAGATAATGGACTCCTCTTTTATGCGTAAGCAGGTAGCAACAATTAATTTTCTCATATGAGATTGAGGATATATGTCCAAAACTGAAACTTCCACCATGGATCATGGCTTTAGTTAGCGGCCCAATGTTCTTCTCTAACAACATGCATGCTCTAACCATAAAGGTGGTAAATCTCCCTTACTTCAGACAAGACGGACATGCATAGCAACTCACATGATATTCAACAAAGAGTAGTTGATGGCGTCCCCAGGAACATGGTTATCGCACAACAAGCAACTTAATAAGAGATAAAGTGCATAAGTACATATTCAATACCACAATAGTTTTTAGGCTATTTGTCCCATGAGCTATATATTGTAAAGGTAGAGGATAGAAATTTAAAGGTAGCACTCAAGCAATTTACTTTGGAATGGCGGAGAAATACCATGTAGTAGGTAGGTATGGTGGACACAAATGGCATAGTGGTTGGCTCAAGGATTTTGGATGCATGAGAAGTATTCCCTCTCGATACAAGGTTTAGGCTAGCAAGGCTATTTGAAACAAACACAAGGATGAAGCGGTGCAGCAAAACTCACATAAAAGACATATTGAAAACATTATAAGACTCTACACCGTCTTCCTTGTTGTTCAAACTCAATACTAGAAATTATCTAGACCTTAGAGAGACCAAATATGCAAACCAAATTTTAGCATGCTCTATGTATTTATTCATTAATAGGTGCAAAGCATATGATGCAAGAGCTTAAGCATGAGCACAACAATTGCCAAGTATCACATTATCCAAGACATTATAGCACATTACTACATGTATCATTTTCCAATTCCAACCATATAACAATTTAACGAAGAAGAAACTTCGCCATGAATATTATGAGTAGAGCCTAAGGACATATTTGTCCATATGCTACAGTGGAGCGTGTCTCTCTCCCACACAAAGAATGCTAGGATCCATTTTATTCAAACAAAACAAAAACAAAAACAAACCGACGCTCCAAGCAAAGCACATAAGATGTGACGGAATAAAAATATAGTTTCAGGGAGGAACCTGATAATGTTGTCGATGAAGAAGGGGATGCCTTGGGCATCCCCAAGCTTAGACGCTTGAGTCTTCTTGATATATGCAGGGGTGAACCACCGGGGCATCCCCAAGCTTAGAGCTTTCACTCTCCTTGATCATGTTGTATCATCTCCCTCTCTTGATCCTTGAAAACTTCCTCCACACCAAACTCAAAACAACTCATTAGAGAGTTAGTGCACAATCAAAATATACATGTTCAGAGGTGAAATAATCATTCTTAACACTTCTGGACATTGCACAAAGCTACTGAAAGTCAATGGGATCGAAATATCCATCGAACATATCAAAACAGGCAATGCGAAATAAAAGGCAGAATCTGTCAAAAATAGAACAGTTCGTAATGACGAATTTTATTGAGGCACCAGAGTTGCTCAAATGAAAATGCTCAAATTGAATGAAAGTTGCGTACATATCTGAGGATCACTCACGTAAATTGGCATAATTTTCTGAGTTAACTACAGAGAATTTTACCCAGATTCGTGACAGCAAACAAATCTGTTTCTGCGCAATAATCCAAATCTAGTATGAACCTTGCTATCAACGACTTTACTTGGCACAACAAAACACTAAACTAAGATAAGGATAGGTTCCTACAGTAGTAAACAACTTCCAAGACAAAAATAAAAACAAAGTACTGTAGTAAAAAACATGGGTTGTCTCCCATAAGCGCTTTTCTTTAACTCCTTTCAGCTAGGCGCAGAAAGTGTGTATCAAGTATTGTCAAGAGACGAAATGTCAACATCATAATTTGTTCTAATGATAGAATCAAAAGGTAACTTCATTCTCTTTCTAGGGAAGTGTTCCATACCTTTCTTGAGAGGAAATTGATATTTAATATTACCTTCCTTCATATCAATGATAGCACCAACAGTTCGAAGAAAAGGTCTTCCCAATATAATGGGACAAGATGCATTGCATTCAATATCCAAGACAACAAAATCAACGGGGACAAGGTTATTGTTAACGGTAATGCGAACATTATCAACTTTCTCCAAAGGTTTCTTTGTAGAATGATCAGCAAGATTAACATCCAAATAACAATTTTTCAGCGGTGGCAAGTCAAGCATATTATAAATTTTCTTAGGCATAACAGAAATACTTGCACCAAGATCACATAAAGCATTACAATCAAAGTCATTGACCTTCATCTTAATGATGGGCTCCCAACCATCCTAGCTTCCTAGGAATAGAAGCTTCGCGTTCTAATTTCTCTTCTCTAGCTTTTCTGAGAGCATTTGTAATATGTTTCGTGAAAGCCAAATTTATAGCACTAGCATTAGGACTCTTAGCAAGTTTTTGTAAGAACTTTATAACTTCAGAGATGTGGCAATCATAAAAATTTAAACCATTATAATCTAAAGCAATGGGATCATCATCCCCAATGTTGGAAAAAAAATCAGCAGTTTTATCACAGGCAGTTTCAGCAGTTTTAGCAGTTTCGGGCAGTTTTTCGCGCTTTGCATTAGAAGTGGAAACATTGCTAACACCAATTCTTTTATTATTATTAGTAGGAGGTGCAACAACTTGTGTAGCATTAGCATTACTAGTGGTGGTAATAGTCCAAACTTTAGCTATATTCTCTTCTTTTTCATTTTCTTCTCTTTCCCACCTAGCACGCAATTCGGCCATCAATCTTATATTCTCATTAATTCTAACTTGGATGGCATTTGCTGTAGTAACAATTTTATTATGATTATTTTCATTAGGCATAACTTTCGATTTCAAAAGATCAACATCAGCAGCAAGACTATCGACTTTAGAAGCAAGTATATCAATTTTCCCAAGCTTTTCTTCAACAGATTTGTTAAAAGCAGTTTGTGTACTAATAAATTCTTTAAGCATGGCATCAAGTCCAGGGGGTGAATTCCTATTATTGTTGTAAGAATTCCCATAAGAATTACCATAGCCGTTTCCATTATTATAAGGATATGGCCTACAATTGTTACTAGAATTGTTCCGGTAAGCATTGTTGTTGAAATTATTATTTTTAATGAAGTTGACATCAACATGTTCTTCTTGAGCAACCAATGAAGCTAACGTAACATTATTAGGATCAACATTAGTCCTATCATTCACAAGCATAGACATAATAGCATCAATCTTATCACTCAAGGAAGAGGTTTCTTCAACAGAATTTACCTTCTTACCTTGTGGAGCTCTTTCCGTGTGCCATTCAGAGTAATTGATCATCATATTATCAAGAATCTTTGTTGCTTCACCAAGAGTGATGGACATAAAGGTACCTCCAGCAGCTGAATCCAATAGGTTCCGCGAAGAAAAATTCAGTCCTGCATAAAAGGTTTGGATGATCATCCAAGTAGTCAGTCCATGGGTTGGGCAATTTTTAACCAAAGATTTCATTATTTCCCATGCTTGTGCAACATGCTCAGTATCCAATTGTTTAAAATTCATTATGCTACTCCTCAAACATATAATTTTAGCAGGGGGATAATATCTACCAATAAAAGCATCCTTGCATTTAGTCCATGAATCAATACTATTCTTAGGCAGAGATAGCAACCAATCTTTAGCTCTTCCTCTTAATGAGAAAGGGAACAATTTTAATTTTATAATATCACCATCTACATCTTTATACTTTTGCATTTCACATAGTTCAACAAAATTATTGAGATGGGCAGCAGCATCATCAGAACTAACACCAGAAAATTGCTCTCGCATAACAAGATTCAGTAAAGCAGGTTTAATTTCAAAGAATTCTGTTGTAGTAGCAGTTGGAGCAATAGGTGTGCATAAGAAATCATTATTATTTGTGGTTGTGAAGTCACACAACTTAGTATTTTCAGGAGTACCCATTTTAGCAATAGTAAATAAAGCAAACTAGATAAAGTAAATGCAAGTAACTAATTTTTTTGTGTTTTTGATATAGCAAACAAGATAGCAAATAAAGTAAAACTATCAACTAATTTTTTTGTATTTTGATTTAGTGCAGCAAAAAAAGTAGTAAATAAAACTAAGCAAGACAAAAACAAAGTAAAGAGATTGGGATGTGGAGACTCCCCTTGCAGCGTGTCTTGATCTCCCCGGCAACGGCGCCAGAAATTTGCTTGATGCGCGTGGTTGACGTATTGTCTTTTCATTCGACACGCGTCCGTTGGGAACCCCAAGAGTAAGGTGTGATGCGCACAGCGGCAAGTTTCCGTCGGTAGAAACCAAGGTTTATCGAACCAGTAGGAGTCAAGAAGCACGTTGAAGGTTGATGGCGGCGAGATGTAGTGCGGCGCAACACCAGGGATTCCGGCGCCAACGTGGAACCTGCACAACACAAACCAAGTACTTTGCCCCAACGAAACAGCGAGGTTGTCAATCTCACTGGCTTGCTGTAACAAAGGATTAGATGTATAGTGTGGATGATGATTGTTTGCAGAAAACAGTAGAACGAGTATTGCAGTAGATTGTATTTCAGTATAGAGAATTGGACCGGGGTCCACAGTTCACTAGAGGTGTCTCTCCCATAAGATAAACAGCATGTTGGGTGAACAAATTACAGTTGGGCAATTGACAAATAAAGAGGGCATGACCATGCACATACATATTATGATGAGTATAGTGAGATTTAATTGGGCATTACGAAAAAGTACATAGACCGCTATCCAGCATGCATCTATGCCTAAAAAGTCCACCTTCAGGTTATCATCCGAACCCCCTCCAGTATTAAGTTGCTAACAACAGACAATTGCATTAAGTATTGCGCGTAATGTAATCAGTAACTACATCCTCGAACATAGCACCAATGTTTTATCCCTAGTGGCAACAACACATCCATAATCTTAGAGATGTTTGTCACTTCCCCAGATTCACGGAGACATGAACCCACTATCGAGCATAAATACCCCCTCTTGGAGTTAATAGCAAAAACTTGGCCAGAGCCTCTACTAATAACGGAGAGCATGCAAGATCATAAACAACACATAGATATAAATTGATAATCAACATAACATGGTATTCTCTATTCATCGGATCCCAACAAACACAACATATAGCATTACAGATAGATGATCTTGATCATGTTCGGCAGCTCACAAGATCCGACAATTAAGCACAATGAGGAGAAGACAACCATCTAGCTACTGCTATGGACCCATAGTCCAGGGGTAGACTACTCACACATCACTCCGGAGGCGACCATGGCGGCGTAGAGTCCTCCGGGAGATGATTCCCCTCTCCGGTAGGGTGCCGGAGGCGATCTCCTGAATCCCCCGAGATGGGATTGGCGGCGGCGGCGTCTCTGGAAGGTTTTCCGTATCGTGGCTCTCGGTACTGGGGGTTTCGCAACGAAAGCTATTTGTAGGTGGAAGGGTAGGTCAGGGGCGTCGCGAGGGGCCCAGGAGACAGGTCGGCGCGGCCAAGGGTGGGGCCGCGCCGCCTACCCTCCTGGCCACCTCGTGGCCCCACTTCGTTGACTCTTCGGTCTTCTGGAAGCTTCGTGGCAAAATAGGACCCTGGGCGTTGATTTCGTCCAATTCCGAGAATATTTCCTTACTAGGATTTCTGAAACCAAAAACAGCAGAAAACAGCAACTGGCACTTTGGCATCTTGTTAATAGGTTAGTTCCAGAAAATGCACGAATATGACATAAAGTGTGCATAAAACATGTAGATATCATCAATAATGTGGCATGGAACATAAGAAATTATCGATACGTCGGAGACGTATCAGTACGCTGGGTCATTTCAATCCTGCTTATATGTTGTGATCTTGCCATAATTGTTTGTTGAAGTATTTTGAAATGACCTAAAACCCAAAACCCAAACTTTCTCCAAACCCAATAAGATCAAATAGGAAGAAACCAAAAAGAACACAAAAAGACCTATGTGGGCATATAACCCTAATATGCAAATTTTGACTAGTACCCTTTTACCTTTCTAAATAATGGGGAAACTTTGCTAAACCCCACTAAACCCTAACCTCACCCCTCTTTTCACCATCTAAGCTAAAACAAAATAAAAAGAAATAAAATAAGAAAAGGGCCTATGTGCCTATGGCTATTTTGGTAAAACTTTTACCTAGACCTTTCTACCTTGTGTAGATGTTTTGAAAACATTAAATCAACCCTACCTAGTGCTCAACAAAGCAAATCCAAGGTGAAAAGAAAATAATTTAAAAGGAAAATGAAAATGCCATAGAGGCATATGAGAGTAAAAGAGCCAATTTATGAAATTAAGAACCTTGACCCTAAGACTTGTTGTGAATGGTTGGATCACTCCTCTATACCATTTCAACAATCAAAACACCAATTGGGTCAAGGAAAATCAAATCAAATCAAAGAAAAATCAAAAACACATGTGGCATGTGATAATGGTCACTTATGCCATTTTTAACAACATACCCACTTTGAGCCCTTTTATTTAGAGATTCTTAAACCAAACCCTAACAACTCTTTGCTCCTCATCCAAGACCTCATCAAGATGAGCAACTTTGATGTTGACCACTTTGACCAGACCTTTGACCATTGCTCAATTTAGTCAAACCAAGAGGCTATATTGAACTAGATTCTAGATTCCCTCAAAACTTAGGATTTTCAGAAATCCTTTCCAAATCTCAAAACAATGCCACATATTGCTGCCCAACATCATTTAGAACACATCCATCACAAAAAATTGTCAAAAGTCATCACACATGAGACCTTGACAAATAATCAAAGTGATGTCGTAGAGGCACAACCACTATTCCAACCACCCACCATCACCTCACTTCTCTCTCCCTTGTGCTCATCCACACTACCTGGTGCCCAAAACCATCTAACATGACCTCACCAAGTGCATAGTCACCTCCCATCACCACCATGCCCAAAATCTTGTCTTATGTCACATACACTTTGAAATTTATTAGTGGTGCAAGCTCTAGTCCCCTCTACACTTGCTAACCTTGTCAATTCACTGTGACTCAACCCACTTGACCAAGCCATGGACCCAGAGACCAAAGTATGGCCCAACAAATCACAAACCTTGACCATGCCGGCCCTCATGCTCACCACCCTGGCACCTCTCTCTCCCTTCACCTCAGCCCTGCCCAACCATGTCCTGGAGGAATCTCACCTCACCCTGCATCTGCTGGCACACGCCCTGGCCCAGGAGAAGACCACACACGCCAGGCCGTGACGTGATCACCCAGGCCAGGCTCGCCAGCGCGCGCACGAGCAGGACCACGGGCGCGCCAGTGCACCGCTCGCCTCATCGCCTCAGACCATCTCGCGACCTCTCCTTTCACCCACTTGCTCGCCAGGACCCCAGCTAGCCCCTGGACATCGCCATTGGTTCGCCGGATCACTGTCGTCGTCACGGATGACGACCGTCCGCCACAGTCCGCCAGCACCCGATGACGTTGCCGCCTGCTCCTGCCCACCCCTGACCTCGCCTGGATGCGCGTCGTGATCACCATGACCTCAGGAACCGAGCCACACCCTCGCCAACGTCACTGCGACGCTGTAGCCTGATACGTCTCCGACGTATCGATAATTTCTTATGTTCCATGCCACATTATTGATGTTATCTACATGTTTTATGCACACTTTATGTCATATTCGTGCATTTTCTGGAACTAACCTATTAACAAGATGCCGAAGTGCCAGTTCCTGTTTTCTGCTGTTTTTGGTTTTAGAAATCCTAGTAACGAAATATTCTCGGAATCGGACGAAATCAACGCCCAAGTTCCTATTTTCACCGGAAGCATCCAGAACACCCGGGAAGGACCAGAGGGGGGGCACTGGGCCCCCAGACCATAGGCCGGCGCGGCCCAGGCCCTGGCCGCGCCGCCCTATGGTGTCGTCGCCCCTTCGACCCTCCTGCGCCGCCTCTTCGCCTATTTAAAGCCCCTGGATCGAAAACCCTGATACGTTCGACGAAACCCACAGAAACCTTCCAGAGCCGCCGCCATCGCGAGGCCAAGATCTGGGGGACAGGAGTCTCTGTTCCGGCACGCCGCCGGAACGGGGAAGTGCCCCCGGAAGGCTTCTCCATCGACACCGCTGCCATCTCCACCGCCATCTTCATCACCGCTGCTGCTCCCATGAGGAGGGAGTAGTTCTCCATCGAGGCTCGGGGCTGTACCGGTAGCTATGTGGTTCATCTCTCTCCTATGTGCTTCAATACAATAATCTCATGAGCTGCTTTACATGATTGAGATTCATATGATGATGCTTGTAATCTAGATGTCATTATGCTAGTCAAGTGAGTTTTACTTATGTGATCTCCGGAGACTCCTTGTCCCACGTGTGTAAAGGTGACAGTGTGTGCACCGTGTGGGTCTCTTAGGCTATATTTCACAGAATACTTATTCACTGATGAATGGCATAGTGAGGTGCTTATTTATATCTCTTTATGATTACAATGTGTTTGTATCACAATTTATCTATGTGCTACTCTAGCAATGTTATTAAAGTAGTTCTATTCCTCCTGCACGATGTAATGGTGACAGTGTGTGCATCCGTGTTAGTACTTGGTTTATGCTATGATCATGATCTCTTGTAGATTGCGAAGTTAACTATTGCTATGATAGTATTGATGTGATCTATTCCTCCTACATATGCATGAAGGTGACAGTGTGCATGCTATGTTAGTACTTGGTTTAGTCTTTTGATCTATCTTACACTATAAGGTTACTAAAATATGAACATTAATTGTGGAGCTTGTTAACTCCGGCATTGAGGGTTCGTGTAATCCTACGCAATGTGTTCATCATCCAACAAAAGTGTAGAGTATGCATTTATCTATTCTGTTATGTGATCAATGTTGAGAGTGTCCACTAGTGAAAGTGTAATCCCTAGGCCTTGTTCCTAAATACTGCTATCGCTGCTTGTTTACTATTTTACTGCATTACTACTGCTGCAATGCTACCACCATCAATTACACGCCAGCAAGCTATTTTCTGGCACCGTTGCTACTGCTCATATATATTTATACCACCTGTATTTCACTATCTCTTCGCCGAACTAGTGCACCTATTAGGTGTGTTGGGGACACAAGAGACTTCTTGCTTTGTGGTTGCAGGGTTGCATGAGAGGGATATCTTTGACCTCTTCCTCCCTGAGTTCGATAAACCTTGGGTGATCCACTCACTGTCTACAGGAAAAGGAGGGGGGCGTAGACATCAATCTATTTTCTGGCGCCGTTGCCGGGGAGGAAAGGTAAAAGGTACTCACACTCCGGATCTCGGCTACTAAGCTATTTTCCGGCGCCGTAAGTACTCGAAGCTATTTCCTTTAGATCCTGCAATTGCAACTTTTTGTTTCTTGTTTACACTAGTTAGGCATAATGGAAAACAACAAAAATATGAGAGATCTTTATGAACTTTATCTTGAATTAGGACATGATGTGTTTGAAGAGAAAATTAAAAAACCCATGGAACTTTATATGCATGCTAATGGGAATGTTATTGATATAAATGCTTTGAACACTATTGTTGCTAATGCTATGGAAAATTCTAAGCTTGGGGAAGCTGGTTTTGATGAGCATGATCTTTTTAGTCCCCCAAGAATTGAGGAGGAAATTTGCTTTGATGATTCTTTACCTCCTATTTATGATGATTATAATGATAGTAGTCTTTTGTTACCACCTGTTATGGAGGATAAATTTGATTATGATTACAATATGCCTCCTATATTTGATGATAGCTACTTTGTCAAATTTGCTCCCACTACAACTAATAAAATTGATTATGCTTATGTGGAGAGTAATAATTTTATGCATGAGACTCATGATAAGAATGTTTCATTTGATAGTTATATTGTTGAGTTTGCTCATGTTGCTACTGAAAGTTATTATGAGAGAGGAAAATATGGTTGTAGAAATTTTCATGTTACTAAAATACCTCTCTATGTGCTGAAATTTTTGAAGCTATACTTGTTTTATCTTCCTATGCTTGTTACTTTGCTCTTCATGAACTTGTTTATTTACAAGATTACTTTTCATAGGAAGCATGTTAGACTTAAATGTGTTTTGAATTTGCCTCTTGATGCTCTCTTTTGCTTCAAATACTATTTCTTGCGAGTGCATCATTAAAACTGCTGAGCCCATCTTAATGGCTATAAAGAAAGCAACTTCTTGGGAGATAACCCATGTGTTATTTTGCTACAGTACTTTATTTTATATTTGTGTCTTGGAAGTTGTTTACTACTGTAGCAACCTCTCCTTATCTTAGTTTTGTGTTTGGTTGTGCCAAGTGAAGCCTCTAATCGAAGGTTGATACTAGATTTGGATTTCTGCGCAGAAACAGATTTCTATCTTTCACGAATCTGGGCTGTTTTCTCTGTAGAAAAATCAGAAAAATATTCCAATTTACGTGCGTGTTCCTCAGATATGTACGCAACTTTCATTAGTTTTGAGTTTTCTGATCTGAGTAACGGAAGTATTTATTAAAAATTCGTCTTTACGGACTGTTCTGTTTTGACAGATTCTGCCTTTTATTTCGCATTGCTTCTTTCGCTGTGTTGGGTGTTTTTCTTTGTTCCATTACCTTCCAGTAACTTTGAGCAATGTCCAGAAGTGTTAAGAATGATTGTGTCACCTCTGAACATGTGAGTTTTTGATTATGTACTAACCCCTCTAATGAAGTTTATGAGAAGTTTGGTGTGAAGGAAGTTTTCAAGGGTCAAGAGAGGAGGATGATATACTATGATCAAGAAGAGTGAAAGCTCTAAGCTTGGGGATGCCCCGGTGGTTCACCCCTGCATATATCAAGAAGACTCAAGCGTCTAAGCTTGGGGATGCCCAAGGCATCCCCTTCTTCATCGACAAATTATCAGGTTCCTTCTCTTGAAACTATATTTTTATTCGGTCACATCCTATGTGTTTTACTTGGAGCGTCTGTATGCTTTTATTTTTGTTTGTGTTTGAATAAATTGGATTACATCATGCTTGTATGGGAGAGAGACACGCTCCGCTGTTGCATATGGACAAGTATGTCCTTGGTTTCTACTCATAGTATTCATGGCGAAGTTTCTCCTTCGTTAAATTGTTATATGGTTGGAATTGGAAAATGATACATGTAGTAATTGCTATTAATGTCTTGGGTAATGTGATACTTGGCAATTGTTGTGCTCATGATTAAGCTCTTGCATCATATGCTTTGCACCCATTAATGAAGAAATACATAGAGCATGCTAAAATTTGGTTTGCATATTTGGTTTCTCTAAGGTCTAGATAATTTCTAGTATTGAGTTTGAACAACAAGGAAGATGGTGTAGAGTCTTATAATGTTTACAATATGTCTTTTATGTGAGTTTGCTGCACCGGTTCATCCTTGTGTTTGTTTCAAATAAGCCTTGCTAGCCTAAACCTTGTATCGAGAGGGAATACTTCTCATGCATCCAAATACTTGAGCCAACCACTATGCCATTTGTGTCCACCATACCTACCTACTACATGGTATTTTCCGCCATTCCAAAGTAAATTGCTTGAGTGCTACCTTTAAAATTCCATCATTCACCTTTGCAATATATAGCTCATGGGACAAATAGCTTAAAAACTATTGTGGTATTGAATATGTAATTATGCACTTTATCTCTTATTAAGTTGCTTGTTGTGCGATAACCATGTTCACTGGGGACGCCATCAACTACTCTTTGTTGAATTTCATGTGAGTTGCTATGCATGTTCGTCTTGTCTGAAGTAAGAGCGATCTACCACCTTATGGTTAAGCATGCATATTGTTAGAGAAGAACATTGGGCCGCTAACTAAAGCCATGATCCATGGTGGAAGTTTCAGTTTTGGACATATATCCTCAATCTCATATGAGAAAATTATTAATTGTTGCTACATGCTTATGCATAAAAGAGGAGTCCATTATCTGTTGTCTATGTTGTCCCGGTATGGATGTCTAAGTTGAGAATAATCAATAGCGAGAAATCCAATGCGAGCTTTCTCCTTAGACCTTTGTACAGGCGGCACAGAGGTACCCCTTTGTGACACTTGGTTAAAACATGTGCATTGTGATGATCCGGTAGTCCAAGCTAATTAGGACAAGGTGCGGGCACTATTAGTATACTATGCATGAGGCTTGCAACTTGTAAGATATAATTTACATGATACATATGCTTTATTACTACCGTTGACAAAATTGTTTCATGTTTTCAAAATAGAAGCTCTAGCACAAATATAGCAATCGATGCTTTCCTCTTTTAAGGACCATTCTTTTACTTTTTATGTTGAGTCAGTTCACCTATTTCTCTCCATCTCAAGAAGCAAACACTTGTGTGAACTGTGCATTGATTCTTACATACTTGCTTATTGCATTTGTTATATTGCTTTGCATTGACAACTATCCATGAGATATACATGTTACAAGTTGAAAGCAACCGCTGAAACTTAATCTTCTATTGTGTTGCTTCAATGCCTTTACTTTGAATTATTACTTTATGAGTTAACTCTTATGCAAGACTTATTGATGCTTGTCTTGAAGTACTATTCATGAAAAGTCTTTGCTATATGATTCACTTGTTTACTCATGTCATATACATTGTTTTGATCGCTGCATTCACTACATATGCTTTACAAATAGTATGATCAAGGTTATGATGGCATGTCACTCCAGAAATTATCTTTGTTTATCGTTTACCTGCTCGGGACGAGCAGAAACTAAGCTTGGGGATGCTGATACGTCTCCGACGTATCGATAATTTCTTATGTTCCATGCCACATTATTGATTTTATCTACATGTTTTATGCACACTTTCTGTCATATTCGTGCATTTTCTGGAACTAACCTATTAACAAGATGCCGAAGTGCCAGTTCCTGTTTTCTGCTGTTTTTGGTTTTAGAAATCCTAGTAACGAAATATTCTCGGAATCGGACGAAATCAACGCCCAAGTTCCTATTTTCACCGGAAGCATCCAGAACACCCGGGAAGGACCAGAGGGGGGGCACTGGGCCCCCAGACCATAGGCCGGCGCGGCTCAGGCCCTGGCAGCGCCGCCCTATGGTGTCGTCGCCCCTTCGACCCTCCTACGCCGCCTCTTCGCCTATTTAAAGCCCCTGGATCGAAAACCCTGATACGTTCGACGAAACCCACAGAAACCTTCCAGAGCCGCCGCCATCGCGAGGCCAAGATCTGGGGGACAGGAGTCTCTGTTCCGGCACGCCGCCGAAACGGGGAAGTGCCCCCGGAAGGCTTCTCCATCGACACCGCTGCCATCTCCACCGCCATTTTCATCACCGCTGCTGCTCCCATGAGGAGGGAGTAGTTCTCCATCGAGGCTCGGGGCTGTACCGGTAGCTATGTGGTTCATCTCTCTCCTATGTGCTTCAATACAATAATCTCATGAGCTGCTTTACATGATTGAGATTCATATGATGATGCTTGTAATCTAGATGTCATTATGCTAGTCAAGTGAGTTTTACTTATGTGATCTCCGGAGACTCCTTGTCCCACGTGTGTAAAGGTGACAGTGTGTGCACCGTGTGGGTCTCTTAGGCTATATTTCACAGAATACTTATTCACTGATGAATGGCATAGTGAGGTGCTTATTTATATCTCTTTATGATTACAATGTGTTTGTATCACAATTTATCTATGTGCTACTCTAGCAATGTTATTAAAGTAGTTCTATTCCTCCTGCACGATGTAATGGTGACAGTGTGTGCATCCGTGTTAGTACTTGGTTTATGCTATGATCATGATCTCTTGTAGATTGCGAAGTTAACTATTGCTATGATAGTATTGATGTGATCTATTCCTCCTACATATGCATGAAGGTGACAGTGTGCATGCTATGTTAGTACTTGGTTTAGTCTTTTGATCTATCTTACACTATAAGGTTACTAAAATATGAACATTAATTGTGGAGCTTGTTAACTCCGGCATTGAGGGTTCGTGTAATCCTACGCAATGTGTTCATCATCCAACAAAAGTGTAGAGTATGCATTTATCTATTCTGTTATGTGATCAATGTTGAGAGTGTCCACTAGTGAAAGTGTAATCCCTAGGCCTTGTTCCTAAATACTGCTATCGCTGCTTGTTTACTGTTTTACTGCGTTACTACTGCTGCAATGCTACCACCATCAATTACACGCCAGCAAGCTATTTTCTGGCACCGTTGCTACTGCTCATATATATTTATACCACCTGTATTTCACTATCTCTTCGCCGAACTAGTGCACCTATTAGGTGTGTTGGGGACACAAGAGACTTCTTGCTTTGTGGTTGCAGGGTTGCATGAGAGGGATATCTTTGACCTCTTCCTCCCTGAGTTCGATAAACCTTGGGTGATCCACTTAAGGGAAAACTTGCTGCTGTTCTACAAACCTCTGCTCTTGGAGGCCCAACACTGTCTACAGGAAAAGGAGGGGGGCGTAGACATCATAGCCTCACCGTCGATGATGACCTGCCCGCTCCGCCACGGTCCATCTCGCCCCTATAAATACCGGCTCCCCTGGACGAGTTCAGCACCTCAATAGCTTCCCCTCCTTCTTCTTGATCTCCTAGACCCTTTCTCCACCTCGATTGAGCTCACCGTCGCTGCAATTTCGCCGGAGCATCCGCGGCGATAGCAAGACGGCGCCGTCGATTGGCGCCACCGCAGCTCCTCTCACCATCACCACCACCAATCGACTCACCATCGTCTCCAACGTCGAACGCCCGCCTCGCTGATGCTCGCCCGCCTCCAGGTAGCTTCCCGACCCCCTAGTCTGGCCGCCGGTAGGTTTAGCTCTCCGGCGAGCCATGCCGAGGAAGGTGGCGACCCACAGCCGTCGATCCCCCTTCTAATCCGACGTCTCACCTCTATGCGTACCGATTCGCGTTTTAACGCTCGCTGACGAGCGGGGGCCACTGTCAGGCGGCCCGCTGCGCTGCTAGGCCGGCCCACTCCCTCTCCCGCTGTGCAGCCCACTTAGTTTCCCGCCAGGCCTGTTATTTCATATTTGAATCTGCTGATTTAATTCAAATTGCAAACTGATGCCTGTTTAAAATTTAAATAGGGACAAATCTACTTGGCCAAATTTTACCAACTGTATATTGTTGGAAAGCTGAAAATTTTATCTACATAACTACACTGGTCTCAACCCTAGATGTTGTGTAGAATTAAAGTGACAAAATAAACAAGGCAGGGCCTTTTGTGACTTCAAACAATTATTAAAAATCAACCAAAAATGCTTTTGAGTTGATTCCAACTCCTATAAATCACATTTTACTTACACTAATTGTTTCTGCAAAAATATGGCATGGTTACCTTGAGTGATCATGGCCTAGTTTAATTAGAGGACTATATGGCTATTTCTAGTCAATGATATTGTCCAAAACTATTTCTAAATCATATGGGAGCTTTTCTCTCATTTAAATCTTGTCACAAACATTTCAAAATGAGGTAGAGACCATGGTCTATTAGGTCTCATGTGAATTTGTTTGATGATATTAAATCATTACCATGTTAGGATTAAATTGCATGAGGTGCTTCACCTCATTTAAATCATTTTCTTAAATGATAAGTATGAAGAGGTTGACTTTGGTCAACCTAGGTCATATATTATTCATGAAGGAAATTAAATCTTAATAAGATAATGAGAGGAAATTATTTCTCTAAAAAAAGGAAAAGAAACACCTTAATTAGTATGAGAGGAAATTATTTTTCTTAAATAAGAAATCAAAGTCCCCCAACCTAGTAGTAATGTGTGATGCTAGCCTAAGTTGTGTGACTCATGTGTGTGCCTAGTCTAGTACTTAAGTTTGGTATGATGATTGTATACCTCGTATTCGATTTTAGACGCTAGTACCGAGGAGTGTCAAGAGGAGGAGGTCTACTTCCAAGGAGAAGAAGACCACTTTGACAAATTCCCCAACCAAGGCAAGATAATACTCTTGCAAAGTGCAAAGCTCACCCAGAGCAAGGAATCACCCCTTTTTACTTTATGTTAATGATTCCATTCCAAGTTTTTTACTTTACAAGCTTTATTACTTTTGTTTTATCAAAGTACTTTTTGATTTATGATTCACTTGGTTAGCATTGGATTAGTTCAAGAGTATCAAAGTTAGCCTAGATGCAAAGCAAATTACTTAGCACCCCTCATACCTAGATGCTAATGCTAAAATAAAAGTGACTACTTGATGTCTACGCCCCCTCCTTTTCCTGTAGATAGTGTTGGGCCTCCAAGAGCAGAGGTTTGTAGAACAGCAGCAAGTTTTCCCTTAAGTGGATCACCCAAGGTTTATCGAACTCAGGGAGGAAGAGGTCAAAGATATCCCTCTCATGCAACCCTGCAACCACAAAGCAAGAAGTCTCTTGTGTCCCCAACACACCTAATAGGTGCACTAGTTCGGCGAAGAGATAGCGAAATACAGGTGGTATGAATAAGCAGTAGCAACGGTGCCAGAAAATAGCTTGCTGGCGTGTAGTTGATGGTGGTAGTATTGCAGCAGTAGTAACGCAGTAAAACAGCAAACAAGCAGCGATAGCAGTATTTAGGAACAAGGCCTAGGGATCAGACTTTCACTAGTGGACACTCTCAACATTGATCACATAACAGAATAGATAAATGCATACTCTACACCCTTTTGTTGGATGATGAACACCATTGCGTAGGATTACACGAACCCTCAATGCCGGAGTTAACAAGCTCCACAATTCAATGTTCATATTTAAATAACCTTAGAGTGCATGAAGATCAACACGACTAAACCAAGTACTAACATAGCATGCACACTGTCACCTTCACACTATGTAGGAGGAATAGATCACATCAATACCATCATAGCAATAGTTAACTTCATAATCTACAAGAGATCACAATCATAGCCTACGCCAAGTACTAACACGGATGCACACACTTTCACTATTACACCGTGCAGGAGGAATAAACTACTTTAATAACATCACTAGAGTAGCACATAGATAAATTGTGATACAAAACACATTGCAATCATAAAGAGATATAAATAAGCACTTCACTATGCCATTCATAACAGTGAATAAGTATTCTGTGAAATATAGCCTAAGAGACCCACACGGTGCACACACTGTCACCTTTACACACGTGGGACAAGGAGTCTCCGGAGATCACATAAGTAAAATTCACTTGACTAGCATAACGACATCTAGATTACAAGCATCATCATATGAATCTCAATCATGTAAGGCAGCTCATGAGATTATTGTATTGAAGTACATAGGAGAGAGATGAACCACATAGCTACCGGTACAGCCCCGAGCCTCGATGGAGAAATACTCCCTCCTCATGGGAGCAGCAGTGGTGATGAAGATGGCGATGGAGATGGCAGCGGTGTCGATGGAGAAGCCTTCCGGGGGCACTTCCCCGTCCCGGCGGCGTGCCGGAACAGAGACTCCTGTCCCCCAGATCTTGGCTTCGCGATGGCGGCGGCTCTGGAAGGTTTCTGTGGGTTTCGTCGATCGTGATAGGGTGTTCGCGACGGAGGCTTTAAATAGGCGGAAGGGCAGCCTCGGAGGGGGCCTGGGGCCACCACACCATAGGGCGGCGCGGCCCCCCCCTCTGGCCGCGCCAGGGTGTAGTGTGGGGCCCCCAGGGCTTCCCTCTGGCGGCTCTCGGGTGTTCTGGATGGTTCCGGGCAAAATAGGAACCTGGGCGTTGATTTCGTCCAATTCCGAGAATATTTCGTTACTAGGATTTCTGAAACCAAAAACAGCAGAAAACAGGAACTGGCACTTCGGCATCTTGTTAATAGGTTAGTTCCAGAAAATGTACGAATATGACATAAAGTGTGCATAAAACATGTAGATATCATCAATAATGTGGCATGGAACATAAGAAATTATCGATACGTCGGAGACGTATCAGCATCCCCAAGCTTAGTTCCTGCTCGTCCCGAGCAGGTAAACGATAAACAAAGATAATTTCTGGAGTGACATGCCATCATAACCTTGATCATACTATTTGTAAAGCATATGTAGTGAATGTAGCGATCAAAACAATGTAAATGACATGAGTAAACAAATGAATCATATAGCAAAGACTTTTCATGAATAGTACTTCAAGACAAGCATCAATAAGTCTTGCATAAGAGTTAACTCATAAAGCAATAATTCATAGTAGAAGCATTGATGCAACACAAAGGAAGATGAAGTTTCAGCGGTTGCTTTCAACTTATAACATGCATATCTCATGGATATTGTCAACATAGAGTAATATAACAAGTGCAATATGCAAATATGTAGGAATCAATGCACAGTTCACACAAGTGTTTGCTTCTTGAGGTGGAGAGAGATAGGTGAACTGACTCAACAATAAAAGTAAAAGAAAGGTCCTTCAAAGAGGAAAGCATCGATTGCTATATTTGTGCTAGAGCTTTGATTTTGAAAACAAGAAACAATTTTGTCAACGGTAGTAATAAAGCATATGTATCATGTAAATTATATCTTACAAGTTGCAAGCCTCATGCATAGTATACTAATAGTGCCCGCACCTTGTCCTAATTAGCTTGGACTACCGGGATCATCGCAATGCACATGTTTTAACCAAGTGTCACAAAGGGGTACCTCTATGACGCCTGTACAAAGGTCTAAGGAGAAAGCTCGCATTGGATTTCTCGCTATTGATTATTCTCAACTTAGACATCCATACCGGGACAACATAGACAACAGATAATGGACTCCTCTTTTATGCATAAGCATGTAACAACAATTAATAATTTTCTCATATGAGATTGAGGATATATGTCCAAAACTGAAACTTCCACCATGGATCATGGCTTTAATTAGCGGCCCAATGTTCTTCTCTAACAATATGCATGCTTAACCATAAGGTGGTAGATCTCCCTTACTTCAGACAAGACGAACATGCATAGCAACTCACATGAAATTTAACAAAGAATAGTTGATGGCGTCCCCAGTGAACATGGTTATCGCACAACAAGCAACTTAATAAGAGATAAAGTGCATAAGTACATATTCAATACCACAATAGTTTTTAAGCTATTTGTCCCATGAGCTATATATTGCAAAGGTGAATGATGGAATTTTAAAGGTAGCACTCAAGCAATTTACTTTGGAATGGCGGAGAAATACCATGTAGTAGGTAGGTATGGTGGACACAAATGGCATAGTGGTTGGCTCAAGGATTTTGGATGCATGAGAAGTAATCCCTCTCGATACAAGGCTTAGGCTAGCAAGGCTATTTGAAACAAACACAAGGATGAACCGGTGCAGCAAAACTCACATAAAAGACATATTGTAAACATTATAAGACTCTACACCGTCTTCCTTGTTGTTCAAACTCAATACTAGAAATTATCTAGACCTTAGAGAGACCAAATATGCAAACCAAATTTTAGCATGCTCTATGTATTTCTTCATTAATGGGTGCAAAGCATATGATGCAAGAGCTTAAACATGAGCACAACAATTGCCAAGTATCACATTATCCAAGACATTATAGCAAATTACTACATGTATCATTTTCCAATTCCAACCATATAACAATTTAACGAAGAAGAAACTTCGCCATGAATATTATGAGTAGAGCCTAAGGACATACTTGTCCATATGCTACAGCGGAGCGTGTCTCTCTCCCACAAAGTGAATGCTAGGATCCATTTTATTCAAACAAAACAAAAACAAAAACAAACCAACGTTCCAAGAAAAGCACATAAGATGTGATGGAATAAAAATATAGTTTCAGAGGAGGAACCTGATAATGTTGTCGATGAAGAAGGGGATGCCTTGGGCATCCCCAAGCTTAGACACTTGAGTCTTCTTGATATATGCAGGGGTGAACCACCGGGGCATCCCCAAGCTTAGAGCTTTCACTCTCCTTGATCATGTTGTATCATCTCCCTCTCTTGATCCTTGAAAACTTCCTCCACACCAAACTTAGAACAACTCATTAGAGGGTTAGTGCATAATCAAAAATTCACATGTTCAGAGGTGACACAATCATTCTTAACACTTCTGGACATTGCACAAAGCTACTGGAAGGTAATGGAACAAAGAAATCCATCCCACATAGCAAAAGAGGCAATGCGAAATAAAAGGCAGAATCTGTCAAAACAGAACAGTCCGTAAAGACGAATTTTAAAAGGGCACCAGACTTGCTCAAATGAAAATGCTCAAATTGAATGAAAGTTGCGTACATATCTGAGGATCACTCACGTAAATTGGCATAATTTTCTGAGTTACCTACAGAGAATTAGGCCCAGATTCGTGACAGCAAGAAATCTGTTTCTGCGCAGTAATCCAAATCTAGTATTGACTTTACTATCAAAGACTTTACTTGGCACAACAAAACACAAAACTAAGATAAGGAGAGGTTGCTACAGTAGTAAAAAAACTTCCAAGACACAAAAATAAAACAAAGTACTGTAGCAAAATAACACATGGGTTATCTCCCAAGAAGTTCTTTCTTTATAGCCATTAAGATGGGCTCAGCAGTTTTAAATGATGCACTCGCAAGAAATAGTATTTGAAGCAAAAGAGAGCATCAAGAGGCAAATTAAAAATACATTTAAGTCTAACATGCTTCCTATGAAGAGGAATCTTGTAAATAAACAAGTTCAAGAAGCATAATGCAACAAGCGTAGAAAGATAAAACAAGTGTAGTTTCAAAAATTTCAGCACATAGAGAGGTGTTTTAGTAACATGAAAATTTCTACAACCATATTTTCCTCTCTCATAATAACTTTCAGTAGCATCATGAGCAAACTCAACAATATAACTATCACATAAAGCATTCTTATCATGAGTCTCATGCATAAAATTATTACTCTCCACATAAGCATAATCAATTTTATTAGTTGTAGTGGGAGCAAATTCAACAAAGTAGCTATCATTATTATTCTCATCAAGTGTAGGAGGCATAGTATAACCACAACAAAATTTACTCTCCATAGTAGGTGGCACCAAAAGACCACTATCATTACAATCATCATAAATAGGAGGCAAAGTATCATCAAAGAAAATTTTCTCCTCAATGCTTGGGGGACTAAAAAGATCATGAAAACCAGCTTCCCCAAGCTTAGAACTTTCTATATTATTATCAACAATGGTGTTCAAAGCGTTCATACTAATATTACTACCAGCATGCAAATAAGATTCCATAGGTTTTTTAATTTTCGCATCAAACAATCCATGTTTTAAATCAGGAAATAGAAATAGAAGCTCATTCTTGTCCATTATGCCAAACTAGTGTAAACAAGAAACAAAAAGATGCAATTGCAGGATCTAAAGGAAATAGCTTCGAGTACTTACAATGGCGGAAAATAGCTTAGTAGCCGAGATCCAGAGTGTGAGTACCTTTTACCTTTCCTCCCCGGCAACGGCGCCAGAAAATAGCTAGATGTCTACGCCACCTCCTTTTCCTGTAGACAGTGTTGGGCCTCCAAGAGCAGAGGTTTGTAGAACAGCAGCAAGTTTTCCCTTAAGTGGATCACCCAAGGTTTATCAAACTCAGGGAGGAAGAGGTCAAAGATATCCCTCTCATGCAACCCTGCAACCACAAAGCAAGAAGTCTCTTGTGTCCCCAACACACCTAATAGGTGCACTAGTTCGGCGAAGAGATAGTGAAATACAGGTGGTATGAATAAGCAGTAGCAACGGTGCCAGAAAATAGCTTGCTGGCGTGTAGTTGATGGTGGTAGTATTGCAGCAGTAGTAACGCAGTAAAACAGTAAACAAGCAGCGATAGCAGTATTTAGGAACAAGGCCTAGGGATCATACTTTCACTAGTGGACACTCTCAACATTGATCACATAACAGAATAGATAAATGCATACTCTACACCCTTTTGTTGGATGATGAACACCATTGCGTAGGATTACACGAACCCTCAATGCCGGAGTTAACAAGCTCCACAATTCAATGTTCATATTTAAATAACCTTAGAGTGCATGAAGATCAACACGACTAAACCAAGTACTAACATAGCATGCACACTGTCACCTTCACACTATGTAGGAGGAATAGATCACATCAATACCATCATAGCAATAGTTAACTTCATAATCTACAAGAGATCACAATCATAGCCTACGCCAAGTACTAACACGGATGCACACACTGTCACCATTACACCGTGCAGGAGGAATAAACTACTTTAATAACATCACTAGAGTAGCACATAGATAAATTGTGATACAAAACACATTGCAATCATAAAGAGATATAAATAAGCACTTCACTATGCCATTCATAACAGTGAATAAGTATTCTGTGAAATATAGCCTAAGAGACCCACACGGTGCACACACTGTCACCTTTACACACGTGGGACAAGGAGTCTCCGGAGATCACATAAGTAAAATTCACTTGACTAGCATAATGACATCTAGATTACAAGCATCATCATATGAATCTCAATCATGTAAGGCAGCTCATGAGATTATTGTATTGAAGTACATAGGAGAGAGATGAACCACATAGCTACCGGTACAGCCCCGAGCCTCGATGGAGAACTATTCCCTCCTCATGGGAGCAGCAGTGGTGATGAAGATGGCGATGGAGATGGCAGCGGTGTCGATGGAGAAGCCTTCCGGGGGCACTTCCCCGTCCCGGCGGCGTGCCGGAACAGAGACTCATGTCCCCCAGATCTTGGCTTCGCGATGGCGGCGGCTCTGGAAGGTTTCTGTGGGTTTCGTCGATCGTGATAGGGTTTTCGCGACGGAGGCTTTAAATAGGCGGAAGGGCAGCCTCGGAGGGGGCCTGGGGCCACCACACCATAGGGCGGCGCGGCCCCCCCCTCTGGCCGCGCCAGGGTGTAGTGTGGGGCCCCCAGGGCTTCCCTCTGGCGGCTCTCGGGTGTTCTGGATGGTTCCGGGCAAAATAGGAACCTGGGCGTTGATTTCGTCCAATTCCGAGAATATTTCGTTACTAGGATTTCTGAAACCAAAAACAGCAGAAAACAGGAACTGGCACTTCGGCATCTTGTTAATAGGTTAGTTCCAGAAAATGCACGAATATGACATAAAGTGTGCATAAAACATGTAGATATCATCAATAATGTGGCATGGAACATAAGAAATCATCGATACGTCGGAGACGTATCACTACTCTAGATGGGAACATGTGTTTGTGAAATGATGTGAAAACCTTGAAATGAAGGTGAATATGGCATGAATTTGACTTGGTGAACTGGTTAAAAACTGATGATTGAGTTGGATGTGATACCTTTCCAATTCTTGAGTACCCCCACAATACCTGATTATGGGTAAGGCTTAGCTGGAAATTTAGGTGTCTTAGTATGGGTTCCCTCTAAACAAGCGTCATAGAGGTTATGCCGAGGCTGCCCCCGTTGAAAGTGAAATGACGTGAACTGAGGTGAATGTACGATCCAAGCCCTATGCAGTTCCCGAGATAACAGTTGGCTATCACCGGGAGGCCAAGCTCATGGGGAGAGGTGCCTATACTAGGATGTGTAAGTGAAAGGTTAATGGTTGATGATCCGCGTACTGAGTTACGATGATTCGGGGTTATCCCTGACGGATGTAATCAAACGTTGTGGCACAAGTGTGCAACCTCTGCAGAGTGTAAACCTATTCGAATAGCCGCGTCCGCGGTCATGGACAGTTGGAAAGGCCATACTATTTCCGTCATCAGAAATTTATATCTTTTTGATCTGTGAATTGAACTTGAAAGGTGAATTTGAATTTGAATCACAACAGAGTTGTGGGAATGACACTAATGTTCCCACTTGAGTTAGTTAGCACATGAGGAGTCTTTTACTAAAATGTTTATGAACTAAAATTGGCTTTATGCAAATAACCCTAGAGCTTAGAACACTCTCAATAGCAATGTTAGTACTTACATTAGTATTAGTTTGCGAGTACTTGAAAGTACTCACGGCTTTGTCCCTGGCTATTCAAATGGCCAGACTATGAAGTCGAACAGCAATATGAAGATGGCGGTCAGCAGGACGTCTATGACAACTAGGAGCTTCTAACGTCAAGCGTTGCCTGTGGAATAGATAGTCCACTACTATTTCGCTTCTGCTACGTATTTTTGTAATGATCAATAGAGCAAGTGTTGTAATGAGACTGGATCATGTGATCCTATTTATGTAATGACTATGTCGGTATTGTAATGAATGATGACTCTTTGATATTCAACTGCTATGTCTCGCAAAAACAATCTTCCTGGGATTGCGATGTATGGAATAATAGGCATCTGGACTTAAAAATCTGGGTGTTGACAATGTCTCACACGTCCATCCTTACCTCGATGCATCCATGGTGTCGCGGAACACTACACTGCACTGACGTACTGTGCGACGGCCGACTCAGGAGCCGGTCGACCGGGTCTGGTACCGGTCACCTGGCGCTGGGGCCGGTTGGACCGGGTCTGTCGGCGTGACGGCCGGTCAGACCGGGACTGGGACCGGTCCGGATCACCACCATCACCATCTCCACTGACATGCTCGCCTCCCACTCCTCCCATGCGCATCTGTGCCACATGTACTGAAACACCATCAGCACAATCATCATCAGTCTGTATACCAGCATCAACACAAACTGGAACTGTAGCACATGCTGCAACATCCACATCAACAACAAGTGCAGCTTTTCATCCGGCTTGTCACCAACAAGAACTGGCTTGTCATTTATAGGCATGGCCGAAACATCACCAACATCAATGCTCGGAACATCATGCACCTCTCGCCGCACTTTAGATTTGTGCAACTTCTCCTTATGCACCACTAACTCCACATCGGACTTGATATGATCATCACCCAAAGGCTTCAAAGTCCGCTTCTTGCCACCATGCATAAAATAATATGTATTTGCTCTCCCAGCATGTGTCACATTACTATCATACTGCCAATGACGCCCAAGTAGCAATCCGCACACCTCCAATGGCAACACATCGCACTCTATCTCATCAACATAGTCATCAACTGCAAATAGCACACACACACTTTATGAGTAATCTTCAGCATACCACAGCTATTCAACCACTCAAGACGCTTAGGTTCAGGAAGACGCCATGTAGACAATCCCAATGCTGCCACCATCGCCTTACTTATGCCATTAGTATAGCTACCACCATCAATCATCAACTTGCAAGCCTTGCCCTTTATAATGCACTGAGTCTGAAACAAACTCCACTGCTGAACCTTGTCAACTGCCTTGCAAGCATCATCTTGTACATTCTTGAGTTGCATATTCAGCCCGCTCAATGGTACATCCTCCTCAACAGTCACAATAGTGCCCTTGGTATCAGAGCCAGGTTCCTTCTCCTCTGAAGATATCACCTCGCCCTTAGTGACTGTTGGTAGTGGAACAACCTCCTGAATAGGAACTATGCACTTTCCCACTTCCTTTATTGCATGCACAACTTCGGACGGCTGCTCACTCTCCTCCATATACGGTAACACGAAACCATCACGAAGAAAAGTTTTGTAGTCCTCCCAAGTACAATCAAATTCACCTCTGTCAACCGCGTCACGCCAATAATGGTCTAACTCCTCGTCCACACGCCGTTGAGCAAGAACAAAAGCATGAGACCCATCGAACTTCCTATTGTATATGCGACATCGAGCGAAACCTAGTTCCATGTTCCTTTCCCAAACATGATACTCCTCAACTGTCGCAAGACGGTATATATACCAATGAAGGTTGTATGCTTGACGCTCTACTCCCTTCATGATGTCAAGATAATCATTAAAAATAGCACTGGACTTCGTGCCACGAGAACACCGAATGCCCAGAACATCGCCTGGAAACGAAACCGTCGCGGAAGACTGCTGAACTACATGTTGCACGGGAACGAAAACTGGGTGATCCGGCCTAGCAGCCGGTTGGACCAGGCTTGTGGCCGGCTGGTCCGGCCCAGCAACCGGTTTGACCAGGCCTATGGCTGGCTGGTCCAGTCCAGCAGCCGGTCTGACCGGGCGGGTGGCCGGTCGGATGGACCGGGCCCCCTGGACATCGCCCCGGTGTGCACCGGCCTGGGAGCCAGTTTTGGCCGGACCGGCTGGTGGTAGGGCCGGTCCGATCGAGACCTGGGCCGACCGGGCCGGTCGTAGGGCCGTTTGACCGGGCCTGGCACCGGATGGTGTCCGAAAGTCCATCTTCTTCCCCGATTCCAAACTCGAAAATTCGTGATTCTAGCAGCAAAAACTGCCCGAGACAATGGAAAAATTGCTCCCAATCAACTCCAAACTTCCTCCAACTCACCTCCTTCGACCGAGAGCCTAACTCCTCCGATCTAGAGCCACACTCCTCCGATGCAAACCGATCTAGATGCGATCGATCAACATAACCTCGCCGTGAGCAACCCAGAAATCTGATTCACATGATGAGGGGCCGTTGGCCCGATCTTTCACAGCGAGAACCCGGGTAGATAGAATCTCCCAACGATGCGATGAACGCAGCCTGGAGAAGAGGGAACGAATCCAGCAAACAACGGATCGATGAACGATACGCCTCAAACCTTGAGCTAGACAATCCTTGGTGAACATAAAAACCTTCGCAGCGGATATAATAGATAAACGGCAGCGCCGTACCCCCGGAGGGATGATACACGTGAACACACGCAATGGGGTAAATCCTAAACTTTATTCTAAACTTGTCTGCCTAAACCCTAGCCATCCCACCTCCTTATATGAGGGGGAGGTGGCCGGCCAGCCCTTGCTAGGCTGGGGCGCCCCACTATGGGCCTACCCTGGTTTGGTTTGGACAGGCCCAAAACCAAACACAACACTAATTTAATCCTAATTGGCCCACCACATGACCTGGCTACATTATTTTCTAACATAGAATGAACGACACAATCTTAGACTTAATTATTACATAGCGTAGGTCGTCCTAGCGTGTCACTCCTGAATCCTCGATGGCGTACCACCTAGCTTGGTGGAGTCCTGAAATTGGCCTCCACATAGGCCTCCATGCTCGTATCAGGGAAGAAATAAGTGATAAAGCAAAAATACATATATACTTGATTTATACACATTAGTGTTACAAAATAAAAAGAAAAAGAAAATTTATTCTACCGATTCTTGTAGAATATGAGCACAAATAGAACTATCATCCATTGCATGTGGCAAACTCGCAAGCAATTTGTTTCTGGATATTTCTCGAGAAAGAGAGCCATCTACAACCGTTGTTGGAAAGGTTTTGGATGAGATTGAAAGGTAGTGCTTATGCACGAACCTAGCAAATCAGAGAATCACTATATGATTCTCAAAAAAAAAAAAAGAGAATCACTATATGTACACTTATCTAAAAAAATACTTTGCTTGTTTAACTCAACAAAACTGAATAGTCAAAAAGGGAGAGGCATCATAAGTTTATTTTTATAGACCTCATCAGGAAATTTTGAATATTAATTTGCGCACTATATATGTCTTTCAATTTTTTTTATTTTTTTAAAGAGCAAGAAAAATCAATGATCCTACGAGCTGGAGTGTAAATATTAATTAAGGAGGATTAATAACTATCTCAGTTTCTGAATATAAGATGTTTTGGTAGGCTAAAATAGCCTACCAAAACGTCTTATATTATGAAAATGAGGTAGTAATACATTTAAATTGCATACGGACTGCGTGCATCCCGATTTAGTTTATACATAGTATGAGTATGTAGGATATGATTATAGGGTAATATATGGGCAATCAACTAAAGAGCCATCTGGCAATTAAGTATGTCAGTCTTTCCATCCTAAATTCATGGCGCAGGTCAGAATTACATGTACTGGGTCAGAGAGAGTACTTGTATTTAGCCATAGATCTAAGGTAAGAAAGTGATACAATAAAACAAAAGCAAGTGGTTCACACCTTATTTTAACAGCTTCTTCGGGAAAGAGAATTTTTTGGCACATCCAAGCACGTTAACACATCTGATTCTCCAATTGCAAACCTGGTACCAAAATAAGAAAGTTTAGGAACATACTTTCTCTAGTTTATCACATGCCCTTGAGGCAAATTCGAAAAACTACGAAAGAAAGCATCAGATAGGGTTGCCTACTTGCCTATCTATCACTACCACAGCTTTAGGAATAGATGCATACTAGAAGGTCCTAGCGTGCTTTGCCGCGCCCGTTCTTTGCATGATGTCGTTTATTTTTGTGGAGCAATCATTTTGCCCATTTTTTTATAATCTATAAATGGTACAAATTTGACATTTGAACCAAGAAGCGGAGGAATTTAGGCATTGCAGTGGACATGTGCATCACTAAAGTGATAACGGATAGACCAATTTACAATGTAAATAACCATTTAAAACTTTTCTTAGCTCAAATATGCATAGTAAAACCTCGCTCATAGGGATGAGTGTATGCGTGTATGTGAGTATATGCGTTTATACTGTGTTTCTCAATAAAAAACAATAAAAAATGCATAGTAAAACAACAGAATTTTTTTTATCACTCCCATGGACTGAACGATGTTGTATCTTACATGTAATTAAAGAGTTGAGTTTCCCTTGTGCAATGGAACAACCCGTCAACACTAAAATACTAACAAACAAATCATGCAACAGAGCTCACCCTAAAATGCTAACAAACAAATCATGCAAAAGAGCTCACAGCCACTCGTACTCTACAAGGCTTAATCCAACGCCACATTAGTTGCAAAGATCAGGAAACACCATCCGTCAATTGACGCTGAAATCAAGAAACAACAGACTAGGTTCAGAGGTACCATATCAGCCCACAACAGAACCGGCGATTTTTTTTTAATAATACGATATTATTATTTATTTTCAAGAGTAGCATGCGTTTCCAAAAACTTCCAATTATGTGACTCAATCGGTCAACTACAGACCGATGAGTCAGCTAAAAGCCGATCAATCAGCTAGAGGCCGATCGGTCACATACTAGCCGGGACATGTCATGCACTCGTCCATGCAGGTGCTAATTAGCCGGGACATGCATGCACTAGCACGGTTCATGTGTGCTAATTGTGCCCGCGCCTGTGGTCCTGGCGGTGGTGCGCCGGTGGGGTTTTAACAGAGGTGGCGGACTGGCGGCGGCGGCTGGGCTTCTGCGCCGCCTTCAATTGCATCGTATCCCGCGCGCGGCCGGCCTTAAAAGTCCACCGGCCCCGTTCCTCCTTCGCCCACACCTCCACTCGCACCACCACCGACGCAGCGCCATGGGAAAGAAGAACGACTTCGAAGCGTCCGGCAGCGGCACCAAGAAGGGGGAGCGGACGCAAAGGGTGCCGCTTCCCGTCACGCTGGGGAGGCTGATGCACGGGAAATGGATGCCGTGCGAGGCCTGGTCGGGCATGCAATTTCCTGGCGGCTGGCGGCTCAGCTCCCGCCGGGTGCCCGTCCCTCCCGTCCGTGCGCACGAGCCAGGTCGCACCGCGGAGATCTGGCAAAGGAGGCGGTACCTGCCGCCGAACCTCCGCACCGATCCGGCGTACGCCATCGACTCTAAAAGTTGGCGTACCTGTCTCTCGACCGAGAGGGATCCGAGGAGGAGGGCGGGCTTCATGGGCGACAGGGATTTTCCCTTCGACCGTCCACCGCCGACTCGTCCACGAAGACACCAGGCACCGGTTTCCAACTGGCCGTGGGTGATACCGGAGGTCATCGTGCTAGACAGCGACGACGAGCAGCAGTAGGCGCACGCGTTTAGGGCTTATTTTCATGTATTCAACTATGTAAATTATGTTTTAATGTTAAAAAATGATTCGGCCAAAAAATACATCGTGCCGCTGGAGCAACCCCTGACGCAAACGAACGCACGATCGATTTCGACCGATGCAAACGGACACGCGCGGACATTTTCAAACCCTAAAATGTGGAGATGCCCTTAGCCTGGAGATTCTGCTAATCAGCTGGAGCATGCATGCAGTAGTCTATGCCGGTGCTAATAAGCCGGAGCATGCATGCAGCTAGTAGGTACAGATGTGTTAATTAACTGGGTCATGCCGGCAGCAGTACGTGCATACAATGGTCGGCCGTTAGCTGACCGATCGGCAGCTAGGTGACCGATCGGCAGCCTACCGGCATGGGCAGCAGCAGCCCACACCCTGTCGGTCCACGTCTGACCGATCGGTCAACAACAGCTGACCGATCAAATCATAAAACTGAAATTTTTTGAAAACGCATGCTACTTCTGCAAATAAATGATAAGTTCGTATTATTCAAAAAAAAAATCGCCAACAGAACCACCAACGGATGCGGTGCCCCAGCAAGCAGAGCATTGGAGGAGACTACAACCAAGCAGGTCGATGGACAAAATAGATCTAGCGGTTCCTCCTTTAACCATCCTTTTACCATCCGCTTCCTATGTTGCCTTATTTGGCTTTACAGCCATATCCTGATCAAGATAATTGACTGCTTATGAGCAGACACTAGTGGAAAACGGGGCTATAGACCCGGTCTATTTGGGCTTTTAGTCCCGGTTCCCAAACCGGGACCAATTAGGTGGGACTAAAGGGTCCCGGTTCAAAGTTGCACCGGGCCTAAAGGCCACGCCACGTGGTGCGACCAGGGAGCTCGCGGTGGATGGCCTTTGGTCCCGGTTCGTGTTACGAACCGGGCCTGGGGTTCTCTGCCGCGGCAGAGAATTGCTATTTCTCTGCCGCGGCACAGGTTTAGGCTGTAGCAGCGTTTCTCTGCCGCGGCAGAGAAACATGGCGTTTCTCTGCCGCGGCAGAGTTTCAGCAATGCATATATATCATTCAAGAAACCACAAAAAATCGTCGTGAATATATATAGACATCGTCAACAGTACACGTAATGCATGCATATTTACAATATAAAGTTAGTCGGATCTCTTTACTAAATCTATTAGCTTCTACGAAGTTGCTCAATATCTCGTCGTGACCTTCGCATAGTGCTCTCCACCTGGGGTAATGACCTCGGTAACAAAGAATCCCGCGATTTCCTCTTGAATTGCTCGTATTTGATCCTCCGTTATGAGAGTGTCCCGCAGGCCTATCATCTATATTAAAAAAAGGACATCAATATATGAATGGAACTCAATACAATAGATGGTACCAATTAAGATTAATTGTGAAAATTTGTTATCGTACACGAGTCTGGTGTATACGGGCATCCCCACCCTTGGGACAGGCCATGTCACGAATGAAGGTGCAGACGTAGTATCCACATAAGTTATTTCCGGGTTCCTGCCTCATACACTTTACGAAAAAATAGTTCGATCAAACTAATAATCAAGCATCGTATTGAAAGTAAATATCATATATAGAGTTTCACGGACATAGCTATATATATAGTACTACTTACAGGTTAATCTTGAAATGTAAGCTCCGGTTTCCATTTACCCGGAACAGTATTGATGAACCGTTTCCAAGCCCTTCCCGACAAAAGATAATGAGTAAATGAGTTATTGATTAGTTGATGATATCGTCGAATTAGAACAGATGAAGATGCCAATACGAAATTGATTGAAATTACCTCTGGAGGATGGCAGCCATGTCCGCCCATTCCGCATATTCTTTACGTTTCGAGTCCATGACTTTTACGACTCCTTTGTGAAGATCAATGATTAGGAGAATAAAGTGGAATCTGCAGAAGAATAGCTCAATGATTACGAGAATAAAGTGGAAGGTGCACAAGCATAATGTATGTTATATATAACACTCACTGGAAGTTGTAGGGAAAGAATGTATCCTCTTTGTCTGCTTGCTTCTCTAAAAACATTACCATGTTGTTCTCTGTGTCCTTGGCGAAGTCTCGAACCTTAACTTCATGAACTGTGTCTGGGTCTATGAACCCCAACGATAGGAGCTTGCCTCTTTTGTATTCGAGCTTCTTCATTCTACATAATTAAATGTATAGCGTACACAAAGAATATAGTGAGGATAATTGTTAGTGCAAATGAATGAGCTGAGCTACAGACTTAATTACATAAATAAATCACTTACAGGCAGTAGAAACTGATGACAGCTTTGTCGAGGGCGTCTTGATTGAATAACTGAAACAGTTCTTCTAACTCAAGGTTTATCTCCTCGGCCCCCCGGAAGTAATGCTCATCTCTAAGATACACCGTGAGGTAGCGATCACCTCTTCGACAGGCTTTCAGGTACCATTCATGCAACCTTCGCATCTGAGTCCCTAGACGCGCGAGCTCGCCAGGTTTGACGAGATCAGATCCGTATCTATACTTGTTTACCACTTGAGCCGTTGGATAGTAATCTTCGTACTCAACTGATGCTCCCTGAGCTCTAGCCGCCCGTTCGATCATCGATGCCATCTCTGGATCATCATAGGGCTGCACGACGAAGTGGGGTACGGCCTGAATGTCCTGCTGTCCAAGCTGGGCGACTTTTTTTTTGCTTCTTTGCTCGCTCTAGAGGACTGTCCAAGAGAGCGGTCATAATCAGCTCTCAGCTCAGGTCTCTTCATTCTCGTCTCGGCAAAGTGCTTCACTGTATGCGGTGGAATAAACATCTTCTTCGGCGCAAGAAACGCCTTTTGCTCTTCAGTCTGCTCATGTGGTAACAACTTTGGAGTCTGTGCCCTCATCGGAGTTGATGATCTCTTCGGAGCTGTAGGAGGTGCCGCGGTTAGCTTCCTCTTTTGCTTAGGTGGAGGCGGCGGAGTCTCCTGACGAGGAGGAGGAGGCGGCGGAGTATTTTCACGCGGAGGAGACTGCTCATGCATAGGGGAATCATCATCGCGCAGAGGAGAATCATCACGCGGAGGAGACTGCGCAGGTGGCGGAGGAGGCGGACAAGGTGGCCTTCCTGTTGGCTTCTCACCTGGAAACACAATGTTCTCCTTCCGCCATTGCACGGTGGTTCTACGGGCTTCTCCCAGTTCTTTGATTTCCCCATCTTCACCTGCAGGGTGCTCAAGCACCAACCCCTCATAATCTCTCAACACTTCATCCACCATCACAACAGCAAAGTCATCTTGGACCGGACGACAATGGTAAGACCTTGTAGGTAAGAGGATGCCGACCGCCGCCTTGAAGGATAGGTTGAAAACTTTAACATGCAGCTCACAAGGATGACTTTCAGTGAGATCATCCACGGGGGGGTAGCGAGGAGGCTCGACCACCTGGTCATCATCATCATTATCCACCTGCTGAGAGGAAGCCACGCTGCTTTTCCGGTGTTGTTTAGATTGCAGCGGGACGAGGGCATTGAGCAATGCAGGATCTACAGCCTGCCCCTGAGCCATCTAGGATGTAAGTACTTGGGTTACCATGGTTAATTGGGCTTTCATGGTGCTCATACCCCCCTCTAAGGACGCTATGCGGTCTGTTTCCCTTGCCTTTCTCCTCTCATGGGTTTTATCAGGAAATCTCTTCCTTTCCGCAGGAAAGCCATACTTCCACGGAACGGAGCCTTATGTGCCTCGTGTTCGTCCGTCGTGTTCTTTGTTCCCAAGGGCGCGTGTCAGCTCATCGTTCTCTCTTTTGGGCTGGAACCTCCCCTCCTGCACGTCCTTATGTGCTTTTTCCAGGGCTTCAATGGGAAACTTCAGATGAGCTTTCTTATAGATGCACTTCCCTGTTTCTGGATGCAACGTTCCCCCAATCCCGTAGAACCACTCCTTACACCGTTCGATCCAACCGTGTGTCCCTAATCTGATCCCTTTCCTGGTCAGTTCCGCCTCAGCTGCCTGCCACTTAGGACGGTTAGCCCTGTATCCACCTGGACCCAGAATTTGGTGACATAGCTTCAACGCAGCATTTGCCTTATTTGTTGCCGACCTTTTCTTAAATTCTTCTAACTCCGTGCTGTACTTCACGAATTCGTCCCAGTGATTTTTTACCTTCTCACTGTCCGGAGTCTTGTCTTTCTTGATAAGGCCGCACAATCTTTTCTTGTGGTTCTTGAATAGTTCGGCCATCTTCTTCTTGGCAAAGTCGCGGAGGGCCTGCTCCATCTTGGCCTTTTCAGCGGCATCCCCCTCTTCGGGTACTATGTTGAAATGTGACATGAGCTTGGTCAGAATGCTGTCTTTGGCTACATCATCGATATAAATACCTTGAGCTTCTTCCTCTGCAGACAGCACTAGTCCCTTCGGCTTGTTCCATTCTCGAACGGTGATCGGGACGTGGTCCCTAACAAGCACTCCGCATTAAGCTATAAATGATTTTGCACCTTTCTCTGGAGTAATCGGTTTACCATCCTTAGCGATGTGGGTGATGTCGTGCCTAACACCGTCGTCCAACTTTTTGGCCGGGCCTCGCTTCCTCGACTTTACAGAAGAAGTGCTCGATCCGGAGGGCTAAAAATGAAATAATTCATAGTCAGTACAATTTAATTAGTTAATGCATCTAGTCGATCAACAGCGGCTTAATTAATTTATATACCTGGGTGATAACTACGGTTCTGGAGCCATTATGATGATCTTCTTCCTCACCGGCGCCATTAGGATCTTCTTCCTCAATATTCTCCGCTCCCTCACCGGAGTCATTCAAAAAAGTTGCGGTGACATCGTCACCGCCATCATCTGGAATAACGTCGTCGTCGCGATCATCCAGAGTACCGTGGGCTATGAGGTCAGCCATGAAATTTTCTTGAGTTTCATCTCTCTCCATGCTTTCTACAACGACCTGCAAGCTATATATAGGAACCATCATATGATCAAATTAAGGATAATGCAGAAAACTGAAAATGGATTTACATATGTAGTTCTTAACTAAGGATCGATAATATAGTGCTGAAAGCAGATAGTGCAGTTACATGCATACATAGATCGGGTTCATGTTTATTTAACCCTAATACATCAATCAATACTACAACCTCTCAACCGCGCCGACCGGGTCCTAGAGGGCGCCGATCGGGTCCTAAGCCGCGCCGGGTGAACCCCCAAAGCCACAGAACAATCACGGGAGAATGGTTAACATGAGATCCCTGCATAACGCTCCATCCGGTCCTATACATGTTGTCTAACGCATACATGTAACGGCGAACGTGCTTGTCCTCCGCCGCAATGCGCTGAGCTACCTCCTCCGGCGGGGCCGGCTCCCTCTGAAACGACCGTGGCCCATAAGACCTCCACCAGAGAATATCCGAGTCGACGACGGGACCAGGATTCCGCACCAAGGTGCGCGACCCGGAAGCTAAGACCTCCCAGTGCCACCCCGGCGGAGCCCAGTCCCGGACCTCCCCCATCTGCTGCATCCCCTCTAGAAGAGTCAGACCACGGCGCGGCGGCTGTCGCGGCATCGTAGCAACAAAAACAAATCATATATATGTACCAACGTTAACATAAATTAAAAAATAACTTCACTATATGTTAGTCGGCGCCGGCACTACCGTTTGGGGGCGCCGGCACTACCGTTTGGGGGGCGCCGGCACTACATATATACTCTATTTTGGGGGCGCCGGCAGGGGCGCCGGCACAGCCACGGGCGCCGGAAGGGGCACCGCCACGGACTCGGCACCGGCAGGGGTGCCCGCACTACCGGATTAACTATATTAACAATGTACTAACAATGTACTAACAACTATACATCTCTCACTACTAGCTAGAACCTCTCAACAGCGCTGACCGGGTGCTGAACCGCGCCGGCTGAACACCCAAAGCCACGGAACAGTAAAATTATTGCAAATAGTTTACAATAATAGAGTTCTAACTAACATTATTTTTATTAATGTTAGAGTTGTAACTAACATTATTTCTAACATACATATTAACAACTATTTCTACAAAAATAGAGTTCTAACTAACATAGAGTTGTAATTAACATTATTATTTCTAACATATATTATTGTAAATTTTACTAACTATTTATAAAAAATAGTTTACTAACTATTTTTAAAAAAATAGAGTTCTATCTAACATAGAATTTACTAACTATTTTTACTAACATATATTATTGTAAATATTTACTAACTATTTCTAATTAACATATTATTTTTACTAACCACTATATTAATTATTCTAACAAACTAATTTTATATTTTTACTAACTATTTGTACGAACTTGTCAAACTAACAAATTATGTATTTTTACTAACTATTTTTACTAACTATTTGTACTAACTAACTACTAATCTATCTAACAAAAAAAATGTGGCCGGCCGGGCGCCGGCCGGAGGAGAGAAGGAGACTCACCGGCGGCGGTCGGCGCGGCGAGGAGGAGGCGAAGCGGCCGGCGGCAACAGCGGCGGTCGGCGCGGCGATGTCGGCGGAGGCGCAGGGAGAGGCGGCGGTTGGGGGCGGCCGGCCGGCGCGCGCGCGCGGGCCTGCGATGCGGCGGCGGCGCGGTGGGCGGCGGCGGCAACAGCGCGGGGCGCGCGTCGGCCGGCGGCACGGTCGGCGGCGGCTCGGAGATTGGGCAGCCTGGCGGCCCTCGAGTTCCTCTCCGCGCGCGATTGATCTGCGCGGAGGAAGGGGACGAGCTATTTAAGGGAGTCCCCCTTTGGTCCCGGTGCATGGCACGAACTGGGACCAAAGGCCCCCCCTTTGGTCCCGGTTCGTGCCATGCACCGGGACCAAAGGTGTTTTTTCGCCTGTTCCCCTCCCTTGGCGCCAGATTAATTTTTTTCAAATTTTTTTCATTCCCGCCTTATTTCAAATCAAAAAAAGGGCTATGATATATCAACATGTTCAGAAAAAAAACTCTATCTAATAAAAGTATAATTTACATATGAATTTAAATATAAATTTAAATAAGTTATGAATTTGAAGCCACCGCCGCCGCCGTGCCACACGCCGCCCCTTCCACGTGCCACCGCCGCCAATGTGCCACACATGTCCCTTCCTCGTGCCACATGTCGCCGCCGCTTCCACGTGCCTCGCCCCACCGCCGCCGGCGTGCGACGTGTAGATGCTGCTTCCACGTGCCACGCCCCGCCGCTTCCCCGCGCCACCTGTCGCCAAACTTGCCGCGTCGCTGTGCTATAAAGCGCCGCGTGCGCGTGGAACCACACGTCGCCGTCGCCTCCGTTCATTCGTCGCCGGGATGTCGCCGCGCCGTCGCGGCTCGTCCGGCTTCCGTGGCGTCCGAGCGCGTCCGAACGGTAGGTTCTACGCCGAGATGCGCGCCGGTGGCTTCCGGCTCACCCTCGGCACGTACAACACCCCAGAGCTGGTGGTGCGCGCTTACGACGCGGCCGCATGGCAATTTCGGTGGCCACAGTGCGACATGAACTTCCCAGACGTCGAATCGCTAGAGGAGGCGGAGTTCCTCGCGCCGACGCCGTGCCTCGTCGACGACGAGGACCGTCGCCGCCACCGCCAGGTGCAGCGCTGGATCGCCATCGCCGAGCACGATGAGGAGTTGATGCGCCAGTGGAGGGCGCAGTTCCCCAACGACGTCGACAACACCGACGCGTTCTTCGCTGACCTCCGGGCACATCGCAGGTCCAACAGGCGCCACCGTCGGGCCGTCGCCGTGTTCGAGCTCGACAACCCGAATACAACTTGGGCCGACAACGACCCTCGGTGGGACGACATTTGGACCGAGACAACCTCCGTCGACGAGTAGATCGACTAGACTAGTTGTTTATCTATTTTCATTGTATTTTCAATAAAGTCGTTGTGGCAGACGCTGATGATGAGAAAAGTTTCCCGCCAGACACATGGAATTAAAGTACAGAGCTCAACTGAAAATTAATTAAGATACATAGCCAGATTCGACTGTTCGAGTCATTCAGTCATACTCATGCCTAGCCCTATAGTACTCGCCACTGTAGTCGTCGTAGTCGCCGTCATCATCGTCGCTGGCATCGTGGTCGCGGTAGTTGAACCTCGGCGGGAGAGCACGCGTGGGCCGGGACTGAGGGTAGCTCAGGCGGGTGCCACGGTGGGCCATGATGCCCTGGAGAGTCCGGCCGTGCCACCACAGCCGACGGCCGGTCTCGTTGAAGTTCGAAGGAGGCGGGCCGCCCTCCTCGTGCCTGGCAAGCGCCCTCTCACGCCGATTGATGAAGAAGCTTTCCCAAGTCGGGCTGTAGTCGGGATGCCACTGGGGATTCCTCCGCTGCTCTGGCGTGAGCTCGAAGTAGTAGTGGTTCGTGATGGCCATCTCGCGCACCACACCTAGAGGGACAGGAGGGACCGGTACGCCTTCGACGCTCAGCAACCAGCCGGTCGGGACGCGGTAGCCCGGCGGGCAGGGGTAGTGATACGTCTCCAACGTATCGATAATTTCTTGTGTTCCATGCCACATTATTGATGTTATCTACATGTTTTATGCACACTTTATGTCATATTCGTGCATTTTCTGGAACTAACCTATTAACAAGATGCCGAAGTGCCAGTTCCTGTTTTCTGCTGTTTTTGGTTTCAGAAATCCTAGTAACGAAATATTCTCGGAATCGGACGAAATCAACGCCCAGGTTCCTATTTTACCCGGAAGCATCCAGAACACACGAGAACCGCCAGAGAAGGGAGGCAGGGCCACCACACCACACCCCGGCGCGGCCTAGGGGGGGGCGCGCCCCCCTAGGGTGTGGGCCCCCCTTCGACCTTCCTGCGCCGCCTCTTCGCCTATAAGAAGCCCCTGGATCAGAAAACCCTATACCGATTGACGAAACCCACGAAAACCTTCCAGAGCCGCCGCCATCGCGAAGCCAAGATCTGGGGGACAGGATCTCTATTCCGGCACCCTGCCGGAGCGGGGAAGTGCCCCCGGAAGGCTTCTCCATCGACACCGCTGCCATCTCCACCGCCATCTTCATCACCGCTGCTGCTCCCATGAGGAGGGAGTAGTTCTCCATCGAGGCTCGGGGCTGTACCGGTAGCTATGTGGTTAATCTCTCCTATGTACTTCAATACAATGATCTCATGAGCTGCTTTACATGATTGAGATTCATCTGAGTTTTGTATCACAATTCATCTATGTGCTACTCTAGTGATGTGTTATTAAAGTAGTTCTATTCCTCCTGCACGTGTGTAATGGTGACAGTGTGTGCACCGTGTTAGTACTTGGTTTATGCTATGATCATGATCTCTTGTAGATTATGGAGTTAACTATTGCTATGATAATATTGATGTGATCTATTCCTCCTACATATGCATGAAGGTGACAGTGTGCATGCTATGCTAGTACTCGGTTTAGTCTGTTGATCTATCTTACACTAAAGGTTACTTAAACATGAGCATTATTGTGGAGCTTGTTAACTCCGGCATTGAGGGTTCGTGTAATCCTACGCAATGTGTTCATCATCCAACAAAAGTGTAGAGTATGCATTATCTATTCTGTTATGTGATCAATGTTGAGAGTGTCCACTAGTGAAAGTGTAATCCCTAGGCCTTGTTCCTAAATACTGCTATCACTTGCTTGTTTCTTGTTTCTTGCGTTACTACTGCTGCAATACCACCACCATCAACTACACACCATCAAGCTATTTTCTGGCACCGTTGCTACTGCTCATACTTATTCATACCACCTGTATTTCACTATCTCTTCGCCGAACTAGTGCACCTATTAGGTGTGTTGGGGACACAAGAGACTTCTTGCTTTGTGGTTGCAGGGTTGCATGAGAGGGATATCTTTGACCTCTTCCTCCCTGAGTTCGATAAACCTTGGGTATCCACTTAAGGGAAAACTTGCTGCTGTTCTACAAACCTCTGCTCTTGGAGGCCCAACACTGTCTACAGGAAAGGAGGGGGAACGTAGACATCAAGCACTTTTCTGGCGCCGTTGCCGGGGAGGAAAGGTAAAAGGCACTCATACTCCGGTTCCAGGTAAAGTACTTTTCTGGCGCCATTGTGTTTGTGCTCGAAGCTATTTCCTTTAGATCCTGCAATTGCATCTTTTTGTTTCTTGTTTACACTAGTTTGGCATAATGGACAACAATGAGCTTCTTGTTCTATTTCCTGATTTAAAACATGGATTGTTTGATGCAAAAATTAAAAAACCTATGAAATCTTATTTGCATGCTGGTAGTAATATTAGTATGAACGCTTTGAACACCATTGTTGATAATGATATAGAAAGTTCTAAGCTTGGGGAAGCTGGTTTGCATGATATTTTTAGTCCCCCAAGCATTGAGGAGAAAATTTTCTTTGATGATACTTTGCCTCCTATTTATGATGATTATAATGATATTGGTCTTTTAGTGCCACCTACTATGGAGAGTAATTTTTATGATGATAATACTATGCCTCCAACACTTGATGAGAATAATAATGATAGCTACTTTGTTGAATTTGCTCCCACTACAACTACTAATAAAATTGATTATGCCCATGGGGAGAGTAAAAATTTTATGCATGAGACTCATGATAAGAATGCTTTATGTGATAGTTATATTGTTGAGTTTGCTCATGATACTACTGAAAGTTATTATGAGAGAGGAAAATATGGTTGTAGAAATTTTCATGTTACTAAAACACCTCTCTATGTGCTGAAATTTTTGAAGCTACACTTGTTTTATCTTCCTATGCTTGTTATTTTGCTCTTCATGAACTTGTTTATTTACAAGATTCCTTTGCATAGGAAGCATGTTAGACTTAAATGTGTTTTGAATTTGCTTCTTGATGCTCTCTTTTGCTTCGAATACTATTTCTTGCGAGTGCATCATTAAAACTGCTGAGCCCATCTTAATGGCTATAAAGAAAAGAACTTCTTGGGAGATAACCCATGTGTTATTTTGCTACAGTATTTTGTTTTATATTTGTGTCTTGGAAGTTGTTTACTACTGTAGCAACCTCTCCTTATCTTAGTTTTGTGTTTTGTTGTGCCAAGTAAAGCCGTTGATAGAAAAGTAAGTACTAGATTTGGATTACTGCGCAGTTCCAGATTTCTTTGCTGTCACGAATCTGGGTCCACCTCCCTGTAGGTAGCTCAGAAAATTAAGCCAATTTACGTGCATGATCCTCAGATATGTACGCAACTTTCATTCAATTTGAGCATTTTCATTTGAGCAAGTGTGGTGCCATTTTAAAATTCGTCAATACGAACTGTTCTGTTTTGACAGATTCTGCCTTTTATTTCGCATTGCCTCTTTCGCTATGTTGGATGAATTTCTTTGATCCACTAATGTCCAGTAGCATTATGCAATGTCCAGAAGTGTTAAGAATGATTGTGTCACCTCTGAATATGTCAATTTATATTGTGCACTAACCCTCTAATGAGTTGTTTCGAGTTTGGTGTGGAGGAAGTTTTCAAGGATCAAGAGAGGAGTATGATGCAACATGATCAAGGAGAGTGAAAGCTCTAAGCTTGGGGATGCACCCGGTGGTTCACCCCTGCATATATCAAGAAGACTCAAGCGTCTAAGCTTGGGGATGCCCAAGGCATCCCCTTCTTCATCGACAACATTATCAGGTTCCTCCCCTGAAACTATATTTTTATTCCATCACATCTTATGTGCTTTTACTTGGAGCGTTGGTTTGTTTTTGTTTTTTGTTTTGTTTGAATAAATTGGATTACATCATGCTTGTGTGGGAGAGAGACACGCTCCGCTGGTTCGTATGAACACATGTGTTCTTAGCTCATAATATTCATGGCGAAGTTTCTTCTTCGTTAAATTGTTATATGGTTGGAATTGGAAAATGATACATGTAGTAATTGCTATAAATGTCTTGGATAATGTGATACTTGGCAATTGTTGTGCTCATGTTTAGGCTCTTGCATCATATACTTTGCACCTATTAGTGAAGAATACATAGAGCATGCTAAAATTTGGTTTGCATAATTGGTCTCTCTAAGGTCTAGATAATTTCTAGTATTGAGTTTGAACAACAAGGAAGACGATGTATAGTTTTATAATGCTTGTAATATGTCTTTTATGTGAGTTTTGCTGTACTAGTTCATCCTTGTGTTTGTTTCAAATAAGCCTTGCTAGCCTAAACCTTGTATCGAGAGGGAATACTTCTCATGCATCCAAAATACTTGAGCCAACCACTATGCCATTCGTGTCCACCATACCTACCTACTACATGGTATTTTCCGCCATTCCAAAGTAAATTGCTTGAGTGCTACCTTTAAAATTCCATCATTCACCTTTGCAATATATAGCTCATGGGACAAATAGCTTAAAAACTATTGTGGTATTGAATATGTAATTATGCACTTTATCTCTTATTAAGTTGCTTGTTGTGCGATAACCATGTTTACTGGGGAACGCCATCAACTCATTGTTGAATTTCATGTGAGTTGCTATGCATGTTCGTCTTGTCTGAAGTAAGGGCGATCTACTCTGAGTTGAATGGTTTGAGCATGCATATTGTGAGAGAAGAACATTGGGCCGCTAACTAAAGCCATGTTCCATGGTGGAAGTTTCAGTTTTGGACAAACATCCTCAAATCTCTAATGAGAAAAGAATTAATTGTTGTTGAATGCTTAAAGCATTAAAAGAGGAGTCCATTATCTGTTGTCTATGTTGTCCCGGTATGGATGTCTAAGTTGAGAATAATCAAAAGCGAGAAATCCAAATGCGAGCTTTCTCCTTAGACCTTTGTACAGGCGGCATAGAGGTACCCCTTTGTGATACTTGGTTAAAGCATATGTATTGCGGTGATAATCCAGGTAGTCCAAGCTAATTAGGACAAGGTGCGGGCACTATTAGTACACTATGCATGAGGCTTGCAACTTATAAGATATAATTTACATGATGCATATGCTTTATTACTACCGTTGACAAAATTGTTTCATGTTTTCAAAATCAAAGCTCTAGCACAAATATAGCAATCGATGCTTTTCCTCTATGGAGGACCATTCTTTTACTTTCAATGTTGAGTCAGTTCACCTATTTCTCTCCACCTCAAGAAGCAAACACTTGTGTGAACTGTGCATTGATTCCTACATATTTGCATATTGCACTTATTATATTACTCTATGTTGACAATATCCATGAGATATACATGTTATAAGTTGAAAGCAACCGCTGAAACTTAATCTTCTTTTGTGTTGCTTCAATGCCTTTACTATGAATTATTGCTTTATGAGTTAACTCTTATGCAAGACTTATTGATGCTTGTCTTGAAGTACTATTCATGAAAAGTCTTTGCTTTATGATTCAGTTGTTTACTCATGTCATTTACCATTGTTTTGATCGCTGCATTCACTACATATGCTTTACAAATAGTATGATCAAGGTTATGATGGCATGTCACTCCAGAAATTATCTGTGTTATCGTTTTACCTGCTCGGGACGAGCAGAACTAAGCTTGGGGATGCTGATACGTCTCCAACGTATCGATAATTTCTTGTGTTCCATGCCACATTATTGATGTTATCTACATGTTTTATGCACACTTTATGTCATATTCGTGCATTTTCTGGAACTAACCTATTAACAAGATGCCGAAGTGCCAGTTCCTGTTTTCTGCTGTTTTTGGTTTCAGAAATCCTAGTAACGAAATATTCTCGGAATCGGACGAAATCAACGCCCAGGTTCCTATTTTACCCGGAAGCATCCAGAACACACGAGAACCGCCAGAGAAGGGAGGCAGGGCCACCACACCACACCCCGGCGCGGCCTAGGGGGCGGGCGCGCCCCCCTAGGGTGTGGGCCCCCCTTCGACCTTCCTGCGCCGCCTCTTCGCCTATAAGAAGCCCCTGGATCAGAAAACCCTATACCGATTGACGAAACCCACGAAAACCTTCCAGAGCCGCCGCCATCGCGAAGCCAAGATCTGGGGGACAGGATCTCTGTTCCGGCACCCTGCCGGAGCGGGGAAGTGCCCCCGGAAGGCTTCTCCATCGACACCGCTGCCATCTCCACCGCCATCTTCATCACCGCTGCTGCTCCCATGAGGAGGGAGTAGTTCTCCATCGAGGCTCGGGGCTGTACCGGTAGCTATGTGGTTAATCTCTCCTATGTACTTCAATACAATGATCTCATGAGCTGCTTTACATGATTGAGATTCATCTGAGTTTTGTATCACAATTCATCTATGTGCTACTCTAGTGATGTGTTATTAAAGTAGTTCTATTCCTCCTGCACGTGTGTAATGGTGACAGTGTGTGCACCGTGTTAGTACTTGGTTTATGCTATGATCATGATCTCTTGAAGATTGAGAAGTTAACTATTGCTATGATAATATTGATGTGATCTATTCCTCCTACATATGCATGAAGGTGACAGTGTGCATGCTATGTTAGTACTTGGTTTAGTCTATTGATCTATCTTACACTAAAGGTTACTAAAATATGAGCATTATTGTGGAGCTTGTTAACTCCGGCATTGAGGGTTCGTGTAATCCTACGCAATGTGTTCATCATCCAACAAAAGTGTAGAGTATGCATTTATCTGTTCTGTTATGTGATCAATGTTGAGAGTGTCCACTAGTGAAAGTATAATCCCTAGGCCTTGTTCCTAAATACTGCTGAGTTACTACTGCTTGTTTACTGTTTTACTGCGTTACTACTGCTGCAACACTACCACCATCAACTACGCGCCAAGCACTTGTCTGGCATCGTTGCTACTGCTCATACTTATTCATACCACCTGTATTTCACTATCTCTTCGCCGAACTAGTGCACCTATTTGGTGTGTTGGGGACACAAGAGATTTCTTGCTTTGTGGTTGCAGGGTTGCATGAGAGGGATATCTTTGACCTCTTCCTCCCTGAGTTCGATAAACCTTGGGTATCCACTTAAGGGAAACTTGCTGCTGTTCTACAAACCTCTGCTCTTGGAGGCCCAACACTGTCTACAGGAAAGGAGGGGGAACGTAGACATCAGGTAGTTCGACGCGCAAAGCGCCTCCGCCTCCCGGAGGGTTAGAGATACGATGGAAGCCATGGGACAGAGTGATGAGGTTTGCAGATATGAGTCTAGATGTGATTTGTAAATGGAGGCCAAGCCGACATATATATAGTGAAAAAATGGCGGGAGGACGGAGGCGGGAAGCAGTGGAAAGCGCAGGAAGAAAAATAGGCGGGAACGCAGTGGCGCCGAAAACATTAGTCCCGGCTGGTGGGTACAACCGGGACTAAAGATCAATTTTTTTGTCATCTAACAAAACTGTCGGTGGGATAAGGACGTGTGGGTAACCTTTAGTCCCGGCTGGTGGGTACAACCGGGACTAAGATCCTTTTGTTTGTCATCTAACAAAACTGTCGGTGGGATAAGGACGTGTGGGTAACCTTTAGTCCCGGCTGGTGGGTACAACCGGGACTAAAGATGTCGGCAGGATAAGAACGCATGGGTGGATGCACTGCTCGATGAGATAAAGCATGTAGCGCACGACGCCCTATCGAAGGAACAAGACAAAGTAGAAGAGGTGCCGTGCCTATAAAAGGAGCATCGATACGCCTTGCCAAGCAGATCAACAAGCCAAGCAGAGTTTCATTCCCATGGATGAAGGGAAGGGTTGGGAAATCTCCCGTGGTGCAGCTTCTCGAAGATGTCGTTGGTGCACACGCCCTACGGCATCTTCGGAAGCTGCTCCTCGGAATTTTTCCCTGCAAGCCCCTGAACGACTACATCTCCTCTTACAGTGTTGGGGAAAGGGTTGGGAAATCTCCCGTGGCGCAGTTTCTCTAAGATGTCGTTGGTGCACACACCCTACGGCATCTTCAAAAACTGCGCCATCACGATTACATCTAGATCCTTGACCATACCAAATATATCAACACCATCACGATGGGGAGGCTTCCTCCGGTGATCAGCCTTACCGTTGTAATGCTTGCCTTTCTTTCTTACGGAATGGGTAGTCCTAAGAAATCGACGATGCCCAAGGTACATGACCTTCTTATATTTTTCCAAATAATCACCTTCCAGCTCATGTAAACAGTGCGTGCATGCATTGTATCCCTTGTTTGACTGTCCTGAAATGTTACCAAGAGCAGGCCAGTCATTGATGGTTACGAAAAGCAGCGCTCTTAGGTCAAATTCCTCCTGTTTGTGCTCGTCCCACACACGTACACCTGCTAGGGACCACAGCTGTAGAAGTTCTTCGACTAATGGCTTCAGGTACACATCAATGTCGTTCCCGGGTTGCTTCGGGCCTTGTATGAGCACTGACATCATAATGAACTTCCGCTTCATGCACAACCAAGGAGGAAGGTTATATATACAAAGAGTCACAGGCCAGGTGCTATGGCTGTAGCTCTGCTCTCCAAAAGGATTCATGCCATCTGTACTTAGACCAAACCTTAAGTTCCTTGCATCCTGTGCAAAGTTTGGGAACTCTCTATCGATTTTTCTCCATTGGGAGCCATCAGCAGGGTGCCTCAACATCACGTCTTTCTTACGGTCTTCTTTGTGCCATCGCAACAACCTAGCATGCTCTTTATTTCTGAACAAGCGTTTCAGCCATGGTATTATAGGAGCATACCACATAACCTTGGCAGGAACCCTTTTCCTGGTGCGCTCGCCTTCAACATCACCAGGGTCATCTCGTCTGATCTTATACCGCAATGCAGTGCACACCGGACATGCATCCAAATTCTCGTACTCACCGCGGTAGAGGATGCAGTCATTAATGCATGCATGTATCTTTTGCACATCTAATCCTAGAGGGCAGACAATCTTCTTCGCTTCGTACGTACTGGCGGGCAATTCGTTACCCCTTGGAAGCTTCCTCTTAATTATTGTCAGCAAGTTTCCAAATCCTGAGTCAGTGACACCGTTCTCTGCCTTCCATTGCAACAATTCCAGTGTGCTGCCTAGCTTTTTATGGCCATCTCCGCAAGTTGGGTATAACAATTTATTGTGATCTATCATCTTGTCGAAGGCCAACCTTTCCTTTTCAGTTTCACATTCTCTCCTTGCATCAGCAATGGCCCGACCAAGATCATCATCAGCAGGCTCATCTGGTGCCTGTTGATCTTCTACTTCATTGTTTTCATTGCCTTCTGCAGTATCATTGTATTCAGGGAAATTGGGATAACCGTCATCATACTCTTCCTCTTCTTCATTGTCTTCCATCATAACCCCTCTTTCTCCGTGCTTGGTCCAACAATAGTAACTGGGCATGAAACCGGATCGCAGAAGGTGGCTGTGAATGAGACTCGAGTGAGCGTAATTTACGGTATTCTTGCAGTCAACACATGGACAATACATGAAGCCACCATGTTTGTTTGTCTCCGTCACGACCATAAAATTATCTAGGCCCGAAGTGAACTCGTCAAACCGTCGATCAATGTACATCCATTACCGATTCATCTTCATGATATAATTAAGCTGATCAAAACCATTACAGAACATCACGATGTATATATACACATGCATTTTATCAATTGCAGATGAAAAGGATAAAATTGTTAACCTCGATGAAGAAGAAAAAAACAAGTTAAGTGTGGCTTGATTTGTGTAAACTCAAGTGGCAAATCCTCTTAAGCATTTCATCGAACACCTCTTGTGCATGTGAAGAAGAGAGGAGAGCAATACACCCCTCTTGTGAAGAAAGTGAAAAAATGGCCAAGTGTGGCTCACACTTGGGCAGGAGCAAAGTTATATAGGCAGATTGGGGACTTTGTCCCGGTTTGTAATACAAACCGGGTCCATAGGGGGGCCTTTGGACCCGGTTTGTATTTGTAATACAAACCGGGACTAAAGGTTTCCCACGCCTGACACGGCCTGCCGCGCCCTGCTGTGGACCCTTTAATCCCGGTTCAAACCGGGTCCAAAGGCCACTACAAGACAGGCTCCAGCTAGTGGGGTTGCCCTGGGCAAAATGAACCGGGACCAATGCCCCCCATTGGTCCCGGTTTGGTTCTGCACTGGGACATTTTCTCGGGACCAAATGTCTCTTCTCCACTAGTGAGACCTATTGTGTACTATGATGTATGATACTATTTCATTGGTCACTATCCATGTACCTCCACTACGCTGTATTTCCATAGTAAAATAAATGTTTGAACAAATCATGAACAAAAATAGTTGGCTTCAAGAAGGTAAGGCTTGACTGGGAACAAACTATCAGTCTATAAAGCTTAGTAACATGTAGCATCTGGTCTGTCCAATCTATCTTCTCACAAACCATCAAATTAATCAATGGGAAGTTTGCATCAGATTGAACCTAGTTTCTCGATACAAAAAACCTTACATACTAAGATTCATTCTTCAGCATGGTCTCTCCTCTCGGAGATATTCCACTTGCAAAATAAAATCCTCCGGTACCCGTGTGGAGTTACCCAACACGCATGTCTTTTCATTGTCTATCTGGTTCTGAAAAGGAAATAAAAGCAATGGATGAACAGACCAATTTTTTTGATTCTCTAGGATGTAGAACACAAAAAGGAACACGGATATGCCAAAGTTGTATTCATGATGGATGGAGTCAACCCCATATGTTTACCTATATATTCACATCCCTTGTTGTAAGAATGATTGTTACACCGTGGGCAGCAAGTTGATGGTGTAAATATGAACAACTCATTTGTTTCTACCTGTGAGAAAATGCAAGGCCTGTGTTCATACAAAATATTTTAACACCATACCTGATCTGAGAAAACACTAAGCGACCATATAATTTGATGGACCTATACTTCGGAGAGAAAACAATCCATGTACAATATGACAATGTTGCAAATCTAATTTGCCAAGAACAACTACGACAAAAAAGAATAGACCTAGGCCTGAAGTAAGTAACACAAATGCTAAAACAGTAAGACTGCAAGTAATAAGCATATAAAAAGGTACCAGAGTGAACTGCGAAACAACCTGGGAAGCAATTCACAGCCCGTGAAAACATTATGAGGACTTGTAGAAAAATATTGTGGTTCAGTATGCACTACATTAGCAGTCTACTTTGAATTAAGGACTACAATAAATGAACAGTTTTAGTAGCACATAAAAAGATAATATGAAGTTCATGTGAGGATCCAAACATTACTCATGATAAAATGCTAGTCTGCCTCAGATAACATGATTTTTGGATTCTAAAATATCGACCAACCTAATAACGACAATGTACTGAAAATCAGTATTTATATAGATAAGGTTATGTAATTTTGAGCTACATGCCCAATGCAATAAAAGAGAACTATGTGTAGAGAAATGTTGCTTGCTAAATAGTACTACTATACGTAGAGAAAAAACAATCAGCTCTCGAGCATCAAACGACCCTATTTGGTTGTAATTGATTCATCTAATTCTAAGTAAAGGAAAAAAATGCATTTAATTTTCTGAATATTAGTGCAGATTGCAAAAATACTTATCATGAATTTTATATGCCAATAATTTAGTATACTAGGAAATTTGCGGCGCGGCGCACGCCGCGCCCGTGTTGTCTATGGTGCATCATTCTTTTTTTAAAATAGCATTTTTTCGGTTTAAGAGTACGGGATTCCTTTTGAATAAACATCTAAAACTCCACCGCGTCTTTGGTATGCGGCGAATGGTGGAGTGCTTTTATTTCTAAATCATTGGTTAAAGTATTGTAGATATAAAATAATATTTGGGTTGATGAGGTACCGCGGAAGTGCCGGTGAAATAGGTGACGGATGGCGGAGTGCTTTTGTTTTTGGTGTTGCTAAAAAAGGAAGTGGTAGTATTTCTCCGGCCGAAAGCGGCAACTGGTGATGGAGTAGAAGAAGGTCATCCCAGGCGAAAATGCGACGGATGATGGAGTAAGTACATTTTTTCGATGTCACCGTTGAAGAACACAACATTATTTTCCCTGAGTAAAAGAGGGGGCGGATGTTGGATTTTTTTTGAATCACCGTTGAAGAATTATGCACTATTAAAGAAATATCGGCGGGTAATTATTGTTCATAACCACACTACGTTGAAGGTTCATGTAAAAATTACTACCCTTGTGCGTCGTTGCAAAATGACCGATAAAAAAATATGTGGCCTTAAATAATTAATAGTAGGTAGTTAACAGCGTTTTTCATAGTTGACATCGGCAATGTTCAAGATATCTACTAAGAAATTGCTTTCTAGAAAAATATAGGTAGTTACCACCTCGCGAAAAATTAGTACAGAAACTAAACTTGAGGTTGATATTACCACGTTGTTGCACCGTTAAGAAATTATCATCGTTGAAATATGCGCCCTCGGATAATTATTGTTAGCTAGTTAATGACATCGGCCCATGCTTGCCCACTGTTGAGAATTTACCGTCGCAAGAATATGCACCCTTAAATAAGTTGACATCGGCAAATTACTTCTGACATCTAAAAATTTTACCAAGAAAATGTATTTCAGAAAAATAACTGCTAAATAGTTAACGCGGTGAATAGTGTTAAAATATTTGTACCGATGAATTGCTGCGAATTTTTTTCCAGCTTATGTATATACATTAAATTCACGGCTGAAAATTAAAGCTTTTCATTAATAAAGTAGTGTTAAAAAGATTACCAAAGCTAGAAATTCAGCATAAAAAATTCTTAACAAAATCCCTAAAAAAATATAAGAAAAGTAGGAAAAGAAAAAAATGGACCCAAGTCACTGTTCGTACGCGGCACTGTTCATCCGCGCATGAACAGTAACTTGGATCGCTGCGGTGCAAGCAAAGGAGGTGCCGAACTCCTCCACTAGATTTAAATGTGCGCCTTGGCGCACGATCCCGTGAAATTCACACAAATTTACAGTTTGTAAGAAGATAAAAATCAAGTGGAAAAATATTATTTTCTTTAAGAACTCCTTCTAAGATAATATCTACATGGTGGCACAAAATCTGAAAAACTTGTGATTTTCTCGTAAATATAAATATGAGGTGAAGGCATCCATAACACCAAATAGCATCAACAGAACCGTTCCTGTTTGCGATAGGACAGAACTGAATACTCTGCGGTTATGTGGGCATACATATATGAAAGCTGAGAAATAACGAAGATATCCTTTGAATACCTAAGGAAAATAGAACATGGGAAAATTATTTTCCATTCCCATTAAGAATATGCTCTCTTTTCGCTCACCCACACATCAGAAACAAGCAGATTACTACATTTATTCAGAGAACATTTACCTAATTTGCTTCACCCACACATCAGAGACAATACAGAACCAAACAGATTAATACTTTTATTCAGAGAACATTTACCTAGTTTGCTTCAAGGTCTCAAACTCAAGTTCTTGTGGTAATGCTCCGTTGTATGGTATGCTCTAGCGAACTGTCACCTTCTTATATGCTTCTTGATGTTCGCCTGCAACTCGACCCTGCACCAGCGCTGATGGATAGATGTGTTTCCTTTTTCCTCCCCAACTTGTGCTCCCTGGTGAACATGACTACTCACATGGAGCCTCTTGACAGGCCTTCCGCAACTTCCTCGTTGTTAAATGATTCAGCAAACACCATATTAGTAATGCATGAAATTTTGTTTTGAGAAAGCAGTAATTGAAGAACACACATGACTTGCGTCGTTTCAGAAGGAAGCACAAAAAGTAACACACAGTGACTGTTGCAGCTTGAACATACTTCATACATACAACCAAACTACAAAAACCACGGCTTGCCGCACGAGCCTATAGTACGCAGGTTGTCATGATCATCGCTGAAATTCTTTAAAATCCTACAGTGTTACACATAGATACATAAAACATGTGCCTTCTAGATAGTATGTTTGTCCTAAACTAAGTGGTTAACAAATACAACTTATGTTAGCTAAATAAGCAACCATAACTTCCCAGGTCTAAATGCATTCATCTTTAATTCTAGGTATAAACCTAAAAAGAGAACAAAAACAATCAAATGATTTAATAATTCAGCAGCAGGTGCTAGGCAAACAAATGAGTAGCATCGTAAAAAAAATATACTATGCAAAAGCAAACAAATATGATGTCATATAGCAAAGACCATCACTTTATTTGTTGTGGGGAAAAAATAATTCAGGGAACAGAACCTAAACCGACAATATATGTGTTAGATGGACCAGAGCACAAAATGAATTTTGTTCATACTACAAATGTTACTCGGTAAGTTGTTTGTCTCTGAAGTGTGTCTGTAGAGGCAAGATAAGAAAAAAACACAAGTATGTGAGAACATCCAAACCAATATATATATGTACTAAGGCTGTGTCAACACAAACTCTCAAGCATACATAACCATCATCTGTTATGTATACTAAAGTTTCGCTTTCTGCAAGCATAACCTAGACAATAAGAGGGGAGAATGGTCGAAATGAATAAAGGTTAGGCACACAAAAAAGTTATCAATTGCAACACTTTACTTTCTTTAATTAATGTATAGATGACACCTCCTCTTCCACTTTTTTATCCATTCCAAATTATATTAATGCTATTGAATTTGTAGACATTAAATTTCCATAACAATGATAGAAAGCCATATACAGAAAAGTTCAGTTCTTTCTATGCATGAACATTCTAGTTCTAGTAGTTTATCACCATATAAATGCATATTACTCTCATCTGTGATTCAATTTGGGTTAACCTATGTTAGCCGGAAGTTGTGGAAACAATGTGACCAACCAATGCAAAGAAGTGGCAAGCACTCCTACGACACTTTAACCCCATTGCCTTACTACTGACAGAGAAGGTTCAGGAGATAACTGAATGTCTGAACCAAAAGAAGGAGCAAGGACCAGGGAGTGCAAGCTAACCATCATTCGTGAAAGAGGGTGAGATGCACCTCACAATATTGCAAAGAGTGTCAAACATGCAATTTTCTACTCAATTTCATGCTTCAGATAATAATCGCAAGTCCAAAGAACATTCAAGCAAAACCTAACTAGGCCATAAAGAAAAAGAACTAACATGGTTTGCGGCAGGTTAGCCAACATGTTGGAGTCAAATTGTTTTAAAATTCTGCATATGTCACAAAACAGAAATACATTCATTTGAGTTTATAAAGTTAGGATAACAATATCATGATTAACATGTTTAGTGAAAAGGACATATCATATGGTAATATGGTAGAAAATAGAACACAGGTCCACAACCCACACACATTTCTCCAGCAGAAAACGCACAGTTAATCGGCAATGCCTCTCCTTGGCTCCGTGACCTTGTGTATCTCTCTCAAAAAATCTTGATAGAATTAAAAAAAATTACTTGAGAAACAGAACCTGACATATTAGTATATCTGACCAAAACCGAGAGAGGCATGTGAAGAAAAAAAGCACAGGGCACCAAAGAACTGTTTCCGCCTGAATAGAGTAAAACACAACCAGGTAAATCCTCCATTAAATTTAATAAATAGATAATGCATCATACTCCATGGCAGTTTTGTTAATTACATTGTCTTTTCTTTCAGCTACTAAAAGAGTTTGAGATATGATGCTCAAACCAATAAAACAGAGCGTCGTTAGGCTGATAGCTACCTCGGCTGTAACACCACAACATCTTTGAAAGGGAAAAAAATTTGTGCACCCCATCGCCTAGCTATCATGTAATTAGCTATGTGCCCACCCCTTTGGTAAGTATACCTGTTAGCTCCAGAGGAACCTTAGCTAAAACAGAGCAAGAAATACTGAGTACTTCTGTAGGACTGTGATGAAAAGTGTTTTCATTGTCCATTGATTATATGCACTAGACATAATCAGTGATGCTTTGCTGGTATGTGATACACGGTTTTGCACACCTGATTCACCACGTATAGCTTTACATCACAGCCAATCTGCACTTTTGGACTACGATTCCTACAGAAAACAATAGTTACAATCTAGGATTAATTAGGAACCACTCAAAAGTAAGGATGGGGAATGCTATCTTCAAAGATACAGACCACACTCGACTACAAGTTTATGCTTGACTACTGACTCGAGAATGGGTGGACCATTAATCATGTGTGTATTTGCATCATGAAAATGAAATCCATGACTGCAAATACACATCAAGGAAACAAGGAACATAACTTTAGGAGAAGCACTTTAAACTCAATATCATTTTGACAGCCAAGAAAAAACTCATGTTCGTTTACTATGCTCCATGACCTAATATTATTTGAGATGTAACTAAATTACTTGTGTTAAGATTTCCCCATTGTTGAATCTATTAGCTGAACTGAATAGTAGCGGGGCATTGCACATTGATATCAGAGTTATCAGGAAATAGGCATGCAAAGTCGTTATTTAGATGTGTGCAGGGTAGTAGACATCACACGTATAAAAACACATACATTAACTGGCATCACACATTTTGCCAGTAAGTCCATGATCTGAATAAGTTTATGTCATGTGCACTAACCAAAACATCAGTACGGAGTGACCAACTTGCTTGCATTACAATCATTATATATCACAACTTAATAAGCAGCACCTGCGCAACAAAAAAAGGAGACAATGACGCGACGAACTATAGCCGAGAATTTTTCATTGCTTCAAAATTAGGTTGGCAGGAGCGAACACTACTTATCTATATGTAGCCCTAATAAAAAAACTATATTCTTCAGTTGTCTTTTTCGTTCAGTCCTTAGATTCATCAGAAACTGTCTATCCTTTCATCATCATGATATTTCAGAAACATGAATTAGAAATATGGAAGTCATACATACCTTTGTGCTCATGCATTCTTTATCACTTTCAAGAATGTTAATGCCGATGTACCAAAGAGCCTTCTATGTTGATGATTAGCTATTGGTTGCTGAACTCTGCCCATCATTCCACCAAAAGTAGATCCTATGCTGGTTTATTTATTCAAACATCTATCATGATTGATCTGCTCAACAGTTAGCTTTGGTTTTATGAAGGACATCTTCGCGGAAGACTGGGGTTCCAACACTGATCTCCAACATGGAAAGAAACTTCTCCTTGCATATTTGAGCTCCAATCCTCTAGTGATTTTATTTTTTAGGCCCTGGTTCATAGGTTAATAAACACGTGAATGTTAAAAATCTGGAAATATCAGATACTTCCATTATTGAAGATCTAAAACAAATACCTATAATGAGTCTGCACAACATTGTGATCTAAAATTGCACATACCAATGATATTTGAAAACAAGGTTAATAATAATTAATTAAATTTAGGTATAATCTAGTAATCCATGAATCATTCAAGGCTAACCTGTACTTTTTAAAATCTATGAAAAAAGAAGAGAAAATCCTTAGTAGACATGCTCAACTAATCTGTGCATCAGTTTCTTTGTGGTTGATAATAAAGATCCATAAGTGCAGCTAGGCTCTCATGGGACTAAATTACACAATAAAAAGTGGGCACTGCCAGGAGCACGAAGATTGCAAAACATTCACGCATATCTACACCATATATAGGAACTGAAGAAAAGGATAAAACTGAGGATTAGTATAGCCGACTAAAGGGTATGTAATATATGCATCCTACCGCCAACAATTATCAGAATGGTTTGCCCATTGACTAATTCATACATAAATAGGTGAACATAATCTTCATCAGCTCTGCATTATAAACCGCGCCATACTACTCACGACTCACATAGTGATTTCAAGTAGGAGAAAGAGTATGCCAACAGGATTAAATCCAAAATAGAGCAACCAGTTTTGATCAAGTAGATACTGTGGCACATCTCACCTTTTTGACACCTAAGCCACCATCCAGTCCACGTATGCCCCCTGTTTCAGATAAAGGGAGCAGATCATGAAAAAAAGGAAAACCGAAAGATCGATATGATGTCATATCTGCTGTCAAGCTGCTTCACCAAATTTAGCCGCATGTTCTACCTTGGCCAATGCTCAATATCTTGAAAAAAGAACAGTGTACCTGTAGTTATTTTTGTTAGAATCGCAGTTAGCATGCACAGATCTGAGGGAAGGTAGACAATAAAATAAAATCCCTTTTTGAATCGCTCAGGATTTAACAATGCATTTTCCTTATCTATTTATATATGTCAAAAAATATGAGGTAAAGAAAGACGAGCATTGATTCAGGTCACTAAAATGCAACCCTTTCTTGATGAATCAGCTACCAGTTGGTCTATCTACAGGCATGAATTTCAGGTGAGATTTCTATCTGACGTTCAAATGATATGATCGCTATTGACAGTAACATAACTCTACTAAATTGATTTTTGGAAATATAAAAAGCTAGAGTACCATAATCCACCTGGAGCTACAAATCAGAAAACGTTTTTTATCAGTATATTGTCGACGGAAGATCTTTGGCATGTCGTTTTGCACTTGAATCATTCTTTGCTAGTTTCAGCAAACAACAACGGCTTCCTAAAAAAACAGACTGTGCTTCTACAAGTATGCCCTCTGCTACCACATTTATCAAGTAGATACTGTAGCACATCTGCACCTTTATTTTGGCCATGTTGAACAATTCTTCAGTTTCCTTGTGTGCGTGTGCATGTTATCAGAATTTTTTATCACTTACAAAGGGAATATAGCCATAATGTAATATATAAAAAACCGATTTGTTTTCTGGCAATCATAAAGGAGTAAAATATAATAAATGAAGAATAGATGTACAACTGTACTGTTGCTATATCATGTTACTATATCAGTCGTGCAATTGCTGATGTAGGCATATTTTTACACAAGAGATCAAAAGTTACCGAGGTTAAATACAAAAGATAAATAGATTTTCCTCCGTAACATCGAAAAGATGAAGGGCATAGAATAAGGATCTTCCCATGGTATACTGGACAACAAATTGTGCACAACTTAATTGAAGCTCTGATGCTGCACCAATAAAGTTCAAAACTGGTCGTTAGCAACTTAGCAGTATCCACTCATTAGTCATGTGTATCAAATTAGCAATCGAGCATACAAGTACATATTTAGATATTTGTAGAATAAGAGTTTTTCTTGAACTATAGCTTTCATTGGCCTCTTTTGGAGGTACAAACGATCCAGCGGAAAGGATCGAGAGAAGCCTCACCTTGACATCATCTACATTGGCCGCGCTTCCATCGCTCGACACCCACACCTCCCTAAGCAGCGCATGTGGTTGTCCCATCTCCTCAGGCAGAGAACAACAATCCACTCTGCTCCCTCCAGGTTCTACCTCCCCATGTAAGAAAATAGCTCTTCCTTCTGATTAAATTTCTGCATTGCATACCACAGAGCCTCGGTTGTTATCTTCTTAATCATTTGTACAACTAATCTAGGTATTCGCTACTGTCACCGAGGTTGAGTAGTGAGCGACATCCAGCGTGTGTGCCCCCTGCAGCTCGAGCGACACTCAACCAGATAATACACCCTTTTATGTTTTCCACATACGTGCAGTTTCACGATTAATTGTTGTGTGTCCTTGATATCTCTCCTTCCTTGCTCTCTCTTGGAGTGTTTGATTCAATGACATAGCATACCAAAAAGCCCGCAAAAATTTAAGGAATACATGTATTTGAACAAAATTTTAATGATCCATAAGTTACATGTTTAATCCATAAGTTCGAGGAAGATCAAGTACATTTTGTTAGTACAGTGTGTGTACGTGACATATATATCTGCCCAAACACCCACGTATCTAACCAGCACAAATCCAGTTGAAAGATGATGGCAAAATTATAATGAATGATTTAGTCACGGGCAGCAAGGACTAACAATAATAGAGGTTTTGGGAGGCCTAAATTACCTCATGATAGAATTACCCAAAAATGGTGGACACCAACATAATTTTGCAGCGCCTCCATGGTAGATTTCTTAATTCGCGAGTTGCATCTTTTACTGTGATCAGGGCTCAACGATGTGGTGGTGCTCCAAGCGACGACGACATCAATGGAATGAAACGGCGATGCTTCGGGCGATGGCGGTGTCAGCATCGATGGCGCGAGGTGGCGCTGCTCCCAGAGACAGCGATGACGAGGTGGCGCTGCTCCCAATGATGGTGATGATGAGGCGGCGACGACATCAGCGGCATGAAGCGGTGCTGCTTTGGGCGACTGCAGCGTCCGCGAGGCAGCACGACACAACGCGAACACCATGAACTGTGCAGTACCGTCTAGTGGCAGAATCCAAAACAAATACAGTTCAGTTCTTGTCCGATCCAAATATGTTTATTAGAATCCATATTTTCAAATCTATTGCAAATTGCCAGACGCCAAATTTCAGGAAAAACAAAATTATTAAAAGTAAACAATAGAGTAAAGATGAGACGTGGATTCATCTTACCTGTAGGATTTTTGTCAAACACCTTGTAGGCATAAACAAAACAGAAATTACTGCACAGAGAAAGGTGAGAATCTGTGGGGATTTGAGAGGGAGAGGAAGAGAGAGGCGTGTGCTACATACCTGTAGACGTATTCTTGAGATGAAAACAGCGGTGGCACCATGGCCGGTGACGGGGCGGCAGAGGAACCGCCGCGAATGGAAGGACTGAGGGAGGAGGAGAAGCAGGCAGAAAGGAGAAGGCACGCGAGTCCCCATGATGTTCCTTGCCCCTGCTGGCCCGGCGAGGGGGCGCGGCGGCGCGACGGCGGCCGTGGAGGCGCGTGCAGCGGCCGTGGAGGTCCCCTTCAAATAAGAGGTGAAGGAGGGTATTTCCCTACGATGGTGGTCGTCGTCCTTGGCGCCGGTGAAAGGCGGAGGGAGCTCCTCCACCACTGCCACCGAGCTCCTCCACCACTGCAGGGTAAACGGGATCTGAGAGAGAGAGAGAGAGAGAGAGAGAGAGAGAGAGAGAGAGAGAGAGAGAGAGAGAGAGAGAGGAACCTGGTGCTAACAGTGGGAACAGGCCATAGCCAGTGGAGCTCCACCTCGCCGTGAATCTGCAGCCGTTGCAACTCGCCATGAATCCGTCCACTGTGGCGCCGCCGAATCCTTCTCCAACGACCGATCTCCTTACCAGTCAGCCGCTTCCCCATCTGGGCATCAACATCACCGATTTGGTGCGGTGCTATGGGCAGCGACACAAGCTCGGGGGGAGGCGGAGGGAGAGGAACGTTGGGCAGCCATGGCACCAAGAAGGAGGAGGCGGACCTCGATCGGGATGAGGGAAGCAGCAACGTGGATGCTGGGGGCTAGGAGGAGGAAGAAATCAGGGGAGGGGATGAATGCCGGAGGGCATGGTGGCGGCTGCGAGTTGGGGGAAATGTAGTCTAGCGTCTCCTCCCGGCGATGGCGGCGCGACGGAGTGGTGCTGGCAGCGCAAGGGGATTGGATCGGAGGAGGCGGGGCATTGGGGAGCTGCGGGAAGTGGGGATTGGTGAGTCCATCGGAGGTGTGGATTGGGCGTACAGGAAATAACCCAAACTACCCCTATCGCGAGAAGATATTTTTCACGGGCCGAAGCGACGCAGGACCAACCCACAACCCACCCGCAGCGACTGACTAGCGGACCCGGCCAAACGTGGGACCCGCGCGCAGGCAGAGGTGGGTAAAACACTGCCGTTCCATGGCTTTCTCTAGCGGGAGGCCAATGAAAAATTTGCCCACGCGCCCACACAGCCAATCGGGAGACCCCTTGCTGCCCAGATTGAATGGACGAGATCCACTGTTTGACTGACAGCTGCTGGAAAGATCCAACGGTCAAGAATCGCAGATCGCTGTGAGGCCCCCTATGGGGGGCATCGTTTATACCTTTAGATGCCTGTTGGCATGTCGGGAGGGAGAGAAAAATTCCCCACTCCAAAGATCTCACATATTACCGATATGATAAAAAAAATAAACCAATCACGGTATATTGATAAGGCAAATTGTGTTTATGGTTGATCAAAAGTTCAGAAATTGCAAACCGTAAATATGACAAATCAACAAGTAAAGGTGTAAAGCGTTGGATATAAATATATAGCTCATCACAGAAATATTGTGTGAGCTGGCCAATCTCTTGAGGTATTTCACCAGAGAAGCTGCAGCCAGCAAGATTTTTGTCGGGAAGTAAGATAGCAAGTCAAAGAAGAATCACTCTGAATGTACTGAACCAACTGATCTCCTCCCAAGTTAAACTACTCACAATTTTTGGAGGTTGCTCAAGGTTCCAATGGATGAAGGAAGAGAACCACCCAGGTTCTTCTTCTGGGATAATTCCCTGTAACCAATAGACAAAACCATATAATAAATATGCATACCACAAAAATTCAAAATGCATTCATTTATACACCCGATTCTGAAGTTCTTAATTACATTTTTGTGAATATACCAATTTAGCCTTGAACTCAAAAGAAGACAAAATCATGATTCAGCATTAGTCATTCCAAAATATTACATTTTTTAATTATCTCATTCTTTTTCATGAAATAAATCAATCTAAGAAAGTTAAAATATAGTAAGGAAGAAAAATACATACAACAACTGTAATTAACAAAGACTGAAAGTCCCCTGGAAGTGTCCGAGGTTGCTCCCTGCAAGAATCCCGGACAGTCTTCTGCAAAGCATCAACCAAAGAAGAACACCGTCGCAATGAATGATCATTGTTCCTTATTATCGATGGATACATACAGGAAAAATAAATCGATGGCCATATATAAGGCTCTGGTTCTGATGCTAACATAGAAGTAACCCGGTTCCCAGCGCAAATTATCCCAAACTGCTTGTCATGCACTGCGGTAGTGGAAGAAGAGCCCACAATCACCACACGATTTCAATCATCCGTTCTGCCAAAAAAAAGTCGTACACGAGTTCAGCAATGCATTTTACAAACACCGCCAATTTCTTCCTACTCCACCGAAGCTCTTCCAAGGCACAACAAAACCTGATAAAAGTGTGCGGCCAGAGAGGAGAAGAAGATAGGTAGAAGTTGAGAATCACCTACTCGCCTCGCTTCGTTGTTCCTTCATCTTCTCCAGGACGGATCGTCGCCGCCGTCCATTCGCTGCTAATCGTCGTCGACGTAGTCAAAGAATGCACGACCTGGCGACCGCTCGTTCCCAAAGATGGCTAGAGACACCGGCACCGACGAGGCTTCGCCTCTACACGGATTGCGATCGCGGTCACTGGCGCGTTGCCGCTCGGTCACGTCTCCTCGTGGATCCGCGCATCCGGCAGCAACACGGACTCGCCTACATCCTTACCGGTCAGGCGTCGCTCCGTTGACCCTCGCCTCCGCACCCTGGCGCGTGCATCGCTTCCCGGTTCTCTTCTAGTACGGGAGTGACTGGGTGACTGTGTGGCAATCTCTAGTGGGGGAGGAGAAGAGCAGGCGGCCATCACTAGGGAGCACAAGAGGCGGCGGCGGCCACCGCTGTGGGAGGAAAAGAGGGGGCGGCGGCCATCTGTGGGCTAGGCGGAAGAGCATGGTCTGACACTTTGATTCATTTGACCAGTCGACCAAACCGACGTACCCAGTCTATCACGCGCTGGATCGTACACGTGACGCCCAAAAGGGCCCAGATGCCAAGCCGCGCCGACACGACAGCAGGCGAGTGTAGGACCTACAAAAGCGACGCGCGGCTCTCCCAGGGACGGCTCAACCCTGGGAGCTTAGTGCTCTTTAGGGATGGTGAAATATGTTTTCCTATTAATTCAAGAATAAATATCTAGAACATGTTTTACCTTCAACAATTGTAAACAATATACTAAAATAACATGCATATGCTCGGCCGGGGAGCGGTAGCACCACTTACTAAATTCGGCATTTAATGGAGGTATTGTTCTTGTAAATGCTAACATTTAATGGAAATTTAGCATTCATGTAACAGGCATTTTTCTTTCCGATGTTCACCGGGGAAGAGATGACAAAGTTGGTGAGGATGTAGATAAATATGAGGACCTTATTCGCCAGGACATTATCCTCAAGATTCACAATGAACTTGTGGAGATGTGCGAAGTTAAGAAACAATGCCATGATTTTTTTTGGCAACTTGCTTAGCTAGCTAAAAGCCTGCGAGGAGAAACAGATCCTACATGTTTTGTTAACTAGTATGAAAAAAAGAAGTGGCTTAGAAATCAAATCCTGGGTGCCTTGGTGGTGAGGACCATACATTATGTTTGTTTGTGCTGTAGTAAACTACTCTGGAAACTCACTAGTAATTTGACCAGTTTTTTTAATCGTGTTTATTTCTTGGAGTCGAGATCGACCTGACAAAATATTAATTTACATTTTATATAATAAATTATGTAGTTTAAATTTATTTCCTTAGAAGATAGTGCAGTTTGAATTATGTGAATAGTCGGCAATTGCACATTTCAAAATACAGATTTTTATTTTTAGAACAATTTATCTTATTTTTTGGAGTTGAGGTCGGCCTAACTGTCGTGCTTTCGGGTCGGCCTAGTCAGGCGTGGAATAATTACATGCATGGCAACAAAAAGAAGAAAGAAACATACTATAAGAAAATCAGCTTGTATTTGGGCTAACTTTTTTCTCACCTATAGCAGTAGAAAACTGCAAATGTAGGATTGAACTGCATAGAAAACTAACATCGTTGAATGTGCCAGGATTGCCTTTGGTAGAAAATTTGTTCCTCGGTATTTTCTTATTCTTGAACAACAAATATAACAGAATTGGATCATGCCAGCCTAAGGAATCCCAAAAACCATTTTGTCATGTTATCACAGAAATCATGGTGTGGTACAACAAGACGTTAGGTATGAGCCTACTCAGGTGTTGGGAAAAAATTCATACAAGGCAAATATAATCGGATCAGATCAGCCTAAGAAATCAAAACATTTCCATACGTGAGGGTTGGGGAGACGAACGAAACTGGACCTGAAAAATAAAAATAAGCATAGAATCTCGTAATGTAAAATAGGCATAAAACACACGAGATCAACGGCTGATCTGATTTGATACTACATGCATATATCCCCCTACATAAACCCTCGATATCGTATCCACCGCCCACTACCGTCGTCGTCATCGCTGAGTTTCGGACCTCACCGTCAAGCATGTCCTCCAGTTGAATGGATCTTAGCGAACAGGGGGGGGGGGGGGGGGGTCGAATGGTTGCTATGCAATTTTTATCCTTTTTCAATTTTTAGTGCGATGCGGAATTAAAGGTGATAGTTTTGGGGATAGAGGTGATCCTAGTATGATCCTAGGCTAGTGCAACAAGCAAAGGAACGAAGAAAGATAGTAAAGTTATGGAGCGGGACAACCGGGAGGCGCGGAGACGAGGCGAGATTTGTTTTTCGCAGTTCCTCCCACAAAAGGGAGTACGTCTGCGTTGAGGAGGTGCTGGCCACAAAGGCTAGACGGCCACACCACGAAGGAAGGCCTCACCTTCTTCCTCGAGAAAGCTCCACAAAGGAGCTCCTCCTTCTCTACTAAGTAGCCGGTTTAGGCGGCGGTTCCTTCACAAGGTTGGGGCGAGCTCCACAACACACGGAGGCTCCCAACACCCTATGGGTCTAGCTCAACTCCAAGCTAGCCTCCATAGGAGCACTTCCTCCAAGATCCCACTGTAGGAACCCTAACTCCAAGATCCACTAAGGACTAGATGGTATTGGTGGATTCTCTCTTGGTAGATGAATAGATCGGGGCCTCCTCCGCCACTCCTCCGAATTTGTGCAAGATTGATTGGGTAGGTGGGGAGATCCTCAAGGTTTGAGCTCATCAACAATGGAGGAGAGAGAGAGAAGAGATGAAATCGAGCTGGGGAAGAAGGGGCCCTTTTATAGGTCCCTCCAAATCCAACCGTTATCTGCAGTTCCCGCACATCCGGTACTACCGCTTGGGAAAGCGGCAGTACCGCTCTGGGTTCGAAAATCCCCCACAGATTCGCCGCGTGGACTCACATCTGTTAGACTGTATATACGTAGCGTTGTATATGTCTTGTATTGTACCTCTTGGTACCCATATATATATGAGATAGCCACACCCGTATTGGGTGTCGAGCAGTTTCCCAAACCCTTTGTTTTACATGGCATCAGACTAGGTTACGACATGTCTTCCGCTGCACCTGCCGCCACCGTCCCGATCGCATCGGCCGCCGCCGCCTCGCCGGCCTCCGCCCCGCCGGCCCCTGACGTCGCTGCTCCGGCCGCTGTTCCTGCCTCGCCTTTCCTCGCCTCCCGGCCGCTGGCCATGTGGTGGCCACCCCCTGGCGTTGCACCTTCGGGTGCCCTAGCGGGAGCGGCTGCTTCATCTACCGCCGCCGGCGCTGGCGCGGAGGGTGCTCCCCGGCCGATCTTCAATGGTGGCCTGCCTTCCTCGACCACTGCGCCCCCACCGCCGTATGGTGGTCATCCGCCGCCGTCGGCCTACGGCGCCCCTTCTGCGCCGATCTACGGCGCCCACTATGCGCCGCCCTACGGTGCCTCCGCACCCCCTGTTGGTGCCCCGTCCCCGCCTGGCTGGCCGGCGCCGCCGCCAACCTACGGCGCGTCGCCCCACCAGCAGTACGCGGCACCTCCGCTGCCGCCCTATGGGGCTCCTGCTGCCCCGATCGCCCCTTATGGCGCCTATCCATCATCGGCGTATGATGGGGCAGCGCCTGCCCTTGGGGCCTCCTCGGCGCTCACCGCCCCTGCCGCCTCCTTGGAGATGGCTATGTCGAGGGTACTACTCGCCAATGCCCTCCGATAGGGGCTTAGGGTTGACGGAAACCTGTAGGCTGACACGAGACATCGGTTCACAGACAAGCGGGGAGAGCGATTTACCCAGGTTCGGGGCCCTCGATGAGGTAAAACCCTTACGTCCTGCCTGTCTGTTCTTTGATTATGAAAACAATGGGTTACAATGGGGTGCCGAATAGTTCGGCTGAGATCTAGGCGAGATTGATATTGCTAGGGTTACCTAGCTCTAAGCTTTTCCTGGCTAAGATCGCTAAGATTGTTCGTGTCCTTCGGCAGCCCCTCTCCTGGCCTTTATATAGGAGGCCAGGTCTCAAGAGGTCTAACCGAATACGACTAGATTTACAGTAGTTTAGATCCAATCTTTCCTTGTTTGTTCGCTTCCTTGTCTTGCCCGTCAAGGAATCTTCTGGTGCACCGACCTAGTGGCACATCTAGCCTTCGGGTGTCTTCATGGGCCTCCAGTTTGTCAACACCGGATAAGGCAATACTGGTTACCCGAAGGGTAATGCCCACGTCAGTAGCCCCCGAGTGTCTAGCCGAAGATAATTCGGGTAGAGACTAATGCATGTTTCCTCCTGACATTCTTCTCCTTCATTGCTCTTGTTCATCTTGATTATGCTTCATCTTCCTTTTATCGGGTGCGCGTCAGCGCTCCCGATGGGAGTAGCCCCCGAGTCTAGGTACGGATGCTTGCAATCCGTGCATAGACTCAAGTTGTACTACTCGAATACTTTCCTCTGCCGAGTTTTTCGCAAGTCTTCATAGGTCATCCGATATATTTTATTTACGCAAAGGATAATGAGTAACGTGCCCAACTTTTGTTGGTTAACTGCCGATGGCAAAACAACGTTACTCTACACAGAATCAAGTCCCCGGGCATGATCCTGGAGTGCAAAAAACTTTTATTGGATGTACATCATGCGCTCCCGATGGGAGTGTCTAGGTGTAATCGCTTGAGCGCAGACTCAGTCTTTTTTCCTTCGACTATTCATTCTATCGAGTCTTCCTTTTATCGGGTGCGCGTCAGCGCTCCCGATGGGAGAAGCCCCCGAGTCCAGGTTCGGATGCTTGCAATCCATGCGTGGACTCAAATCCTTCATCCGATGATTTTTTATGTTTCCTTCGAATGCTTCCAAATTATGATGTCATTGCCGACGTGTAATTGCTGCAGGCTGATTTGACGGGTCCATCATGACGAGCTAGCCCTAGCCCTGTTCAATCAGTGTTTTAGGGCTTGACCACTATACGCGTAACGACCGAGGTGGCTCCTCGATTTTCGCGCTATCGTGGGCGTAGTGGGCCGTCAGTTCCTTCCCTTCCTCAAGCGCCACGTGCTTACTTATCTCTTAACTCCTCCTTAAAATCCCCAAAGGTAAAAATTCTCAATCTTCTCCACGATTCCCGCAGCATCTCCTCGTTCTCCCTCTTCTCCCTTCTTTCGCCATTGTCGCGCCGCCGCCACAGTTTCAATCTTCCTCAGATCTCGCGATGGTGAAGAAGAAGAACGTCGCCGCTGCCGCTAGCTCGACCAGCGGAGGTGCCACTGCCAAGTCCTCCTCTTCTCTTCCGAAGGGGAGCGCTCCGAGCGCCCCTCCCCCAGCTCCGGTGGCGCCAGCGCCGTCGAGCTCAATGGTCAAACCTGGGGACTGGGTAGCTTCAACCGTCACCAAGCGTGACGAGAAGAGGTCCCGAAGCTTAGGATTAATATCCTCCGACACGGGAGATGTGATCCTTCCAGGTGCGATTTCTCGGCCTGATCCTCCCGCGGGATTTTCTGTGATGTTCTTATCTTTTCTTCATCGAGGCCTTTCATTCCCCTCTCATGGATTCCTCCTCCATCTCTTGCGGACGTACGAGATCCAACTATGGCAACTTACCCCCAACTCAATCCTCCATGTTGCCGTGTTCATCACCCTTTGCGAGGCATTTTTGGGTATTGAACCTCATTTCGGGATGTGGAAGAAGATCTTCTATGTGAAGAGATACAGCAGTAGTAATGGGTACTTTGTCACCGGAGGGGTAGGTTTTGTTGCTCGCTCAGAAGTTAATTACTTCAATTTCCCAATGAGAGAGTCTATGCAAGGATGGAGGCTGAAATGGTTTTACGTCAAAGATTCCTCGTCACCCGAGTGTCGACTCCCTTGCTATGTCGACGTTTCTGAAGCCAAGCCTAAGGACTCTTGGAAGAACATCCTCTCAGCCGACGAAAGGGCCTCAGCCAAAGAATTGTTTGCCAAATTCCTATGAATCAAAGAGGCTGACGGCCAAACTATGATTGGTACGGAGGTGGCAGCAGTTTTCCTGAAGCGCCGAATCCAGCCAGTCATGGCCAGAATTCACCCGATGTGGTTGTACTCAGGTCCAAAGGATGAGACCAGGATTAATGCTGCCGATCTATCAGAAAAAGAGTTGCTCGATGAAGTTCGTCGTCTTACTTCCTTCAACCAGGAAGATTCGATCCCGCTAATCTCTTCTTATGCTCCCCTTGACGTTGATCATCCACCATCAGGGGTATTTTCCTTTCTTCACATCTCTACTATAGCTTCTTGCTCAGCCGACATGATTACCTTTGTTCTTACTTCGTCATTTTTCTTTGCCAGATCCCTATGGCTTCTGAAAATACACGTGATTCACCGGATGATACTTCCGAGGGGAGAGGCTCCTCAATCCCCGTAGATTTTCACACCACCGATGAAACAGGTCTAAAGGATGAATATAACGGTCCGATGAATCTTGAAGTTGCCCACGCTGATCTTCCCTCCTCAACCGATAACACTTGTATCGCAGATGGATCAGTGCGTAACGTCGACACTGATCGTGATACTTTTGTTGATGCAGCTGCTGATGGGGCCAGAGCTTCTCCTGCGAAGAGATCAACCGGCGGCTTTGCCGATGAAGATGATCTCTTCGACATGTAAGTTTCTTTTCTAAAAGTTATACTGTGCCTTTTTTACCTTTCATACTCCTGTTGTAATCACAGTCGACTGTTTACTTTTGCAGTGACGAGGGCTTTATCGAGCCTCCTCCTAAAAAGGCCAAGTCTGATGCCGTTTCGCCGGTCGTGGTGGCTTCCGAAGTTTCAGCTCCTAAGGCTGCCCCCATGGCTCAAGCATCGACTGCGTCTTCCCTTTCCAAAGGAAAGGATATTTCTCCAACTGCTGCTACTGCGGCTCCTTTTTCTGTAAGTCCTCTTCTGATCTTAATACAGATTTCTTGGAGCATGCCTCGTTTAATTGTTTTTCTTTCTCTCTTAAGGACCTGCATGGCGTTATCTCTTCTCTGGAGGTTTTCGCCTCCCGATTCACTTCTCTAGAGGCTGACAAAGTTCGGCTGCAAGAGGAAGTCGAATCTTCCTCCTCAAAACTAGATGGCGCAGTCAAGATAGCTGCCGCGGCTCACCAAGAGATTGATTCTCTGAAGGAGGAGCTGGCCAGACTGAAAGGGAAGCTGAAGGAGGAGGAAGCATCCAGGCTGGTGGCTGAGGCTCGAGCAGCCGAAAAGGATGAAGTCCTTCGTCAATCTTCTCTGGCCTTGCTTGGTAATCTCTAACATACTTCTGTCGAGTGACGTTCTTATGGATTTAAGCTTTTTGTCAATGACTGAATTTTTCCCTTCCTTTCTACTGCAGAGGCAGCAAACATTCCTGTCGATGCCCTGGAGAGAGTTCCAAATAACTCCCCAGCAAACGCTGTGTCAACGATTCTCGCTTCTCACCAGCTTACACAAGAGCTTCTTGTGAAGGGGAAGGGTGCTCTGGCGCGGATGCACTCGATGATCTTCCCCAAGATCAAGCAAGAGAAGACCCTGGGATAGCTGATCGATACCTTCGCGGTTGACACCAAGGAGATCATCGAGGTATTCAAGCGTACATCGCGCACTTTTGGTGCTGTCCTTGCCTTCCAGCTTATGATGGGTTACAGCTTTAAGGGTGACATCGAGGAAATGACTAAGGGGCTTCCAAAAGAGCAAGACGGGCAGCCTGTTGATTTGAGCACCTTTAAGGCTTATGCTCTTACTTGCGCCCGTCAGCTTCTTGAACTGGTTTCATCAAGGAAATCGTCGACTGGCCCTAGTTCATCGACTCAAACTCAGCTCCCTTGATTCTTGTAACAAACTTGTGCCTTGAGCTGATGCGAAACATTGTTCTGCCGCACAACTCATGCTTTGTAATAAACTCCGTGCTAGCATTGTTGTTAGCACACTTTTGTTATGATATCACTTTCTTGCACTTCTCCCGATGGGAGTTATTTTGGATGTTTGGCTGTACCATATCCATCACTTCTTTATAACCAGTATTTTTTGCAGGTCTTCCCAGTACCCTCGTTTGCAGACGACTCGTCGGGTGCTCTTCCTGAAAGCGATCGGATCCAGCGCATGAAAGATCGGATCACGCAGATGGAAAAGGATTTACGCAGCACTTATGCTTTAGCTGCCATCATCAATAAAAAGAGCGAGATTGCAGCCGACGTGGAGCGGTACACTCTTGGCGAACTGCATAAGGCTACCGAAAGTTTAAACTGTAAGTTACCTGATCCCTTTGCCTGTTTGCTAGCAACTTCTTGTCTGAGTCTTGACTAATTCTTTTGGCAGTCATAGCGTTGAACCATGCGGAAGAGAACAAGCGGATACACGAACGGGTGCATGCTTTGACTCAGCTTTGCTCATCCAAAGAAATTTTCTGGCGGGAACACTCGAAGGCCTCGGCTGTCGTCAAATTTCAGGATCGAGTGCACCAGGTCCACCAGTTTTTCGACAAGTGCTACAAGGCTATGAGGGTAGTCTGGAAAACAATGTTTCCTCTGAATGCAGTTCCCCCTACCCTCTTGACTTTGATGTCTGAATTTGGGAGCGCCAAGAAGGTTCGAGAGCTGGTAAGATCTCAAGTCTTTGCAGGGGCCAAGTGCACGCTTGCCCTTGTGCTTGCTTGTTATCCTTCATCTTGCTTGCTGTCTATTGCCAACGCAACTGGCGATTTCGAGGAGCTGTACCCGAAGGTTTTAGCACCTGCCCATATAATTGTCGACAGGCTTGAGGAGATGTCAAAGGTACCTGAGGAAAAGGAAACTCCGCAAGGGTGATATATAAAGGTGTAAAATTACTTTTGTAAATTGTATTGGCTAGTTCATCCGAGTGTTCGGATTTTTGAGCTGAAACTTCTTATCTGGTTGATACATGAGTATGTACTTTTACCATGCCGTTGGCAAATACTCAAAGGGGCGAAGCTTAATTGCCCGTTGGATGTATGTGTACTAGTTGCTTAGCAAATCATTATGAGTGATCAGCTCATGTTGCAGGTTTTGCTAAACCTGTTGTATGCGCAACTTTGCTTTCAACCGTTTGTAAATTTCGACAGTCATTCCCGAATTTTTCGGGTGTAATGATTCTGCCGATGAGCCCGTTGCTCTCTGATATTTCCATAAGTGAAATATCGAGAGTGGGTTGTGTGTAAGTTTTCCAAACTCTTGCTTTGTACGGCACTCGTAGAGGCATCTGAAGCAGAGTGGAGGGTTAATGTCCCTTTTCTTCCTTGCAGTGCTCGTAAAGGTTTTTGCCCTGAACGCTATCTTCTGCCGCGCGTTAAGTTATGCCGCTACTTGGCGGCAGCACGGTCATAGATGCTTTAGATTACTGCAATACTTTAACAAGAATCGGAATTTAGGTACTTATTGATAGGGTAAATATGAAACTGAAGGGCGAAAACAAGAGGCCCTGTGTAAAGTAAAAGGGAAAAAATTTAAAAACTAGGTGAGTGTTTTATCAAGAAAGGGGTTCTTCTCTTCCTCGGAAGGATCTTCCGATTTCTTCGTCATGCTGGTGGTCGCGACAGTGCTGTTGATTTCGCCAGATGCTTGAGCAGCGATTGTTAGCATCTTGCCGCCTCCTACGTCTTCTGCCGAAACTTTTTCTGCCGATGCTATTGCTGCTGGGCCTTCGGGAGCTGGCTTCTTCTTGATTTCCCTGTCGAGTTTTTCCTCCTTGATTTCTTGTATCGTCAACTTGGGCGGGGAGTCGACAGTATCTCGCCGTGGCCCAAATTTAGCAGCAATCCTTTGAAAATCATGGTCACAATTGTCCGAGCGTGAGAAGCTCCCATAGACTGTGATGTTTGTTCCATTGTTCCCTGGCATCTTCAGCTTCAGGTATGCGTAGTGCGGCACGGCCATGAACTTGGCGTAAGCTGGTCTTCCGAGTATGGCGTGGTACTGTGATTCCCAGTTCACGACTTCGAACTCGATCTTCTCCTTCCTGAAGTTGTCGGGTTTACCGAAAACGACGTTCAAGTAAGCTTTGCCAAGAGAATGCGCTGGTGAAGTAGGGAGTATCCCATGGAAACGAGTATCTGAGTCTTCCAGCATTCTCATGGTGATCCCCATACTTTGAATTGTGTCAAGGAATATCAGGTTGAGTCCACTTCCTCCATCCATGAAGACTTTGCTCATCTTAAACCCTCCTATCTGTGCTTCGACCACTAGGGCGACGTGCCCTGGCTTTGGTATAGTCATCGGGTGGTCCATTCGACTAAACGTGTTTTCCTGAGACGACCATTCGACATATTCAGGAATGTTCGCCATGACGCTTTCTGCCAGGTTGATTTCTCGGGTGAGCTTCTTCATTTCTCTCCTTGAAACACCTGTCCTGTGGATCATATTCATTTGCCCACGTGGCGGTGGAAACGCCTCGTTGCGTTGATGAGGTTGGGCCTGCTGTACTTGATGCTGTGACGGGGGTGGCGGTGGTGGTGGCGGTAGCTGCTTCTGGCCTGCTTGCTAGATGAGTTCATGCATATCGAGGAACTGCCGACAATCCCTAAGCAGGTGGCTAGACTTTACTTTTCCATCCCTGGAATCGGTATAAGAATGTAGGTAGCAAGGGACGTTGATCTGTTCAGCTAAGGGCAATTTGGGAGTTCTCTGAGGTCGTGGTTTATAGTTGCCACGGTTCCCAGAGTCGTTCCGATTACCGTCCTGCCGATCGTCTCGCCTATTGTCGTACCGATCATCCTGTCGATCAGAGTAACCTGCGGCCACCAAGTTGTTGTCATCGTAACTGCGGTTCTTTCTTCTCTTATTCCGATCCCTTCGACCACCCGAATCATTCTTCGGCTGTTCATCCTCTTCGTTGTCGCTGCGCTGCCGTGGTTTTCGGACATTGTCTTCACCATCGGCCCAGCTGTTTGCGATTTCCATTAGCTTGGTTATGGTCTTCGGCTTCTTGCGCCCAAGCTCTTCTATATAGCTTTCACGTCGGATGCCATCGCTGAAAGCGTCAATTGCCCTGTCGACAGATACGTCTTCCGCAGCATTTAGGAGTTTGGTGAACCTCCCGATGTACGCGCGCATCGACTCCTTCTGCTTCTGTCGGCAGTGCCGTAACTCCTTGATCCCGACGGGCCTTTTGTAGGTTGCTTGAAAGTTAGCGACAAAAGCTTCTACTAAGTCATCCTATGACTTGATGGAACCCTTCGGCAGCCCTCTGAGCCAGGCTCGTGCTGAGTCCTTTAGGTAAAGCTGTAGACATTGCATTGCTGCTATCTGTTTCCCTTTTTGCAGAAAAACTGTCTGCAGATAGTCCTCTATCCAGGATCTTGGCTCCTGCTGCCCATCGTATTTGGCAGCGTCGGTAGGTGTAGGTTTGAACTTCTTGGGTGGCATCGCCTCCCGAATTTTGTAGCTCAGACAATCGGCTCCTCTAAGCTCGCCGTCGTTCTCCTGGGTCTCGTCCAAAGAATCACTGTCAAGTTCTTCTCTCATGGCGCGTCGTCGCCTTGCTTTGTCAATCCTGCTCTGTGTGATTTCGTCCCGAGCGTCTCTTGCGCGATGTTTTGACCCGCTGGTCTGCAGGGTCTTCTCTTTCGGCGGGACTAGATTATGTCCTAGTATCGCAAGACTCTCTGATGACCCACAAGTATAGGGGGTGTATCGTAGTATCTTCGATAAGTAAGAATGTCGATCCCAACGAGGAGCAGAAGGTGTTGACAAGCAGTTTCGATGAAGGATTCACTGTAAATGCTCACAGACAAGTATTCAGGGGGTTTTGATGTAACAGTTGAATAAAGTACGAGTATGTAAAGTGCGAGAGTAACAATTGCAGCGAGTGGCCCAATCCTTTTTAGCACAAAGGACAAGCCGGTTTGTTTACTTATAATGACCAAACGTTCTCGAGGACACACGGGATTTTAGTCTAGTGCTTTCGCTACATACGGCTAAATAATCTTCATTGTTATGATAAGTGTTGTGTGGGTGAACCTATGCTAATGTACCGCCCTTCCTAGGACTAATACATACTTGTGATTATACCCCTTGCAAGCATCCGCAACTACAAGAAAGTAATTAAGAATAAATCTAACCACAGCCTTAAACTACGAGATCCTCGCGATCCCTCCTGCATCGATATACCAGCGGGGGTTTAGGTTTCTGTCACTCCGGCAACCCCGCAATTGGCAAACGAGTACAAGATGCATTCCCCTAGGCCCATAAATGGTGAAGTGTCATGTAGTCGACGTTCACATGACACCACTAGAAGAATAGCACCACAACTTAAATATCACACCATTGAATATTACTCAACCATAGTTCACTACTAACATTTAGACTTCACCCATGTCCTCAAGAACTAAACGAACTACTCACAAGACATCATACGGAACATGATCAGAGGTGATATGATGATGAATAACAATCTGAACATAAACTTGGTTCAATGGTTTCACTCAATAGCATCAACAACAAGTAGAGATCGATACCGGGAGAGTTTCCCCTATCAAACAATCAAGATCAAACCCAAATTGCTACGGCGGTGACGGTGTCCAGCGGTGATGATGGCGGTGATGATGGTGGAGATGATGATGATGGTGATGGCGATGATGTCCAGCTCGATGATGGTGACGATGGCGTCGATTTCCCCCTCCCGGAGGGAATTTCCCCGGCGGATTCCTGCCCGCCGGAGAGCTCTTTTCTCTCTGGTGTTCTCCGCCCCGCAGAGGCGGCTGTAACTCTTCGCGAGGTACCCTCTCTGGCTTAGGTTTTCGGGACGAAGGATTTCGCGAAGAAAAGGAGGCGAAAGGGGTCGTGGGCCCCCCAGACCACATGGCGGCGCGGCCAGGGCCTGGGCCGCGCCGCCCTAGGGTGTGGGCCCACCCTGGGTCCTCCTGGCCCCTCCTTCTGGCTTCCTTCGTCATCTTGAAAAATAGGATTTTTGGTATAATTTCCTCCCACAGTTGATCTTCCGAAATATTGCGTTCTGACGGTGCTTTTTCCAGCAGAATCCTGGCTCCGGTGCTTGATCCTCCAATAATGATGAAACATGCAAAATAGATGAAATAACATAAGTATTGTGTCCCAATATGAAATATATCAATGAATAACAGCAAATTATGATATAAAATAGTGATGCAAATTGGACGTATCAACTCCCCCCAAGCTTAGACTTCGCTTGTCCCCAAGCGAAACTGAACTCGATAGACATGACCACATGTTTATGGAGTGAAGAGTCGATAAATAAAATACGGACAAGAAGCATCATATTCATTCACCCAGGACATTATAGTAAACAACCTCTTATAACTCATATTGAAACAAGTATAAGGTAATCACAAGTAAAGGTGCATGAGAAGTTATGATTGGTGATGGCAAACTTCGTTCTTGGTCAGAGAACAATTAACAGATTATATTTATCTCATTGAGCAGCGCTCTCATGTTAAAGTTTATAAGGCACAACTTGCATACTCAATCATAATGGTCTTCTCATGATCATTGATAACTTGCAAAGCTATATTCATTCAGATAAAACTTGTACTAAACAAGGAAGAATAAAAGACGTGATGTAGCAAATCACAATATAATGGTTTGATCACAACTACTCAAATGCTTGCTTGAGATGGAGGGAAATAGGTTTACTGACTCAACATAAAGTAAAAGACAGGCCCTTCGCAGAGGGAAGCAGGGATTAAATCATGTGCTAGAGCTTTTTCAGTTTTGCAATCATATAAAGAGAATAAAAGTAACATTTTGAGAGGTGTTTGTTGTTGTCAACGACTGGTAGCGGGTACTCTAACCCCCTTGCCAGACAACCTCCTAAGAGCGGCTCCCATATTATTTTCATTTTGTGTGGCACTCCGTCCAACCTTTCTTTCACAAACCATGGCTAACCGAATCCTCGGGTGCCTGCCAACAATCTCATACCATGAAGGAGTGCCTTTTTATTTTAGTTTTATTATGATGATGACACTCCTCCCAACCTTTGCTTACACAAGCCATGGCTAACCGAATCCTTCGGGTGCCGTCCATCAATCACATACCATGGAGGAGTGTCTATTTAGTTTAATTAATTTGGGACTGGGAATCCCATTGCCAGCTCTTTTTGCAAAATTATTGGATAAGCGGATGAAGCCACTAGTCCATTGGTGGAAGTTGGCCAACAAAATTGAAAGATAAAACACCACATACTTCCTCATGAGCTATGAAACATTGACACAAATAAGAGATACTAAGTTTTGAATTGTTTAAAGGTAGCACATGAAGTATTTACTTGGAATGGCAGAAAATACCATGTAGTAGGTAGGTATGGTGGACACAAATGACATAGGTTTGAGTTAAGGTTTGGATGCACGAGAAGTAATCCCTCTCAGTACAGGTCTTTGGCTTGCAAGGTTAATTAGCAAGCATAAGAGTCGAGGGAAACAAACAAACATACATATGATAGAAACAATCATGCATCTTCCTTGTAAGCACAAACAATTTTAACTTCAGAATAGTAAGCTATGAGCTAACAAGAAAGACAATGAAACATCTACATGTATTTCTCTTTTCTATTTAAACCTCAAAGCGTTGTTGCTATTGACCAATGCTAAGTTTGCCAAAACCAAATAGATTTATTCAATGCTCCCAAAGTGATACCAATACTAACAACAAGGTGAATCATATAGTAGAGATTGCAAACTAAAATAAGATGTGCAATATGTAAATGATAAGACTTCTCATTAATATTCCATAACGATAACTCACACCAAGGGATACATAGATAACCAACTAAAGGAGAGATACTTCCAAACGCAACCCATCTTATATGATAACTTCCCTACTCATGATATGACACTACTTGACAATAAAAGTAAAAGGTAGTGATAATGTGATACCGCGGCACTCCCCCAAGCTTGGAACAAACCAAGGGGATGCCAATACCGATGATGAATTACTCCTTCGGTGATGGTGGTGATGAATTCCTGACAAGCTTCTCAATAAGCTCCTGAAGCTCGTCAATCCTGTATATGAGATTGCGAATCATCTCTGAGTTGTGCTCGACGCGGTTAAAGAGTCTGTCTGATGGCGAGTCCCAGCTCTTGGAGTTATTTCCCCACTCTTCAGCCTCAGGCTCCTTCTCTCCTGCAATGTTAGAGCGATCTATATCCCACTGGCTAGGCAATGCTGCATTGGGAGTCCCTTCAATTTGATTATTGAAAATTAGATTGTGGAAGGGGTGATGAGTGCCTGATGGAGATGTTTTCGGAGCTAGGTAATGACGTGGAACCCCTCCTCCAGTGCGAATTCTCGCGCTCTTGTTTGCACTAAAAGGGTTGTCCACCACCTTGATGCTTGCGATAGTAGCACGCGGGTGTGCGCGCGAATCTTCCTCCACCTCTTCTTCATCCTCTTCCTTGACGTCCTTGTCTTCCTCTTTCCCCCCAAGATCTCGATCATCTTCATCCGGAAACTCCTTGCCCTTGTTCTTGGAAACCATGGTGCTTCTAAACTGAAAACAGATCCTGGCAGAAACAGCTCGAAACAAAACATGTCGAAAACACGATATACGGACCTCCAGGGGTCCGGGGGATTATATAGCAAAATTTTTCACGACAAACGGAAAGTACCAGATCGAACAAGAGTCGGAAAGGGGCGACGGGGCGGCCAGACCATAGGTCGGCGCGGGCCCAGGCTTGGCCGCGCCGGCCTATGGTGGCGCCCCCTCGTGCGTCCTTTCCACTCCGTTTCGAACTCGTAATTTCTCATATTTTCCAAAAACAGCGAAAATATTGTTCGGAAAGTAAATTGCGAACTCATCATTACCGATGTTACCTATTCAAAGTCGAGTTCTGGCGGACTGTCAATTTGCCCTTTGATGAAAGCCTCCGGTGTTTCCACTTGAATAATATCAACATCAACATTATAGGAATCACCTGAGATATAATGCTTGAGTCTTTGTCCATTCACCACTTGCGTAGCATTGCCTTGGAGAGAGCTAATTTTGATTGCTCCTGAACGATACACCTCCTCGACAACATATGGTCCTTCCCATTTCGAGAGTAATTTCCCTGCAAAGAATCTGAGACGAGACCGATACAATAGGACTTTATCCCCAATATTAAATTCTCTTTTGATAATCCTCCTATCATGCCATTTTTTAACTTTCTCTTTAAAGAGTTTAGCATTTTCATAAGCTTCACTTCTCCATTCATCTAGAGAACTCAATTGCAACAACCTCTTATCACCGGCAAGTTTAGGATCTTTATTTAATTCTCTAACAGCCCAATAAGCTTTGTGCTCTAGTTCTAAAGGTAAATGACAAGCTTTCCCATAAACCATTTTATAAGGTGACATTCCCATGGGATTTTTATAAGCAGTTATATAAGCCCAAAGTGCATCCTTCAATTTACTAGCCCAATTCTTTCTAGTTTTATTAACAGTCTTTCCCAAAATAGATTTAATCTCTCTATTTGATAATTCTACTTGACCACTAGTTTGAGGATGATAAGCGGAAGCAATTCTATGATTAATACCATACTTAGCAAGAGTTTTTCTAAAACCTCCATGAATAAAGTGAGAACCTCCATCAGTCATAATATATCTAGGCACTCCAAATCTAGGAAAAATAATATCTAAGAGCATTCTTAAAGAGGTCTCACCATCAGCACTTTTTGTAGGTATAGCTTCCACCCATTTAGTAACATAATCAACAGCAACAAGTATATGAGTGTTACCTTCCGAAGACGGAAAAGGTCCCATGAAGTCAAATCCCCAACAATCAAACGGTTCAATAACAAGAGTATAATTCATGGGCATTTCATTGCGTCTGGAGATATTACCAACCCTTTGGCATTCATCACAAGATAAAATAAACTTTCTCGCATCCTTGAAGAGAGTTGGCCAATAAAAACCTGATTGTAGAACCTTTTGCGCGGTTCGTTCTCCGGCGTGATGTCCTCCATAAGCACTACCATGACATTTACTCAATATCTCCTGTTGTTCATATTCGGGGACACATCTTCGCATAATACCATCCACTCCTTCTTTATATAAGTGTGGGTCATCCCAGAAATAATGCCTCAAATCATAAAAGAATTTCCTCCTTTGCTGAGCTGAAAAGGTTGGAGGCAAGTACTTGGAAACAATAAAGTTAGCATAATCAGCATACCAAGGACTGTCTCGCGAGCTCACCTTTATTACAGCCAATTGTTCATTTGGAAAACTATCATTAACAGGAACAGGATCATAAGCAATATTTTCCAATCTAGACAAATTATCAGCAACAGGATTATCAGCACCTTTCCTATCTACAATATGTAAATTAAATTCTTGCAAAAGAAGTACCCACCTAATAAGCCTCGGCTTAGCATCTTTCTTTGTCATAAGGTATCTAATTGCAGCATGATCAGTATGAATAGTAACTTTTGAATCAACAATATAAGGTCTAAATTTATCACAAGCAAAAACTACAGCTAATAATTCCTTTTCAGTTGTAGCATAATTTCTTTGAGCAGCATCAAGAGTTTTACTAGCATAATGAATAACATTCAGTTTTTTATCTACTCGCTGTCCAAGAACAGTGCCTACAGCAAAATCACTAGCATCACACATAATTTCAAAGGGTAAGTTCCAATCAGGAGGTTCAACTATAGGAGCAGTTGTTAAGGCTTTCTTAAGAGTTTCAAAAGCTTCCTTACAATCATCATCAAAAACAAATGGTACATCTTTTTGAAGAAGATTAGTAAGAGGCTTTGAAATCTTGGAGAAATCTTTAATAAATCTCCTATAAAACCCAGCATGACCAAGAACACTACGAATACATTTTACATCCCTAGGATAGGGCATCTTCTCAATTGCTTCAACTTTAGCTCTATCAACTTCAATACCTCTCTCAGAAATTTTATGTCCCAATACAATTCCTTCATTAACCATAAAGTGGCATTTCTCCCAATTAAGAACAAGGTTAGTTTCTTCACATCTCTGCAAAACTTTATCAAGGTTTCGCAAGCAACTATCAAAAGAATTCCCATAGACGGAAAAATCATCCATGAATACTTCTACAATACTTTCACAAAAACCATGAAAAATAGCAGACATGCATCTTTGAAAAGTAGCAGGAGCATTACATAAACCAAAAGGCATGCGTCTATAAGCATAAGTTCCATAGGGACAAGTAAAAGTGGTTTTCTCTTGATCTTTAGTTTTAACAGCAATTTGTGAAAACCCAGAATAACCATCAAGAAAACAAAAATGAGTATTTTTAGACAATCTTTCCAGCATTTGATCAATAAATGGTAAAGGGTAATGATCTTTCTTAGTAACTTTGTTAACTTTTCGAAAATCAATGCACATTCTATACCCTACAACTACTCTTTGAGGGATGAGCTCATCATTATCATTAGGCACAACAGTCATACCTCCTTTCTTGGGAACGCAATGCACAGGACTAACCCATCTACTATCAGCAATAGGATATATAATACCAGCTTCAAGAAGTCGTAATACCTCATTCCTTACCACTTCCTTCATCTCTGGAATTAGACGACGCTGATGTTCAACAATAGGCTTTGCATCATCTTCCATATTAATAGCATGTTGGCAAATAGAAGGAGAAATCCCTTTCAAATCATCAAGAGTGTAGCCAATAGTGCCTCGGTGCTTCTTCAATATTTCCAATAACCTTTCTTCCTCAATCTCTGAAAGCTTAGAACTAATAATAACAGGATATATTTTCTTATCATCAATATGAGCATATTTAAGATTATCAGGTAAAGGCTTTAAATCAAAAACAGGATCTTCCTTTGGTGGCGGTGTTGTACCCAAATCTTCCACCGGTAAATCATGCTTGAGAATAGGTTGGCGAAGAAAAATTTCCTCAAGCTCATCTCTTTCTTTCCTAAAAATTTCACTCTCGCTATCCTCCAAATGTTGCTGCAAAGGATTATTAGGAACAAGAACAATAGATGCACATTGCTCCATTTTAAAATCATTACTAGGCAAATCAGCTTTATAAGGAGTTTTAGTAAATTTAGAGAAGTTAAACTCATAAGATTCACCAGCAAATTTAGTCAAAATTTTCTCTTTCTTGCAATCTATAATAGCTCCACAAGTATTTAGAAAAGGTCTACCAAAAATAATAGGACAATAATCACTAGCAGCAGAACCAAGTACCAAGAAGTCAGCAGGATATTTAATCTTACCGCATAAAACTTCCACATCTCGAACAATACCAATTGGAGAAATAGTTTCTCTATTAGCCAGCTGAATAACCACATCAATATCTTCAAGTTCACAAGAATCAATTTCGTGCATAATCTCCGTGTAAAGCTCATACGGAATAGCACTAACACTTGCACCAATATCGCATAATCCATAATAGCAATGATCACCAATTCTAACAGATAGCATAGGAACACTAGCTTGTTTGGGTTTATTAGGATGTGAAACAATATTAGAAGCATCTTCACAGAAAATAATATGACCATCCTCCACATTTTCAGTCACAAGATCTTTAACTATTGCAACAGCAGGTTCAACTTTTATTTGTTCTTCAGGTTCTACAGGTTTCTTTTCACTTTTATGAACCGCACTATTTATAACAGAGTACTCCTTCATTTTAGCAGGGAAAGGAGTTTTTTCAATATAAGCTTCAGGAATAACATGATCAGCAGTTTCAACTACAACGCATTTATTAATAGTTGAATCAATTTTATCTTTATACGGTTCATGATACTTATCAAAATTCTTCTTTGGCAATTCATAATGAGAGGCAAAAGCTTTATAAAGATTTACAGACAACTTGAGAATCAAGACCATATGTAGCACTCATATTACGAAATTTATCAAGTATCCATAAAAGCTTCAATGCATTTATAATCATAAATTATACGATTCTCTATCCTTGTCGTTCTCCCATCCTTCAGTATTTTCTTGGATCCGATCAAGAAGGTCCCTTTTAAACTCTTCTTTGTTGCATGTAAATGATCCAGAACAAGAAGTATCCAGCAAGGTCTTGTCTTGAAAAGAAAGTCTTGCATAGAAATTATCAATAATAACATTACCAGGAAGCTCATGAATGGGGCATTTGAGCATTAAAGACTTCAATCTCCCCCAAGCTTGGGCAATACTCTCTCCATCATGAGGCCAAAAATTATATATGCGATTCTGATCCTTATGAATTTCACTTGGAGGATAGAACTTAGAATAAAACCGGGGCACAATATCATTCCATTCAAGAGAATCCCCATTATCCAGTAATTTATACCAATGCGCCGCCTTACCGGACAGCGATAAAGAGAATAATTTCTTCCTCACTTCATCCATAGCAATACCTGCACATTTGAATAACCCGCATAATTCATGCAAAAACAGTAAATGATCACCGGGGTGGACAGTTCCATCCCCTTCATAGCGGTTATCCATAACACGTTCAATAATTTTCATAGGTATTTTATATGGTATCACTTCCTCACCTGGCGCCTCATCCACTACCGTTGCAGTAGTAGTAGATTTCCCAAATAGAAATTGAAGAGAAGATCTCTCCATAATGACTTATAGCAGCAGGCAGAAATAAAATCAGCACAACAGTAAAGGTTTTCCTTACCAATTCCACTTACCAATAGCGCTTCACTCCCCGGCAACGGCGCCAGAAAATAGTCTTGATGACCCACAAGTATAGGGGGTGTATCGTAGTATCTTCGATAAGTAAGAATGTCGATCCCAACGAGGAGCAGAAGGTGTTGACAAGCGGTTTCGATGAAGGATTCACTTGTAAATGCTCACAGACAAGTATTCAGGGGGTTTTGATGTAACAGTTGAATAAAGTACGAGTATGTAAAGTGCGAGAGTAACAATTGCAGCGAGTGGCCCAATCCTTTTTAGCACAAAGGACAAGCCGGTTTGTTTACTTATAATGACCAAACGTTCTCGAGGACACACGGGATTTTAGTCTAGTGCTTTCGCTACATACGGCTAAATAATCTTCATTGTTATGATAAGTGTTGTGTGGGTGAACCTATGCTAATGTACTGCCCTTCCTAGGACTAATACATACTTGTGATTATACCCCTTGCAAGCATCCGCAACTACAAGAAAGTAATTAAGAATAAATCTAACCACAGCCTTAAACTCTGAGATCCTGCGATCCCTCCTGCATCGATATACCAGCGGGGGTTTAGGTTTCTGCCACTCCGGCAACCCCGCAATTGGCAAACGAGTACAAGATGCATTCCCCTAGGCCCATAAATGGTGAAGTGTCATGTAGTCGACGTTCACATGACACCACTAGAAGAATAACACCACAACTTAAATATCACACCATTGAATATTACTCAACCATAGTTCACTACTAACATTTAGACTTCACCCATGTCCTCAAGAACTAAACGAACTACTCACAAGACATCATATGGAACATGATCAGAGGTGATATGATGATGAATAACAATCTGAACATAAACTTGGTTCAATGGTTTCACTCAATAGCATCAACAACAAGTAGAGATCGATACCGGGAGAGTTTCCCCTATCAAACAATCAAGATCAAACCCAAATTGCTACGGAGGTGACGGTGTCCAGCGGTGATGACGGCGGTGATGATGGTGGAGATGATGATGATGGTGATGGCGATGATGTCCAGCTCGATGACGGTGACGATGGCGTCGATTTCCCCCTCCCGGAGGGAATTTCCCCGGCGGATTCCTGCCCGCCGGAGAGCTCTTTTCTCTCTGGTGTTCTCCGCCCCGCAGAGGCGGCTGTAACTCTTCGCGAGGTACCCTCTCTGGCTTAGGTTTTCGGGACGAAGGATTTCGCGAAGAAAAGGAGGCGAAAGGGGTCGTGGGCCCCCCAGACCACATGGCGGCGCGGCCAGGGCCTGGGCCGCGCCGCCCTAGGGTGTGGGCCCACCCTGGGTCCTCCTGGCCCCTCCTTCTGGCTTCCTTCGTCATCTTGAAAAATAGGATTTTTGGTATAATTTCCTCCCACAGTTGATCTTCCGAAATATTGCGTTCTGACGGTGCTTTTTCCAGCAGAATCCTGGCTCCGGTGCTTGATCCTCCAATAATGATGAAACATGCAAAATAGATGAAATAACATAAGTATTGTGTCCCAATATGAAATATATCAATGAATAACAGCAAATTATGATATAAAATAGTGATGCAAATTGGACGTATCACTCTCCAAAGCACCGCGATGGGCCTGAGCCATGGATCCTTCGGGACGCTGGTTAATGAGGTACGCTGCAAGATTGGCTGTTGCTCCTGCGACGGTTTTTGGCCGTGGCATGCCTGCGGTGTCCGTGGTCATAAAGGACTTGGTCAAGTTTGATGTTATCTCCCTTGCATCATCTTCCGAAAGCCTGGACATCCTCGATCGATGTTTGCCCCCTCCGTGGGTACTTCGGGAGGCACTCCCCTGCGAGGCCCTTCGTCGCTTGCTGGACCGGTCTGCCGCAGATAGTCGTTTCTCGAGGGTGGCTTGCTCCTTAGACAGGCGCTCCCGATTTTTCTCCAATATGGAGCGGTAAGCGTTGAGCGTACCAACCGTGGTTCTCGCCGAAAGCGGTGTGTTGTTGAGCACGGCTGCCTTGGCTGCTGCCCACTCTTCTTCTGTAATGGTGTGGTCGCTATTGTCATTGCTGGCGCTATCTCCGAAACTAGCCCGCCTGCTGGAACGGGGGGTGCGTTCTCCATCTCCCCTATTAGCGACGTAGACTTGGAGGGGCGCCACTCTTCGGGTGTATCCTCGGACGACGCTACCGATGATGTCCTCTCCCGACGAATAGTAGGCGTTGCAGATGAATGGCGTGTCGCTTGACCCTAGTCCATGCCTGGTGTCGCAGTTTATGCAGTAGTACGAGGTCATCTCCGAGGGCACGGGGTCATCAGATCCAACCGACATGGAGGATGCCGATCGAAGAGTCGATGGTGCGGACGGACTCGACGGGTTTTCCTGGCTAGCCGAAAGGTCGGGTGTCGATGACGCACTTGGGCTTGTCGATCTGGAGATAGGAGATTCCAGTAGCCGGAGGATTCCCTCTGAGTTGACGTTGTAGTGGACGCTCCCGAACGCCATGTCCATGTTGCCTTGCAGACCAGAGAAGGTGGAGCGAGACGATTCGCTATGCGGGGTGAATTCGTAGGAGCCGAAACGGATCGGGCTTCCCAGATGAGACGATGATGGTGCTGATGAAGCTGCTGATGACATGACGGGCTCAGCCGATGTCCGATCTTGTGCCGACAGGGTTCCCACAGACGGCGCCAATTGTCGAGGGTACTCCTCGCCAATGCCCTCCGATAGGGGCTTAGGGTTGACGGAAACCTGTAGGCTGACACGAGACATCGGTTCACAGACAAGCGGGGAGAGCGATTTACCCAGGTTCGGGGCCCTCGATGAGGTAAAACCCTTACGTCCTGCCTGTATGTTCTTTGATTATGAAAACAATGGGTTACAATGGGGTGCCGAATAGTTCGGCTGAGATCTAGGCGAGATTGCTATTGCTAGGGTTACCTAGCTCTAAGCTTTTCCTGGCTAAGATCGCTACGATTGTTCGTGTCCTTCGGCAGCCCCTCTCCTGGCCTTTATATAGGAGGCCAGGTCTCAAGAGGTCTAACCGAATAGGACTAGATTTACAGTAGTTTAGATCCAATCTTTCCTTGTTTGTTCGCTTCCTTGTCTTGCCCATCAAGGAATATTCTGGTGCACCGACCTAGTGGCCCATCTAGCCTTCGGGTGTCTTCATGGGCCTCCAGTTTGTCAACACCGGATAAGGCAATACTGGTTACCCGAAGGGTAATGCCCACGTCAGGCTACGCCGATGGGCTTCTACGTGCCACCGTCGCCCGCACATGCTACGGACCCCATGGCGCCCTTCTACTTCTCACACCTTCTTCTGGTGAAGCTCACGCCAGACAATTACTTGTCGTGGCATGCACAGGTGCTCCCGCTCCTTTGGAGTCGGTATTTGGAGGGGTACGTCGATGGCTCGCTCCCATGTCCGCCGCCGTACCACCCGGCGCATCATACTTGGGTGGCCCAAGATCAGGCCATCCTTTCTGCCATCCAGTCGTCGCTCACGCCGAGCGTCTCGTCGCTGGTTCTCTTCGCCTCTACGTCGCGCGAGGCGTGGACCGCGCTTCACACTAGCTTCGCCTCCCAGTCTCAGGCGCGTGCCCATGCTATTCGCACCGAGCTGGGTGAGACCAAGGTTCATGACAGCAGCATCACGAACTACTTCAACAAGATGGCCGGCCTCGCCAACACTCTCGCCTCCATTGGACAGCCGCTTCGCTCCGAGGACTTCACCACCTATGTCTTGAATGGGCTCGATGAAGATTATGATAATCTCATTGAGAACATCAGTGGTCGTGATGACCCATTGTCGCGCCGTGAGCTGTACTCGCGCCTCCTCGGCCGTGAATAGCGCGTCAAGGTGCGCCATGCCTCCCCGAGCTTCTCCTCCGCCAACGCCGCTGCTCGTGGCAAGCCGCAGAAGCAGCCACCGGCGGGCAAACCGGCGTCTGGGCCTCCACCGCAGCAGCGGTCTGGCGCGCCGCCGGTCACGGGCGGGAACCGCCCGCGTGCGTGCTGTCCCTCCTGTGGTGCTCAACAGGCGTGCTAGTTGTGTGGCCTTGACAACCACATCGCCTCTCGCTGTCATCGACGATTCAAGCAAGACTTCCTCGACATCGGCAACAATGGCAAGGGCAACGACAAACAGGCTGCAGCTGCTATGACGAGTCAGGATCATGGATACACTCCATCATATCCCATTGACTCGTCATGGTACATGGATACGGGAGCTACTAACCACCTGACGAGTGAGATGAGTAAGCTCTCTACCCAGGAGCCATATCGCGGTCATGATCAGGTTCGCACCGCCAATGGAGCAGGTATGCGCATCTCACATGTTGGTCAGGCTTCCCTCCTTGCACATAATTCTCGCAATTTGCATCTTCGTAATGTTCTTCGTGTTCCTTCCGCCACACGTAGTCTGTTGTCTATCCCTCAACTTACTCGTGATAATAATGTCCTTGCTGAATTTCATCGTTTTCATTTTTTCATAAAGGACCGGGACACGAGGGCCGTTCTGCTTAGAGGTCGTCTTCGCCATGGCCTATACGCGCTTGATGCACCGCCTGTACCGCATGCTCCCCAGGTGTTCAGTGGTGTGCGTGTGTCCTCTACACACTGGCACGCACGCCTTGGTCATCCTGCTACTCCCATAGTTCGCCATGTGCTGCACCGCCATGATCTTCCAGTTGTGTCCAATAAAAGTGTAGAAACTATCTGTGATGCCTGTCAGCAAGGCAAGAGTCATCAGCTTCCTTTTTCAGAGTCGAGTCGTGTGGTTAAACATCCTCTTGAGCTTGTGTTTTCTGATGTATGGGGTCATGCCCAAACGTCTGTTAGTGGCCATAATTACTATGTCAGTTTTATTGATGCTTACAGTCGGTTCACCTGGCTTTATCTTATTAAACGCAAGTCTGATGTGTTCGATGTCTTTGTTCAATTTCAAACACATGTTGAGCGTCTTCTTAAGCACAAAATTCTTAATGTTCAGTCCGACTCGGGGGGGGGGGGGGAATATCACAACCTCAACTCGTTCTTTAATAAGCTTGGGATCGTGCACCGTGTGTCTTGTCCTCATACACATCAGCAGAATGGCACCGCTGAATGTAAACATCGACATCTTGTAGAAACCGGCCTTACCTTACTCGCTCATGCCTCCGTTCCGTTTCGGTTTTGGAGTGATGCTTTTTCAACGGCCTGTTTCTTGATCAATAGGCTTCCCACACGACTTCTACACATGAAAACCCCCCTTGAACTCTTGCTCAATGAACTCCCAGACTATACGTTTCTTAAGGTTTTTGGGTGTGCTTGTTGGCCTCATCTGCGTCCATATAACAAGCGCAAGCTGGAGTTTCGTTCTAAAAAGTGCGTCTTCCTTGGGTATAGTTCCCTTCACAAAGGGTACAAGTGCCTACATGTTCCCACGAACCGCGTTTACATATCTCGTGACGTAATGTTCGATGAAAATGTGTTCCCCTTTTCCGCACTTCTAAACAACACTTCTACACCCATCCCACCTGTGCATTCCATTCCACCGTTGCCTGATCAATTTGTAGATGCTGCATATACTCCTGCGTTGCTTCCTAACCATGCTGCAGGTATCGGACGCGGCGCTCGTCTTGAGCTTCTGGATGATCAGGCGCCGGGCGCGGACGTGGATCACGTCCCGGATGCTGTTCCCGTGCATGCCCCATGCATGCCGGGTCCCGCCCCCCAGCCCGCAGCTTCCCCGCCCGTGGCAGCCTCGCCCGCCACAGCTGCCTCGCCAGGCCCAGCGCCATCGCCGGGTGCCTCTGTCTCGGCCCCGCGTGGGCCGTCCCCGCCTGGCCCGTCACCGCCATGCTCCCCGCCGCTGCTCGAGCCTGGCTCCTCGTCGCCAGGGCTGGCCTCGCCACTCCTGCATCTCCCGCCCTCGACTCGTCCTCGCCGTCGTCAGAGCCTGGCTCGTCCTCTCCCGTGCCGCCAGCTCCTGTAACTCGTGGACCTCGTACTCGCAGTCAGTCCGGGATTTTTCGTCCCAAGGAGCGCACGGATGGGACTATTGCATGGATCGCTGCTTGTGTGGCTGATGCTACTGCTGACCCCACTGCTGAGCCTCGTCATTTTCAGGCTGCTCTGGGTATTCCTCACTGGCGCACTGCGACGGAGCAGGAATTTAAAGCTCTACTGAAGAATGACACTTGGCGTCTGGTTCTTCCTATGTCTGGCGTCAATGTTATTGATTCCAAATGGGTGTTCAAAGTGAAGAAGCATGCTGATGGTTCTATTGAACGATACAAGGCACGCTTAGTTGCCAAGGGTTTCAAACAGAGGTATGGACTTGATTATGAGGATACTTTCAGTCCAGTTGTCAAGCCTACCACCATTCGCCTGCTGCTTTCTTTGGCTGTTACTCGAGGTTGGTTCCTTCGACAGCTTGATGTCCAGAATGCGTTTCTGCATGGCATTCTTAAGGAGGAGGTCTATATGCGTCAGCCTCCACGCTTTGTTGATCCTACTCGTCCTCACCACCTCTGTCGCCTTGTTAAGGCTCTGTATGGACTTAAGCAGGCTCCTCGTGCCTGGCATGCCCGACTTGGCTCAGTTCTTCGTGCTCATGGGTTTGTTCCGTCCACTGCTGATACATCACTATTTCTTCTTCAGCGTCCTGAGGTTACTATGTACCTGCTGGTTTATGTTGATGATATCATCCTCATCAGCTCCTCTGATGCTGTTGCTGATCGCCTTGTGTCTGCACTCAGTGGTGATTTTGTTGTTAAGGACTTGGGTGCTCTGCACTATTTCCTTGGTCTGGAGGTCTCACGGTCTTCTGCTGGTCTGACTCTTACACAGCAGAAGTATTCTATGGACTTGCTGCGCCATGCTGGTATGTTGAAGTGTAAACATGCTACCACTCCTATGTCTGCTACTGATCGCATGACTGCTCTTGATGGAGACATTCTTTCGCCTGATGACGCTACTGAGTACCGCAGTCTTGTTGGAGGGCTGCAATACCTCACTATCACCAGACCAGATGTCTCATATGCAGTCAACCGTGTGTGTCAGTATCTTCATGCACCTCGGACGTCCCATTGGTCAGCTGTGAAGCGTATTTTGTGCTATGTCTCTCTCACTGCCTCGTATGGTTTGCTTCTTCAGCCGGCCCCGTCTTGTGCGCTTTCAGCTTTCTCGGATGCGGATTGGGCTGGTAATCCAGACGACAGGAGATCCACGGGGGGCTATGCAGTATTCTTTGGTCCTAACTTGATCACCTGGAATGCTCGCAAGCAAGCTACAGTATCTCGCAGTAGTACTGAAGCTGAATACAAGGCAGTTGCCAATGCTACAGCTGAGCTCATATGGGTACAGTCTTTGTTGAGAGAATTGAGAGTCTCTCAACGTCAGTCTCCAGTCCTTTGGTGTGATAACATCGGCGCTACATACCTCTCTTCCAATCCGGTATTTCATGCCTGAACAAAACACATTGAAGTGGATTATCACTTTGTCAGGGAACGCGTTGCAAAGAAGCTACTTCGTATCAAGTTCATCTCTTCCAAGGATCAACTTGCTGACATCTTCACGAAGCCTCTTCCACAGCCACAGTTTGTAGGTTGTAGGCGCAATCTTAACTTGATTTGTACTTCAGGCCACAGTTAAGATTGAGGGAGGGTGTTAGACTGTATATACGTAGCGTTGTATATGTCTTGTATTGTACCTCTTGGTACCCATATATATATGAGATAGCCACACCCGTATTGGGTGTCGAGCAGTTTCCCAAACCCTTTGTTTTACTACATCGGTAATACCGCTTGCGGTACCCCTTGAGGTACCGCAATGACCTCTGTGAGTCCCTGGACCCTCGCGGTACCAACGCGGTAGTGCCATAACTTGTGTTACGGTACCTAAGCGGTACCGAGGCGGTACTACCGTTCTCAAGCGGTACTACCGCTCATGGTACCGTAGAGGTACCGTAACACACTCTGTGGGACATTTCAGTGCAAATACCCAGAGCGGTACTATAGGGCGGTACCAGTAGGGTAGCGGTACTACCGCTCCTGGTACCGGTAGTACCGGTTAGGAAGAAACTGCTGTTTTTCTCTTTTCCTCTCCAACCATGTCACCTCGCGACACACACACAAAACCAAAAAACCTATAAGCTACGCTTCAGTCTTCCGATCATGACGTGTTCAGCAAGGGCACCGTGCACCTGCAAATCTATCAAAGACAATCTATGCACACGGTTAAATTCATTCAAGTGTTGTTATCAAACACACAAAACACGGGATATAGACCTTGCTCTTTCAATCTCCCCCTTTTTGGTGTTTGATGACAACACAAGAATTTGCAATATAGCATAAGATATTATGATAAGGTTCTAGATTTGCAAAAGCTAGACGAGGCTCCCCCTAGACGTCTGCATAATTGAAATATGCATTTGAATACACATACACACAACCTAGAGGAATAGCTCCCCCTAGATTCTACAAACCATGCACATATGCAACAAGGATACTTGACATGTTCATATAGCATATGCCCACTATGGAGGCAAGACATGGTAACACAAAGAGCTTGGGTGGATTTGTCATACCTTTGCCTTGAGAAAACCCAAACTCCCAAAGAGAATGCCTCCATAGGATTGGTGTAGCCGACAAAATATAGACAACGAAGACCAATAGGCTACCACGAATAAGTCCCCATGCAAATACCCGTCCTAATAGATCAACTTCCCCGCCTTTGGCATCGGAACACCAAAAAGGGAGAAGAAGCCCCAAGGACCGGTAATGTACTATTCAACCAAGATTGCAAGAATCAACATGAAAAGCCAACCTTGGGTGAATCTCCCACACAGAACATGGAGAAAAATAAAGCAAAGGAAAACGAAGAGAAAACAAAAGAAAGTCAAAAATAATCAAAGAGAACCAAAAGCTCCTCAAGGAGGAGGTTGCTGGACGAAGCCACCGTGTAAGAGTATGATAGCATGATGTCGCGTAGATATATCTAGGACTCACTACTAAGACTCAACATGAAGCTCATTAGTCACTTATTTGACAAACAGAGTATGTTTTGGATTTCTTTATGCATTGTGGGGGGAGGGATAGCTCCATAAGTTTAAACCGCACTCCCCCTATGATCATGCGTGCTTTTCATCAAGACATTTAACTAGATATGGGTATGTGCGCACGACGGTCAAGCGAAGTTCGACGGATCTATGATATTTAGCTCATGCCTCAACTCAATGAAACGCTTCTCATCCAAGGGCTTTGTGAAGATGTCTACCAATTGCTCCTTAGTGCCAATAAAGGATAGGACAATATCTCCTCGAGCAATGTGATCCCGGATGAAGTGATTCCTTATCTCAATGTGCTTCGTCTTGCCATGGAGTACCGGATTGTAGGCGATCTTGATGGCACTCTCATTATCACACAATAGAGGGACCTTGCTATACTCGAGTCCATAGTCCCGCAAGGTTTGCCTCATCCATAAGATTTGTGCACAACTACTCGCCGCGGCAACATACACGGCATCCGCGGTGGAGACGGAGGCACAATTTTCCTTTTTAGAGGACCAACACACCAAAGATCTCCCAACGAAGTGATAAGCGCCGGATGTACTTTCTATCAACCTTGTCTCCCGCCCAATCCGAATCGGTGAAGCCAACCAACGAGAAGTCCGTGTCCCTTGGATACCATAGACCGAAGTTTGGGGTATGAACTAAATATCGGAAGATCCTCTTTACCGCCATGATATGGCTTTCCTTCGGATTCGCTTGAAATTGTGCGCACATACCCACACTTAACAAGATGTCCGGATGAGAAGCACAAAGGTAGAGAAGCGAACCTATCATCGAACAGTAGAGCTTGGGGTCAACCGCCTTGTCGGTCTTGTCGAGGGTGAGTTGACACTTAAGATGCATTGGGGTTCCTATACCGTTGGCCCCCTTCATATCAAAGCGCTTGAGCATGTCTTGAACGTACTTTGCTTGATTGATGAAGGTACCCTCACACATTTACTTGATCTCGAATCCAAGAAAGAACTTGAGCTCCTCCATCATTGACATCTCGAACCTATTTATCATCAACTTGGCAAACTCATCATTAAAGGATGGACTCGAGCCTCGCAACGGGTGCGAATGTCTCGCCAAAGTCCACGCCTTTGACTTGAGAATAGCCTTGTGCCACCAATCGTGCTTTGTTGCGGATGATGATGCCGTGTTCATCTTGCTTGTTCTTGAAGACCCATTTGGTGCCGATAACAATGCGGCAATGTTCGGGGCGCTTCATGAGAGTACACACATCATTCCTCTTGAAGTTGTTGAGTTCCTCTTGCATTGCTATCAACCAATCGGGATCTTCAAGAGCATCGTTGACCTTGAGTGGTTCCACCATAGAGACAAAGGCATGGTGCTCACAAAAGTTTGCTAGTTGCCTCCGGGTAGTCACCTTGCTCTTTAGATCTCCAATGACATTGCGGAAGGAATGAGACTTGAGGTGCAAATGTCTTGTAGTAGTATCTTCACGGCGAGAATTGGCCATATGAATAGATTCTTGTAAGGCCACTTGATCTTCATCATGGTTTGGATCCCCGCCTTGACCATTATTGTTGTTGTTGTTGATGTTGAACTTGAGGTTGTAGTAGTGGTTGGCTTGCACTTGGTTGTTGTTGTTGATGTCGAACTTGAGGTTGTGGTAGTGGTTGGCTTGCACTAGGTTGCTCAATGGAAGAAGCTTGGCCTTGTGGTGTAGATGGCTCCACATGGGTGGAACTTGGTCCTTCCCCGGTACTCGTAGAAGGTAGCTCTTGAGGTCGGCGAATGCCAACACCCATTCTTCCTACGGTATCCGGGGGAATTGCATCTCCTTTCTCATAAGAAGCACTTCGCTCTTCCAAAGATCTATCATCTTCATCGAATGTCACATCACAAGATTCCACCACTCGTCCATTGAACTTGTTGAAGACTCTATAGGTGTGAGAGTCCGTTGCATAGCCAAGAAAGATTCCTTCTTGTGCTCTTGAATCAAACTTGGATAGGCGAGTGTCCTTGACAAGCACATATCATTTGCATCCAAAGACCTTGAAGTATGAGACATTGGGCTTGTTACCGGTAAGGATCTCATATGGTGTCTTCTCCAAACCCCTGCGGAAGTAGAGCCGGTTAGTAGCATGGCAAGCGGTTGAGATAGGTTCTGCCCAAAAATTATATTTGTTCGAGCGGCTTCAATCAAGGTTCGATTCTTCCTTTCGGCAACCCCATTTTGTTGGGGAGTGTATGGCGAGAAGTATTGATGTTGGATTCCTTCTTCGCCGAGGAAGTCATCCAAGGTGTAGTTCTTGAACTCCGTTCCATTGTCGCTCCTTATTGCGAGGATCATGGTGTCGTACTTGCGTTGAACTTGGTTGTCAAACTCCATCATGGTCCGTTGAGTCTCACTCTTGTACTCACTACAAGGAAAGTTCAAATAGACAACGTCCCAAAATCGTCCACTAAGGGCCATTTTTCGTCGCCTATGGGCCTATCCCGATGATATGGGTTCTGTGGTCGAAACTGCGTCAAGCAAAGTCCTACGACGTTTTTTCGGTCCGTCGCGCTCGGGCGCCCTTCCGCCACGGAAAAATCGGACCGTTGCAGAAGTGTTTCTGGGAGCCCGTTGACTGCTGGCGTCATGCAAACTGACACGTGGCAGATGCCGTTAACTGGCAGTTAATGGCGTTAACTGGCTGAAACCCCGTGGTAGATGGTAGGCCCACACGAGGCCTGCCACGACTTATGCGGGCCGGGCCAGCTGACTTAGTTTGACCGGTCAACTATATAGCTGGGATGGTCCATTAGGTACGTGGGCCGGGTCTAACCTCTAAGGTTGACTAGTCAATAATTAAATGGGCCGGCCCGCTAAGCATGTGGGGCCCACTTTTCTTTTATCGGGCCACCCCATTAGTGGGTCGGCCCAATTTGCACGTGGGTCCCACTTTCCTGCTATCGGGCCGGCCCATTTAGTAAGTGGGGTCCACCATAGATCAAGTGGGCTGGCCCAAAAAGCTAGTGGGCCGACCCAAAAACACAGGTGGGTCCCACTTTCCTGTTAAAGGGCCGGCCCAGTAAGTATATGGGGTCCACCATATAGAAGTGGGCTAGCCCAACAAGATAGTGGGCCGGCCCAATAAGCAGGTGGGGCCCGCTTTCGTGTAACCGGGCCGGCCCAGTTAGTAAGTGGGGTCCACCATAAGCAAGTGGGCTGGTGTAACATCCCAACCTTGTGTTTATAAATAAATGAGTGATCATGTGCATCTCATGCATGTAGTTTGCATTTGAGCAAAATTTGCATCTCCATTTTCCAATTAAGCAATCAATTTCTACTTCTTCCTACATTCAAATCTTGCAAGTTTTCAAAATATACAACATGGTTTTGTTGTATGTAACAAATCCATGTATGCTATTTACTTCTCTGGCAAAATTGAGTTTCAAACAAAATTCAAACAGATTTGAAAATAGAAATTAGAAAAGAGAAACAAAAAAATCAGAAAAAGAGAAAGAAGAAAAAAAGGAGAAAACCCTCTCTCTCTAATCTGGGCTCAGCCCACCCCCTTCTCTCTCTTTTCCCTCACTGGCCGCAGCCCAAACATGGCCCAAGTGGCCCAGCCGCACCCCTTTGCTAGCCCAACAGTTTTTCCAGGGGGCTTTTTGCAAAATTGTCGTCTTCCCCGCGCATCCAAGCAGGTGCCTGGCAGCACGCCGGCCACCCGATGGCGCCGGCGGCCCAGATCATCCCCGCCACCCCCGGCGGCTATAAAGCTCGCCGCCGCCGCGCCCTGGAACCCTAGCCCCACTCTCCCCCTCCCCCGCTCTCTCCCGCGCCCCCTAGAGCCAACCCTAGGCCGCAGACGCCGGGCCGGCCACCGTCGATTCCGGCACCGGAGAGCTTCCCCGGCGACCGCCGACCCCGCCGTCGCGCTCCTGGTGAGGTCCCGCACCTCCCCATGCCCTCGCCTAGCTCCCTTCCCCTCTCTAGCGCCGCCGCACCGTGCCATCGCCCGGCCTCCGCTCGAGCTCGCCGCCGGCCGAGCTCCGGCGGCCAATAGCGGGCGGCGCCGCCACCAAATGGCTCGCCGCGTCGAGCCGCCCCTTTCCCCCACCCGCGCGCCTCCGATTGCGTCCCGAATCGGGGGATTGCAATCCGGCCAGGGCTCAGAGAGAGCAATGGCGCCGCTGACGTCAGCATGACGTCAGCGTGACGTCATTATTTAATTTTCCCCTATTTTCTGTATTTTCTTATATTAATTTCTGTATTTCTTTAAATAGAAAATAATATGACAGGTGGACCCCATCTGTCAGAATTTTAAGAATTTCATAAATAATTGGAAAAGAATAAAATTATGACATGTGGGTCCAAATTGTTAAACTTTTATTATTTTTTATATAATTTTCAGAAATTGTTTTAAAATGAATTAAACTTGGGAAATTCATAAATAATTCATTTTAAATCAGAAAAATATGAAATTATATATCAAAATGATCAGAAAAACATTTCCTAATTGTTTATCCATGTTTCATACATCTTTGAACCAATTAAATATGAGCCTTAGTAGAAACCCTAATTTGACCCCTCTCATATGTCGGGGTTCGAAGCCGAACCCCTTTAATTTCCATCGATGCACCTAGGGTTACCCAAACCCCTTTAATATGACATGTCATCATATTTTATGTGCATTGCATTGTACCTTGTCTTGATTGTGCTCTTCCTTTCTGGTATTTGGTTCTTCTCGATAGGGACCGAACGCGAGCCTGAGATCAACACCCCCGAAGAGCAGCACCAGAACAACGAGGGACAAGGCAAGCCCTAACCTGGTTCATATATGGTTTCGAAATGCTTTATTTCTGGTTCTTACATATTGCATCCGTTTCAAATATGTTTTGTCGGCAGTTGTAGATATCCTATGTGTGCATAATTCCATCCTTGTAGCCCGTAGTTCTTGATCCACCGCTCCCAAAGAAAACTAGGTCCGAGCTTGTTCGCATCGCTAGAGCCGTATATGTGTTATGCTTAGCCATGCTTAGCTGTTGAAGTCTGATCCATCCGGTTGATGAATCAGAGCTACGAATGAACCTAGTTTGACAGGATGACGTGGTAAGATCAGTGATGATGTTAATAAACATGCTAAAGGCTTGGATGGGCCGCCACATGGGGATGTGGTGATTTGACTCGTTCTCGCCGATACTAGGACCTGAGTTCTTGCCTCTGGAACCAAGACTGAGCGTACAACCACACGGGGCCCATGGGAACCCCTTGGCCCGAACTTACCTAGCTTACCCATGAGTCAATTAGTTTGCGAGTTCCATTTGCCATACGCATGGGGGAAAGGTGGAAAAAGGTTTTCAAAGTGCATCATACAGGGCGTGGCTAGGGTGAAGGATGCTGGAGGCATTGAACTGGATCCCCTGCACACAATGACCGGGACCGCCTCGGAGAATGGCTACCTACGATGACGGAGCTCCCCAGTTAGTTTGACTCATGGGATAGGCGAAGTAAGGGAAAGGTTTTGGTCGACCACCCTCTGCCAGCACACCAAGGAAGTGTGTTATACTAGTGGCACTAAGAGTCGGTCGGCGCGTGTGGGTAAAGTTGTACACCCCTGCAGGGTAAATCTTTTCGAAAAGCCGTGTCCACGGTTAAGGACGACTTGGGAAAGGACGTGATGATCATAGACAACTTGAACCTGATCGTAAAACTTGATATCTATGTATGAATAAGGATCCCTTCTCAGGGTGTCGAGGGGTGATCCTAGGTGATAGGTTCAGGTAATGATGAAGATTCGGTGGATTCAACATGATGATCTTGAAGCTAGAGTTGATATCGCTCTCTTACCCCTTTTGAAAATGGTCTGAATAGACGAGCTTCTGCTCCCTCCTGTTTACAAAGGAAAACTGGCTTTACGCAAAATAAGCTCCACATAAAGCCTCGCATACCCGCTTTGCTAACAGGTTGTACTAAGTCTTGCTGAGTCCCTGTACTCAGCCTTGCATGCTTTGTTTCAGAGGAAATCCTTCCAACTGATGGTGGCTTCTACCTTGACGTCGACGAGTAGTTCGGAGTTCCTCAGGCGGCAGCCTGAGACTTATGGGCTGGGACGTCGCCTTATGTTATGGCCTCTTAGGCCCTTTGCAGTCTTGTTATCTAGATAACATAATTTGCTTTCCGTTGCTTGTTGAATTGTGGTCAGTGACCTCTGCATGTAATACATTTGGATCTTAACTCTGCTAAGAGTTGTAATATATTTGCTTTCAGTCGTAGAGTCACTGTTGTGTTACCGATTCTCACCCTGTAGTCCCTAGAGATCTAGGTTAGGCTTATGCCAGATGTGATATCTGGGTTTGTCTAGCCCTGACCTCCGGGGTCGCGACAGGTTTTGGTATCAGAGCAGGACTGCCTATAGGAAACCCTTTCGACTGGTCGATGTTGAGTCTAGTAGTTGTGAAAACTATTTGAAACCTAAAAGCGTTTGCAAAAAAAATCTGAATAGGACTCTTTTTACTCCTTATCTGGTGTCACTCTAATGCTGAGTCCTCTTACCTTGTTTTGATTGAAAAAGGTTTTATCTCCACCCTGTTATTTCCAAACTTATAGGATCTACGGGTTTGGGTTGTTTTCTCTAAAAAGTACTCCGTACTTGGTTGCTTAGCTCAGTGTTCCTAAAGTTACATCAGTTGATCTGAATCTTGTTCCTTCCATTCAGTCCATGTTCTCATTCTGTTGAATCCTTTCCAAGGAATCTGTTTCTCATGATCTTTGTCTTTCTCTTCAGGATGGCTGGTCGTGGTCGTGGTCGTAACCGACGTGGACAAAACAATGCTGAACAGGAACTGCCGCCACCTCCCACAATGGCGCAGGTTCTTAACAACATTGAGACCAACCGCCTGAGGAATGAACAACTCTTGGAGCGCGTAGCTCAAAACACAGAACGTCGTCCCGACAACTGTGTCACACTTGGGGACTTCATCCGTGCACTGCCTCCTGTCTTCACCCACCCCAAGGAGCCTCTTGATGCTGATGATTGGCTTCGCACCATCAAGCGCAAGTTCAACGCTCTTCATGTTCCACCAGGTGAACGCGTGAACTTCGCCACCTACCAGTTAGAAGGTGCCGCTGGTTCTTGGTGGGAAGGTTTTCTGGCTCTTCAAGCGCTAGGACATGATGTTACCTGGGAGGAATTCGTCACAGCTTTCCGTGCAGCCTATATCCCAAAGACTGTCATGGACATCAAAAGGAGGGAGTTCCTGGACTTTTCTCAGGGGAAGCTGGATGTGGAGACATATGGACGTGAGTTCACTCAGCTGTCTCGCTATGCACCCCGTGATGTGGTTGATGATGCTGACAAGCAAGATCTGTTCCGCAAGGGACTTAACCCTGAGCTTCGCTATGAGATGCTGCCTTTCACCTTCCAGTCATTCCAAGACCTACATAACCGTGCTCTTCTGATGGAGAACGGAAGGAAGGATATGGAAAAATCCAAGAAGCGTGAAGAAGGTGATTCTCGTGCGTCTTCCTCTCACAACAAGAAGCGCCGAGTCTGGATCCCTTCTGATCTTGTACCTCGTGCTCCCTATGCACCAAGGTCTTCTGGCAATAACTCTAAGCCACCCTCTGGTGGTTCAAGCTATCGTCCTGCCATGGGTACTGTGCCTAGTGGTGCTTGCTACTCTTGTGGTCAGCCTGGCCACTACTCAAAGGAGTGCCCCCATAAGCCAGCTGGTCGTGGATATTCCCAGCCCAAGAAGGATGACAAATATTCCTCTGGTCGTGCTCGTTTGACCCATGTCTCTGCTGATGAGGCTGAAGAGGATCCAAGCGTCCTAATGGGTACGCTCTATATAAACTCAATCCTAGCTACAGTTCTGTTTGATTCTGGAGCATCGCATACATTCATATCTCAAGAGTTTGCACAAAAGCATGATATACCCTTCGAGACAATGGCCTCCCCTCTAGAGATCACAACTCCTGGTTCTCATTGGCAAACTATCTGGATTACACCTGAGGTTATAATCAGTATAGGGCCAGTGTGGTTCCCCACCTCTCTCATTGCCCTCAAGTCAACTGACATTGATGTCATCTTGGGCATGGATTGGCTAGTAAAGCATAAGGCTGTCATTGATTGCGCAGCTAGGTCTGTTGTATTGACCAATCTTTCTGGCAAAAGTGTTCTGTACTGGGCTCCATCCGCAATACCTCCGTCGGCAAGGTTTACCCCTGAAGCCGAGTTGTATGCCATTGAAGCCCTACCTAAACCAGAAATCTCCGATGTCTGGGTGGTCCGTGACGTTCCAGATGTCTTTCCTGAAGAGTTACCTGGCATGCCACCTGATCGAAGTGTGGACTTCGTCATTGAGTTAGTTCCCGAAACTGCCCCTGTTTCCCGGAGACCATATCGTATGCCCCCGGAAGAGTTGGTTGAACTGAAGAAGCATTTAGAGGAGTTAGAAGAGAAGAACTTCATACAACCCAGTACTTCTTCCTGGGGTTGCCCTGCCCTCTTTGTTAAGAAGAGAGATACCAACATTCCGCGGCTGGTTGTTGATTACCGTCCGCTCAACGCAGTGACAATCAAGAACAAATACCCTCTTCCTATAATCATGATCTTTTTGATCAGTTGTCCGGTGCTACAGTTTTCTCCAAGATGGATTTGAGATCAGGGTACCATCAAATCAAAATCCGCAAGGAGGACATTCCGAAGACAGCGTTCACAACTCGTTATGGTCTTTACGAGTATACTGTCATGTCCTTTGGCCTCACAAATGCTCCTGCCACTTTTATGCGGCTCATGAACTCTGTTTTCATGGAGTATCTTGACAAGTTCGTCGTGGTCTACATCGACGATATTCTGATCTACTCCAAAACTGAAGATGAACATGAGGAACATCTCCGTCTGGTGCTAACCAAACTTCGTGAGCACCGTCTCTACGCCAAATTCTCAAAATGTGAGTTCTGGTTAAAAGAGCTCATATTCCTTGGTCATGTTATCTCTGAAAAAGGTGTTGCAGTCATTCCAGATAAAGTTCAAGCCGTTCTTGACTGGAAGACACCTAAGTCAGCTAAGGAGATTCGAAGTTTTCTCGGTCTGGCGGGTTATTACCGCCGATTCATTGAAAATTTCTCCAAGATTGCCAAACCAATGACCGATCTTCTCAAGAATGATAAGAAGTTCGAATGGTCAGAAAAGGCTGAAGAGAGTTTCCAGGTTTTGAAAACCAAGCTGACTACTGCTCCTGTGCTCGTCCTTCCGGACACAAGCAAAGACTTCGTTGTCTATTGCGATGCTTCTCTCCAAGGGCTCGGATGTGTGTTGATGCAAGATGGCCATGTGGTGGCCTATGCCTCTCGACAGTTGAAACCACATGAGCTTAATTACCCTACTCATGATCTCGAGCTTGCAGCTGTGATACATGCTCTTAAGCAATGGCGACCTTATCTTTATGGTAATCGTTGCGAGTTATACTCGGATCATCAAAGTCTGAAGTATATTTTCACCCAGCCGGATCTGAATCTCAGACAGAGAAGATGGTTGGAAGTGATCAAAGATTATGACTTGGGTCTCAACTATAAACCCGGCAAAGCCAATGTCGTTGCTGATGCGCTAAGTTGGAAGTCCTATTGCAACAATCTGATGGTTAAGCAAGCGCAACCTTCTCTTTATGAGGAACTTGCAAAACTCAGCCTTGAGATTGTTCCTAGTGGATTCCTTGCTAATCTAGAGGTGAAGCCCTCACTTGAAGACCAGATCAATAAGGCTCAGAAGCAAGATTCTGGCATTACCGAGATCAAGAAGAACATTGCTAGCGGAGTTGCTAAATGTTTCTCCATCGATGATCAAGGTACCGTTTACTTCGGTAAGCGTCTAGTCGTGCCGGATAAATCAGATCTCAAAGAGCTAATCCTTAAAGAAGCTCATGAATCACCCCTCTCCATCCATCCTGGTGGTACCAAGATGTATCGGGATCTTCGCCAAAGATTCTGGTGGTCCGGGATGAAGCAAGAGATTGCTAAGTTTGTTGCTGAATGCGACGTTTGTCGTCGCGTAAAAGCTGAACATCAAAGACCTGCTGGCACTCTCCAACCTCTATCAATTCCAGAGTGGAAATGGGATGAAATTGGCATGGATTTCATTACCGGTCTCCCCAAGACCAAAAATGGAAAAGATGTTATATGGGTAGTGGTTGATCGTCTATCCAAGGTTGCTCATTTCCTTCCTGTTCGGGAAGATATTCGCGCTAATCAACTGGCCGATCTATACATATCCCGGATAGTCACTCTTCATGGTGTTCCCAAGAAGATCGTCTCTGATCGCGGAAGCTTGTTTACCTCCAAGTTTTGGGAAAGTTTTCAGAAAGCTATGGGAACACGTCTTTCTTTTAGCACCGCCTATCATCCTCAAACCGGTGGTCAAACCGAAAGAGTGAATCAAATTCTTGAAGACATGCTCAGGGCCTGTGTTATATCCTTCGGTAAAGATTGGGAAAAGTGCCTTCCATTTGCCGAGTTCACCTATAACAACAGCTTCCAATCCAGCCTGGGCATGGCACCTTTTGAAGCTTTGTACGGCAGAAGGTGTAGAACTCCTTTGAACTGGTCCGAAACTGGAGAAAGAAAGTTCTTTGGACCAGATATAATCAATGAAGCAGAAGATCAAGTTCGCATCATTCGCGAGCGTCTAAAAACTGCTCAGTCATGTCAAAAGAGCTACTATGATCGCCATCATCAAGAAGTGAAGTATGAAATTGGTGATCAAGCTTACCTTCGAGTCACTCCTCTCAAGGGTGTCCGTCGCTTCGGTATCAAAGGCAAACTAGCACCTCGCTATGTTGGTCCTTTCCGCGTCCTTGACAAGCGTGGTAATGTTTCCTACAAGTTGGAGTTACCTTCCAACTTTCCTGAAGTTCATGATGTCTTCCATGTGTCCCAACTCAAGCGTTGCTTCAAAGATCCTATCCGTGGTGTTGATCACGAGACTCTTGACCTTCAAGAGGATCTAACTTATCGAGAACATCCTGTTTGTATCCTTGATGAAGCCGAGCGTAAAACTCGACGTCAGAGCATCAAGTTCCTGAAAGTTCAGTGGTCTAATCATTCTGAGCAAGAAGCAACCTGGGAACGAGAAGATCGTTTACGATCTGAGTACCCTTCCTTCTTTTCTAAAATCTAGGAATCTCGAGGACGAGATTCTTGTAAGGGGGGTAGAGTTGTAACATCCCAACCTTGTGTTTATAAATAAATGAGTGATCATGTGCATCTCATGCATGTAGTTTGCATTTGAGCAAAATTTGCATCTCCATTTTCCAATTAAGCAATCAATTTCTACTTCTTCCTACATTCAAATCTTGCAAGTTTTCAAAATATACAACATGGTTTTGTTGTATGTAACAAATCCATGTATGCTATTTACTTCTCTGGCAAAATTGAGTTTCACACAAAATTCAAACAGATTTGAAAATAGAAATTAGAAAAGAGAAACAAAAAAATCAGAAAAAGAGAAAGAAGAAAAAAAGGAGAAAACCCTCTCTCTCTAATCTGGGCTCAGCCCACCCCCTTCTCTCTCTTTTCCCTCACTGGCCGCAGCCCAAACATGGCCCAAGTGGCCCAGCCGCACCCCTTTGCTAGCCCAACAGTTTTTCCAGGGGGCTTTTTGCAAAATTGTCGTCTTCCCCGCGCATCCAAGCAGGTGCCTGGCAGCACGCCGGCCACCCGATGGCGCCGGCGGCCCAGATCATCCCCGCCGCCCCCGGCGGCTATAAAGCTCGCCGCCGCCGCGCCCTGGAACCCTAGCCCCACTCTCCCCCTCCCCCGCTCTCTCCCGCGCCCCCTAGAGCCAACCCTAGGCCGCAGACGCCGGGCCGGCCACCGTCGATTCCGGCGCCGGAGAGCTTCCCCGGCGACCGCCGACCCCGCCGTCGCGCTCCTGGTGAGGTCCCGCACCTCCCCATGCCCTCGCCTAGCTCCCTTCCCCTCTCTAGCGCCGCCGCACCGTGCCACTGCCCCGGCCTCCGCTCGAGCTCGCCGCCGGCCGAGCTCCGGCGGCCAATAGCGGGCGGCGCCGCCTCCCCCCGGCGCGCCGCGTCGAGCCGCCCCTTTCCCCCACCCGCGCGCCTCCGATTGCGTCCCGAATCGGGGGATTGCAATCCGGCCAGGGCTCAGAGAGAGCAATGGCGCCGCTGACGTCAGCATGACGTCAGCGTGACGTCATTATTTAATTTTCCCCTATTTTCTGTATTTTCTTATATTAATTTCTATATTTCTTTAAATAGAAAATAATATGACAGGTGGACCCCATCTGTCAGAATTTTAAGAATTTCATAAATAATTGGAAAAGAATAAAATTATGACATGTGGGTCCAAATTGTTAAACTTTTATTATTTTTTATATAATTTTCAGAAATTGTTTTAAAATGAATTAAACTTGGGAAATTCATAAATAATTCATTTTAAATCAGAAAAATATGAAATTATATATCAAAATGATCAGAAAAACATTTCCTAATTGTTTATCCATGTTTCATACATCTTTGAACCAATTAAATATGAGCCTTAGTAGAAACCCTAATTTGACCCCTCTCATATGTCGGGGTTCGAAGCCGAACCCCTTTAATTTCCATCGATGCACCTAGGGTTACCCAAACCCCTTTAATATGACATGTCATCATATTTTATGTGCATTGCATTGTACCTTGTCTTGATTGTGCTCTTCCTTTCTGGTATTTGGTTCTTCTCGATAGGGACCGAACGCGAGCCTGAGATCAACACCCCCGAAGAGCAGCACCAGAACAACGAGGGACAAGGCAAGCCCTAACCTGGTTCATATATGGTTTCGAAATGCGTTATTTCTGGTTCTTACATATTGCATCCGTTTCAAATATGTTTTGTCGGCAGTTGTAGATATCCTATGTGTGCATAATTCCATCCTTGTAGCCCAGAGTTACTGATCCACCGCTCCCAGCAAAACTAGGTCTGAGCTTGTTCGCATCGCTAGAGCCGTATATGTGTTATGCTTAGCCATGCTTAGCTGTTGAAGTCTGATCCATCCGGTTGATGAATCAGAGCTACGAATGAACCTAGTTTGACAGGATGACGTGGTAAGATCAGTGATGATGTTAATAAACATGCTAAAGGCTTGGATGGGCCGCCACATGGGGATGTGGTGATTTGACTCGTTCTCGCCGATACTAGGACCTGAGTTCTTGCCTCTGGAACCAAGACTGAGCGTACAACCACACGGGGCCCATGGGAACCCCTTGGCCCGAACTTACCTAGCTTACCCATGAGTCAATTAGTTTGCGAGTTCCATTTGCCATACGCATGGGGGAAAGGTGGAAAAAGGTTTTCAAAGTGCATCATACAGGGCGTGGCTAGGGTGAAGGATGCTGGAGGCATTGAACTGGATCCCCTGCACACAATGACCGGGACCGCCTCGGAGAATGGCTACCTACGATGACGGAGCTCCCCAGTTAGTTTGACTCATGGGATAGGCGAAGTAAGGGAAAGGTTTTGGTCGACCACCCTCTGCCAGCACACCAAGGAAGTGTGTTATACTAGTGGCACTAAGAGTCGGTCGGCGCGTGTGGGTAAAGTTGTACACCCCTGCAGGGTAAATCTTTTCGAAAAGCCGTGTCCACGGTTAAGGACGACTTGGGAAAGGACGTGATGATCATAGACAACTTGAACCTGATCGTAAAACTTGATATCTATGTATGAATAAGGATCCCTTCTCAGGGTGTCGAGGGGTGATCCTAGGTGATAGGTTCAGGTAATGATGAAGATTCGGTGGATTCAACATGATGATCTTGAAGCTAGAGTTGATATCGCTCTCTTACCCCTTTTGAAAATGGTCTGAATAGACGAGCTTCTGCTCCCTCCTGTTTACAAAGGAAAACTGGCTTTACGCAAAATAAGCTCCACATAAAGCCTCGCATACCCGCTTTGCTAACAGGTTGTACTAAGTCTTGCTGAGTCCCTGTACTCAGCCTTGCATGCTTTGTTTTAGAGGAAATCCTTCCAACTGATGGTGGCTTCTACCTTGACGTCGACGAGTAGTTCGGAGTTCCTCAGGCGGCAGCCTGAGACTTATGGGCTGGGACATCGCCTTATGTTATGGCCTCTTAGGCCCTTTGCAGTCTTGTTATCTAGATAACATAATTTGCTTTCCGTTGCTTGTTGAATTGTGGTCAGTGACCTCTGCGTGTAATACATTTGGATCTTAACTCTGCTAAGAGTTGTAATATATTTGCTTTCAGTCGTAGAGTCACTGTTGTGTTACCGATTCTCACCCTGTAGTCCCTAGAGATCTAGGTTAGGCTTATGCCAGATGTGATATCTGGGTTTGTCTAGCCCTGACCTCCGGGGTCGCGACAGCTGGCCCAACAGGTTGGCGGGCTAGCCCAATAAACATGCGAGGCCCAATTTCCTGCTAAATTGGTCGGCCCAGTTAGTAAGTGGGGTCCACCACAAAGCAATTGGGCTGGCCCAACAAGTTAGTGGGCTGGCCCAATAAGCTTGTGGGGCCACTATTGTGCTAATGGGCCGGCCCAGTTAGTATGTGGGGTCCACGGTAAATCAGGTGGGCTGGCCCAACGAGTTAGCGGGCTAGCCGAATAAGCTTGTGGGGCCCAGTTTCCTGGTAACTAGCCGGCCCAATTACCAAATGGGCTGGCCCAATAAGCATGAGGGCCTACTTTTTTGTTACAGGGCCGGCCCAGTTAGTGGGTGGGGTCCACCTTAAAGAAAGTGGGCCGGCCCAATTAGTTGGTGGGGTCCACCTTAAAGCAAGTGGGCTGGTCCAATAAGTAAGTGGGCTAGCCCGTTTAGTTGCTGTTTATATGCCGGCATAATAGGCGCTTTAGGATTTTGCGGGCCGACACATATGTGATTTCGTTTAATTGGGTTGTTTAAGGGATGGTAATTTGTGATTTAGATACTGAGAATATTTACGCAGCACATGATTTCTGTCGGATAGCCTCACTTACCACAAGCACCATAGAAAAAATGCGCGAAAGAACTATAAAAACTAACTAAATATTACATCAGCTACAAGGCTTTGAAAAAATATTACAGAACCCAGAGAAATTGAATGGTAATTAAACCTAGCAATACAGTGAAGCGATTCAGCAATCTTTTAAGTTGTCCATGCAACACCTATATCTGAAACAAAGACATTAAAAGTTAAGACAACAACAATGGAAAGGCAAAGACACTACAATATTGTTTGCCAAAGAATTTGGAACTCATCATTTCGTCGTTATAACAAGATCATTGTAATGCGCACAATAAGCAAACAAAGAGTGCATGCCGCATACCAACAGCCAATATAACAGAGCATGTTAGAATGAAACAACATACTTACTATTGTCGAGTCCCATGCAAACCAACATGTTCAGGGAGTACAAAATTGGCATGAACAACATAGTAGCAGGCTATAAATTTTGCAACAACGAAAGAGCAAGATGAAGTTATGATGGCTACATCTACAGAGCAGGGAATGTAAACCAAAAATAGAAGTTACGATGGCAAAAGCTAAAGAGGAGGGTGATACGTCTCCAACGTATCGATAATTTCTTATGTTCCATGCCACATTATTGATGTCATCTACATGTTTTATGCACACTTTATGTCATATTCGTGCATTTTCTGGAACTAACCTATTAACAAGATGCCGAAGTGCCGATTCTTTGTTTTCTGCTGTTTTTGGTTTCAGAAATCCTAGTAACGAAATATTCTCGGAATTGGACGAAATCAACGCCCAGGGTCCTATTTTGCCACGAAGCTTCCAGAAGACCGAAGAGGAGACGAAGTGGGGCCACGAGGTGCCCAAACCCTAGGGCGGCGCGGCCCCCCTTGGCCGCGCGGCCCTGTGGTGTGGGGCCCTCGTGTGGCCCCCTGACCTGCCCTTCCGCCTACTTAAAGCCTCCGTCGTGAAACCCCCAGTACCGAGAGCCACGATACGGAAAACCTTCCAGAGAGGCCGCCGCCGCCGATCCCATCTCGGGGGATCCAGGAGATCGCCTCCGGCACCCTGCCGGAGAGGGGATTCATCTCCCGGAGGACTCTACGCCGCCATGGTCGCCTCCGGAGTGATGAGTGAGTAGTCTACCCCTGGACTATGGGTCCATAGCAGTAGCTAGATGGTTGTTTTCTCCCCATTGTGCTTCATTGTCGGATCTTGTGAGCTGCCTAACATGATCAAGATCATCTATCTGTAATTCTATATGTTGCGTTTGTTGGGATCCGATGAATAGAGAATACTTGTTATGTTGATTATCAAAGTTATGTCTATGTGTTGTTTATGATCTTGCATGCTCTCCGTTATTAGTAGATGCTCTGGCCAAGTTGATGCTAGTAACTCCAAGAGGGAGTATTTATGCTCGATAGTGGGTTCATGTCTCCGTGAATCTGGAGGGGTGACAAGAACCTCTAAGGTTATGGATGTGCTGTTGCCACTAGGGATAAAACATTGGTGCTATGTTCAAGGATGTAGTCACTAATTACATTACGCGCAATACTTAATGCAATTGTCTGTTGTTAGCAACTTAATACTGGAGGGGGTTCGGATGATAACCTGAAGGTGGACTTTTTAGGCATAGATGCATGCTGGATAGCGGTCTATGTACTTTGTCGTAATGCCCAATTAAATCTCACTATACTCATCATAATATGTATGTGCATGGTCATGCCCTCTTTATTTGTCAATTGCCCAACTGTAATTTGTTCACCCAACATGCTGTTTATCTTATGGGAGAGACACCTCTAGTGAACTATGGACCCCGGTCCAATTCTCTATACTGAAATACAATCTACTGCAATACTGTTCTACTGTTTTCTGCAAACAATCATCTTCCACACAATACGGTTAATCCTTTGTTACAGCAAGCCGGTGAGATTGACAACCTCACTGTTTCGTTGGGGCAAAGTACTTTGGTTGTGTTGTGCAGGTTCCACGTTGGCGCCGGAATCTCTGGTGTTGCGCCGCACTACATCCCGCCGCCATCAACCTTCAACGTGCTTCTTGGCTCCTCTTGGTTCGATAAACCTTTGTTTCTTTCTGAGGGAAAACTTGCTGCTGTGCGCATCATACCTTCCTCTTGGGGTTCCCAACGAACGTGTGAGTTACACGCCATCAAGCTCTTTTTCTGGCGCCGTTGCCGGGGAGATCAAGACACGCTGCAAGGGGAGTCTGCACTTCCCAATCTCTTTACTTTGTTTTTGTCTTGCTTAGTTTTATTTACTACTTTGTTTGCTGCACTAAATCAAAACACAAAAAAATTAGTTGCTAGTTTTACTTTATTTGCTATCTTGTTTGCTATATCAAAAACACAAAAAAATTAGTTACTTGTTTTACTTTACTTAATATCATGCATGTTTTTATTTCACTAGTTAAGCATAATGGAAAACAACAAAAATATGAGAGATCTTTATGAACTTTATCTTGAATTAGGACATGATGTGTTTGAAGAGAGAATTAAAAAACCCATGGTACTTTATATGCATGCTCATGGGAATGTTATTACTATGAATGCTTTGAACACCATTGTTGCTAATGCTATGGAAAATTCTAAGCTTGGGGAAGCTGGCTTTGATGAGCATGATCTTTTTAGTCCCCCAAGCATTGAGGAGAAAATTTTATTTTATGATTACAATATGCCTCCTATATATGATGATAGCCACTTTGTTGAATTTGCTCCCACTACAACTAATAAAATTGATTATGCTTATGTGGAGAGTAATAATTTTATGCATGAGACTCATGATAAGAATGCTTTATGTGATAGTTATATTGTTGAGTTTGCTCATGATGCTACTGAAAGTTATTATGAGAGAGGAAAATATGGTTGTAGAAATTTTGATGTTACTAAGACACCTCTCTATGTGCTGAAATTTTTGAAGCTACACTTGTTTTATCTTTCTACGCTTGTTGCATTATGCTTCTTGAACTTGTTTATTTACAAGATTCCTCTTCATAGGAAGCATGTTAGAATTAAATGTGTTTTGAATTTGCCTCTTGAAGCTCTCTTTTGCTTCAAATACTATTTCTTGCGAGTGCATCATCAAAACTGTTGAGCCCATCTTAATGGCTATAAAGAAAGAACTTCTTGGGAGATAACCCATGTGTTATTTTACTACAGTACTTTGTTTTTATTTTGTGTCTTGGAAGTTGTTTACTACTGTAGCAACCTCTCCATATCTTAGTTTAGTGTTTTGTTGTGCCAAGTAAAGTCGTTGATAGAAAAGTTCATACTAGATTTGGATTACTGCGCAGAAACAGATTTCTTTGCTATCACGAATCTGGGCTGTTTTCCCTGTAGGTAACTCAGAAAATTATGCCAATTTACGTGAGTGATCCTCATATATGTACGCAACTTTCATTAAATTTGAGCATTTTCATTTGAGCAAGTCTGGTGCCTCGATAAAATTCGTCAATACGAACTGTTCTGTTTTGACAGATTCTGCCTTTTATTTCGCATTGCCTCTTTTGCTATGTTGGATGAATTTCTTTGATACATTAATGTCCAGTAGCTTTATGCAATGTCCAGAAGTGTTAAGAATGATTGTGTCATCTCTGAACATGTTAATTTTTATTGTCGCTAACCCTCTAATGAGTTGTTCTAAGTTTGGTGTGGAGGAAGTTTTCAAGGATCAAGAGAGGAGTATGATGCAACATGATCAAGGAGAGTGAAAGCTCTAAGCTTGGGGATGCCCCGGTGGTTCACCCCTGCATATTCTAAGAAGACTCAAGCGTCTAAGCTTGGGGATGCCCAAGGCATCCCCTTCTTCATCGACAACATTATCAGGTTCCTCCCCCTGAAACTATATTTTTATTCCATCACATCTTATGTGCTTTGCTTGGAGCGTCGGTTTGTTTTTTTTTGTTTTGTTTGAATAAAATGGATCCTAGCATTCACTTTATGGGAGAGAGACACGCTCCGCTGTAGCATATGGACAAGTATGTCCTTAGTTTCTACTCATAGTATTCATGGCGAAGTTTCTTCTTCGTTAAATTGTTATATGGTTGGAATTGGAAAATGATACATGTAGTAATTTCTATAAATGTCTTCGGTAATGTGATACTTGGCAATTGTTGTGCTCATGTTTAAGCTCTTGCATCATATACTGTGCACCCATTAATGAAGAAATACATAGAGCATGCTAAAATTTGGTTTGCATATTTGGTCTCTCTAAGGTCTAGATAATTTCTAGTATTGAGTTTGAACAACAAGGAAGACGGTGTAGAGTCTTATAATGTTTACAATATGTCTTTTATGTGAGTTTTGCTGCACCGGTTCATCCTTGTGTTTGTTTCAAATAAGCCTTGCTAGCCTATCCTTGTATCGAGAGGGAATACTTCTCATGCATCCAAAATACTTGAGCCAACCACTATGCCATTTGTGTCCACCATACCTACCTACTACATGGTATTTTCCGCCATTCCAAAGTAAATTGCTTGAGTGCTACCTTTAAAATTCCATCATTCACCTTTGCAATATATAGCTCATGGGACAAATAGCTTAAAAACTATTGTGGTATTGAATATGTACTTATGCACTTTATCTCTTATTAAGTTGCTTGTTGTGCGATAACCATGTTCACTGGGGACGCCATCAACTACTCTTTGTTGAATTTCATGTGAGTTGCTATGCATGTTCGTCTTGTCTGAAGTAAGAGCGATCTACCACCTTATGGTTAAGCATGCATATTGTTAGAGAAGAGCATTGGGCCGCTAACTAAAGCCATGATCCATGGTGGAAGTTTCAGTTTTGGACATATATCCTCAATCTCATATGAGAAAATTATTAATTGTTGTTACATGCTTATGCATAAAAGAGGAGTCCATTATCTGTTGTCTATGTTGTCCCGGTATGGATGTCTAAGTTGAGAATAATCAATAGCGAGAAATCCAATGCGAGCTTTCTCCTTAGACCTTTGTACAGGCGGCATAGAGGTACCCCTTTGTGACACTTGGTTAAAACATGTGCATTGTGATGATCCGGTAGTCCAAGCTAATTAGGACAAGGTGCGGGCACTATTAGTATACTATGCATGAGGCTTGCAACTTGTAAGATATAATTTACATGATACATATGCTTTATTACTACCGTTGACAAAATTGTTTCATGTTTTCAAAATCAAAAGCTCTAGCACAAATATAGCAATCGATGCTTTTCCTCTATGGAGGACCATTCTTTTACTTTCATTGTTGAGTCAGTTCACCTATTTCTCTCCACCTCAAGAAGCAAACACTTGTGTGAACTGTGCATTGATTCCTACATACTTGCTTATTGCACTTATTATATTACTCTATGTTGACAATATCCATGAGATATACATGTTACAAGTTGAAAGCAACCACTGAAACTTAATCTTCCTTTGTGTTGCTTCAATGCCTTTACTTTGAATTATTGCTTTATGAGTTAACTCTTATGCAAGACTTATTGATGCTTGTCTTGAAGTACTATTCATGAAAAGTCTTTGCTATATGATTCACTTGTTTACTCATGTCATATACATTGTTTTGATCGTTGCATTCACTACATATGCTTTACAAATAGTATGATCAAGGTTATGATGGCATGTCACTTCAGAAATTATCTTTGTTATTGTTTTACCTGCTCGGGACGAGCAGAACTAAGCTTGGGGATGATTGTCGTCTCCAACGTATCGATAATTTCTTATGTTCCATGCCACATTATTGATGTTATCTGCATGTTTTATGCACACTTTATGTCATATTCGTGAATTTTCTGGAACTAACCTATTAACAAGATGCCGAAGTGCCAATTGCTGTTTTCTGCTATTTTTGGTTTCAAAAATCCTAGTAATGAAATATTCTCGGAATTGGACGAAATCAACGCCCAGGGTCCTATCTTGCCACGAAGCTTCCAGAAGACCGAAGAGGAGACGAAGTGGGGCCACGAGGTGCCCAAACCCTAGGGCGGCGCGCCCCCCCCCCCTTGGCCGCGCGGCCCTGTGGTGTGGGGCCCTCGTGTGGCCCCCTGACCTGCCCTTCCGCCTACTTAAAGCCTCCGTCGCAAAACCCCCAGTACCGAGAGCCACGATACGGAAAACCTTCCAGAGACGCCGCCGCCGCCGATCCCATCTCGGGGGATCCAGGGGATCGCCTCCGGCACCCTGCTGGAGAGGGGATTCATCTCCCGGAGGACTCTACGCCGCCACAGGAACAACTACCAAGGAAACATTTCACAAGACCAATGTACTCACTATGTTAGTGTTCATCTCCAATTATCTATGGCATTTTCTTAGTCTTTGGGAGACTATAACGAACTTGATTGGCCTCGTGCAGTAGGGCATCACATGCTTCTAATCTCGGTCTCAACATGTCAACTTTTGTTCTTAGCATAGCTGTTGCAACTCGTTCTACTTGGAGTTGTTTCTCCAAAACTTGAGCAGAGAAAGACTTGGACTTGGGCTTCAAAACCCAGTATTTCGCAGGAAATAGTTTTTGGTGATATCTTTATCTTTCCCGGGTTTTGCCATTTCGAATTTCATATTAGCCTGACAAGTTTTGAGTTGTGTAAAGAGAAAAGTTATTACAGAGAAAAATGCAGATGGTAGATTTAATGTGTACGAACTACTTTTAATCATACAAGTTGGCATGCCTAACTATAATAAGGACCATCTATCTTGCCAGCATGCATAATTATTAAGGTATTATTAATGGGCTACCATGTTCGTAGTCCTTCGAAGAAACAACCTTTATTGCATTACGAGCAGAAAACAGTTCACACGTGCGCTCAGATTCAAATTTTCAGCATGCAGCCGATTTATGGTTTAATTGAAGTACACATCAGGATATTATTTTACACAAAATACAACAGTCACATGGAACATATCTAATTTTAGTACAACAACAAAATTTGCAATTATTAGAGACCACAAAATTTTGAACGAAATTTTGTGCAGTAATTAATTACAGCATTGGCATCAGCAGTCCACTTGACTGAACAACAGAATCAAAGTTTATTTAGACACCTTCAATTCCCAGACACATCACAACTGGCTTACCATGACAAGTGCATAGGAGATTCTTTATAACATTTTCTGTCAAAGTTTGCCTATTTTTCAATTCATGTATCTCTTGGCGTGTGTTGGCAATTATTTCATCAGCATCTTTGTTTTCCCGCCTAAATATATCAGCTGCCTCTTGGAGTGCATCCCCCAAATCTCTTTGTGCTGGATTAAGTTGACCAATAGATACCATGGGCCTATGCGAGCAATATGCACTCTCACTGCTGCTTTGTGAAACATCAATACTTGAGGCATTGGCCCTTGCTTCTGACTTTGTAGCTTTATTTGAAGCCTGAAATTTAGATAAAACAAGTTACAACATCATATAATGCAATAAAAGACCTCCAATTTCAAGAGCATCATTGAGCTGATATAACATAGCAAGCAATCAAAAATAGAGCCTCGTACATCTATTTCTTCTGGAACGGTTGGTGTACTGGATTCAGTGGACCAATGAGAGCACGTGCCACTGTCACTGTTGCTCTGTGAAATGACCGCAACACTTGATAAATGGGTTGTCCCTACTGACATTACAGCTTTGTTTGCAGGCTGAAACTAAGAAAAACAAGTTAACATGCAATACAATAGAAGGCAAACAAACAACACCGTTGACATAATTTTGAAAGAACCATGGGCAGATATAACAAAGAAACCAGTTAAACCACATGTCTCGTAGAACAAACCAAACTAGATCATGGCGATGATGTATACAATGAACCAAGTAACTAGACATCATGTGCCCAATAACGAAGCCAGGTCACTGCACAGAAGAAATCTAGCAAATAGGCAAATACAGTCAAATGATGTGCATGTTGGATTGGATACAATTAGGAAAATAATGTATGATTGATTTAAGCATGACACAGATAGTGCCTTCGACATCGTAGAAGGTCAATGCAACAATTAATTGTATGGCTTGTATGAAGTGCCATAACATTTAAATTAAGCATAACGAGGCATTGCTTAATCTGAGAACTGAGTGCTAGCTCAGTGGCAAGGCTTGCGAGTGCGCAGCCAGCCCACCCGGGTTCGAGTCCCAATGGGACCGAATTAAACGGGGTGTTATCTAGAGCGTATAAATTCGCTGCTGGAGAGGTCTCATCATCTATCTCACAACGTATAGCCAAGGGAGGGAATCTTCCTACGTTGGTCAACGTTTCGGCAATGGTTAATCTTGAATTCATGATCAAACTCAAACAAAAAAGGTCAAATAACCAGTAGCACCATGTGCATCATGTATAATCTCTACTACTATAATGCACCAGTTTTGAAATTTGATTTTCATTCTCACTCCAAACTCCCGCCAGGCAAAGCAGAGTCCTTTCTAACCGTCCACTTCACCTCATCGGATGGTTGTCAGCAGATGGATTCGCTCCTGCTCACTTCCCGCTCAGTCTCCCACGCCTGTATTTTGGCAGCTTCTCGATCGTTCCCGACAACTCCACGAGCTGTAGTGCTTATGATGTTTTTAATTTCAAAATAGGGCTTGTTGCCGGCGGCCTGTGCTCCGCACACAATGCCCCTATCCATTTGCAAACTTGCAATCCTATCAGCTGCATCTCTCTCGCCGCTCATACTTCACAATCTCACTAAACCTCTATTTTCTCCGTTGCACCGTCCATTCGTTCTTCGAAGACCTTGTTGTTGTCAGCTCAGAGGGCTTGGTTGAGCTGAAGTGTCACCGCTACATCTCCTATACATCCAGATCGGCACCTTTTAGCTCTCTCCAGCGCCATACGCCGGTGTATACGTACGTATACAATCTGTATGTAGGCAAGCCTGCTGCCCTGTTCAGGACACGTTCTATTGCGGAAGGCCAACCCGCGGGAGGAAATCACATGGGAGTCTCTCCTTCTCTTTGTTAATTTTTCAAATGATGGTTGTGAATTTGCACAGTTCATTTACGTGGGATTGTTGCACGTGTGATGCATCTTGTTAGCACTGACATTAGAATCCGTTGGTTATCCTCTCTTCGGTATGGTGTTTGTCAATTTGCCACTCCAATTTCAATTATAGATCCTTGATGGTTTCGATATGTTTTGCCATAATAACTGTGTGCAGCTACTTCTTAACTTGCATAGTGCTTATATATATTTATGGTTTTCATCAAGAGAAAGATATAGTATATCTGTCAATCTGGGGTTAAGTATTAATTTTTGCTACACAAGCAATTAACACGGTTTTTAAAAAAGTAATTAACACAGTTGCTTCTTTTTTCTTTCTTTCTTTCTTGTGTGTCCCTGATACGTCTCCGACGTATCGATAATTTCTTATGTTCCATGCCACATTATTGATGATATCTACATGTTTTATGCATACTTTATGTCATATTTATGCATTTTCTGGAACTAACCTATTAACGAGATGCCGAAGAGCTAGTTGCTGTTTTCTGCTGTTTTTGGTTTCAGAAATCCTAGTAAGGAAATATTCTCGGAATTGGACGAAATCAACGCCCAGGGGCCTATTTTCACACGAAGCTTCCAGAAGACCGGAGAGCTAACGAAGTGGGGCCACGAGGTGGCCAGACCACAGGGCGGCGCGGCCCAGGTCTTGGCCGCGCCAACCTGTCTTCTAGGCCCCTCGTGTGGCCCCCTGACCTGCCCTTCCGCCTACAAATAGCCTTTGTCGCAAAACCCCCAGTACCGAGAGCCACGATACGGAAAATCTTCCAGAGACGCCGCCGCTGCCAATCCCATCTCGGGGGATTCAGAAGATCGCCTCCGGCACCCTGCCGGAGAGGGGATTCATCTCCCGGAGGACTCTACGCCGCCATGGTCGCCTCCGGAGTGATGAGTGAGTAGTTCACCCCTGGACTATGGGTCCATAGCAGTAGCTAGATGGTTGTCTTCTCCTTATGTGCTTCATTGTCGGATCTTGTGAGTTGCCGAACATGATCAAGATCATCTATCTGTAATGCTATATGTTGTGTTTGTTGGGATCCGATGGATAGAGAATACTATGTTATGTTGATTATCAATTTATATCTATGTGTTGTTTATGATCTTGCATGCTCTCCGTTATTAGTAGAGGCTCTGGCCAAGTTTTTGCTAGTAACTCCAAGAGGGGGTATTTATGCTCGATAGTGGGTTCATGTCTCCGTGAATCTGGGGGAGTGACAGAAACCTCTAAGGTTATGGATGTACTGTTGCCACTAGGGATAAAACATTGATGCTATGTCCGAGGATGTAGTTATTGATTACATTACGCACCATACTTAATGCAATTGTATGTTTTTTTCAACTTAATACTGGAAGGGGTTCGGATGATAACCTGAAGGTGGACTTTTTAGGCATAGATGCATGCTGGATAGCGGTCTATGTACTTTGTCGTAATGCCCAATTAAATCTCACAATACTCATCATATCATGTATGTGCATGGTCATGCCCTCTCTATTTGTCAATTGCCCAACTGTAATTTGTTCACCCAACATGCTATTTATCTTATGGGAGAGACACCTCTAGTGAACTGTGGACCCCAGTCCATTCTTTACATCTGAAATACAATCTACTACAATTGTTCTACTGTTCTCAGCAAACAATCATCATCCACACTATACATCTAATCCTTTGTTACAGCAAGCCGGTGAGATTGACACCCTCACTGTTTCGTTGGGGCAAAGTACTTTGGTTGTGTTGTGCAGGTTCCACGTTGGCGCCGGAATCCCTGGTGTTGCGCCGCACTACATCTCGCCGCCATCAACCTTCAACGTTCTTCTTGGCTCCTACTGGTTCGATTAAACCTTGGTTTCATACTGAGGGAAAACTTGCCACTGTACGCATCACACCTTCCTCTTGGGGTTCCCAACGGTCGCGTGCTGTACGCGTATCAAGACTGTTTTCTGGCGCCGTTGCCGGGGAGATCAAGACACGCTGCAAGGGGAGTCTCCACAATCCAATCTCTTTACTTTGTTTTTGTCTTGCTTTACTTTATTTACTACTTTGTTTGCTGCACTAAATCAAAATACAAAAAAAATAGTTGCTAGTTTTACTTTATTTGCTGTCTTGTTTGCTATATCAAAAACACACAAAAATTAGTTACTCGCATTTACTTTATCTAGTTTGCTTTGTTTACCATTGCTAAAATGGGTACTCCTGAAAATACTAAGTTGTGTGACTTCACAACCACAAATAATAATGATTTCTTATGCACACCTATTGCTCCACCTGCTACTACAGCAGAATTCTTTGAAATTAAACCTGCTTTACTAAATCTTGTTATGCGAGAGCAATTTTCTTGTGTTAGTTCTGATGATGCTGCTGCCCATCTTAATAATTTTGTTGAACTATGTGAAATGCAAAAGTATAAATATGTAGATGGTGACATTATAAAATTAAAATTGTTCCCTTTCTCATTAAGAGGAAGAGCTAAAGATTGGTTGCTATCTCTGCCTAAGAATAGTATTGATTCATGGACTAAATGCAAGGATGCTTTTATTGGTACATATTATCCCCCTGCTAAAATTATATCTTTGAGGAGTAGCATAATGAATTTTAAACAATTGGATAATGAGCATGTTGCACAAGCATGGGAAAGAATGAAATCTTTGGTTAAAAATTGCCCAACCCATGGACTGACTACTTGGATGATCATCCAAACCTTTTATGCAGGACTGAATTTTTCTTCACGGAACCTATTGGATTCAGCTGCTGGAGGTACCTTTATGTCCATCACTCTTGGTGAAGCAACAAAGCTTCTTGATAATATGATGATTAATTACTCTGAATGGCACACGGAAAGAACTCCACAAGGTAAGAAGGTAAATTCTGTCGAAGAAACCTCCTCCTTGAGTGATAAGATTGATGCTATTATGTCTATGCTTGTGAATGATAGGACAAATATTGATCCTAATAATGTTCGTTTAGCTTCATTGGTTGCCCAAGAAGAACATGTTGATGTAAATTTCATTAAAAATAATAATTTCAACAACAATGCTTACCGGAACAATTCTAGTAACAACTATAGGCCATATCCTTATAATAATGGCAACGGCTATGGTAATTCTTATGGGAATTCTTACAACAATAATAGTAACACACCCCCTCGACTTGAAGCCATGCTTAAGGAATTTATTAGTACACAAACTGCTTTTAACAAATCTGTTGAAGAAAAGCTTGGGAAAATTGATATACTTGCTTCTAAAGTCGATAGTCTTGCTGCTGATGTTGATCTTTTGAAATCGAAAGTTATGCCTCATGAAAATCATAATAATAAAATTGTTACTAAAGAAAATGCCATCCAAGTTAGAATTAATGAGAATATAAGATTGATGGCCGAATTGCGTGCTAGGTGGGAAAGAGAAGAAAATGAAAAAGAAGATAATATAGCTAAAGTTTGGACTATTACCACCACTAGTAATGCTAATGCTACACATGTTGCTGCACCTCCTACTAATAATGGTAAAAGAATTGGTGTTAGCAATGTTTCCACTTCTAATGCAAAGCGCGAAAAACTGCCTGAAACTGCTAAAACTGCTGAAACTGTCTGTGATAAAACTGCTGAATTTTTTTCCAACATTGGGGATGATGATCCCATTGCTTTAGATTATAATGGTTTGGATTTTGATGATTGTCATATCTATGATGTTATAAAGTTCTTACAAAAACTTGCTAAGAGTCCTAATGCTAGTGCTATAAACTTGGCTTTCACGAAACATATTACAAATGCTCTCATAAAAGCTAGAGAAGAGAAACTAGAACGCGAAGCTTCTATTCCTAGGAAGCTAGAGGATGGTTGGGAGCCCATCATTAAGATGAAGGTCAATGACTTTGATTGTAATGCTTTATGTGATCTTGGTGCAAGTATTTCCGTTATGCCTAAGAAAATCTATAACATGCTTGACTTGCCACCATTGAAAAATTGTTATTTGGATGTTAATCTTGCTGATCATTCTACAAAGAAACCTTTGGGGAAAGTTGATAATGTTCGCATTACCGTTAACAATAACCTTGTCCTCGTTGATTTTGTTGTCTTGGATATTGAATGCAATGCATCTTGTCCCATTATATTGGGAATACCTTTTCTTCGAACTCTTGGTGCTATCATTGATATGAAGGAAGGTAATATTAAATATCAATTTCCTCTCAAGAAAGGTATGGAACACTTCCCTAGAAAGAGAATGAAGTTACCTTTTGATTCTATTATTAGAAAAAATTATGTTGTTGACACTTCGTCTCTTGATAACACTTGATACACACTTTCTGCGCCTAGCTAAAAGGCGTTAAAGAAAAGCGCTTATGGGAGACAACCCATGTTTTTACTACATTACTTTGTTTTATATTTGAGTCTTGGAAGTTGTTTAATACTGTAGCAACCTCTCCTTATCTTAGTTTTGTGCATTGTTGTGCCAAGTAAAGTCGTTGATAGTAAGGTTCATACTAGATTTGGATTACTGCGCAGAAACAGATTTCTTTGCTGTCAAGAATCTGGGCAAAATTCTCTGTAGGTAACTCAGAAAATTATTCCAATTTATGTGAGTGATCCTCAGATATGTACGCAACATTCATTCAATTTTAGCATTTTCATTTGAGCAAGTATGGTACCTCAATAAAATTCGGCTTTACGAACTGTTCTGTTTTGACAGATTCTGCCTTTTATTTCGTATTGCCTGTTTTGATATGTTCGATGGATTTTTCGATTCCATTGACTTTCAGTAGCTTTGTGCAATGTCCAGAAGTGTTAAGAATGATTATTTCACCTCTGAACATGTAAATTTTGATTGTGCACTAACCCTCTAATGAGTTGTTTTGAGTTTGGTGTGGAGGAAGTTTTCAAGGATCAAGAGAGGGAGATGATACAACATGATCAAGGAGAGTGAAAGCTCTAAGCTTGGGGATGCCCCGGTGGTTCACCCCTGCATATATCAAGAAGACTCAAGCGTCTAAGCTTGGGGATGCCCAAGGCATCCCCTTCTTCATCGACAACATTATCAGGTTCCTCCCCTGAAACTATATTTTTATTTCATCACATCTTATGTGCTTTGCTTGGAGTGTCGGTTTGTTTTTGTTTTTGTTTTGTTTGAATAAAATGGATCCTAGCATTCTTTGTGTGGGAGAGAGACACGCTCCGCTGTTGCATATGGACAAATATGTCCTTAGGTTTTACTCATAGTATTCATGGCGAAGTTTCTTCTTCGTTAAATCGTTATATGGTTGGAATTGGAAAATGATACATGTAGTAATTGCTAAAATGTCTTGGATAACGTGATACTTGGCAATTGTTGTGCTCATGTTTAAGCTCTTGCATCATATACTTTGCACCTATTAATGAAGAAATACATAGAGCATGCTAAAATTTGGTTTGCATAATTGGTCTCTCTAAGGTCTAGATAATTTCTAGTATTTAGTTTGAACAACAAGGAAGACGGTGTAGAGTCTTATAATGTTTACAATAGGTCTTTTATGTGAGTTTTGCTGCACCGCTTCATCCTTGTGTTTGTTTCAAATAAACCTTGCTAGCCTAAGCCTTGTATCGAGAGGGAATACTTCTCATGCATCCAAAATACTTGAGCCAACCACTATGCCATTTGTGTCCACCATACCTACATACTACATGGTATTTCTCCGCCATTCCAAAGTAAATTGCTTGAGTGCTACCTTTAAATTTCTATCCTCTACCTTTACAATATATAGCTCATGGGACAAATAGCCTAAAAACTATTGTGGTATTGAATATGTACTTATGCACTTTATCTCTTATTAAGTTGCTTGTTGTGCGATAACCATGTTCCTGGGGATGCCATCAACTACCCTTTGTTGAATATCATGTGAGTTGCTATGCATGTTCGTCTTGTCTGAAGTATGGGAGATTTACCACCAAAATGGTTAGAGCATTGCATAATGTTAGAGAAGAACATTGGGCCGCTAACTCAAGCCATTATCCATGGTGGAAGTTTCAGTTTTGGACATATATCCTCAATCTCATATGAGAAAATTAATTGTTGCTACATGCTTATGCATTAAAGAGGAGTCCATTATCTGTTGTCTATGTTGTCCCGGTATGGATGTCTAAGTTGAGAATAATCAATAGCGAGAAATCCGATGCGAGCTTTCTCCTTAGACCTTTGTACAGGCGGCATAGAGGTACCCCTTTGTGACACTTGGTTAAAACATGTGCATTGCGATGATAATCCAGGTAATCCGAGCTAATTAGGACAAGGTGCGGGCACTATTAGTATACTATGCATGAGGCTTGCAACTTGTAAGATATAATTTACATAACACATATGCTTTATTACTACCGTTGACAAAATTGTTTCTTGTTTTCAAAATCAAAGCTCTAGCACAAATATAGCAATCGATGCTTTCCTCTTTGAAGGACCATTCTTTTACTTTTATGTTGAGTCAGTTCACCTATCTCTCTCTACCTCAAGAAGCAAACACTTGTGTGAACTGTGCATTGATTCCTACATACTTGCATATTGCACTTGTTATATTACTTTACATTGACAATATCCATGAGATATACATGTTATAAGTTGAAAGCAACCGCTGAAACTTCATCTTCCTTTGTGTTGCTTCAATACCTTTACTATGAATTATTGCTTTATGAGTTAACTCTTATGCAAGACTTATTGATGCTTGTCTTGAAGTACTATTCATGAAAAGTCTTTGCTATATGATTCAGTTGTTTACTCATGTCATTTACATTGTTTGGATCGCTGCATTCATTACATATGCTTACAATAGTATGATCAAGGTTATGATGGCATGTCACTCCAGAAATTATCTTTGTTATCGTTTACCTGCTCGGGACGAGCAGAAACTAAGCTTGGGGATGCTGATACGTCTCCGACGTATCGATAATTTCTTATGTTCCATGCCACATTATTGAGGATATCTACATGTTGTATGCATACTTTATGTCATATTTATGCATTTTCTGGAACTAACCTATTAACGAGATGCCGAAGAGCCAGTTGCTGTTTTCTGCTGTTTTTGGTTTCAGAAATCCTAGTAAGGAAATATTCTCGGAATTGGACGAAATCAACGCCCAGGGGCCTATTTTCACACGAAGCTTCCAGAAGACCGGAGAGCTAATGAAGTGGGGCCACGAGGTGGCCAGACCACAGGGCGGCGCGGCCCAGGTCTTGGCCACGCCGACCTGTCTTCTGGGCCCCTCGTGTGGCCCCCTGACCTGCCCTTCCGCCTACAAATAGCCTTTGTCGCGAAACCCCCAGTACCGAGAGCCACGATACGGAAAACCTTCCAGAGACGCTGCCGCCGCCAATCCCATCTCGGGGGATTCAGGAGATCGCCTCCGGCACCCTGCCAGAGAGGGGATTCATCTCCCGGAGGACCCTACGCCGCCATGGTCGCCTCCGGAGTGATGAGTGAGTAGTTCACCCCTGGACTATGGGTCCATAGCAGTAGCTAGATGGTTGTCTTCTCCTTATGTGCTTCATTGTCGGATCTTGTGAGCTGCCGAACATGATCAATATCATCTATCTGTAATGCTATATGTTGTGTTTGTTGGGATCCGATGGATAGAGAATACTATGTTATGTTGATTATCAATTTATATCTATGTGTTGTTTATGATCTTGCATGCTCTCCGTTATTAGTAGAGGCTCTGGCCAAGTTTTTGCTAGTAACTCCAAGAGGGGGTATTTATGCTCGGTAGTGGGTTCATGTCTCCGTGAATCTGGGGGAGTGATAGAAACCTCTAAGTTTATGGATGTACTGTTGCCACTAGGGATAAAACATTGATGCTATATCCGAGGATGTAGTTATTGATTACATTACACACCATACTTAATGCAATTGTCTGTTGTTTTCAACTTAATACTGGAAGGGGTTCGGATGATAACCTGAAGGTGGACTTTTTAGGCATAGATGCATGCTGGATAGCGGTCTATGTACTTTGTCGTAATGCCCAATTAAATCTCACAATACTCATCATATCATGTATGTGCATGGTCATGCCCTCTCTATTTGTCAATTGCCCAACTATAATTTGTTCACCCAACATGCTATTTATCTTATGGGAGAGACACCTGTAGTGAACTGTGGACCCCGTTCCATTCTTTACATCTGAAATACAATCTACTGCAATTGTTCTACTGTTCTCTGCAAACAATCATCATCCACACTATATATCTAATCCTTTGTTACAGCAAGCCGGTGAGATTGACACCCTCACTGTTTCGTTGGGGCAAAGTACTTTGGTTGTGTTGTGCAGGTTCCACGTTGGCGCCGGAATCCCTGGTGTTGCGCCGCACTACATCTCGCCGCCATCAACCTTCAACGTGCTTCTTGGCTCCTACTGGTTCGATTAAACCTTGGTTTCATACTGAGGGAAAACTTGCCGCTGTACGCATCACACCTTCCTCTTGGGGTTACCAACGGTCGCGTGCTGTACGCGTATCAGTCCCCAGTGTCGACATTGCAGACTGAAATAATCATCATTTAGGTCAACTAAGTTGAGCAATATCAATGGATCCTTCTCAATGTAAATGTGACTGTGACCAGTTACGTACATACATGCATATGACACCACATCAAACAGAAATTTATTTGCAAAGGAATGGCGAGTACAAACGAATGAAGCGAGATGTCAGTACAAGTAGTGGCAATAGCACTAGTAGGAAAAGCCTCATCAGTGGCACACCAAAAAAACATTCTCTGGCGCATGGGTGGTGCGCCACAGAATTCTCGCCACAAAAATAAGGATTCTGTGGCGCACCTACCCATGCGCCACTGAAAGTCTTGTTTCTGTGGCGCACCGGGCGGTGGTGCGCCACAGAAACAGAAAGTCTTATTTCTGTGGCGCACCACCGCCGGTGCGCCACAATTTTTTAAAAAAAATTCAAAAAAAGTGGCGGTCAGATCTAGATCTAGATCTGGGGCCGCCGAATTTTTTTATTTTTCTGGAAGATCGCCGGAGGTGGGTGGTTGGTTGCGTGGGTGGGGTGGGTGGGTGGGTGGGTGGAGGATGAGGCCGGCCGGAGGAGGAGGTGGTGGTGGAATAGGAGGAGGTGGAGGTGGTGGTGGTGGTAGTAGAGGAGGAGGAGGTGGTGGTGGTGGTGGTTGTTGTTGTCGCCGGAGGAGGAGGAGAAGGTGGTTGTTGTGGAGGAGGTGGTCGCCGGAGGAGGTGTTGGTCGTGGTCGCCGGAGTTGGTCGCCGGAGTTGGTCGCTGGAGTTGGTCGCCGGTGGAGGAGAGGAGAAGTGGAGAAGTGGAGGAGAGGAAGAGAAGAGGAGAGGAGGAGAAGTGGAGAAGGGGAGAAGTGGAGAAGTGGAGAAGTGGAGAAGGGGAGAAGTGGAGAAGGGGAGAAATGGAGGAGAGAAGAAGTGGGCGCCAGAAATTTCAAATTTTGAATGTTAAATCTGTGGCGCATGGGCACTTGGTGCGCCACAGAATTTTTTTTTTTGTAGCAAAAAATCTTTAACTGCCCGTAACTTCTTACTCTTTTGGAATTTGGAGATTCTAAAAATTTGATATATTATGCATTTTTTTTTGAGTTCGTATGCAACCAGAAATCCAGTTTGATGATTGATGACCCACAAGTATAGGGGGTGTATCGTAGTATTTTCGATAAGTAAGAATGTCGATCCCAACGACGAGCAGAAGGTGTTGACAAGCAGTTTCGATGAAGGATTCACTGTAAATTCTCACAGACAAGTATTCAGGGGGTTTTGATGTAACAGTTCAATAAAGTACGAGTAAGTAAAGTGTGAGAGTAACAATTGCAGCGAGTGGCCCAATCCTTTTTAGCACAAAGGACAAGCCGGTTTGTTTACTTATAATGACCAAACGTTCTCGAGGACACACGGGATTTTAGTCTAGTGCTTTCGCTACATACGGCTAAATAATCTTCATTGTTATGATAAGTGTTGTGTGGGTGAACCTATGCTAATGTACCGCCCTTCCTAGGACTAATACATACTTGTGATTATACCCCTTGCAAGCATCCGCAACTACAAGAAAGTAATTAAGAATAAATCTAACCACAGCCTTAAACTCTGAGATCCTGCTATCCCTCCTGCATCGATATACCAACGGGGGTTTAGGTTTCTGTCACTCCGGCAACCCCGCAATTGGCAAACGAGTACAAGATGCATTCCCCTAGGCCCATAAATGGTGAAATGTCAAGTAGTCGACTTTCACATGACACCACTAGAAGAATAACACCACAACTTAAATATCATACCATTGAATATTACTCAACCATAGTTCACTACTAACATTTAGACTTCACCCATGTCCTCAAGAACTAAACGAACTACTCACGAGACATCATATGGAACATGATCAGAGGTGATATGATGATGAATAACAATCTGAACATAAACTTGGTTCAATGGTTTCACTCAATAGCATCAACAACAAGTAGAGATCGATACCGGGAGAGTTTCCACTATCAAACAATCAAGATCAAACCCAAATTGCTACGGCGGTGACGGTGTCCAGCAGTGGAGACGGCGGTGATGATGGTGGAGATGATGATGATGGTGATGGAGATGATGTCCAGCTCGATGAAGGTGACGATGGCGTCGATTTCCCCGTCCCGGAGGGAATTTCCCCGGCGGATTCCTGCCCGCCGGAGAGCTCTTTTCTCTCTGGTGTTCTCCGCCCCGCAGAGGCGGCTGTAACTCTTCGCGAGGTACCCTCTGTGGCTTAGGTTTTCGGGACGAAGGGTTTCGCAAAGAAAAGGAGGCGAAAGGGGCTGTGGGGTCCCCACACCACATGGTGGCGCGGCCAGGCCATGGGCCGCACCGCCCTATGGTGTGGGCCCACCCTGGGTCCAGCTGGCTCCTCCTTCTGGCTTCCTTCGTCATCTTGAAAAATAGGAGTTTTGGTATAATTTCCTTCCACAGTTGATCTTCCGAAATATTGCGTTCTGACGGTGCTTTTTCCAGCAGAATCCTGGCTCCGGTGCTTGATCCTCCAATAATGATGAAACATGCAAAATAGATGAAATAACATAAGTATTGTGTCCCAATATGAAATATATCAATGAATAACAGCAAATTATGATATAAAATAGTGATGCAAATTGGACGTATCAACTCCCCTCAAGCTTAGACTTCGCTTGTCCCCAAGCAAAACTGAGCTCGGTAAACATGACCACATGTTTATGGAGTGAAGAGTCGATAAATAAAATACGGGCAAGAAGCATCATATTCATTCGCACAAGACATTATAGTAGACAACTTCCTCATATAACTCAACTTGAAACAAGTATAAGGTAATCACAAATAAAGGTGCATAAGAAATCATAATTGGTGATGGCAAACTTCGTTCTTGGTCAGAGAACAATTAACAGATTATACTTATCTCATTGAGCAGCGCTCTCATGTTAAAGTTTATAAGGCACAACTTGCATACTCAATCATAATGGTCTCTTCATGATCATTGATAACTTGCAAAGCTATATTCATTCAGATAAAACTTGTACTAAACAAGGAAGAATAAAAGACATGATGAAGCAAATCACAATATAATGGTTTGATCACAACTACTCAAATGCTTGCTTGAGATGGAGGGAAATAGGTTCTTGACTCAACATAAAGTAAAAGACAGGCCCTTCGCAGAGGGAAGCAGGGATTAAATCATGTGCTAGAGCTTTTTCAGTTTTGAAATCATATAAAGAGAATAAAAGTAACATTTTTGAGAGGTGTTTGTTGTTGTCAACGACTGGTAGCGGGTACTCTAACCCCCTTGCCAGACAACCTTCAAAGAGCAGCTCCCATATTATTTTCATTTTATGTGGCACTCCTTCCAACCTTTCTTTCACAAACCATGGCTAACCGAATCCTCGGGTGCCTGCCAACAATCTCATACCATGAAGGAGTGCCTTTTTATTTTAGTTTTATTATGATGATGACACTCCCCCAACCTTTGCTTATACAAGCCATGGCTAACCGAATCCTTCGGGTGCCGTCCATCAATCACATACCATGGAGGAGTGTCTATTTAGTTTAATTAATTTGGGACTGGGAATCCCATTGCCAGCTCTTTTTGCAAAATTATTGGATAAGCGGATGAAGCCACTAGTCCATTGGTGAAAGTTGCCCAACAAGATTGAAAGATAAAACACCACATACTTCCTCATGAGCTATAAAACATTGACACAAATAAGAGATACTAAGTTTTGAATTGTTTAAAGGTAGCACATGAAGTATTTACTTGGAATGGCAGAAAATACCATGTAGTAGGTAGGTATGGTGGACACAAATGACATAGGTTTGGGCTAAGGTTTGGATGCACGAGAAGCATTCCCTCTCAGTACGGGGTTTTGGCTAGCAAGGTTAATTAGCAAGCATAAGAGTTGAGGGAAACAAACAAATATACATGTGATAGAAACAATCATGCATCTTCCTTGTAAGCACAAACAATTTTAACTCCAGAATAATAAGCTATGAGCTAACAAGAAAGAAAGACAATGAAACAACTACATGTATTTCTCTTTTCTACTAAAACCTCAAAGTGTTGTTGCTATTGACCAATGCTAAGTTTGCCAAAACCAAATAGATTTATTCAATGCTCCCAAAGTGACACCAATACTAATGACAAGGTAAATCATATAATAGAGATTGCAAACTAAAATAACATGTGCAATATGTAAATGATAAAACTTCTCATTAATATTCCATAATGATAACTCACACCAAGGGATACATAGATAACCAACTAAAGGAGAGATACTTCCAAACTGCAACCCATCTTATACGATAACTTCCCTACTCATGATATGACACTACTTGACAACAAAAAGTAAAAGGTAGTGATGATGTGATACCGCGGCACTCCCCCAAGCTTGGAACAAACCAAGGGGATGCCAATACCGATGATGAATTACTCCTTTGGCGATGGTGGTGATGAACTCCCGTCATCAAGCTTCCAAGGAAGAGGCTCTCCATCAAGAAACAACATCTTGGTCTCGGGAATCCTGAAACTAGCAGCACGGCTTATGTATTTAAACCTGTTTTCATACTCACAGTTCTGATTCTGAACGTCATAGAGTTGTGCTTGGAGCTTATTGGTGGTGTCGTGAAGTGAGAGGATGTCGCTCCAAAGCTTTGCAGTTTCCTTCTCATGTTCAGCAATGAGTTCAAACACAATCCTGTGGAAGATATCCACCTCACGCTCAGCCATCTTCTTGTATTTGAAAACCTCTTGTTCTAGCTTCTCCATCCTGTCTTCCAAGCTTCCTTCTCCTTTAGGACCCTGGACCTCCTTGACCTGCAGTTCTCCTTCAACAAGCAGCAACTCCTTGGGGTGCATCCTCAGCTCCTCCATGTACAAGTTGCCTACATCCTTCCAGGAGCTGTCCTTCGGAGTTTCCGACAAAGACATAATGGCTCTAGATCCGAAGCAAATCCTGGCAGAAACAGCTCGAAACAAAACACGTCGAGAAAACGATATACAGACCTCCAGGGGTCCGGGGGATTATATAGCAAAAATTTTCACGACAAAAGGAAAGTACCAGATCGAACCAGAGTCGGAAAGGGGCGACGAGGCGGCCAGACCATAGGTCGGCGCGGGCCCAGGTCAGGCCGCGCCGGCCTATGGTGGCACACCCTCGTGCGTCCTTTCCACTCCGTTTCGAACTCGTAATTTTTCATATTTTCCAAAAACAGCAAAAATATTGTTCGGAAAGTAAATTGCGTACTTTTCATTACGATCTTGTTACCTATTCAAAGTTGAGTTACGCGATTTGTCAATTTGCCCTTTGATGAAAGCCTTCGGTGTTTCCACTTGAATAATATCAACATCAACATTATAGGAATCACCTGAGATATAATGCTTGAGTCTTTGTCCATTCACCACTTGCGTAGCATTGCCTTGGAGAGAGCTAATTTTGATTGCTCCTGAACGATACACCTCCTCGACAACATATGGTCCTTCCCATTTCGAGAGTAATTTCCCTGCAAAGAATCTGAGACGAGACCGATACAATAGGACTTTATCCCCAATATTAAATTCTCTTTTGATAATCCTTCTATCATGCCATTTTTTAACTTTCTCTTTAAAGAGTTTAGCATTTTCATAAGCTTCACTTCTCCATTCATCTAGAGAACTCAATTGCAACAACCTCTTATCACCGGCAAGTTTAGGATCTTTATTTAATTCTCTAACAGCCCAATAAGCTTTGTGCTCTAGTTCTAAAGGTAAATGACAAGCTTTCCCATAAACCATTTTATAAGGTGACATTCCCATGGGATTTTTATAAGCAGTTCTATAAGCCCATAGTGCATCCTTCAATTTACTAGACCAATTCTTTCTAGTTTTATTAACAGTCTTTCCCAAAATAGACTTAATCTCTCTATTTGATAATTCTACTTGCCCACTAGTTTGAGGATGATAAGCGGAAGCAATTCTATGATTAATACCATACTTAGCAAGAGTTTTTCTAAAACCTCCATGAATAAAATGAGAACCTCCATCAGTCATAATATATCTAGGCACTCCAAATCTAGGAAAAATAATGTCTAAAAGCATTCTTAAAGAGGTCTCACCATCAGCACTTTTTGTAGGTATTGCTTCCACCCATTTAGTAACATAATCAACAGCAACAAGTATGTGAGTGTTACCTTCTGAAGACGGAAAAGGTCCCATGAAGTCAAATCCCCAACAATCAAACGGTTCAATAACAAGAGTATAATTCATAGGCATTTCATTACGTCTGGAGATATTACCAACCCTTTGGCATTCATCACAAGATAAAATAAACTTTCTCGCATCCTTGAAGAGAGTTGGCCAATAAAAACCTGATTGTAGAACCTTTTGCGCGGTTCTTTCTCCGGCGTGATGTCCTCCATAAGCACTACCATGACATTTACTCAATATCTCTTGTTGTTCATATTCGGGAACACATCTTCGCATAATACCATCCACTCCTTCTTTGTATATGTGTGGGTCATCCCAGAAATAATGCCTCAAGTCATAAAAGAATTTCCTCCTTTGCTGAGCTGAAAAGGTTGGAGGCAAGTACTTGGAAACAATAAAGTTAGCATAATCAGCATACCAAGGACTGTCTCGCGAGCTCACCTTTATTACAGCCAATTGTTCATTTGGAAAACTATCATTAACAGGAACAGGATCATAAGCAATATTTTCCAATCTAGACAAATTATCAGCAACAGGATTATCAGCACCTTTCCTATCTACAATATGTAAATCAAATTATTGCAACAGAATCACCCATCTAATAAGCCTCGGCTTAGCATCTTTCTTTGTCATAAGGTATCTAATTGCAGCATGATCAGTATGAATCGTAACTTTTGAATCAACAATATAAGATCTAAATTTATCGCAAGCAAAGACTACAGCTAATAATTCTTTTTCAGTTGTAGCATAATTTCTTTGAGCAGCATCAAGAGTTTTACTAGCATAATGAATAACATTCAGTTTTTTATCTACTCGCTGTCCAAGAACAGCGCCTACAGCAAAATCACTAGCATCACACATAATTTCAAATGGTAAGTTCCAATCAGGAGGTTCAACTATAGGAGCAGTTGTTAAGGCTTTCTTTAGAGTTTCAAAAGCTTCCTTACAATCGTCATCAAAAACAAAAGGTACGTCTTTTTGAAGAAGATTAGTAAGAGGCTTTGAAATCTTGGAGAAATCTTTAATAAATCTCCTATAAAACCCAGCATGACCAAGGACACTACGAATACCTTTAACATCCCTCGGATAGGGCATCTTCTCAATTGCTTCAACTTTAGCTCTATCAACTTCAATACCTCTCTCAGAAATTTTATGTCCCAATACAATTCCTTCATTAACCATAGAGTGGCATTTCTCCCAATTAAGAACAAGGATAGTTTCTTCACATCTCTGCAAAACTTTATCAAGGTTTCGCAAGCAACTATCAAAAGAATTCCCATAGACGGAAAAATCATCCATGAATACCTCTACAATACTCTCACAAAAACCATGAAAAATAGCAGACATGCATCTTTGAAAAGTAGCAGGAGCATTACATAAACCAAAAGGCATACGTCTATAAGCATAAGTTCCATAGGGACAAGTAAAAGTGGTTTTCTCTTGATCTTTAGCTTTAACAGCAATTTGTGAAAACCCAGAATAACCATCAAGAAAACAAAAATGAGTATTTTTAGACAATATTTCTAGCATTTGATCAATAAATGGTAAAGGGTAATGATCTTTCTTAGTAACTTTATTAACTTTTCGAAAATCAATGCACATTCTATACCCTACAACTACTCTTTGAGGGATGAGCTCATCATTATCATTAGGCACAACAGTCATTCCTCCTTTCTTGGGAACGCAATGCACAGGACTAACCCATCTACTATCAGCAATAGGATATATAATACCAGCTTCAAGATGTCTTAATACCTCATTCCTTACCACTTCCTTCATCTTCGGAATTAGACGACGCTGATGTTCAACAACAGGCTTTGCATCATCTTCCATATTAATAGCATGTTGGCAAATAGAAGGAGAAATCCCTTTCAAATCATCAAGAGTATAGCCAATAGCTCGTCGGTGCTTCTTCAATATTTCCAATAACCTTTCTTCCTCAATCTCTGAAAGCTTAGAACTAATAATAACATGATATATTTTCTTATCATCAATATGAGCATATTTAAGATTATCAGGCAAAGGCTTTAAATCAAAAACATGATCTTCCTTTGGTGGCGGTGTTGTGCCCAAATCTTCCACCGGTAAATCATGCTTGAGAATAGGTTGACGAAGAAAAATTTCCTCAAGCTCATCTCTTTCTTTCCTAAAAACTTCACTCTCGCTATCCTCCAAATGTTGCTGCAAAGGATTGTTAGGAACAAGAAAAATAGATGCACATTGCTCCATTTTAAAATCATCACTAGGCAAATCAGCTTTATAAGGAGTTTTGGTAAATTTAGAGAAGTTAAACTCATAAGATTCACCAGCAAATTTAGTCAAAATTTTCTCTTTCTTGCAGTCTATAATAGCTCCACAAGTATTTAGAAAAGGTCTACCAAAAATAATAGGACAATAATCACTAGCAGCAGAACCAAGTACCAAAAAGTCAGCAGGATATTTAATCTTACCGCATAAAACTTCCACATCTCGAACAATACCAATTGGACAAATAGTTTCTCTATTAGCCAGCTGAATAACCACATCAATATCTTCAAGTTCACAAGAATCAATTTCGTGCATAATCTCCGTGTAAAGCTCATAAGGAATAGCACTAACGCTTGCACCAATATCACATAAACCATAATAGCAATGATCACCAATTCTAACAGATAGCATAGGAACACTAACTTGTTTGGGTTTATTAGGATGTGAAACAATATTAGAAGCATCTTCACAGAAAATAATATGACCATCCTCCACATTTTCAGTCACAAGATCTTTAACTATTGCAACAGCAGGTTCAACTTTTATTTGTTCTTCAGGTTCTACAGGTTTCTTTTCACTTTTATGAACCGCACTATTTATAACAGAGTACTCCTTCATTTTAGCAGGGAAAGGAGTTTTTTCAATATAAGCTTCAGGAATAACATGATCAGCAGTTTCAACTACAACGCATTTATTAATAGATGAATCAATTTTATCTTTATAAGGTTCATGATACTTATCAAAATTCTTCTTTGGCAATTCATAATGAGAGGCAAAAGCTTTATAAAGATTTGCAGCAACTTGAGAATCAAGACCATATGTAGCACTCATATTATGAAATTTATCAGTATCCATAAAAGCTTCAATGCATTTATAATCATAAATTATACCTGATTCTCTATCCTTTTCGTTCTCCCAACCTTCAGTATTTTCTTGGATCCGATCAAGAAGGTCCCATTTAAACTCTTCTTTGTTGCGTGTAAATGATCCAGAACAAGAAGTATCCAGCAAGGTCTTGTCTTGAAAAGAAAGTCTTGAATAGAAATTATCAATAATAACATTACCAGGAAGCTCATGAATGGGGCATTTGAGCATTAAAGACTTCAATCTCCCCCAAGCTTGGGCAATACTCTCTCCATCATGAGGCCAAAAATTATATATGCGATTCCGATCCTTGTGAATTTCACTTGGAGGATAGAACTTAGAATAAAACCGGGGCACAATATCATTCCATTCAAGAGAGTCCCCATTATCCAGTAATTTATACCAATGCGCCGCTTTACCCGACAGCGATAAAGAGAATAATTTCTTCCTCACTTCATCCATAGCAATACCTGCACACTTGAATAAACCGCATAATTCATGTAAGAACAATAAATGATCTCCAGGGTGGACAGTTCCATCCCCTTCATAGCGGTTATCCATAACACGTTCAATAATTTTCATAGGTATTTTATATGGTATCACTTCCTCACCTGGCGCCTCATCCACTACCGTTGCAGTAGTAGTAGATTTCCCAAATAAAAATTGAAGAGAAGATCTCTCCATAATGACTTATAGCAGCAGGCAGAAATAAAATCAGCACAAACAGTAAAGGTTTTCCTTACCAATTCCACTTACCAATAGCGCTTCACTCCCCGGCAACGGCGCCAGAAAATAGTCTTGATGACCCACAAGTATAGGGGGTGTATCGTAGTATTTTCGATAAGTAAGAATGTCGATCCCAACGAGGAGCAGAAGGTGTTGACAAGCAGTTTCGATGAAGGATTCACTGTAAATTCTCACAGACAAGTATTCAGGGGGTTTTGATGTAACAGTTGAATAAAGTACGAGTAATTAAAGTGTGAGAGTAACAATTGCAGCGAGTGGCCCAATCCTTTTTAGCACAAAGGACAAGCCGGTTTGTTTACTTATAATGACCAAACGTTCTCGAGGACACACGGGATTTTAGTCTAGTGCTTTCGCTACATACGGCTAAATAATCTTCATTGTTATGATAAGTGTTGTGTGGGTGAACCTATGCTAATGTACCGCCCTTCCTAGGACTAATACATACTTGTGATTATACCCCTTGCAAGCATCCGCAACTACAAGAAAGTAATTAAGAATAAATCTAACCACAGCCTTAAACTCTGAGATCCTGCTATCCCTCCTGCATCGATATACCAACGGGGGTTTAGGTTTCTGTCACTCCGGCAACCCCGCAATTGGCAAACGAGTACAAGATGCATTCCCCTAGGCCCATAAATGGTGAAGTGTCATGTAGTCGACGTTCACATGACACCACTATAAGAATAACACCACAACTTAAATATCATACCATTGAATATTACTCAACCATAGTTCACTACTAACATTTAGACTTCACCCATGTCCTCAAGAACTAAACGAACTACTCACGAGACATCATATGGAACATGATCAGAGGTGATATGATGATGAATAACAATCTGAACATAAACTTGGTTCAATGGTTTCACTCAATAGCATCAACAACAAGTAGAGATCGATACCGGGAGAGTTTCCCCTATCAAACAATCAAGATCAAACCCAAATTGCTACGGCGGTGACGGTGTCCAACGGTGGAGACGGCGGTGATGATGGTGGAGATGATGATGATGGTGATGGAGATGATGTCCAGCTCGATGACGGTGACGATGGCATCGATTTCCCCCTCCCGGAGGAAATTTCCCCGGCGGATTCCTGCCCGCCGGAGAGCTCTTTTCTCTCTGGTGTTCTCCGCCCCGCAGAGGCGGCTGTAACTCTTCGCGAGGTACCCTCTGTGGCTTAGGTTTTCGGGACGAAGGGTTTCGCAAAGAAAAGGAGGCGAAAGGGGCTGTGGGGCCCCCACACCACATGGTGGCGCGGCCAGGCCATGGGCCGCGCCGCCCTATGGTGTGGGCCCACCCTGGGTCCAGCTGGCTCCTCCTTCTGGCTTCCTTCGTCATCTTGAAAAATAGGATTTTTGGTATAATTTCCTTCCACAGTTGATCTTCCGAAATATTGCGTTCTGACGGTGCTTTTTTCCAGCAGAATCCTGGCTCCGGTGCTTGATCCTCCAATAATGATGAAACATGCAAAATAGATGAAATAACATAAGTATTGTGTCCCAATATGAAATATATCAATGAATAACAGCAAATTATGATATAAAATAGTGATGCAAATTGGACGTATCAATGATTTTCCCACGCAATTTTGCAAAAAAGTTGAAATTATTGTTTGTTAATTCTCAGTGGTAAAAGATGACATAATACATGGGCATCTTGAAGGAATTTATTTTTTGAAATTTTTATCTATTTTTTTTTTGAAAAAGTTCTGTGGCGCATGGAACTCATGTGCGTCACAGAAATGTGTAGTTTCTGTGGCGCACCATCCCATGTGCGCCACAGAAAGTCTTAATTCAGTGGCGCACTAGGACCAGTGCGCCACTGAATGTCTTATTTCTGTGGCGCACGTGATCCTGTGCGCCACAGAAATAGTGAAACCAATGGTTGGGGTTGGCCCCACCAAATTTGTGTGGCGCATGGATCCATGGTGCGCCACAAAATTAAGCTATTTATGTGGCGCACCGTGCCTGGTGCGCCACAAAATAATTTTTTGTGGCGCATTTTTTGTGGTGCGTCACAGAACTAAGCTCCACTTATAAGTGTTTTCCTACTAGTGTAGAAATGCAAAATCCATAACAGGGCCAATGACAACATTCACTTTCCAACAAAATCTAAGGCTTTAGCTTTCATATACCCTCAAAATTTAAAATAGTGTAATCCCCCGGAAGGTTATCATGGTATCGTTTAATCTCAGCCATCTCACCAATAATACCAAACATGTATCACTTAATCTCAGCCGTTCTTTTGTTTTACTCAAGAAAACATTTTTGTTTTGGGAGTTTATAGAAGCACAAGCCATCGTCTACATTGGCACTGTGTTATGAAAAATATCATCTTCATCGTACATGGTTATGTGAAGATATTGATATATAATTTTGTGCTAGGAAAACAAATAAAAATTACTATGTTACAAGAACCATCTTCAAGCTCGAAGATACGAAGTTCATTGGTCCACCAACCAAGGCTAATAAAATATTATATATTAATTTAGTACTAATATTTCGTATTTACTCATATTAAGGTCTAACTTTTTCCCCATGACAAACTAGTTTTGATATAAAATCTAACGGTGTCCATGTGTGGGTCACATAAAAAGTATTGAGGTAGTAAATTTTGTACATAGATATTGGATAATGTATTTTAAATTTCACAAAATATGGTAGAAATATATATATTAGATAGTCTTGCCGTGCAATATGCATGCCGCAAAAGGTAAGATAGATCCTTAAAAATTTATGTGGCTCCTGTAAAAAAGACAAATTATGATGCTGTAACACGACTACGTACAATACATTTATTGCCTTTTTTGTACACACCACACAAAATGTTGTTTTTCCACGAAAACTTGTGAACGAACATAGGATGTCACAATGTATACCAAAAATTTTATGTCAGATTTTTTAAACATTTATATAATTGTTTTTTTATTATTTTCTATAATGGGTGCATATGCACGCGTGTGCCAAAACGCCACCTCCGGGGGCTAGGAGTTTCTAAACTTCTTGTGGCACATCAAATAAAATGTTGTTCAATCAATAATAATAATGTGCTTATGATTGTTACTCCCTTCCACCATTAATAAAGTCCACATAGGTTTCGTGACAAACTTTGACTCGAGATTTAGGTACCCACATGATAGTGCTAGTATCATAGCTAGTGTCATACACATTGGTCCCACAATAATGCTGATGTGGCAGCTAATTAAGTAGGAGAGAGGAGATTAGTGTAACATAGGTAGATATTGTATCATAGCGCAAACAACGAGATACATGCTTAGGGTTAGGGGTAGATACATGATTTTTCTGGCTTGAATATGTCTAGACCTTATTTATCAACTTAATCTAATGCTTACTATATAACATAAGAAGACCTTGGTTTTGTTTTATTTTATTTTGAATTTTTATACGCATTTGAATCTTGGTCAAATCCAAGGTTTCACCAAGATTTGAATAAGTTTAAAACATGAATATGAAAAAGTAAGCATGCATGTATGCTTCTTAATTAGTCACTTCAAAATGAAGCTTTTGGGAGGGTTTTTGAAATTTCCATGTTTGAAACCAAAAACCACATATCTTCATGCTTGACTTCATGAGACAGAGTTTAGGGTTAGGGGGTAGATACATGATTTCTCTGGTTTGAATATGTCTAGACCTTGTTTATTAACTTAATTGAATGCTTACTATATGACATAGGAAGACTATGTGCCTTGGTTTTTCATTTTTGATTTTTTTATAATAATTATGCCCATTTGAATCTTGGTCAAATCCTAGGTTTGACCATGAATTAAACAAGTTTAAAACATGAATATGAAAAAGTAAGCATGTATCCTTCGTAGTCACTCCAAAATTAAGCTCTTGAGAGGGGTTTTGAAATTTCCATGTTTGAAACCAAAAAAAAACCACGTACTTCTTTTCATGCTTGACTTCGTAAGACAGAGTTTGGGGTTAGCTAGGGGTAGCTTGATACATGATTTTTCTAGTTTGAATATGTCTAGACCTTGTTTATCAACTTAATTGAATTCTTACTATATGACATAAGAAGACTATGTGCATTGGTTTTTCATTTTATTGTTTTTTTTTGAATTTTTATGCCCATTTGAATCTTGGTCAAATCCTAGGATTGACCAAGACTTGAACAAGTTTAAAACATGAATATGAAAAAGTAAGCTTCTATCCTTCTTAACCATCTATCCTTCTTAGTCACTCCAAAATGTAGCTCTTGGGAGGGTTTTTGAAATTTCCATGCTTGAAACGAAAAACCACTTCTCTTCATGCATGCTTGACTTCATAAGACAGAGTTTAGGGTTAGGGGGTAGATACATGATTTTCCTGCTAGTTTGAATATGTCTAGACCTTGTTTATTAACTTAATTGAATGCTTACTATATAACATAAGCAGACCTTGGTTTTCATTTTTTATACCCATTTGAATCTTGGTCAAATCCTAGGATTGACCAAGACTTGAACAAGTTTAAAACATGAATATGAAAAAGTAAGCATCTATCCTTCTTAGTCACTCCAAAATGTAGCTCTTGGGAGAGTTTTTGAAATTTCCATGCTTGAAACCAAAACCCACTTCTCTTCATGCATGCTTGACTTCATAACACAGAATTTAGGGTTAGGGGGTAAATACATGATTTTCCTGCTAGTTTGAATATGTCTAGACCTTGTTTATCAACGTAAGTGAATGCTTACAATATGACATAAGCAGACCTTGGTTTTCATTTTTTATACCCATTTGAATCTTGGTCAAATCCTAGGTTTGACCAAGATTTGAACTAGTTTAAAACATGAATATGAAAAAGTAAGCATGTATGCTTCTTAGTCACTCCAAAATGAAGCTCTTGGGAGGGTTTTTGAAATTTCCAATGTTTGAAACAAAAAACCACTTCTCTTCATGCGTGACTTCATAAGTCAGAGTTTAGGGATAGGGGGTAGATACATGATTTTTCTGGTTTGAATATGTCTAGATCTTGTTTATCAACTTAATTGAATGCTTACTATATCACATAAGAAGACTATGTGCATTGGTTTTTCATTTGTTTTTGAATTTTTATGCCCATTTGAATCTTGGTCAAATCCTAGGTTTGACCATGATTTAAACAAGTTTAAAACATGAATATGAAAAATTAAGCATCGATCCTTCTTGGTCACTCCAAAATGTAGCTCTTGGGAGGGTTTTTGAAATTTCCACGCTTGAAACAAAAAACCACTTCTCTTCATGCATGCTTGACTTCATAAGACAAAGTTTAGGGTTAGGGGTAGCTAGATACATGATTTTTCTGGTTTGAATATGTCTAGACCTTGTTTATCAACTTAATTGAATGCTTACTATATGACATAAGAATACTATGTGCCTTGGCTTTTCATTTATTTTTATTTATTTTGAATTTTTATGCCCATTTGAATCTTGGTCAAATCCTAGGTTTGACCATGATTTAAACAAGTTTAAAACATGAATATGAAAAATTAAGCATCTATCCTTCTTAGTCGCTCCAAAATGTAGGTCTTGGGAGGGTTTTTGAAATTTCCATGTTTGAAACCAAAAACCACATCTCTTCATGCTTGACTTCATAGGTCAAAGTTTAGGGATAGGGGGTAGATACATGATTTTTCTGGTTGAATATATCTAAACCTTTTTATCAACTTGAATGCTTACTATATGACATACGAAGACTATTTGCTAACGGAGGGAGTAAGCACTCTAGCTATGAAAAGGATCAAACGATGCATACCAAAATGATTTTTTAGAGGAATACTAGTTCGGATTATTTAATTTCATATTAGCAGGCCAAAATCGAACCCCGTTGTTGGATTTTCTGAAATTGATCCGTAGTACTGGGCAAAACCCTAGTTTAACTTATTTAATAATAGATTCGTAGGTCGATTTTTTACGTTATTATTATTACTAGGCAGCACATGTGTTTGCCCGTCCAGTGAAACTCTTTCATTTCGTTTTCTTTTCCGCAAGGTCGGGAGTCGGAGGAAGAGGGATCACACGGGAGGAGACGAAGGGAGAGCAGTCACGGGGCCCCACTTATTTATGGTGTCTACCCTTTTTCGGGTGATGTTGACTGTTGTGCAGGGTTGTCAGTGCGCAGGGGGTGCGAGCGAGCTAGGCCGAGAATGAGGTTTTTTTTGTTGTTGTTAGAGGGACAACCGAACGATCCTGAAGGAACCGAGTCTGCACACCATGGCCTACGAGCTGAGCTAGAAACGCCCTGCCAAAATCGGCAGCCAACGGAGGTGGATAATTGGAGAGATGGAGAGAGAGAGAGAGTCTTGATGCCTCTCTCTTGACAAAGAAGATGGCTGGGAGTTTGCCTACCAAGAGTACGTGACTTGTGCTCACTGAAGTGTGGGACCTCAAGCATGGGAACCACACGTAAGTGACAGACTTGTTGCTCTAATAACTCGGGTGATTATTATACACTATTAGTACATAGTTTCCTATGGATCCTTCTTAGTCACTCCAAAATGAAGCTCTTGAGAGGGTTTTTGAAATTTCCATGTTTGAAACCAAAAACCACTTCTCTTCATGCTTGACTTCATAAGACAGAGTTTAGGGTTATGGGTAGCTTGATACATGATTTTTCTGGTTTGATTATGTCTAGACCTTGTTTACCAACTTAATTGAATGGTTACTATATGACATAAGAAAACTATGTGCCTTGGTTTTTCATTTATTTTGATTTATTTTGAATTTTTATGCACATTTTAATCTTAGTCAAATCCTAGGTTTGACCATGATTTAAACAAGTTTAAAACATGAATATGAAAAATTAAGCATCTATACTTCTTAGTCACTCCAAAATGTAGCTCTTGGGAGGGTTTTTGAAATTTCCATGCTTGAAACCAAAAACCATTTCTCTTCATGCTTGACTTCATAAGACAAAGTTTAGGGTTATGGGGTACATACATGATTTTTCTGGTTTCAGTATGTTTAGACCTTGTTTATCAACTTGAATGCTTATTGTATGACATACGAAGACTATGTTCTTTGGTTTTTCATTTTTTTTATTTTTTTTTGAATTTTTATACCCATTTGAGTCTTGGTCAAATCATAGGTTTGACAAAGATTTAAACAAGTTAAAAACATGAGTATGAAAAAGTAAGCCTCTATCCATTTTAGTCACTCCAAAATGAGGCTCTTGGGAGGGTTTTTGAAATTTCCATGTTTGAAACCAAAAAGCACTTCTCTTCATGCTTGACTTTACAAGACAGAGTTTAGGGTTAGGGGTAGATACATGATTTTTCTGGTTTGAATATGTCTAGACCTTGTTTATCAACTTGAATGCAGCTTACTATATGACATACGAAGACTATATATTGAATGCTTCTATATAACATAAGAAGACCTTGTTTATCAACTTGAGTGTAGACCTTGTTTATCAATTTAATTAATTGAATGCTGCTTACTATATAACATAAGAAGACCTTGGTTTTTTATTTTTTTTGAATTTTTATACCCATTTTAATCTTGGTCAAATCCTAGGTTTCGCCAAGATTTGAATAAGTTTAAAACATGAATATGAAAAAGTAAGCATGTATGCTTCTTAGTCCCTTCAAAATGAAGCTCTTGGGAGGGTTTTTGAAATTTCCATGTTTGAAACCAAAAACCACATATCTTCATATGCTTGACTTCATGAGACAGAGTTTAGGGTTAGGGGGTAGATACATGCTTTTTCTGGTTTGAATATGTCTAGACCTTATTTATCAACTTAATTGAATGCTTACTATATATAACATAAGAAGACCTTGTTTTTTTATATTTTATTTTGAATTTTTATACCCATTTGAATCTTGGTCAAATCCTAGGTTTCAGCAAGATTTTAATAAGTTTAAAACATGAATATGAAAAAGTAATCATGCATTTATGCTTATTAATTAATCACTTCAAAATGAAGCTCTTGGGAGGTTTTTTGAAATTTCCATGTTTGAAAGCAAAAACCACATATCTTCATGCTTGACTTCATGAGACAGAGTTTAGGGTTAGTGGGTAGATACATGATTTCTCTGGTTTGAATATGTCTAGACCTTGTTTATCAACTTAATTGAATGCTTACTATATGACATAAGATGACTATGTGCATTGGTTTTTCATTTTATTGTTTTTTGAATTTTTATGCCCATTTGAATCTTGGTCAAATCCTAGGTTTGACCATGATTTGAACAAGTTTAAAACATGAATATGAAAAATTAAGCATGTATCCTTTGTAGTCACTCCAAAATGAAGCTCTTGAGAGGGTTTTTGAAATTTCCATGTTTGAAACCAAAAAACCACGTACTTCTCTTCATGCTTGAGTTCATAAGACAGAGTTTGGGGTTAGGGGTAGCTTGATACATGATTTTTCTGGTTTGAATATGTCTAGACCTTGTTTATCAACTTAATTGAATGCTTACTATATGACATAAGAAGACTATGTGCCTTCGTTTTTCCTTTATTTTGAGTTATTTTGAATTTTTATGCCCATTTGAATCTTGGTCAAATCCTAGGTTTTACCATGATTTAAACAAGTTTAAAACATGAATATGAAAAATTAAGCATCTATCCTTCTTAGTCACTCCAAACTGTAGATCTTGGGAGGGTTTTTGAAATTTCCATGTTTGAAACCAAAAAACACTTCTCTTCATGCATGCATGACTTCATAAGACAGAGTTTAGGGCCAGAGGTAGCTAGATACATGATTTTTCTGGTTTCAATATGTCTAGACCTTGTTTATCAACTTAATTGAATGCTTACTATATGACATAAGAAGACTATGTGCCTTGGTTTTTCATTTATTTTGAATTTTTATGCCCATTTGAATCTTGGTCAAATCCTAGGTTTGACCATGATTTAAACAAGTTTAAAACATGAATATGAAAAACTAAGCATCCATACTTCTTAGTCACTCCAAAATGTAGCTCTTGGGAGGGTTTTTGAAATTTCCATGCTTGAAACCAAAAACCATTTCTCTTCATGCTTGACTTCATAAGACAAAGTTTAGGGTTACGGGGTACATACATGATTTTTCTGGTTTCAGTATGTTTAGACCTTGTTTATCAACTTGAATGCTTACTGTATGACATACGAAGACTATGTTCTTTGGTTTTTCATTTTTTTTATTTTTTTTGAATTTTTATACCCATTTGAATCTTGGTCAAATCATAGGTTTGACAAAGATTTAAACAAGTTAAAAACATGAGTATGAAAAAGTAAGCCTCTATCCATTTTAGTCGATCCAAAATGAGGCTCTTGGGAGGGTTTTTGAAATTTCCATGTTTGAAACCAAAAACCACTTCTCTTCATGCTTGACTTCACAAGACAGAGTTTAGGGTTAGGGGTAGATACATGATTTTTCTGGTTTGAATATGTCTAGACCTTGTTTATCAACTTAATTGAATGCTTACTATATGACATAAGAAGACTATGTGCCTTGGTTTTTCATTTATTTTGAATTTTTATGCCCATTTGAATCTTGGTCAAATCCTAGGTTTGACCATGATTTAAACAAGTTTAAAATATGAATATGAAAAATTAAGCATCTATCCTTCTTAGTCACTCCAAAATGTAGCTCCTGGGAGGGTTTTTGAAATTTCCATGTTTGAAACCAAAAACCACATCTCTTCATGCTTGACTTCATAAGTCAGAGTTTAGGATAGGGGGTAGATACATGACTTTTCTGGTTGAATATGTCTAAACCTTGTTTATCAACTTGAATGCTTACTATATGACATACGAAGACTATTTGCTAACGGAGGGAGTAAGCACTCTAGCTATGAAAAGAACCAAACGATGCATACCAAAATGATTTTTTTAGAGGAATACTAGTTCGGATTATTTAATTTTATATAAGAAGGCCAAAATCGAACCCCGTTGTTGGATTTTCTGAAATTGATTCGTAGTACTGGGCAAAACCCTAGTTTAACTTATTTAATAATATATTCGTAGGTCGATTTTTTACGTTATTATTATTACTAGGCAGCACATGTGTTTGCCCGTCCAGTGAAACTCTTTCATTTCATTTTTCTTTTCCGCAAGGTCGGGAATCGGAGGAAGAGGGATCACACGGGAGGAGACGTAGGGAGAGCAGTCACGGCCCCCCACTTATTTATGGTTTTTACCCTTTTTCGGGTGATGTTGACTGTTCTGCAGGGTTGTCAGTGCGCAGGGGGTGCGAGCGAGCGAGGCCGAGAATGAGGTTTTTTGTTGTTGTAAGAGGGACAACCGAACGATCCTGAAGGACCCAGATTTCCAATACGCATCAGAGCGCAGTTTACAGCAGGACACAAAATATATAGGAAATTACGTCTAAATCCCTAAGATTTACATGGTAGACCCCAGGCTGAAAGCAAGAAATGCGATCGGGTCCTTAACAGCCACCGTCCGGATTGATCCTTGTCGCAGCCGGGGACGAACCACTTGGCGCGACCAAATCGCCATGGTTACAGAGCCTGCACACCATGGCCTACGAGCTGAGCTAGAAACGCCCTACCAAAACCGGTAGCCAACGGAGGTGGATAACTTGAGAGGTGGAGAGAGAGAGAGTCTTGATGCCTCTCTTTTGACAAAAAAGATGGCTAGGAGTTTGCCTACCTAGCGTACATGACTTGTGCTCACTGAAGTGTGGGACCTCACGCATGGGAACCACACGTAAGTGATAGAGTTGTTGCTCTAATAACTTGGGTGATTATTATACAGTATTAGTATATAGTTTCCTATGGATCCTTCTTAGTCACTCCAAAATGAAGCTCTTGAGAGGGTTTTTGAAATTTCCATGTTTGAAACCAAAAACCACTTCTCTTCATGCTTGACTTCATAAGACAGAGTTTAGGGTTAGGGGTAGCTTGATACATGATTTTTATGGTTTGAATATGTCTAGGCCTTGTTTATCAACTTAATTGAATGCTTACTATATGACATAAGAATACTATTTGCCTTGGTTTTCGATTTATTTTGAATTTTTATGCCCATTCGAATCTTGGTCAAATCCTAGGTTTGACCATGATTTAAACAAGTTTAAAACATGAATATGAAAAATTAAGCATCTATACTTCTTAGTCACTCCAAAATGTAGCCATTGGGAGGGTTTTTGAAATTTCCATGCTTGAAACCAAAAACCACTTCTCTTCATGCTTGACTTCATAAGACAAAGTTTAGGGTTATGGGGTAGATACATGATTTTTCTGGTTTTGATTATGTCTAAACCTTGTTTATGAACTTGAATGCTTTATGACATACGAAGACTATGTGCTTTGGTTTTTCATTTTTTTTTTTGAATTTTAATCTCATTTGAATCTAGTTCAAATCATAGGTTTGACCAAGATTTAAACAAGTTAAAAACATGAGTATGAAAAAGTAAGCCTCTATCCATTTTAGTCACTCCAAAATGAAGCTCTTGGGAGGGTTTTTGAAATTTCCATGTTTCAAACCAAAAACCAGTTCTCTTCATGCTTGACTTCATAAGACAGAGTTTAGGGTTAGGGGGTAGATACATGATTTTTCTGGTTTGAATATGTCTAGACCTTTTTTATCAACTTGAATGCAGCTTACTATATGACATACGAAGACTATATATTGAATGCTTATATATAACATAAGAAGACCTTGTTTATCAACTTGAGTGTAGACCTTGTTTATCAACTTATTTGAATGCTTCTTACTATATAACATAAGAAGACCTTGGTTTTTTATTTATTTTTTAATTTTTTTTTGAATTTTTATACCCATTTTAATCTTGGTGAAATCCTAGGTTTCGCCAAGATTTGAATAAGTTTAAAACATGAATATGAAAAAGTAAGCATGTATGCTTCTTAGTCCCTTCAAAATGAAGCTCGATCTTGGGAGGGTTTTTGAAATTTCCATGTTTGAAACCAAAAACCACATATCTTCATATGCTTGACTTCATGAGACAGAGTTTAGGGTTAGGGGTAGATACATGATTTTTCTGGTTTGAATATGTCTAGACCTTATTTATCAACTTAATTGAATGCTTACTATATAACATAAGAAGACCTTGGTTTTTTTATTTTATTTTGAATTTTTATACCCATTTGAATCTTGGTCAAAAAATAGGTTTCACCAAGATTTGAATAAGTTTAAAACATGAATATGAAAAAGTAAGCATGCATGTATTCTTCTTAATTAATCACTTAAAAATGAAGCTCTTGTATGAAACCAAAAACCACATATCTTCATGCTTGACTTCATGAGACAGAGTTTAGGGTTAAGGGGTAGATACATGATTTCTCTGGTTGAATATGTCTAGACCTTGTTTATCAACTTAATTGAATGCTTACTATATGACATAAGAAGACTATGTGCCTTGGTTTTTAATTTTTTGTTTTTTTTTTTTAAATTATGCCCATTTGAATCTTGGTCAAATCCTAGGTTTGACCATGATTTAAACAAGTTTAAAACATGAATATGAAAAAGTAGGCACGTATCCTTTGTAGTCACTCCAAAATGAAGCTCCTGAGAGGGTTTTTGAAATTTCCATGTTTGAAACCAAAAAACCACGTACTTCTCGTCATGCTTGACTTCATAAGACAGAGTTTGGGGTTAGGGGTAGCTTGATACATGATTTTTCTGGTTTGAATATGTCTAGACCTTGTGTATCAACTTAATTGAATGCTTACTATATGACATAAGAAGACTATGTGCATTGGTTTTTCATTTTTTTTAAATTTTTATGCCCATTTGAATCTTGGTCAAATCCTAGGTTTGACCATGATTTAAACAAGTTTGAAACATGAATATGAAAAATTAAGCATCTATCCTTCTTAGTCACTCCAAAATGAAGATCTTGGGAGGGTTTTTGAAATTTCCATGTTTGAAACAAAAAAACACTTCTCTTCATGCATGCTTGACTTCATAAGACAGAGTTTAGGGTTAGGGGTAGCTAGATACATGATTTTTCTGGTTTGAATATGTCTAGACCTTGTTTATCAACTTAATTGAATGATTACTATATATATGACATAAGAAGACTATGTGCCTTGGTTTTCATTTATTTTGATTTATTATGAATTCTTATGCCCATTTGAATCTTGGTCAAATCCTAGGTTTGATCATGATTTAAACAAGTTTAAAACATGAATATGAAAAATTAAGCATCTATCCTTCTTAGTCACTCCAAAATGTAGCTCTTGGGAGGTTTTTGAAATTTCCATGCTTGAAACCAAAAACCATTTCTCTTCATGCTTGACTTCATAAGACAAAGTTTAGGGTTACGGGGTACATACATGATTTTTCTGGTTTCAGTATGTTTAGACCTTGTTTATCAACTTGAATGCTTACTGTATGACATACGAAGACTATGTTCTTTGGTTTTTCATTTTTTTTATTTTTTTTGAATTTTTATACCCATTTGAATCTTGGTCAAATCATAGGTTTGACAAAGATTTAAACAAGTTAAAAACATGAGTATGAAAAAGTAAGCCTCTATCCATTTTAGTCACTCCAAAATGAGGCTCTTGGGAGGGTTTTTGAAATTTCCATGTTTGAAACCAAAAACCACTTCTCTTCATGCTTGACTTCACAAGACAGAGTTTAGGGTTAGGGGTAGATACATGATTTTTCTGGTTTGAATATGTCTAGACCTTGTTTATCAACTTGAATGCAGCTTACTATATGACATACAAAGACTATATATTGAATGCTTCTATATAACATAAGAAGACCTTGTTTATCAACTTGAGTGTAGACCTTGTTTATCAACTTAATTAATTGAATGCTGCTTACTATATAACATAAGAATACCTTGGTTTTTTTTATTTTTTTTGAATTTTTATACCCATTTTAATCTTGGTCAAATCCTAGGTTTCGCCAAGATTTGAATAAGTTTAAAACATGAATATGAAAAAGTAAGCATGTATGCTTCTTAGTCCCTTCAAAATGAAGCTCTTGGGAGGGTTTTTGAAATTTCCATGTTTGAAACCAAAAACCACATATCTTCATATGCTTGACTTCATGAGACAGAGTTTAGGGTTAGGGGGTAGATACATGATTTTTCTGGTTTGAATATGTCTAGACCTTATTTATCAACTTAATTGAATGCTTACTATATATAACATAAGAAGACCTTGTTTTTATATATTTTATTTTGAATTTTTATACCCATTTGAATCTTGGTCAAATCCTAGGTTTCAGCAAGATTTTAATAAGTTTAAAACATGAATATGAAAAAGTAATCATGCATTTATGCTTATTAATTAATCACTTCAAAATGAAGCTCTTGGGAGGTTTTTTGAAATTTCCATGTTTGAAAGCAAAAACCACATATCTTCATGCTTGACTTCATGAGACAGAGTTTAGGGTTAGTGGGTAGATACATGATTTCTCTGGTTTGAATATGTCTAGACCTTGTTTATCAACTTAATTGAATGCTTACTATATGACATAAGATGACTATGTGCATTGGTTTTTCATTTTATTGTTTTTTGAATTTTTATGCCCATTTGAATCTTGGTCAAATCCTAGGTTTGACCATGATTTGAACAAGTTTAAAACATGAATATGAAAAATTAAGCATGTATCCTTTGTAGTCACTCCAAAATGAAGCTCTTGAGAGGGTTTTTGAAATTTCCATGTTTGAAACCAAAAAACCACGTACTTCTCTTCATGCTTGAGTTCATAAGACAGAGTTTGGGGTTAGGGGTAGCTTGATACATGATTTTTCTGGTTTGAATATGTCTAGACCTTGTTTATCAACTTAATTGAATGCTTACTATATGACATAAGAAGACTATGTGCCTTCGTTTTTCCTTTATTTTGAGTTATTTTGAATTTTTATGCCCATTTGAATCTTGGTCAAATCCTAGGTTTTACCATGATTTAAACAAGTTTAAAACATGAATATGAAAAATTAAGCATCTGTCCTTCTTAGTCACTCCAAACTGTAGATCTTGGGAGGGTTTTTGAAATTTCCATGTTTGAAACCAAAAAACACTTCTCTTCATGCATGCATGACTTCATAAGACAGAGTTTAGGGCTAGAGGTAGCTAGATACATGATTTTTCTGGTTTCAATATGTCTAGACCTTGTTTATCAACTTAATTGAATGCTTACTATATGACATAAGAAGACTATGTGCCTTGGTTTTTCATTTATTTTGAATTTTTATGCCCATTTGAATCTTGGTCAAATCCTAGGTTTGACCATGAGTTAAACAAGTTTAAAACATGAATATGAAAAATTAAGCATCTATCCTTCTTAGTCACTCCAAAATGTAGCTCCTGGGAGGGTTTTTGAAATTTCCATGTTTGAAACCAAAAACCACATCTCTTCATGCTTGACTTCATAAGTCAGAGTTTAGGATAGGGGGTAGATACATGATTTTTCTGGTTGAATATTTCTAAACCTTGTTTATCAACTTAAATGCTTACTATATGACATACGAAGACTATTTGCTAACGGAGGGAGTAAGCACTCTAGCTATGAAAAGAACCAAACGATGCATACCAAAATGATTTTTTTAGAGGAATACTAGTTCGGATTATTTAATTTTATATAAGAAGGCCAAAATCGAACCCCGTTGTTGGATTTTCTGAAATTGATTCGTAGTACTGGGCAAAACCCTAGTTTAACTTATTTAATAATATATTCGTAGGTCGATTTTTGACGTTATTATTATTACTAGGCAGCACATGTGTTTGCCCGTCCAGTGAAACTCTTTCATTTCATTTTTCTTTTCCGCAAGGTCGGGAATCGGAGGAAGAGGGATCACACGGGAGGAGACGAAGGGAGAGCAGTCACGGCCCCCCACTTATTTATGGTTTTTACCCTTTTTCGGGTGATGTTGACTGTTCTGCAGGGTTGTCAGTGCGCAGGGGGTGCGAGCGAGCGAGGCCGAGAATGAGGTTTTTTGTTGTTGTAAGAGGGACAACCGAACGATCCTGAAGGACCCAGATTTCCAATACGCATCAGAGCGCAGTTTACAGCAGGACACAACATAAATAGGAAATTACGTCTAAATCCCTAAGATTTACATGGTAGACCCCAGGCTGAAAGCAAGAAATGCGATCGGGTCCTTAACAGCCACCGTCCGGATTGATCCTTGTCGCAGCCGGGGACGAACCACTTGGCGCGACCAAATCGCCATGGTTACAGAGCCTGCACACCATGGCCTACGAGCTGAGCTAGAAACGCCCTACCAAAACCGGTAGCCAACGGAGGTGGATAACTTGAGAGATGGAGAGAGAGAGAGTCTTGATGCCTCTCTTTTGACAAAAAAGATGGCTAGGAGTTTGCCTACCTAGCGTACATGACTTGTGCTCACTGAAGTGTGGGACCACACGCATGGGAACCACACGTAAGTGACAGAGTTGTTGCTCTAATAACTCGGGTGATTATTATACAATATTAGTATATAGTTTCCTATGGATCCTTCTTAGTCACTCCAAAATGAAGCTCTTGAGAGGGTTTTTGAAATTTCCATGTTTGAAACCAAAAACCACTTCTCTTCATGCTTGACTTCATAAGACAGAGTTTAGGGTTAGGGGTAGCTTGATACATGATTTTTATGGTTTGAATATGTCTAGGCCTTGTTTATCAACTTAATTGAATGCTTACTATATGACATAAGAATACCATTTGCCTTGGTTTTTGATTTATTTTGAATTTTTATGCCCATTCGAATCTTGGTCAAATCCTAGGTTTGACCATGATTTAAACAAGTTTAAAACATGAATATGAAAAATTAAGCATCTATACTTCTTAGTCACTCCAAAATGTAGCCCTTGGGAGGGTTTTTGAAATTTCCATGCTTGAAACCAAAAACCACTTCTCTTCATGCTTGACTTCATAAGACAAAGTTTAGGGTTATGGGGTAGATACATGATTTTTCTGGTTTTGATTATGTCTAAACCTTGTTTATGAACTTGAATGCTTTATGACATACGAAGACTATGTGCTTTGGTTTTTCATTTTTTTTTGAATTTTAAACTCATTTGAATCTTGTTCAAATCATAGGTTTGACCAAGATTTAAACAAGTTAAAAACATGAGTATGAAAAAGTAAGCCTCTATCCATTTTAGTCACTCCAAAATGAAGCTCTTGGGAGGGTTTTTGAAATTTCCATGTTTCAAACCAAAAACCACTTCTCTTCATGCTTGACTTCATAAGACAGAGTTTAGGGTTAGGGGGTAGATACATGATTTTTCTGGTTTGAATATGTCTAGACCTTGTTTATCAACTTGAATGCAGCTTACTATATGACATACGAAGACTATATATTGAATGCTTATATATAACATAAGAAGACCTTGTTTATCAACTTGAATGTAGACCTTGTTTATCAACTTATTTGAATGCTTCTTACTATATAACATAAGAAGACCTTGGTTTTTTATTTATTTTTTATTTTTTTTTTTAATTTTTATACCCATTTTAATCTTGGTGAAATCCTAGGTTTCGCCAAGATTTGAATAAGTTTAAAACATGAATATGAAAAAGTAAGCATGTATGCTTCTTAGTCCCTTCAAAATGAAGCTCGATCTTGGGAGGGTTTTTGAAATTTCAATGTTTGAAACCAAAAACCACATATCTTCATATGCTTGACTTCATGAGACAGAGTTTAGGGTTAGGGGTAGATACATGATTTTTCTGGTTTGAATATGTCTAGACCTTATTTATCAACTTAATTGAATGCTTACTATATAACATAAGAAGACCTTGGTTTTTTTATTTTATTTTGAATTTTTATACCCATTTGAATCTTGGTCAAAAAATAGGTTTCACCAAGATTTGAATAAGTTTAAAACATGAATATAAAAAAGTAAGCATGCATGTATTCTTCTTAATTAATCACTTAAAAATGAAGCTCTTGTATGAAACCAAAAACCACATATCTTCATGCTTGACTTCATGAGACAGAGTTTAGGGTTAAGGGGTAGATACATGATTTCTCTGGTTTGAATATGTCTAGACCTTGTTTATCAACTTAATTGAATGCTTACTATATGACATAAGAAGACTATGTGCCTTGGTTTTTAATTTTTTGTTTTTTTTTTAAAATTATGCCCATTTGAATCTTGGTCAAATCCTAGGTTTGACCATGATTTAAACAAGTTTAAAACATGAATATGAAAAAGTAGGCACGTATCCTTTGTAGTCACTCCAAAATGAAGCTCTTGAGAGGGTTTTTGAAATTTCCATGTTTGAAACCAAAAAACCACGTACTTCTCTTCATGCTTGACTTCATAAGACAGAGTTTGGGGTTAGGGGTAGCTTGATACATGATTTTTCTGGTTTGAATATGTCTAGACCTTGTGTATCAACTTAATTGAATGCTTACTATATGACATAAGAAGACTATGTGCATTGGTTTTTCATTTTTTTTAAATTTTTATGCCCATTTGAATCTTGGTCAAATCCTAGGTTTGACCATGATTTAAACAAGTTTGAAACATGAATATGAAAAATTAAGCATCTATCCTTCTTAGTCACTCCAAAATGAAGATCTTGGGAGGGTTTTTGAAATTTCCATGTTTGAAACAAAAAAACACTTCTCTTCATGCATGCTTGACTTCATAAGACAGAGTTTAGGGTTAGGGGTAGCTAGATACATGATTTTTCTGGTTTGAATATGTCTAGACCTTGTTTATCAACTTAATTGAATGATTACTATATATATGACATAAGAAGACTATGTGCCTTGGTTTTCATTTATTTTGATTTATTATGAATTCTTATGCCCATTTGAATCTTGGTCAAATCCTAGGTTTGATCATGATTTAAACAAGTTTAAAACATGAATATGAAAAATTAAGCATCTATCCTTCTTAGTCACTCCAAAATGTAGCTCTTGGGAGGGTTTTTGAAATTTCCATGTTTGAAACAAAAAACCACATCTCTTCATGCTTGAGTTCATAAATCAGAGTTTAGGGATAGGGGGTAGATACATGATTTTTCTGGTTGAATATGTATAAACCTTGTTTATCAACTTGAATGCTTACTATATGACATACGAATACTATTTGCTAACGGAGGGAGTAAGCACTCTAGCTATGAAAAGTACCAAACGATGCATACCAAAATGATTTTTTTAGAGGAATACTAGTTCGGATTATTTAATTTTATATTAGCAGGCCAAAATCGAACCCCGTTGTTGGATTTTCTGAAATTGATCCGTAGTACTGGGCAAAACGCTAGTTTAACTTATTTAATAATAGATTCGTAGGTCGATTTTTTTACGTCATTATTATTATTACTAGGCAGCACATGTGTTTGCCCGTCCAGTGAAACTCTTTCATTTCATTTTTCTTTTCCGCAAGGTCGGGAGTCGGAGGAAGAGGGATCACACGGGAGGAGACGAAGGGAGAGCAGTCACGGGGCCCCACGTATTTATGGTGTCTACCCTTTTTTGGGTGATGTTGACTGTTGTCCAGGGTTGTCAATGCGCAGGGGGTGCAAACGAGCGAGGCCGAGAATGAGGTTTTTTTTTGTTGTTGTTAGAGGGACAACCGAACGATCCTGAAGGACCCAGATTTCCAATACGCATCAGGCCGCAGTTTACAGCAGGACACAAAATAAACAGGAAATTACGTCTAAATCCCTAAGATTTACATGGTAGACCCCAGGCTGAAAGCAAGAAATGCGATTGGGTCCTTAACAGCCACCGTCCGGATTGATCCTCATCGCAGCCGGGGACGAACCACTTGGCGCGACCAAATCGCCATGGCTACAGAGCCTACACACCATGGCCTACGAGCTGAGCTAGAAACGCCCTGCTAAAATCGGTAGCCAACGGAGGTGGATAATTGGAGAGATGGAGAGAGAGTCTTGATGCCTCTCTCTTGACAAAGAAGATGGCTGAGAGTTTTCCTACCTAGCGTACGTGACTTGTGCTCACTTAAGTGTGGGACCTCACGCATGGGAACCACACGTAAGTGACAGACTTGTTGCTCTAATAACTCGGGTGATTATTATACATTATTAATACATAGTTTACTATGGATCCTTATTAGTCACTCCAAAATGAAGCTCTTGAGAGGGTTTTTGAAATTTCCATGTTTGAAACCAAAACCACTTCTCTTCCTGCTTGACTTCATAAGACATAGTTTAGGGTTAGGGGTAGCTTGATACATGATTTTTCTGGTTTGAATATGTCTAGACCTTGTTTATCAACTTAATTGAATGCTTACTATATGACATATCAAGACTATGTGCCTTGGTTTTTCATTTATTTTCATTTATTTTGAATTTTTATGCCCATTTGAATCTTGGTCAAATCCTAGGTTTGACCATGATTTAAACAAGTTTAAAACATGAATATGAAAAATTAAGCATCTATCTTCTTAGTCACTCCAAAATGTAGCTCTTGGGAGGGTTTTTAAAATTTCCATGTTTGAAACAAAAAACCACATCTCTTCATGCTTGACTTCATAAGTCAGAGTTTAGGGATAGGGGGTAGATACATGATTTTTCTGGTTGAATATGTCTAAACCTTGTTTATCAACTTGGATGCTTACTATATGACATACGAAGATTGTTTGCTAACGGAGGGAGTAAGCACTCTAGCTATGAAAAGTACCAAACGATGCATACCAAAATGATTTTTTAGAGGAAGACTAGTTCGGATTATTTAATTTTATATTAGCAGGACAAAATCGAACCCTGTTGTTGGATTTTCTGAAATTGATCTGTAGTACTGGGCAAAACCCTAGTTTAACTTATTTAATAATAGATTCGTTGGTCGATTTTTTACGTTATTATTATTATTACTAGGCAACACATGTGTTTGCCCGTCCAGTGAAACTCTTTCATTTCATTTTTCTTTTCCGCAAGGTCGGGAGTTGGAGGAAGAGGGATCACACGGGAGGAGACAAAGGGAGAGCAGTCACGAGGCCCCACTTATTTATGGTGTCTACCCTTTTTCGGGTGATGTTGACTGTTGTCCAGGGTTGTCAGTGCGCAGGGGGTGCGAGCGAGCGAGGCCAAGAATGAGGTTTTTTTTGTTGTTGTTAGAGGGACAAACGAACGGTCATGAAGGACCCAGATTTCCAATACGCATCAGAGCAAAGTTTACAGATGGACACAAAATAAACAGGGAATTACGTCTAAATCCCTAAGATTTACATGGTATACACCAGGCTGAAAGCAAGAAATGCGATCGGGTCCTTAACAGCCACCGTCTGGATTGATCCTCGTCGCAGCCGGGGGCGAACCACTTGGCGCGACCAAATCTCCAAGGCTACAGAGCCTACACACCATGGCCTACGAGCTGAGCTAGAAACGCCCTGCCAAAACCGGCAGCCAACGGAGGTGGATAATTGGAGAGATGGAGAGAGAGAGTCTTGATGCCTCTCTCTTGACAAAGAAGATGGCTGAGAGTTTTCCTACCTACCGTACGTTACTTGTGCTCACTTAAGTGTGGGACCTTACGCATGGGAACCACACGTAAGTGACAGATTTGTTGCTCTAATAACTCGGGTGATTATTATACAGTACTAATACATAGTTTCCTATGGATCCTTATTAGTCACTCCAAAATGAAGCTCTTGAGAGGGTTTTTTGAAATTTCCATGTTTGAAACCAAAAACCACTTCTCTTCATGCTTGACTTCATAAGACAGAGTTTAGGGTTAGGGGTAGCTTGATACATGATTTTTCTAGTTTGAATATCTCTAGACCTTGTTTATCAACTTAATTGAATGCTTACTTTATGACATAACAAGACTATGTGCCTTGGTTTTTCATTTATTTTGAATTTTTATGCCCATTTGAATCTTGGTCATATCCTAGGTTTGACCATGATTTAAACAAGTTTAAAACATGAATATGAAAAATTAAGCATCTATCCTTCTTAGTCACTCCAAAATGTATCTCTTGGGTGGGTTTTTGAAATTTCCATGCTTGAAACCAAAAACCACTCCTCTTCATGCTTGACTTCATAAGACAAAGTTTAGGGTTATGGGGTAGATACATGATTTTTCTGGTTTGAATATGTCTAGACCTTGTTTATCAACTTGAATGCTTACTATATGACATACGAAGACTATGTGCTTTGGTTTTCCAGTTTTTGATTTTTTTTGAATTTTTATACCCATTTTAATCTTGGTCAAATCCCAGGTTTGACCAAGATTTAAACAAGTTAAAAACATGAGTATGAAAAAGTATGTCTCTATCCATTTTAGTCACTCCAAAATGAAGCTCTTGGGAGGGTTTTTGAAATTTCCATGTTTGAAACCAAAAACCACTTCTCTTCATGCTTGACTTCATCAGACAGAGTTTAGGGTTAGGGGGTAGATACATGATTTTTCTGGTTTGAATTTGTCTAGACATTGTTTATCAACTTGAATGCAACTTACTATATGACATACGAAGACTATATATTGAATGCTTCTATATAACATAGGAAGACCTTGTTTATCAACTTGGATGTAGACCTTGTTTATCGACTTAATTAAATGTTGCTTACTATATAACATAAGAAGACCTTGGTTTTTTATACCCATATTAATCTTGGTCAAATCCTAGGTTTCGCCAAGATTTGAATAAGTTTAAAACATGAATATGAAAAAGTAAGCATGCATGTTTGCTTCTTAATTAATCACTTCAAAATGAAGGTCTTGGGAGGGTTTTTGAAATTTCCATGTTTGAAACCAAAAACCACATATCTTCATGCTTGACTTCATGTGACAGAGTTTAGGGTTAGGGGGTAGACACATGATTTGTCTGGTTTGAATATGTCCAAACTTTGTTTATCAACTTGAATGCTTACTATATGACATAAGAAGACTATATGCTTTTGTTTTCCATTTTTCTGATTTTTTGAATTTTATGACCATTTGAATCTTTTGGTCAAATCCTAGGTTTGACAAAGATTTAAACAAGTTTAAAATATCAAAGTAAAAAAGGTAAGCATGGATCCTTCTTAGTCACTCTAAAATAAAGCTTTTGGGATGTTTTTGAAATTTCCATGTTTGAAACCCAAAACCACTTCTCTTCATGCTTGACTTCATAAGACAGAGTTAAGGGGTTAGGGGTATATAGAGACATGATTTGTCTAGTTTGAATATGTCTAGACCTTGTTTATCAACTTCAATGCTGCTATGTGACATCAGAGGACTATGTGTTTGGTTTTTATTTAATTTGCTATATATGCCCATTTGAATCTTGGTCAAATCATAGGTTTCACCAAGATTTAAACGAGTTTAAAACATGAAAATGAAAAAGTAAGCCTGGATTCTTCTTAGTCACTCCAAAATGAAGCTTTTGGGAGGTTTTTTTTAATTTCCATGTTTGAAACCCAAAACACTTCTCTTCGTGCAGAGTTTAGGGTTAGGGGTCGATACATGAATTTTTGGTTTATAGTAAGCATTCAAGTTGATAAACAAGGTCTAGACATATTCAAACCAGAAAAATCATGTATCTACCCCCTAACGCTAAACTCTATCATATGAAGTCAAGCATATAAGAGGAATGGTTTTGGGTTCCAAACAAAAATTCGAAAACCCTCCCAAAAGCTTCATTTTGGAGTGAATAAGAAGGATCCAGGCTTACCTTTTCATTTTCATGTTTCAAACTTGTTTAAACTTTGGTCAAACCTAAGATTTGACCAAGATTCAAATGGGCATAAAAATTAAAAAAAGATATCAAAAAATCAAAAACCAAAGCACATAAGCTTCTTATGTTATATAGTAAGCATTCATGTCGATCAACGAAGTCTAGAGATATTTAAACAATAAAAATCATGTAAATACCCCAAACCCTAAACTCTGTGTAATGAAGTCAAGCACGAAGAGAAGTGGTTTTAGGTTTCATTTTTTGAATTATTTTTTGAATTTTTTTGCCCATTTGAATCTTGGTCAAATCCTAGCAGGTTTGACCAAGATATAAACAAGTTTAAAACATGAAAAATGAAAAGTAAGTATGGATCCTTCTTATTCACTCCAAAATGAAGCTTTTGGAGGGTTTTTGAAATTTCCATGTCCGAAACCCAAAACGACATCTCTTCGTGCTTGACTTCATAAGAAAAAGTTTAGGGTTAGGGGTAGATACATGATTTTTCTGGTTTGAATATGTCTAGACCTTGTTTATCAACTTGAATGCTTACGATATGACATCAGAAGACTATGTGTTTGGTTTTTTTTGAATTTGTTATGGCCATTTGAATCTTGGTCAAATCCTAGGTTTGACCGAGATTTAAACCAGTTTAAAACATGAAAATGAAAAAGTAAGCATGGATTCTTCTTAGTCACTCCAAAATGAAGCTTTTGGGAGGTTTTTGAAATTTCCATGATTGAAACCCAAAACCACTTATCTTAATGCTTGACTTCATAAGACAAAGTTTAGGGTTAGGGGCTAGGTATATACATGATTTTTCTTGTTTAAATATGTCTAGACTTTGTTTATCAACTTGAATGCTTACTATATGACATCAAAAGACTATGTGTTTGGTTTTTTATTATTTTGATTTTTGTTTGAATTTGTTATGTCCATTTGAATCTTGGTCAAATCCTAGGTTTGACCAAGATTTAAACCAGTTTAAAACCTGAAAATGAAAAAGTAAGCATGGATTTTTCTTAGTCACTCCAAAATGAAGCTTTTGGGAGTTTTTTTTAATTTCCATGTTTGAAACCAAAAACCACATATCTTCATATGCTTGAATTCATGAGACAAAGTTTAGGGTTAGGGGGTAGATACATGATTTTTCTGGTTTGAATATGTCTAGACTTCGTTGATCAACTTGAATGCTTACTATGTGACATAAGAAGCTTATGTGCTTTGGTTTTTGATTTTTGATTTCTTTTTTGAATTTTTATGCCCATTTGAATCCTGGTCAAATCCTTTATTTGACGAAGATTCAAACAAGTTTAAAACATGAAAATGAAAAAGTAAGCCTGGATCCTTCTTAGTCATGAAAATGAGTTAACTTGGCTTTCCTACCCTTGGATCCATAGGAATCTGTGTACTAATGCAATATAATAATCACCCGAGGTTTTACACCAACAGGTCTCTGTGACTTACGTGTGGTGCCCATGTGTGAGGTCCCACACTTCAGTGAGCACAAGTCACGTGCGGTAGGTACGCAAACTCCCATCCATCTTATTTGTCAAGAGAAGACGCATCAGGATGCGTATCGGAAGTCTCTGGGTCCTTCAGGATCCTTCGGTTGTCCCTCTCACAAAAAAAATTCTCTCTCATTCTCGGCCTCGCTCGACTTGCTCACTCGCTCGCACCTCCTGCGCACTGACAAACCCTGCACAACAGTCAACATCATCACCCGAAAAAGGGGAGACACCATAATGCTCTCCCTTCTTCTCTCCTTCCGAGTGATTCCTCTTCCTCCGAGTTTCACTCGACGGGCAAAGACACATGTGCTGCATAGTAATAATAATAAAAAAGTAAAAGAATCAACCTATGAATCTATTATTAAATAGGTTAAACTAGGGTTTTGCCCAGTACTATAGATCAAGTTGGAAAAAAATCCAACTACGGGGTTCGATTTTAGCCTACAAATATAAAATTAAATAAGTTGAACTATTATTCCTCTAAAAAACCATTTTGGTTTGCATTGTTTGATACTTTTCATAGCTAGAGTGCATCACAATTTTTTGATTTCATGATTTGCTTTGCCAATTTTGATTTTTTCTAACCACCTTCTCTTTGATTTCAAATTTAGGTCAAACTATCGGTGCCTACTATGTGTTCTACTTGAATTGGATGCAGCATGCGCACATGATATGTTTTGCCATTGTTTTGGGCTTCCACACATCTTGGGGCATCCAAGTATTTAAGTTACCTTGTTTTTTTAATTGTAATTCATGTACCCTTCCTCCCAATTAAATTTTGGTTTTTCATTTTTTTTAATTTTTATGCCCATTCTGATGTCATATAGTAAGCATTTAACTTGATAAACAAGGTCTAGACATACTTTATTGATTTCTGTTAGATATTCATGCCAAAGTACTTTTTGTATAAAGATCCGTGAATAAATTTATAGAGATCTGACCAATGATACCTATAATGGTAACAATGGATACACAAATGGTTTATAGAGATCTAACTTAAGAATGACACTATGGATCCACGTTGGATTATGTGAAGAACTTTATAAACAACAGGGGCTACCTGATATGAATCTGTTAAAATCAAGGGTCTTTTTTCCAAAAAAATCTCACCAATCTTGATACAATCGATGGTGTAAGATAAAGTTCGGGCGCCATAACGCCCTGACCAAATGCGCATTCGGTTCCGTTTCATTCCACTCGGTTCTAGAACCGAACACACCCAAACTGAGGGACACGAAAATAGAAAACCCCAGAAAAAATCGGAGCAAGGATTCGCGAGCAAGGGTCGCAGATAGAGTGAGCACCTGATGGAAGAGTTGAGCGCAGAGGAGTACTGTCTGGCAGAGAGTTATATTTTGGGACAGAGGTTGTTGGTGCTCCCTGCAGACTGCCCTGAGCAAGCATAGCAATTGCAGAGGTACCGACGAAAGCCAATGGGACCACAATTGACATACAGAGTAGGTGATACATGTCTCCCTCTTCGCCCTAGAATTTTTCTCTCTTTCTCTTTCTCTTTCTCTCTCTCTCTCTCTCTCTCACACACACACACACAAGGCCCTCGAAGGACCTGGAGTAGGCATTAGAATAGCGGCGGGTCTACATTTATAGAAAGACCTCGCAAAGAAATTAAAATGCACAATCGTCCATTTGCTTACCCAAATAGCTATTGCAAAACACGACACGACGGAGTCCAATTTCTCCCAAGTAGCTATCTACTAGGCATTTCAGCATTCATGATATTATGCGGCATATGTTATGAGCATGTGCCCCAAAGGAGATATACCAAAATTTATTCAAATTAGAATACAAATAAGCAAAAACACATACATACAAATATAACTTCCTCATGTCATGATAAATCTTCATATCACATTAATAGCGATCCTATAGGTGGAATAAAAGTCTGTGTCAATTTTTCAGATGAATCCATCCATTCATATTCATACAAAAGATGGCTAGGGTGTGGCATTTCTAATAAGTTTTGGTCACGGCAACTATATTTATTTGTCCCAAATTTAGGAGGAACATCTACAATATATACAGTTCCAAATGCGAGTAAAATAGGCCAGACATAAATCATCAAGAATTAAACCAGATTTATCCATAGTTCGAGATGATTTGTCATATCGTATAATTATTCGCCATCCAATATATGATTTCTACTAATTAAGTTGGAAATTGAAGTGGGAAAACATTACATTATTATTTATAGTAGCTTCTTAAAAACTAGCATTTTGTAGTCAAACATATATATGGTCACTATCTATGTTGTGGGTATACTTTATGGGTGTATCAACGGCAGTGCCTAGATCCGGCAAGCCCGGGTGGCCCACAGACGGTGATGCGGTATGTGGCCCATCGGGCGGCCCAGTTGCTGTAGATCGTGAAGGATGAAGTCCAGCCCAGAGACAGGAAGCCGGATCCCAACCGACCTACGAAGGAGGCCGGATCCGTGAAGGCCCATGAAGTATCCGGATCTTGCACGACCCTGATGGAAGGCAGATCCTTGACGTACACGGCAAGAAATTGTAACGTAGTTAGGCAACTTGTATTTCGGCTAAGACTCTCCATGTAAACCCTAGATCCGTGTGCCTTTATAAGCCGGATCTCGGGAGCCCTAGAGGCACAACCACAACTCATTGTAACAACGCGAAAGCGCCCAGATAATTCCAGACAAGCAGCAGTAGGCCTTGCCATCGTGCAGGTGGTCCGAAGCTGGGTAAATCGCGTACCACCGTCTCGAGGACTCTCCGCCCTATGGCCCCTACTTCTTCTCTCCTCCATGAGGAACCCTCCTCTGGAATACCGTCGAATAGGCAACGACAGTTGGCGCCCACCGTGGGGCCTGCGGCATCTAGAGGCCGGAACCGGGAGGGTTCTACCTTCGGAGGCATCGGCGACACCATCGCTGTGGGGCGCGTCAAGTATGCCGGGAACTTTCCGATCGTCCCTGAGGATGAGTGCTGGATTCCGGCTAAGACGAACTCCGTCAAGCTCTCCATCATCCCGATCGGCAGGATACACCTCTTCATCGGCGAGACCGTCGATTCCGACGGAAACGCCCTGGTAAGTAAAGTTGACGCGACCGCCGCAGAGCAGGATGCCGTCGTGAAGATCCTATCTGAGACGCAGGAACTTTCCAACGAAGATTCCGCCTTAGATCTGGAAAAATCAAAGCCCACCCAATCCGCCCCTGAGCATGAGATAAACGTGGAAGACCGATGCAGATCCGCCTGGGTCTCCCAAGTGTTAGAAAAGCAAAGGTGCCACTTCGTGCACTTCCTCGCACATACCGCTGGAACCGCTCTTCCTCAGGAAGAAGCTGGGCCCGTGCAGGACGAGGCTGCCGGAGGCGGCGACGCTCCGGAACAACAGGAAGTTGTCGGAGACAGCGACGCCCTGGAACAGCCAGAGGATGCCAGAGAAGCAGAGGAGAAAATCTTGGGCAGCCTCAGCCCAATCTCCGACGACGCGTCCTCCATGGACACGGAAGAATACAACCGCCTCACTAAGGAGTTGGAGGATGAAGAGGCAGCTGAGGCAGAATCTGCTCCTCCTAAGGAGGTTCTTGCAACCTTAGCAGCGCTGGATCAGCAGGAGTCGGCAGACGAGCACACCACTTCCGACCCACAACCATCCGATGCAGGATCTCCTCTATCGCGGGAACGACCGCATAAGGAAGTCCTGTCCCCAGAAGATCTGGTGGCGCAGGCAGGCATGGACGCAATCGCACACTCGGAGATCCTCAACAAACCTATAACTCCCGACAACGCCGCAGATCCGGAGGCTCTAGAAGCCAAGAGGTAGGAGATGCTGGCAACAACCAAGAAATTCGCCACCACCGCAGCAGCAATGCTAGATGAAAGGAAAGAGGCCGCGCACTTCGTGGAAAATTTCCTCGAGCGGGAACGCCAGGTCGACGAGTCATTGGCAAAAGTCAAGCAACTCCGGAAGCACTGGGAGGACAAGATCAACGAGACTCAACAGGAGAACGATAGGCTCAGGAGAGAAACTGTAGCTCCCCGCAAGATCACCTTTGCGACTCCCACCGAGCAACAGCCATTCACGACTCCAAAAGATAACATGAAAAAGGCTGCGGAGATCTTGCAAAAGAAGGACGAGGAGATCGATATTGACTACGTCTGCACGCTCGTTGCCTCAGCTATGAAGCAGCAGAGCAAGGCAGATACTTCGCGCAGGTTGGAATCCAATCCGGATCACTGTGTGTCTACCGCGCCGAAGGACGCCCATGACAACCGTAATCTGGATGACGAATCGCGCACCGGGTCATCAGAGCGCAGAAGGAAAACCAGAGAACACCCAAATCCAATCCCCATACCGTCCAAGACGCCTCCGTCAGAACCGAAGAAGGGAAAGGATGCAATGTACGCTGGTAGGAACAAGTACTAGAACCCGTCACCTCTGCCTAACGGATATCCGCGTCCCCTGCCTCCTCGCCGCTGTAGTCCAGTTGGAAACACTAGGCCCCATGGGTCCGGTGGAATCAATATCCGCGACAACATGCCGTCGCCGAGGACCAGGGAGCGTACGCCGGAACCCCGCTGGAACAACGATCGTGAACCTGAGCCCAGAAGGAGCCGGAACAATGATCGTGAACCTGAACCCAGGAGGAGTCGGAACTTGGAACGCGAGGCGGAGCCCCGCCGAAGCCGAAATGATGGAGGCGACTATCACCACGGGAAGAACGTCGGGAATCCGAGGGCGGAAGCAAAAAATCTTACAGGCCCCCTCGCAGGTCTCCCTCACCACCACCAAGTGGAGGAGGTGGAGGCGGAGGCGGAGGCCGGAAATCTCGCTCAAGAACCCCTGGCGGCGACCCACGCGATGCGCGGGAACGCCTCAACGAGTACAGAACCGACTACATCGACCCAAAGTGCTTTGGCAGGATGATTCGAGAGGAACCAAAGCCAAGGATGAACCTCAAGCTATCCGGAAAAAGCATTATGATGGCACCGAAAGGCCGGATACCTGGATCGAGGATTACTACAATGCGGTAACCTTCGCCGGAGGAACCCCTAACATCGCCTGCCTCATGCTCCAGTTGTACCTTGTAGGTCCAGCCCGGATCTGGCTCAGTGACCTCGAGAAGAACTCCATCTTTTGCTGGTTCGACCTGAAGAACGCCTTTGAGAAACACTTCAGGGGCACCTACAAGAGACCTGCCTCAACGAGCGACCTGCAGGCATGTATCCAGAAAAAGGGTAAAACTTCGAGGAGCTTCCTCACCCGATGGTTGCAAACCAGGAACGAGTGCGAAAACGTCGATAACCGCACAGCTATGCACGCCTTCATAGGTGGACTGCAGAGAGGAGATTGCTGCGACACAAGCTCACTTGTTTGTTCAATGCAAATAAACTGACTTTGGATGACATGATCACCATCGCCAGTGATCACACTGCCGCCACCGACGACGCAGGCGGAGATCTCGCAGCTACAGCAATTCCTGTGCATCAGCAAAAGAAGAACCGTGACAACAGCAGCAGCAGCGGCACCAAGCGGAAAAATCCCCCTGATGACCAGAGAAGTGGTGGATCCGACTTGATCGCCATGGCTTTCCAGCGCGGAGGCCAAGGAGGCGGAAGAGGTCGCGGCCGCGGAGGCGGAGCTGGAAGGGGCCAGCAGCGTGGTGATGAGGTCACCGCTGCCGGAACCCGCGCTCCCCAAACTTACGAAGAGTACAGAGACATGCCCTGCCTGGCCCATCTGGATCCAGATACAGGGAAGTCCACTCACACCAACCGCAACTGCAAGTGGGTCAATGATCTCAAATCTGACTCGGAAGCAGGATACAAGCGAGCCCGGAAGCACCACCCACGCGGCAAAGGAGGCAAGGGCAAGAACAAGGACAAGGAGGAAGACAGTTCCGAGGCGATGGAAGAGGATGATGCTTCGCCGGATCCCAAAGGCGGATCCGCAGCTAAACCCAGCCCCTTTGATAAAAAGAGTGCGGGCGCGTACCACACCTTCCTTGGAACCCCAACAGTCCGTGCAAGAAAATCAGCTCTCCGGATCCTGAACGCCACATTTCCAGCTGTGCTGCAGTATGTCAGGTGGTCGGAAACTCCATGTACGTTTGATAGGAAGGATCACCTTACTGTCATTCCAAAAGAGTGTTATGCCTTGGTTGTGAGTCCCCGCATCAACGGGTATGACTTCTCCAAGTGCCTCATGGATGGCGGAGCCAGCTTGAACATCATGTACCTGGAGACTCTGGAGCGGATGAACCTTACCAAGGAACAGCTCAAACACAGCACCACTGAATTTCATGGTGTAGTTCCAGGTAAAAAGGGAAATTCCTTGGGCAGCATCAGACTTCACGTGGCCGCGGTAGAGATGATCACGTTTGAGGTCGTGCCCTTCAAGAGTTCCTACCACGTCATCTTCGGCAGGCCCACCTACCACAAGTTTCACGCAAGAGCGTGCTACATCTACAACAAGCTCAAGATTCCAGGTCCAAAGGGTATGATTACCGTATCCGGATACTACAAGAAGGCTCACGAATGCAAGCTAGGAGAAGCCGCCTTCGCAGAGTCTGTGCTATCCGGAGAGGAGCTGCAAGGCTACAGAGCCGCGGTGGACCCGCAAGAGATGCGCACCACCAAGAAGCAAATCTCCGAACAGAAAACCTCGTTCAAGGCCGCGATAGAAACCAAGAAGCATGAACTCATCGTAGGTGACAGCTCCAAGCAGGTTTCAGTCGTAGCCAACATGGACCCCAAATAGGAAGACGCACTCGTCGAGTTCCTCCGCGCTAACATGGATATCTTCGCATGGCAACCTTCTGACATGTCCGGAGTACCTAGGGAACTCGCCGAGCATTACCTCAACATAATTCCGAGGGCTAAACCGGTGAAGCAAGCTATGCGACGCTTTGGAGATAAGAAGCACCGCGCCATAGGAATGGAACTAGCAAAGTTACTAGAGGCAGGTTTTGTAATAGAAGTTATCCATACTAATTGGGTCGCAAACCTCGTCCTTGTACCCAAAAAGAACACTGAAATACTAAGAATGTGCATCGATTACTCCGGCTTGAATAAGCATTGTACGAAGGATCCGTTCCCCTTGCCGCGCATTGACCAAGTCATTGATTCGACGGCAGGGGCGGAACTTCTGTGTTTTCTTTACGCATATTCCGGGTATCATCAGATCCGGATGAAGAAGTCCGACCAAAAGGCGACCTCGTTCATCACCCGGTCGGCACTTACTGCTATGTCACCATGCCTTTTGGTTTGAAAAATGCAGGTGCCATCTACCAACGTACGATGCAGCGGTGCCTGAAGGACCAAATTGCCCGGAATGTACACGCTTACATCGACGACATCGCGGTCATGACCCGGAAAGGATCCGACTTCATCAGCGACCTCACAGAAACCTTTGAGAATCTCCGACGGTACAAGATGATGTTGAATCTGCTGAAGTGCGTCTTTGGCGTTCCAGCCGGAAAACTCCTTGGCTTCATCGTCTCTCATAGAGGCATTGAAGTTAACCCGAAAAAAGTCAAGGCAATCCTGTGTATCAAAAGGCCAACTTGTCTCAAACATATGCAGCAACTAACTGGTTGTGTCGCAGCAATCAGTAAGTTTGTTAGCCGTCTTGGCGAGAAGGCGCTACCTTTGTACAAGCTGCTGAAGAAAACAGACAAATTTTTCTGGGACGATGCAGCAGATGCAGCACTTCAGGGGTTGAAGAAAATACTCACCTCCCCGCCTATCCTAGCAGCTCCAGAAGAGTCAGAGCCTATGCTCCTTTACCTGGCTGCCTCCAACAAAGTCATCAGCCTCGTCATCATGGTGGAACGAAAGGAAGAAGGACACGATTTTTGAGTCCAAAGACCAGTCTATTACATTAGCGAGGTACTGACTGAATCCAAGCAAAGATATCCTCACTTTTAGAAGCTAGCTTATGGCGTGTTCCTAGGTAGCAGGAAGCTGAGACACTACTTCCAAGAGCACCCAGTAACAGTCGTGAGCAAGGCTCCGCTGTCTACGATTCTCAACAACGCTGACGCAACAGGACGCACAGCAAAATGGGGCATTGAATTACCCGCCTTTGACATCAATTACAAAGCCAGGACTGCGGTTAAATCCCAAATCTTGGCAGATTTCGTCGCAGATTGGACAGAAGCTCCGGATGCAAATCTGGAGCCAGAACCAGAAACATGGGTCATGCACTTCGATGGATCCAAGCAGCATCAAGGCTCAGGAGCCGGAGTCACCCTGAAGTCCCCTACTGGAAAAGAACTGCAATACGTTCTACAAATTCACTTCGAAGCTACAAACAACATGGCGGAATACGAGGCTCTACTACACGGTCTGCGCATCGCTAAGGAGATTGGGATCAAGCACATCATATGCTGCGGAGATTCCGACCTTGTGGCACAACAAGTAGCCGGAACCTGGAACGCCAGAAACTCCGTTATGGCAGCTTACAGAGACGAAGTTGACGAGATCGCCAAATGCTTCCTCGGATACGAAGTAAAGTACGTCAGGAGAGACGATAACACATCGGCAGACATGCTATCCAAGCTCGGATCCGGCAGGAAACCAATCCCGCCCGGTATTTTCCTGGGGCACCTATGGATATCCTCGGTAAAGGGCCTAACCCGGAAAACCCAGACCTGGGAGTATCCCCGGCTAGAGAAGTGATGGTTATCATTCCGGCATGGACACAGTCGTTCCTGGACTACCTCATTGATCGAAAGTTGCCAGAGGACGAGGTCCTCGCACGACAGATCGTAAGACGAGCAAGATCCGACACAATAGTTGATGGACAGCTCTACAAACGAAGTGCAAATGGAGTATTTCTCAAATGCGTCTCCAATCAAGATGGCATTGAAATCCTTAGAGAGATCCACGCAGGGGGTTGTGGGCATCACGCTGCCCCCAGGTCCCTCATTGCAAAAGCTTTTCGGCTCGGATTTTACTGGCTCACAGCTAAAGAAGACGCTGATAAACTAGTAAAAACTTGCCGAGGTTGTCAGTACTACGCTACTCAACCAAACGCTCCAGCCCAAGAGCTGAAGACCATCCCTATCACCTGGCCATTTGCGGTCTGGGGGCTCGATATGGTTGGAAAATTAAAGAAATCATCTCCTGGCGGTTTTGAGTACCTTCTGGTCGCTATTGACAAGTTCATCAAATGGATCGAGTCAAAGCCAGTGAGAAAAGCCAATGGTGCTCCAGCACTAAAATTTGTTTGCAGCCTCGTGATGAGATTCGGCATCCAACACAGCATAATCACAGATAATAGCACAAACTTTGCACAAGGAGAATTGAAGGATTACTGCCATGACGTAGGGATCCGGCTTGACCTCGCGTCTGTGGCTCATCCACAATCCAATGGTCAGGTCAAAAGAGCCAACGGCCTCATACTATCCGGAATTAAACCACGCCTTGAAGAACCGCTGCGACGCGCAGCCGGAGCTTGGGCTGATGAGTTAGACTCTGTTCTGTGGAGTCTGAGGACTACCCCAAACAGGTCAACCGGATTTACTCCGTTCTTTCTAGTATATGGATCCGAAGCCGTGCTCCCCTCCGACATCATCCACGATTCGCTGCGAGTCTCCGCCTACAATGAAGAAACTGCTGACGAGGCTCGACGGCTTTCTTTGGACCTGATCGAAGAAGCTCGGAATTTAGCTGACCAATGCTCCACCATCTACCAGCAGAAGCTCCGACGCTATCATAGCCGTCGAGTTCGGAATCGCTCGTTCATGGCCAGAGATCTAGTCCTCCGCCTTCGTCAGGTGAAAGATCACAAGTTGCATTCTCCATGGGAAGGACCCTTTGTCATCAGCCAAGTGCTTCACAACGGATCATACTACCTCGTCGATTTCCGAGAGTTAAAGGACAGACCTGCTAACTGGTACCGGAAACGCAAGCGAGAGGATCCAGATGACATATACGATGAAACAGATCGTCCCTGGAATATAGCACAGCTACGTCCTTTCCACACTTAGCAAAATTTGCATTACATACCTTGCAATATTTATGATACATGATCAATGAAATAAAGCATCTGGTTCACTCTTTGAGTCTCTTACCTCCTTTACTTGTTCATTTTTGGATCGTGTATGTTTTCCGACTAAAACCGCAGAGCTGGATCTTTCCGCCTAGGCATGTATGAAAGTTGTGATTTTTTCAAAATCGTCCCTTAGGACGTGAGCTTAAGTTTTCTGGCCGAAATGCTTTTTGTTGCGAACTCATGGATTCCTGGTAGCGGCTTCCGGCACCTACGCTAGGGGCTTGGTTCCGCGGTTATTGAAGGATCGCCATTAGGCTTCGTCGCCACTGGCGAGCATCTCCGGCTAACGGTCCTCCGGCTCGTGGAAGGTCAAATGAGCAAGCCGGAAAGCATAAGACCAGCACTTGCTTTCAACAAACGAAACATGCAAAGTAATGCATAAGTGTTTTGTCCCTACTTAAGAATTTAAGTTATATTACAAACCCTCTAGGGGCCAAAATGATGCATTGTTTTTCTTCCCGCAGGAATAAGTTTTCTACTTCTCCTTACCCGGAGAAGCCTCGCCCTTGTCATCACCCTTGGGATCTTCTTCTCCTTTGCCCTTCGCCGGAGAGGAAACGTCATCACCACTCTCTTCGTCATCTTCAGCCAGAGACGTGGCGCCACCTTTGTCCTTGGAACCTGTCCAGGTGTATTGGCTTCCGGATTGAGAAGGTCGGGCTTTCGCCTCGCGTTTCTTATGGAGCTCTGCTTCAAGAGGTTCGTCAGCAGGAAGAACCACCTTTTCATAAAATTCATCATGACAGATTCTCCGGGCAATACGGGTGTCGAAGCCACTAACTGCGTCCAGCTGCGCATTTACATCCGCATTCTGAGGAACGCCGGTGGTCACCCTTTCAAGATCAAGATCCTGGTTGTGCGCAAGGCACACAGCCAAGGACATGGCGGCAGCACCTCGAGCTGACGATGCCTGCAGATCCACCACTAGCTCCAGAAGAATGTCCATCCTCTTGATAAGATTCCGAACTTCGCAAGTTCGGCTTTTCTTGATGGATAGGTTATGACAAATCTTCCGACATGCGGAGATGAGGTCTTTGCAGTCATCCCCGGCAAGTTGAAGCAGGTCATCCCGAGGGAATAGGTTCCGATGTTTCTCGTGGTATCCGAGCGGCTCTGCACGAGATAAAAAGATATCAGCATACAGATTTAGCACAATGCGTAAGTTATCAAAACAATCTCTGGATTCGTACCCAGGATATCCTCGTTGAGCAGGTCCCAGTGCTGCTCCACGGTTTCCATATACCTCCGGAGTCCATTAAGCTCTTTCTGCTGCCTTTGGATAGTTTCGCTATCAGCTTTTCTCTTCATTTCAAACTCACCAGCTTTCTGGATGAGTTCGGAGCTCTTATCCGCCAGCTTTCTCTCCGCCTCTGCGAGCTTCGTCTCTAGATCTTTTCGGGAGGAGCGCAGAGTTTCCAGCTCGGAGGACGCGGCGGCAAGGGAGGAAGATGCACCTATCCAAGATACATCAAGATTAGTTCGGAACTCGGATCATGAATTATCGACAAGTGAGGCGGAACCCAACCTTGAGCGTCTGCCAGTTGTTTCTTCAGATTTGTGTTTTCCTGCTTAATACTTTTTATTGGCTCCGCTTGGCCCAAGGTAACGCGGCGCTGCAGGGCAATATTCTTATGAAGCTCATAATGCAGAGCTTGCTGTTCCTGAAAGTACAACAGAGCAGGGGTAAATTCTGGATTTTCTGCAAGTAAGTCCTTCTGAAGCATTATTGCTGGAAACATTTCCGTCATAATGCTTGGGGGCTGCTAAGATATTTTTTCACAAAAAATCTTCTCCAGTTTGAGTTTTCGTCTAAGTATTTAGGTGCTAACTATTGACTAGTTTCTGCCTACATACTTGGGGGCTACTGGGGAGTACCTTTTGATTGCAGAGGAGCTTGTCGAGAAACTGGCCAACTCCTTTCTTGAAGTCCTGAATCTCCGAAGACGTGGCATCAGGCTTCCCCCAGGCGTTGCTCATCATGGCGTTGAGTAGATCTAGTTCAAGATCTCATTTCTCTGCCTCGGTGAGCTTGTTAACAAACTTTGTCGCATAGGCCTTGGGGGTGGAGGTAACATCAGCCGGATCTTCGAAGTTCTTCGGAAAAACGACGATATCGCTGGCCGCGGCTTCAGCCTTTCCCATAGAGTTGACTTCCGCCTCCTCTTGGCTTTCAAGTTCAGCCTCTTCAGGGGTAGGGCCTTTGGCTCCGGAGTTCTCCCCGCCCACCTTCTCGCTGCTAACCGGAATTATTTCAGGTGGAGTTTCGGTGGCTGGAGGGGGAGATTGCTCTACTTGAGGAGGAGATGGCTGGGGAGTAGCATGGGAGGTACTTGGTGGAGCTGGCATTGCGGGACCAATGACCGGAGACTTTTTCATGTACTTGGTGATGGGCTCTTGGACGTTGGTCCGCGTGGAGGTGGTGCTCGGATTTCTGCAAACAGGCAAAGGGAATAGATAAGTAACAAATCTACCAAAAACAAAAGACGCACCGTACTCGGAAACTTACGCGGTGGTGGAGCCAGGAATGTTGGGGCGCGATCGCTTCCCTGCTGTCGCTAGAAGTTTAATACGCTCGCGTTCCGCCTTCTTGGAGTTTAGCGGAGGTGGTTTCGTGACCTTGGGCTTCTTGGCGGAGGCCTCGCCGCTAGCTCCGGCCTCGGAGCCAGAAGCTTTGGCGCGGGGACACTTTGAAGGTCGAGGGGCAGCCTTGCGGGGCACGTTCTCCTCTTCCTGGTCATCGTCCTCCGGATTCTCCTCCGCCGCTTCGCCACTGACGGGAACACGGAGTATGGTGTGGAAGTTCTCCTCGGCCAAAGTTTCGAGCTGAAGGGGAGTTAAATGAAAGTTAGAATGACAATCAAAGTTTGTGAAGTTAAGAATGGCAGAGGGACTAGAGCTTACCGGAGGACACTGGTCGTTTGTCTGTATGTCCTTGATTAACTCCGGGACCGGTTGGCCCCGGCCTATCTTCACGAGCGTCTTGATTCTCCTCTTGAGAGAATCAGCAGGGAGATCATGGCGCGTTACTCGGAGAGGGTCGTCCGCCCCAGTGTACGCGCACATTAAGCGTGCGTTAAACCGCAGAGGCTGGATACTCCGGGAAAACCAGCTAAGGGTAAGCTAGGCTCCGGTTAGCCCATCGTGGACCAACCAGGAGAGTCTTCGCGCAGCCCTCTCTAGTGTTGGAGTTTGAGCGAGCGAGGGGATGAAGCTCCAGCTTGCCAGTTCTTCCGGAGGCTTTTTGTTGAACTTGGGCAGTCCATCATGGACGGTCGGAACCGAGATGTTCTTCTCATAAAACCATCCGGCGTTCCAATACCGGACGGATTCGTGGGAGTCATGGGGCGGATACATACGGCCAGGTCGAAGCATAAAAGTCATGCTCCCGCAGTTCACCATGGCCTTGTCTTTTGTTTCTTTCTTCACCCGGAAAAAGAACTGCCATAACCGGACGTCTCGCCGGATTCCGAGATGCCCTTCGCAAAGGGTTGAGAAGTTGGAAAGGAGGAGATATGAGTTTGGGCAGATGTTTTGGGGTTGAAGTCCGTATGTATTGAGGACTGAGAGAAATAATTCCGAAGGGGAAGCGATAGACCATGTTCAACCCAAGCTTTGGTCATGACCCTTTCGTCCGCATTAGGCTTGGGGACGTCGGAGTCTCGCATGAAACTCCAATGAGAAGAGATCATGCCCTCGTTTTGGAGCTCCCTCAGCTCCGCATCGGTGGTTTCACAGGGCCACCACTGACCCTCTGGCCTTCGCGGATCTGGGCCTTGGAAGCCCTCTTGTTTTATGCCTCCTACACCTTGGTCGCCATCCTGGCTTGTCCCTCAAGTTCTTCTTGAAGTTCTTTGAGGGTGGGGATCCGGTTTAGTGCAGTGCTGGAAGAGGCGGAGAATGGTTGAGCTAGCCTGATATCGGAAATATATGGTGGCAAGTACGCAATGAGTTCCGGGCAGATCGGTTCTAATGTACTGGGTTCCGGGCTATTCGGAGATCTACCAGTACATTTTGGTGAACCATGTGGCATGCTTTCGGCTGCACCCATGTGGAACGTAATTAAGTAACCGGATCTACACTAAGTCTTTCTTCTACGAGGCCGGCGCACATACCGTTAATGGCGCGATGGTCCGACGAAGCTCCTGTGAAGAGAAGGTCGCCGGACATGGAGCAAACCTCGTTGCGTGACCATGAATCGGTGGCGGGAAGGATTTCCCGATCAACCGTAGCAATCTTGGCGCAAGGGGAAGCTTGGAGGAGCGACGCGCGAAGCTTTCCGCGGGGAAGCTCGCCGGAGTTGAGATCTGTTTGGCGACGCGGCGCGAGGAAGAAGACGAAGTGGGTGAGGAGGTGAAAGAATGAAAAGTTACCGCGCGTGGGGGTATTTATAGACCACACGCGAAGATTCGTGTTTCGGATCCGACGGTGGGAACTGAACGGTTGCGCCGTTGGATGCATGACGCGTGTCCTAGGTCAAAAGAGGTAAAACGACGAGGAGGTAACTTAACTGTGCACTTCCGAAATCTCCGGCTAAAGATTCGAATCTCCGAAAATTTGGCGCGGGAAAAAAGGGATTTGTGCGCGGGAAAAGTGGAAAATCTGCTACGTTGCCGTTATAGAAAATCAAGGAGTTTCCGAGTAGATGTTGTCGGAAACAGAGAAGTTTTGGAAGCTCTTCAAGATTCTCTTCGGATCCGGACTGAATGAAGCCGGAGGAATGATGAATCTCGGAGAACTTCGGGGGCTACTGTTGTGGGTATACTTTATGGGTGTATCAACGGCAGTGCCTAGATCCGGCAAGCCCGGGTGGCCCACAGACGGTGATGCGGCATGTGGCCCATTGGGCGGCCCAGTTGCTGTAGATCTTGAAGGATGAAGTCCAGCCCAGAGACAGGAAGCCGGATCCCAACTGACCTACGAAGGAGGCCGGATCCATGAAGGCCCATGAAGTATCCGGATCCTGCACGACCCTGATGGAAGGCGGATCCTTGACGTACACCGCAAGACATTGTACCGTAGTTAGGCAACTTGTATTCCGGCTAGGACTCTCCATGTAAACGCTAGATCCGTGTGCCTTTATAAGCCAGATCCCGGGAGACCTAGAGGCACAACCAGAACTCATTGTAACAACGCGAAAGCTCCCAGATAATTCCAGACAAGCAGCAGTAGGCGTTGCCATTGTGCAGGTGGTCCGAAGCTGGGTAAATCGTGTACCACCGTCCCGAGGACTCTCCGCCCTATGGCCCCTACTTCTTCTCCCATCCATGAGGATCCCTCCTCTGGAGTACCATCGAATAGGCAACGACAATCTACATTGTTAGAAATTAAACCAAATCCAAGTCATACATACATGCTGATATATATAGCATTATTTTTATGAAACCATGCATAATCCAACTCTTAATATTTCCAAAAACATATTCATATAGCTTGGGGCGTTTTTAAGTTAATTTGTACATTCATGCATATGGTGCATGCCATTCTAGGTAGATACCAGCAGGTTAATAAGTCCGCACATTCGTGTCCCTATTTTGTGGGCCAACATTTAATATATGCCCAAACTAGCTAATTGTTCCAATTTGAGTAATAAATCAGCCATGCATAACTCGATGAAAAAGAAAATCCAAATACAACTACAAGTTAAAAAAATGGTCACACTACATAGTTTCTCATCATGTGTCTACTTTATATAATGTGAATTGCACCTTGTTCACTTCGTAGTTTTTGTGCGTTTCACAAAAAAACTCACATTAATTAAGACATATTTTCAACTAATTTATGTCGTGGGAGTGCTTTAATTAATTATGTGATTTCTCATGTGCAATGCACATGTAACTTACTAGTATATATATAGTCCGAACACAAGATTATATTTAAAGAACAATAATAATAGTAGTTATATTCCAAAAATGGGAATATTTTAAGCATATATAGAAGCTTGTACAATGATGGTGAAGTGTGTTTTCAGGACTATGCATAGCTAGTGTTCATGGTGCAAAAGGCTAAGAGCATCCAATATGTTGTCTCCACAAGACCTATAGACGTACCAGAATGAAAAAAATAGTCGATAAGGTTGTCTATTAACTAGTTCAGGTTATCCACAAGAACATTTCTTATGCATGGGTGACCTATAAGAAGCTTGTGGGCCGTCCAGAAACAATACAAAATAATTTACCTCCCCTTCCCCTCTCATACATGAGTACACCAATATCACACACACACAAACACACACACACACACCATGGTGCCTAGGCACAATACATCATGGCCGTACAATTACATCACGGGTTTGAGATTGCATCATAGGTGTATAAAGGAGAGAAAATCACTTTCCAAATATCAGCAGGAGTGAGAATGCACTTTCCATTTATCAGAAATAGAGACAAATCACTTCATAGTTTCCTGTGCAGGTTTCCTTTTATGATTCGTGGTGCCTAGAGGTACCATGATGCACTAGTTAGTTTACCTATATATATAGAGATATATATGTGTGTGTGGGGGGGGGGGGTCCCATCTTAATGCTAACCTTGACTTCATATAGCGGGAGACATCATAATTAATATAAGTGTGGCGGGACATATCTTATGGAAAAAGTTCACACTATAGGTGATGCCCTAAGGTCATCCACACTATATATGTTGTCAACTAGACCTACCCACCACAAAGGAAAAAGTAGTCGATAGGTTGTCTATATATTGTACATTAGTGGAGGTTGCCAGGAAAAAATCTTATTGCGTGACTTACAAGAAGCTTGTGTGGGTTGTCCATAAGCAATAGAAAATAAATTCTCTCTCCTCCCTCTCTCAAGCATGAGGGTACACCAATATCATTTGTGGGTCCCATCTTAGTGCTAAGGTTTAGTTCCCTATACACCCATTTTTAATATAAATATAATATAATATGGTAGTTTTTAATTGTGCATTAGAGCATCAATCCTAGCTTATGGGTTCCAGAATCTCGAACGACTAACTTTAGAGTGATTCGCCAGTGCTCTGCATGATCATAATTGTCTAGGTGCCTCTAAACGTCTGGAACGACATCGCTTTTCTTTTCTAGGAAAAGATGCCCGGCGAATGCACATGTGGGCCATGTTGCAGAGATTGTGTTTTTCAATCATCAATCTTGGAATTTGCCTATCTGTATGTCCAACAATTGATATTCACAGTTATTCGTACAATATTTAGTGGTACAGATTAGCATCATTAGAAAGTGTTTTTCAAAACGAATCTAACGATACTAATTACCTACAATACAATGAAGATTTTGTTGCACTTTTTCTTGGTCAAACTTCATCTTGGAATACACGCGTGTGCATTATTCATCGAAACAGAGGTAGTAGCACAACCTCCATCCCAAAGCTTAAGGGCTTATTTGATTCATATATAGGATTTGTATAGGAATTATGTAGGATTTAGATCACATGTGAATTTTTCCCACACTAGTTGTTTGATTCATAGGAACATATCATATACGAATCTTGCAGTGCAAATCCTATAAGAATAAAACAGTAGGTCATACCTCATGGAAAAATTCCTTTGGCACAATCAAACACAACTCATCTTCCTATATGATTCAACTATCCATTAAATCTCAATCCTATGTTTTTCATATTTCTATGGTTTTCCCATCCTATGAATCAAAGGAGCCTTAGGGCTTATATTTATTTTTAGAAAGACAATCTATGTTAAGATTGACCAAGTTTTACGAAAAACCTTTAACATGCAAAATACAAAGTTGAGTCATTTCGTTTGAATCGGAGGGAGTACATTTGACGTGATGGTACTATTTGACAACTGCTTGGCACTATATTTTTTTCGAACCAAACTTCCCACTTCATGAAGCTTTTATTTTGGGATAGAGCTTAAGTGACTTGATACATCCATATATCTAGACAAATTTGAGTCAATTCATTTGAATCGGAGGGAGTACATTTGACTATATGGTACTGTTTGACAACTGCTTGGCACTGTCTTTTTTTTGAACCAAACTGCCCCCTTCACGAAGCTTTTATTTTGGGATAGAGATTCACTGACTTTATACTTCCAAGTCTCACAGTGACTTGGTGCCACCATCCACCATCCATCTCAGATCCAACGTATGAGATCAACTCAGAATTTAAACTAAATAATTATTATAATTGCTCAGAAATATTTGAAGAACTTCCAGTAAATCGTGCATATTTCGATTTATATTTTGGTGAAGTTTCATTTGATTTGTATCAAATGTTTGTGAGCAAATATATATTTAGTTTAAACTAGTGCTCGCATACGTAAAAAGCTCTTTAATCACAAGCTAGTCGTCCGAGTGGGATGAAATATTCACAGATTTTATAACAAGGCATCTACATTTTACTGGATTTTTTTCAAAATTTTCTGAATAGTTTTTGTTTTTAGGTTCGAAATAAGAGATAGTTTGGAACGTTGGATCTCAAATGGATGGTAGATGGTGGCACCAAGTCACAGTGAGACTTCGAGGCTTCAAGTCACTGCAGCTCTGTCCTTTTATTTTGACAAACTGCAGAGCCGCTGGTGCATCTATGGTTGCGTACGGCCGACGCCGATTATTAGCAAGGAAGTTCTTCCTATAAGTAGTATCCATACTCCAGACCAAGGCATGTATAAAAAAAGAACCCATCCCGTTCTCGTGTTCCCGATCACTCTTCTCTGAAGATGGAGGAGGCCCTCTTCTTGTGCCCCCTCTGCCTGCTGCCTGATACGTCTCCAACGTATCTATAATTTCTTATGTTCCATGCTTGTTTTATGAAAATACCTACATGTTTTGTTCACACTTTATTACGTTTTGATGCATTTTCCGGAACTAACCTATTAACAAGATGCCGCAGTGCCAGTTCCTGTTTTCTGCTGTTTTTGGTTTCAGAAATCTTACACAGGAAATATTCTCGGAATTGGACGAAATCAAGGCCCACGATCTTATATTTCCACGAAGCTTCCAGAACACCGGAGAGGGACCAGAGGGCCCAGGGCCTCCATACACCATGGCGGCGCGGCCAGAGGGGGGCGCCCCCCTACTGTGTGGCCCCTCCAGAACCCTTCCGACTCCGACTCTTCGCCTATTTAAGCCTTCGTGACCTAAATCTTCGAGACGAATAAGCCACGATAGGAGAAAAGTTCCAGAGCTGACGCCATCGCGAAGCCAAGATTCAGGGGACAGAAGTCTCTGTTCTGGCACGCCGCCGGGATGGGGAATTGCCCCCGGAGTCATCTCCATCGACACCACCGCCATCTTCATCGCCGTTGCTGTCTCCCATGATGAGGAGGGAGTAGTTCTCCCCCGGGGCTGAGGGCTCTACCGGTAGCTATGTGGTTCATCTCTCTCTCCCATGTGATCTTTATGTGATCATGAGCTTTGTATCACTATTAATCTATGTGCTACTCTAGTGATGTTATTAAAGTACTCTATTCCTCCTCCATGTTGTAATGGTGACAGTGTGTGCATCATGTAGTATTTGGCATAGGTTATGATTGTAATCTCTTGTAGATTATGGAGTTAATTATCACTATGATAGTATAGATGCGATCTATTCCCCCTTTCATAGCCTAATGGTGACAGTGTGCATGCTATGTTAGTACTCTGTATTATTGTAATGGTCTATTATGCACTCTAAGGTTACTTAAATATGAACACCGAATGTTGTGGCGCTTGTTTACTCCGGCTTGAGGGAGCTCTTGTAGCCCTACACAATGAATGGTGTTTGTCATCCAACAAGAGAGTGTAGAGTAGTTTTATTATGTGATCAATGTTGAGAGTGTCCAGTAGTGAAAGTATGATCCCTAGGCCTTGTTTCCGAACATCGAATCTCCGTTTATTTACTGTTTTACTGCATGTTTACTCGCTGCCATATTTTATTCAGATTGCTATTACCACTCACAATCATCCATATCACTTGCATTTTACTATCTCTTCGCCGAACTAGTGCACCTATACATCTGACAAGTGTATTAGGTGTGTTGGGGACACAAGAGACTTCTTGTATCGTAATTGCAGGGTTGCTTGAGAGGGATATCTTTGACCTCTACCTCCCTGAGTTCGATAAACCTTGGGTGATTCACTTAAGGGAAACTTGCTGCTGTTCTACAAACCTCTGCTCTTGGAGGCCCAACACTGTCTACAGGAATAGAAGCGTGCGTAGACATCAAGCTATTTTCTGGCGCCGTTGCCGGGGAACGAAGAAAAGCTACACCACAAGAGATTCCTACCTCCCACGTCAACTGCGCGCTAGTAGTAGACAGCAAGCTATTTTCTGGCGCCGTTGCCGGGGAGGTAAGTGATACGTCTCCAACGTATCGATAATTTCTTATGTTCCATGCTACTTTTATGATGATACTCACATGTTTTATATATACTTTATGTCATATTTATGCATTTTCCGGCACTAACCTATTAACGAGATGTCGAAGAGCCAGTTGTTGTTTTCTGCTGTTTTTGGTTTCAGAAATCCTAGTAAGGAAATATTCTCGGAATTGGACGAAATCAACGCCCAGGATCTTATTTTTCCACGAAGCTTCCAGAAGTCCGGAGAGGAAACGAAGTGGGGCGACGAGGCGCCCACACAACAGGGCGGCGCGGCCCAGGTGCTGGCCGTGCGGCCCTGGCGTGTGGGGCCCTCGTGGAGCCCCCTGACCTACCCTTCCGCCTACATAAGCCTTCGTCGAGAATAGTTCCAGTACCGAGAGCCACGATACGGAAAACCTTCCAGAGACGCCGCCGCCGCCAATCCCATCTCGGGGGATTCAGGAGATCGCCTCCGGCACCCTGTCGGAGAGGGGAATCATCTCCCGGAGGACTCTTCACCGCCATGGTCGCCTCCGGAGTGATGTGTGAGTACTTCACCCCTGGACTATGGGTCCATAGCAGTAGCTAGATGGTCGTCTTCTCCTAATTGTGCTATCATTGTTAGATCTTGTGAGCTGCCTAACATGATCAAGATCATCTATCTGTAATGCTACATGTTGCGTTTCTTGGGATCCGATGAATATGGAATACTATGCTATGTTGATTATCAATCTATTATCTATGTGTTGTTTATGATCTTGCATGCTCTCCGTTGCTAGTAGAGGCTCTGGCCAAGTTGATACTTGTAACTCCAAGAGGGAGTATTTATGCTCTATAGTGGGTTCATGTCTCCATTAAATCTGGGGGAGTGACAGCAACCCCTAAGGTTGTGGATGTGTTGTTGCCACTAGGGATAAAACATAAATGCTATGTCTAAGGATGTATTTGTTGATTACATTACGCACCATACTTAATGCAATTGTCTGTTGTTTGCAACTTAATACTGGAGGGGGTTCGGATGATAACCTGAAGGTGGACTTTTTAGGCATAGATGCATGCTGGATAGCGGTCTATGTACTTTGTCGTAATGCCCAATTGAATTTCACAATACTCATCATAACATGTATGTGCATGGTCATGCCCTCTTTATTTGTCAATTGCCTAACTGTAATTTGTTCACCCAACATGCTATTTATCTTATGGGAGAGACACCACTAGTGAACTGTGGACCCCGGTCCATTCTTTTACATCGAATACAATCTAGTGCAATACTCGTTCTATTGTTCTCTGCAAACAATCATCATCCACACTATACATCTAATCCTTTGTTACAGCAAGCCGGTGAGATTGACAACCTCACTGTCACGTTGGGGCAAAGTAATTTGGTTGTGTTGTGCAGGTTCCACGTTGGCGCCGGAATCCCTGGTGTTGCGCCGCACTACACTCCGCCGCCATCAACCTTTGACGTGCTTCTTGACTCCTACTGGTTCGATAAACCTTGGTTTCTTACTGAGGGAAAAATTACTGTTGTACGCATCACACCTTCCTCTTGGGGTTCCCAACGGACGCGTGTTGGACGGAAAGATATACGTCAACTACGCGCAGCAAGTAGATTTTCTGGCGCCGTTGCCGGGGAGATCAAGACACGCTGCAAGGGGAGTCTCCACTTCCAATCTCTTTACTTTGTTTTTTTTCTTGCTTTACTTTTATTTACTTCTTTGTTCGCTGCACTAAAACAAAACACACACAAAAAATTAGTTGCTAGTTTTACTTTATTTACTGTCTTGTTCTCCATATTAAAAACACAAAAAAATTAGTTACTTGCATTTACTTTATCTAGTTTGCTTTATTTACTATTGCTAAAATGGGTACTCCTGAAAATACTAAGTTGTGTGACTTCACAAACACAAATAATAATGATTTCTTATGCACACCTATTGCTCCACCTGCTACTACAGCAGAATTCTTTGAAATTAAACCTGCTTTACTAAATCTTGTTATGAGAGAGCAATTTTCTGGTGTTAGTTCTGATGATGTTGCTGCCCATCTTAATAATTTTGTTGAACTTTGTGAAATGCAACAGTATAAGGATGTAGATGGTGACATTATAAAGTTAAAATTGTTTCCTTTCTCACTAAGAGGAAGAGCTAAAGATTGGTTGCTATCTCTGCCTAAGAATAGTATTGATTCATGGACTAAATGTAAGGATGCTTTCATTGGTAGATATTATCCTCCTGCTAAAATTATATCTTTGAGAAGTAGTATAATGAATTTTAAGCAATTGGATACTGAGCATGTTGCCCAAGCTTGGGAAAGAATGAAATCTTTGGTAAAAAATTGCCCAACCCATGGACTGACTACTTGGATGATCATCCAAACCTTTTATGCAGGACTGAATTTTTCTTCACGGAACCTATTGGATTCAGCTGCTGGAGGTACCTTTATGTCCATCACTCTAGGCGCCGCAACAAAGCTTCTTGATAATATGATGATTAATTACTCTGAATGGCACACGGAAAGAGCTCCACAAGGTAAGAAGGTGAATTCTGTTGAAGAAACCTCTTCCTTGAGTGATAAGATTGATGCTATTATGTCTATGCTTGTGAATGATAGGACTAATGTTGATCCTAATAATGTTACATTAGCTTCATTGGTTGCTCAAGAAGAACATGTTGATGTCAACTTCATTAAAAATAATAATTTCAACAACAATGCGTACCGGAACAATTCTAGTAACAATTATAGGCCATATCCTTATAATAATGGAAACGGATATGGTAATTCTTATGGGAATTATTACAACAATAATAGGAATTCACCCCCTGGACTTGAAGCCATGCTTAAAGAATTTATTAGTACACAAACTGCTTTTAACAAATCTGTTGAAGAAAAGCTTGGGAAAATTGATATACTTGCTTCTAAAGTCGATAGTCTTGCTGCTGATGTTGATCTTTTGAAATCGAAAGTTATGCCTAATGAAAATAATGATATTAAGTCATTTGCTACAGCAAATGCCATCCAAGTTAGAATTAATGAGAATATAAGATTGATGGCCGAATTGCTTGCTAGGTGGGAAAAAGAAGAAAAATCCAAAAGAAGATAATATAGCTAAAGTTTGGACTATTACCACCACTAGTAATGCTAATGCTCCACATGTTGCTGCACCTACTACTATCAATGGTAAAATAATTGGTGTTGGCAATTTTTCTACTTCTAATGCAAAGCCTGCAAAATTGCCGGAAACTGCTAAAACTGCTGAAACTGCCTGTGATAAAACTGCTGAAATTTTTTCCAACATTGGGGACAATGATCCCATTCCTTTAGATCATAATGGTTTAGATTTTGATGATTGCCACACCTCTGAAGTTATAAAGTTCTTATAAAAACTTGCTAAGAGTCCTAATGCTAGTGCTATAAATTTGGCCTTTACAAAACATATTACAAATGCTCTCATAAAAGCTAGAGAAGAGAAATTAGAACGCGAAGCTTCTATTCCTAGGAAGTTAGAGGATGGTTGGGAGCCCATCATTAAGATGAAGTTCAATGACTTTGATTGTAATGCTTTATGTGATCTTGGTGCAAGTATTTCCGTTATGCCTAGGAAAATCTATAATATGCTTGACTTGCCACCATTGAAAAATTGTTATTTGGATGTTAATCTTGCTGATAATTCTACAAAGAAACCTTTGGGGAGAGTTGATAATGTTCGCATTACTGTTAACAATAACCTTGTCCCATTGATTTTGTTGTCTTGGATATTGAATGCAATTCATCTTGTCCCATTATATTGGGAAGACCTTTTCTTCGAACTGTTGGTGCCATTATTGATATGAAGAAAGGTAATATTAAATATCAATTTCCTCTCAAGAAAGGTATGGAACACTTCCCTAGAAAGAGAATGAAGTTACCTTTTGATTCTATCATTAGAACAAATTATGATGTTGATGCTTCGTCTCTTGATGTTACTTGATACACACTTTCTGCGCCTAGCTGAAAGGCGTTAAAGAAAAGCGCTTATGGGAGACAACCCATGATTTTACTACAGCACTTTTGTATTAGATTTGAGTCTTGGAGTTGTTACTACTGTAGCAACCTCTCCTTATCTTAATTTTGTTGCATTGTTGTACCAAGTAAAGTCTTTGATAGTAAGGTTCATACTAGATTTGGATTGCTGCGCAGAAATAGATTTCTTGCTGTCACGAATTTGAGCAATAGTTTCTGTAGGTAACTCAGAAAATTCTGCCAATTTACATGAGTGATCCGCAGATATGTACGCAACTTTCATTCAATTTGAGCATTTTCATCTGAGCAAGTCTGGTGCACCTATAAAATTCGTCTTTACGGACTGTTCTGTTTTGACAGATTCTGCCTTTTATTTCGCATTGCCTGTTTTGCTAGGCTTGATGGATTTCTTTATTCCATTAACTTTTAGTAGCTTTGTGCAATGTATAGAAGTGTTAAGAATGATTATGTCACCTCTGAACATGTGAATTTTGATTATGCACTAACCCTCTAATGAGTTGTTTTGAGTTTGGTGTGGAGGAAGTTTTCAAGGATCAAGAGAGGAGGATGATACAATATGATCAAGGAGAGTGAAAGCTCTAAGCTTGGGGATGCCCCGGTGGTTCATCCCTGCATATTTCAAGAAGACTCAAGCATCTAAGCTTGGGGATGCCCAAGGCATCCCCTTCTTCATCGACAACATTATCAGGTTCCTCTAGTGAAACTATATTTTTATTCCATCACATTTTATGCGCTTTACTTGGAGTGTCTGTATGTCTTTATTTTTGCTTTGTTTGAATAAAGTGGATCCTAGCATTCATTGTGTGGGAGAGAGACACGCTCCGCTGTTGCATATGGACAAATATGTCCTTAGGCTTTACTCATAATATTCATGGCGAAGGTTGAACTGCTTCGTTAAATTGTTATATGGTTGGAAACGGGAAATGCTACATGTGGTAATTTGTATAATAACTTGAATAATGTGATACTTGGCAATTGTTGTGCTCATGTTTAAGCTCTTGCATCATATACTTTGCACCTATTAGTGAATAAATACATAGAGCTTGCTAAAATTTGGTTTGCATGGTTGGTCTCTCTAAGGTCTAGATATTTTCTAGTAAGGGTCGAACAACAAGGAAGACGGTGTAGAGTCTTATAATACTTACAATATGTCTTTTATGTGAGTTTTGCTGTACCGGTTCATACTTGTGTTTGCTTTAAACAACCTTGCTAGCCTAAACCTTGTATCGAGAGGGAATACTTCTCATGCATCCAAAATCCTTGAGCCAAACACTATGCCACTTGTGTCCACCATACCTACCTACTACATGGTATTTCTCCGCCATTCCAAAGTAAATTGCTTGAGTGCTACCTTTAAAATTTCCATTCTTTTCCTTTGCAATATATAGCTCATGGGACAAATAGCCTAAAAACTATTGTGGTATTGAATATGTACTTATGCATCTTATCTCTTATAAGTTGCTTGTTGAGCGATAACCATGTTCCTGGGGACGCCATCAACTACACTTTGTTGAATATCATGTGAGTTGCTATGCATGTTCGTCTTGTCTGAAGTAAGGGCGATTTACCATGAGTTGAATGGTTTGAGTATGCATATTGTTAGAGAAGAGCATTGGGCCGCTAACTAAAGCCATGATCCATGGTGGAAGTTTTAGTTTTGGACAACAATCCTCAATCTCTTATGAGAATATTATTTATTGTTGAATGCTTATGCATTAAAGAGGAGTCCATTATCTGTTGTCTATGTTGTCCCGGTATGGATGTCTAAGTTGAAAATAATCAAAAGCGAGAAATCCAATGCGAGCTTTCTCCTTAGACCTTTGTACAGGCGGCATAAAGGTACCCCTTTGCGACACTTGGTTAAAACATATGTATTGCGATGATAATCCAGGTAATCCGAGCTAATTAGGACAAGGTGCGGGCACTATTGGTAATCTATGCATGAGGCTTGCAACTTGTAGGATATAATTTACATAATGCATATGCTTTATTACTACCGTTGACAAAATTGTTTCTTGTTTTCAAAATAAAAGCTCTAGCACAAACATAGCAATCAATGCTTCCCTCTGCGAAGGGCCTTTCTTCTACTTTTATGTTGAGTCAGTTTACCCATTTCCTTCTATCTCAAAAAGCAAACACTTGTATTAATTGTTTATTGATTCCTACATACTTGCATATTGCACTGGTTATATTACTTTATGTTGACAATGTCCATGAGATATACATGTTACAAGTTGGAAGTAACCGCTGAAACTTAATCTTCCTTTGTGTTGCTTCAATGCCTTTACTATGAATTTATTGCTTTATGAGTTAACTCTTATGCAAGAATTATTGATGCTTGTCTTGAAAGTACTATTCATGAAAAGTCTTTGCTATATGATTCAATTGTTTACTCATTGCATTTAGATTGCTTCGAATCGCTGCATTCATTACATGTGCTTACAATAGTATTGATCAAGATTATGATGGCATGTCACTTCAGAAATTATCTTTGTTATCGTTTACCTACTCGGGACGAGTAGGAACTAAGCTTGGGGATGCTGATACATCTCCAACGTATCGATAATTTCTTATGTTCCATGCTACTTTTATGATGATACTCACATGTTTTATACATACTTTATGTCATATTTATGCATTTTCCAGCACTAACCTATTAACGAGATGCCGAAGAGCCAGTTGCTGTTTTCTGCTGTTTTTGGTTTCAGAAATCCTAGTAAGGAAATATTCTCGGAATTGGACGAAATCAATGCCCAGGATCTTATTTTCCCACGAAGCTTCCAGAAGTCCGGAGAGGAAACGAAGTGGGGCGACGAGGCGCCCACACAACAGGGCGGCGCGTCCCAGGTGCTGGCCGCGCGGCCCTGGCGTGTGGGGCCCTCGTGGCGCCCCCTGACCTACCCTTCCGCCTACATAAGCCTTCCTCGAGAATAGTTCCATTACCGAGAGCCACGATACGGAAAACCTTCCAGAGACGCTGCCGCCGCCAATCCCATCTCGGGGGATTCAGGAGATCGCCTCCGGCACCCTGCCGGAGAGGGGAATCATCTCCCGGAGGACTCTTCACCGCCATGGTTGCCTCCGGAGTGATGTGTGAGTAGTTCACCCCTGGACTATGGGTCCATAGCAGTAGCTAGATGGTCGTCTTCTCCTAATTGTGCTATCATTGTTAGATCTTGTGAGCTGCCTAACATGATCAAGATCATCTATCTGTAATGCTACATGTTGCATTTCTTGGGATCCGATGAATATGGAATACTATGCTATGTTGATTATCAATCTATTATCTATGTGTTGTTTATGATCTTGCATGCTCTCCGTTGCTAGTAGAGGCTCTGGCCAAGTTGATACTTGTAACTCCAAGAGGGAGTATTTATGCTCTATAGTGGGTTAATGTCTCCATAAAATCTGGGGGAGTGACAGCAACCCCTAAGGTTGTGGATGTGCTGTTGCCACTAGGGATAAAACATCAATGCTTTGTCTAAGGATGTATTTGTTGATTACATTACGCACCATACTTAATGCAATTGTCTGTTGTTTGCAACTTAATACTGGAGGGGGTTCGGATGATAACCTGAAGGTGGACTTTTTAGGCATAGATGCATGCTGGATAGCGGTCTATGTACTTTGTCGTAATGCCCAATTGAATTTCACAATACTCATCATAACATGTATGTGCATGGTCATGCCCTCTTTATTTGTCAATTGCCCAACTGTAATTTGTTCACCCAACATGCTATTTATCTTATGGGAGAGACACCACTAGTGAACTGTGGACCCCGGTCCATTCTTTTACATCGAATAAAATCTACTGCAATACTCGTTCTACTGTTCTCTGCAAACAATCATCATCCACACTATACATCTAATCCTTTGTTACAGCAAGCCGGTGAGATTGACAACCTCAGTGTCACGTTGGGGCAAAGTAATTTGGTTGTGTTGTGCAGGTTCCACGTTGGCGCCGGAATCCCTGGTGTTGCGCCGCACTACACTCCGCCGCCATCAACCTTTGACGTGCTTCTTGACTCCTACTGGTTCGATAAACCTTGGTTTGTTACTGAGGGAGAACTTACTGTTGTACGCATCACACCTTCCTCTTGGGGTTCCCAACGGACGCGTGTTGGACGGAAAGATATACGTCAACTACGCGCAGCAGTAAGGTAAAAGGTATTCACATCCTCCGACTACTAAGCTATTTCCTAGCACTGTTGCTGGTGTGTGAGTGCTCGAAGCTATTTCCTTTAGATCCTAAAATTGCATCTTTTTGTTTCTTGTTTTTATTTTTTTCACTAGTTAGGCATAATGGAAAATAACAGTGAGCTTTTCAATCTATTTCCTGAGTTAAGACATAAATTGTGTGATGCGAAAATTAAAAAACCTATGAAACCTTATTTGCATGCTAGTAGCAATGTTATTAGTATGAACACCATTGTTGATAATGCTATGGAAGAATTTAAGCTTGGGAAAGCTGGTTTTGATGAGCATGATATTTTTAGTCCCCCAAGCATGGAGGAGAAAATTTACTTTGATGATACTTTACCTCCTATATATGATGATTGCAATGATGACTATCATATTTTCAGTCCACCTACTATTGAGGAGAAAATTAATTATGATTATAATATGCCTCCTATATATGATGATTATGGTGATGAGAATAATAATGATAGCTACTTTATTGAATTTACTCCCACTACAATTAATAAGAATGACTATGCTTATGTTGGGAGTAGTAATTATTTTATGCATGAGACTCATGATAAGAATGCTTTATGTGATAGTTATATTGTTGAGTTTGTTCATGATGCTACTGAAAAATTTTATGAGAGAGGGAAACATGGTAATATGCATCTTAATAATATTAAGTTTCCCCTCTTTACGTTGAGAATCTTGAAGTTACACTTGTTTTATCTTCCTATGTTATTCACTTTGTTCTTCATGAACTTGTTTATTTACAAGATTCCTTTTCATATGAAGTGGGTTAGGCTTAAATTTGTTTTGAATTTGCTTTTTGATGATCTCTTTTGCTTCAACTCTTATTTCTTGCGAGTGCATCATTAAAATTACTGAGCCCATCTTAATGGCTATAAAGAAAGCACTTCTTGGGAGATAACCCATGTGTTTATTTTACTTCTGCACTTTTATTTTATATTTGAGTCTTGGAAGTTGTTACTACTGTAGCAACCTCTCCTTATCTTTATTTTATTGCATTGTTGTGCCAAGTAAAGTCTTTGATAGTAAAGATGATACGAGATTTGGATTTCTACGCAGAAACAGATTTCTTGCTGTCACGAATTTGGGCAGGGTTCTCTGTAGGTAACTCAGAAAAATCTGCCAATTTACGTGCGTGATCCTCAGATATGTACGCAACTTTCATTCAATTTGAGCATTTTCATCTGAGCAAGTTAAGTACCCCAGAAAAATTCATCTTTATGGACTATTCTGTTTTGACAGATTCTGCCTTTTATTTCACATTGCATGTTTTGCTATGTTTGATGGATTTCTTTGTTCCATTAACTTTCAGTAGCTTTGTGCAATGTCCAGAAGTGTTAAGAATGATTATGTCACCTCTGAACATGTGAATTTTTTATTATGCACTAACCCTGTAATGAGTTTGTTTTGAGTTTGGTGTGGAGAAAGTTTTCAAGGGTCAAGAGAGGAGGATGATACAATATGATCAAGAAGAGTGAAAAGTCTAAGCTTGGGGATGCCCCCGTGGTTCATCCCTGCATATTTGAAGAAGACTCAAGCATCTAAGCTTGGGGATGCCAAGGCATCCCCTTCTTCATCGACAAATTATCAGGTCACCTCTAGTGAAACTATATTTTTATTCTGTCACATCTTATGTACTTTACTTGGAGCGTCTGTGTGCTTTTATTTTCGTTTTTTGTTATTTTCATTCTCTGAATAAATTCATGCTTGTGTGGGAGAGAGACACGCTCATCTCGTTCATATGAGCACATGTGTTCTTAGCTTTACTTTTAGTGTTCATGGCGAAGGATGAAACTGCTTCGTTCATTGTTATTTGGTTGGTTCAGGAAATGTTACATGTTGTAGTGGTATAATGAACCACTTGCATAATCTTGTGATCATTGAGCTTTGATAATTTGATTCTTTGCAAGCGTTTTGAGGTATTTAGATGGTAAGGCTTGTTGTTTAAGTAAGTTAAAATTAGTAGTGGATTGTTGTCTTTAAGCTTGTGCCGTACTACAAACTCTACTTAAATAGTTGAAGGTGTAGTTGGACTTGATAGCTTTCCATGTCTAAGAGTTCATCGTAATAACTAAGTTGTGCTGAAGGTCGAGGGAGCTAGCGGGGTACTTGTGCCACCGTGAACAGCCCTCCTTGGAGTAAATTTTAATCATGCTCTTAATGTTGAACCTGCTAGTTGTTTGCAATAAGCTTGTGAGTTCTTTTTGACTAATGTTAAGCTACGGTTTTTGGCACTTCCACCATCCAAATTTGCTAGCCTCTTCGGTACTGTGCATTGCCTTTTGCTCACATTGAGAATTGTGCATACTTCGCTAGTACATCCAAACCCGTGGGAGGACTTTCTCTTGTTCTCCTACACATAAGCCCATACATCTTCCTCAAAACAGCCACTATACCTACCTACCACAGCATTTCCATAGCTGTTCCGAGATATATTGCCATGCAACTTACATTTTACATTACATGACTTGTTGTCATTCATTATTTATATATTGCTTTGCATGATTTTATACAGCTGATGTGTGGTTTACCCATGTTACGCTAGATCATTGCACATCCTGCTACCTTTATCGAGAGGCATACAGTTTTATACATCATGTTTTGTTCATTATGAGTTATTTGTACCAAAAAGTGTGTTGTCATATTAGGATGTTGCCCCTAAAAGTGAAAAGAGCCATGGAGGCCGTCAAAAAGAGAAACAGAAAAAGAAATGAAAGAAAAAAATAGAAAAGAAAAAGAAGAAAAAAAGAATAAAGAAAAAGGGGGCAACATCACTATCTTTTATCCACACTTGTGCTCATGTTTAGCACCTGCAGTATTCATAGTCATCATTTGTGCTCATGTTTAGCACCTATACTCCATATGAGAGAGTTTTCATGTTTTACTAGTATAACTATGTGGGGAATTTACACTATAGAACTTGGGTTGTATATTCCAATGATGAGCTTCCTCAAAAGTGCTCTAGGTCTTCGTGAGCAACCAAGTTGGATGCACCCCCGCTAGTTCCATTTGAGAGTTTTCATACACATATAGCTCTATGTGCATCCGTTGCATGGCAATCACTACTCCTTGCATAGCTTCGATCATAAGACTTCCTCTTGTCTAATGATCACTTATACCTTTGTGAGACTTTCTTTCATTGGCCTTCCAAACCCCCATTAATGTTCTTTTTGCCATAACATCCTGGTGCCAATACCAAATGCTTGCGCTCACCGATTGAGTAGACTTCGAAACAGTTGATTCATGACATTCATGTTTATTTTTACTTGACTGAATCCTTCTATGTTGTGAAAATTTACTTGATGCTTGGAATGAAGGATAGAACATCTACGCTGGATACTTAAAACATCTTTAATGAACTTTGTACGGTTTCATGTCTTTTAAGCAACAGTTCATGAAAACTTCTAGCTTGTTTAACTCTTGCATTATCATCTCTTATATCAATATAGACATTTGCTTTGAATGATTTGATCTTAGTTCACATGCTTTACATCATTATTGGATGAAGATTATGTTGGTAGCATGTCACTTCAGAAATTATCTTTGCTATCGTTTACCTACTCGAGGGCGAGTAGGAACTAAGGTTGGGGATGCTGATACGTCTCCAACGTATCTATAATTTCTTATGTTCCATGCTTGTCTTATGACAATACCTACATGTTTTGTTCACACTTTATAACGTTTTGATGCATTTTCCGGAACTAACCTATTAACAAGATGCCACAGTGCCAGTTCCCGTTTTCTGCTGTTTTTGGTTTCAGAAATCTTACACAGGAAATATTCTCGGAATTGGATGAAATCAACGCCCACGATCTTATATTTCCACGAAGCTTCCAGAACACCGGAGAGGGACTAGAGGGGAGGCCCAGGGCCTCCACACACCATGGCGGCGCGGCCAGAGGGGGGGGCGCCCCCCTACTGTGTGGCCCCTCCATAACCCTTCCGACTCCGACTCTTCGCCTATTTAAGCCTTCGTGACCTAAATCTTCGAGACGAATAAGCCACGATAGGAGAAAAGTTCCAGAGCCACCGCCATCACGAAGCCAAGATTCGGGGGACAGAAGTATCTGTTCCGGCATGCCGCCGGGACGGGGAATTGCCCCCGGAAGGCATCTCCATCGACACCGCCACCATCTTCATCGCCGCTGCTGTCTCCTATGATGAGGAGGGAGTAGTTCTCCCCCGAGGCTAAGGGATCTACCGGTAGCTATGTGGTTAATCTCTCTCCCATGTACTTCAATACAATGATCTCATGAGCTGCCTTACATGGTTGAGATTCATGTGATGAGCTTTGTATCACTATTAATCTATGTGCTACTCTAGTGATGTTATTAAAGTACTCTATTCCTCCTACATGATGTAATGGTGACAGTGTGTGCATCATGTAGTACTTGGCGTAGGTTATGATTGTAATCTCTTGTAGATTATGGAGTTAATTATCACTATGATAGTATTGATGCGATCTATTCCCCCTTTCATAGCCTCATGGTGATAGTGTGCATGGTATGTTAGTACTCAGTATTATTGCAATGGTCTATTATGCACTCTAAGGTTACTTAAATATGAACACCGAATGTTGTGGCGCTTGTTTACTCCGGCTTGAGGGAGCTCTTGTAGCCCTACACAATGAATGGTGTTTGTCATCCAACAAGAGAGTGTAGAGTAGTTTTATTATGTGATCAATGTTGAGAGTGTCCACTAGTGAAAGTATGATCCTTAGGCCTTTTTTCCGAACATGGAATCTCCGTTTATTTATTTTTTTATTGCATGTTTACTCGCTGCCATATTTTATTCAGATTGCTATTACCACTCACAATCATCCATATCACTTGCATTTTACTATCTCTTCGCCGAACTAGTGCACCTATACATCTAACAAGTGGATTAGGTGTGTTGGATACACAAGAGACTTCTTGTATCGTAATTGCAGGGTTGCTTGAGAGGGATATCTTTGACCTCTACATCCCTGAGTTCGATAAACCTTGGGTGATTCACTTAAGGGAAACTTGCTGCTGTTCTACAAACCTCTACTCTTGGAGGCCCAACACTGTCTACATGAATAGAAGCGTGCGTAGACATCACTGCCCTTCAAACCCCCCATATCCAAGGCCGCTCCCTTCCGATTTCATTCTTAGGTTCACCTGTGAGAAATGTTAATGACAATTGATGCCACGTACGTTGTTCCGTGCAGTGCAAGGGCGGTCATATGGGCTATCGGCGCTGCGTCGGTGAGCTTGTGTCGAACCCGTGCAAGAAGTGCGAGCGGCCGGCGAGGTTGCCGTCGTCGAATCGATCTGGGGCAAGATTGCCGCCGTCAAATCGATCTAGGGCAATGGTCAAGTGCGTCGGTTGCCAGAGCTTGGTCTCCTCCAGGGAGTCCTACAACCACTATATCGCGTGCCCGCATGGTCCGTCCGGCTGCACAGAGGCCATCAATACCGGCTGCAGCTTCACCGGCCCGACGCGGGAGCTCCTGGTACACCTCCAAGCATCCCACTCCATCCCAGTGTTTACATTCCAGTATGGCATACCCGCCTAGTGCATAGTTCGTGTTCCGGTACAACCGCGGGGACACCTGTTCATCGGCAGTGGGGAAGAAGACGGTACCATGTTCGTCATCACCGTTGGCGCTCTCGGCCCGACCACCTGTAATGTCCCAGGTTTAGAGACGATCGAGGGGTAGATTTTAGAAAGGGATGTGCATTGCATCGTAAATTCTGGGGAAATTTCGCGCTTTTAAAACAAAACTGCATCGAAGGGGGACAAGTTTCTCTCTCGACACCTTACAGGGTTAGGGTTTCGAGAGTGCGACAAACTTGCATCTCACCTAACTAGTTTAGGGTTTTGAGAAGAGAGGAGAGTTTGTGCATTACAACTTAAGTTGCATGATTGAATTCAAACAAACTTGTGTTTAAATTTCAAATTCAAACATCATATAAATATCTCATAACTCAAAATTGAGGTAATTCTTTAAACAAATTATAAAGAATAAAGAATATAAATAATTCAACTATTAAGTAAAGCTCATTAGAGAAAATTGGAGCTTTATTGATATTCACACAAGATACAATGTCAATTACAATATCCAGAATTGAATCATGAATTTACAACACATTACAAGAATTGAAGAAATAGAAAAAGAAAAAGGAAAATTACAAGTAAATGAAATATCCTAAACTACACAAATTAATCTTCATGAAATGCTTGATCAGGTTGATCTTGAGCTTCTTATGATAAATTCTTGATCCCTGCACACACATGAAGCAAACATTGGTTTATGCCAAGTGGCATTGCCACTTGGCAGGTCAGCAAAAGAAAGTGTAAATGGAGAGGATATGACCATGATCAGCCGAACTGATCCATTCACTGGACCATGTGCCAACCAGCAAGCACACAAGCTGCTCACACAACCATTGTGCATGCCCAACATCAAGCCATGGTGTGTGCATGCATCACAGCACACACACACGGCAGAGAGTCACCAACAAGTGCCAGGCCTTGTTCTCGACCAGAGAAGGAAGGGCAGGGTATACAAAAGCTTTTCACAGCCAAACCCTAACCATTCATCGACAAGGAGCAGCTGGGTAAGAACACCAAGAACACAAGAACATCAAGAACAGGAAGAACAACCACTGTTGTTCAACCTATTCAAACAGCACCACAAGCAGGCAAGGAGGAGCAGGGCAAGCAAACCAAACCACCAGAAGCAATCCTCTACACCAACAACTTAATCTAGGAGCTGGAGTGAGGTATAAACAAGAAATCATGGGCAAACATCTGTTTTGCTCATAAATAAGCATGTGCATAACACATACACAAGCCAGAGGGTAGGATTACCCTGTGTGCATCATCATTTGGTGTTAAAACCATTTGATGCTGGCAAAAAGAGGATTAAGCCAGAAGAAAATCATCCTAGGGAAGAAATGGTCAAGCCCAGTGTATTATCACTGAGGCAAACCAAAGAATCCAGCAAAGGATTGATTCACAGCTAGCCTAGCCCAACTCACCTAGCACTACATGGTTCACTAACCATCAGACAGATAGACAGATTGAGTCTATTCTTGTTTGTCAACAGCAAAGCTCACTGGAAATCCAACAAAGAATTATCCAGTGAGGTATTCACTAAGCCACAGCAAGCCAACAAGGGTGGGAGCTACCTAACAGCAATGAATTGCTGTCAAGGTCACCTCAAACCAGAGCGAAGGACACTATTTATTATCTGCAAAATAATCAAGATATCACATGTTTCCTGTACGGGGAGGCTAACATCGGGGACCCATGAGCCAGCAGCATCGTCAATGTTTCAAAGGCGACAGGGGATCGGAAAAAAAATCAGTTGGTAAAAAAACAAAGAAAAGAAAACATTTATCGTTCTGAGAGGATGGCATGCGGGACCCATGAGGCAACAGCATCCTCAATGTTTATTGTTTATAGAGGCTGACATGTGGGACCCGTGTGCCAGTAGCCTCTCGACAATGTTTTAAAGGCGGCAGGAGATCGAAAGGAAAAATAAGCCAAAAATCAGTTGGTAAACAAAATCCAAGTAAAGAAATATTTACCGTTCTGAGAGGATGACGTGCGGGACCCATTAGGCAGCAGCATCCTTAACGATTCCAAGGCGGCAGGGGATCAAAAGAAAAAAAAGGAAATAGCCAGAAATTAATTAGGGGTCAAAAATAAATCCACCAAAGGAAACTTTTATTGTTCATAGAGGATGACATGTGGGACCGACCTGCCAACAACGTCCTCATCGTTTCGAAGGGGGCAGGGGATCCAAAGAAAAAGGCAAATAGCCAGAAATTAGGGGTCAAAAATAACTCCAAGAAAGGAAACTTTTATTGTTCAGAGAGGATGACATGCGGGACCCATGAGCCAGCAGCTTAGTCAATGTTTCAAAGGCGGCATGAGATCGAAAGAAAAAGGCACGTGACAAAATATCAGGAGCCAAAGATAATCCAAGAAAAGAAACTTTATTGTACATAGAGGATGACATGCGGGTCCCATTTTGTAGCAGCGGTCCCAACGTTTCAAATGCGACTTGAGATCAAAAGAAAAAGAAAGTAGCCAGAAATTAGTGGGTCAAAAAAATCCAAGAAAAGAAAGTTGATGGACATAGTGAAGGAGATATGCCCTAGAGGCAATAATAAAGTGGTTATTATTTATATCTTTATGTTTATGATAAATGTTTATATATCATGCTATAATTGTATTAACCGAAACATTAGTACATGTGTGATATGTAGACAACAAGAAGTCCCTAGTATGCCTCTTAAACTAGCTTGTTGATTAATGGATGATTAGTTTCATAATCATGAACATTGGATGTTATTAATAACAAGGTTATGTCATTGTATGAATGATGTAATGGACACACCCAATTAAGCGTAGCATAAGATCTCGTCATTAAGTTATTTGCTATAAGCTTTCGATACATATTTACCTAGTCCTTATGACCATGAGATCATGTAAATCACTTATACCGGAAAGGTACTTTGATTACACCAAACACCACTGCGTAAATGGGTGGCTATAAAGGTGGGATTAAGTATCCGGAAAGTATGAGTTGAGGCATATGGATCAACAGTGGGATTTGTCCATCCCGATGACGGATAGATATACTCTGGGCCCTCTCGGTGGAATGTCGTCTAATGTCTTGCAAGCATATGAATGAGTTCATAAGAGACCACATACCACGGTACGAGTAAAGAGTACTTGTCAGGAGACGAGGTTGAACAAGGTATAGAGTGATACCGAAGATCAAACCTCGGACAAGTAAAATATCGCGTGACAAAGGGAATTGGTATTGTATGTGAATGGTTCATTCGATCACTAAAGTCATCGTTGAATATGTGAGAGCCATTATGGATCTCCAGATCCCGCTATTGGTTATTGGTCGGAGTGAGTACTCAACCATGTCTGCATAGTTCACGAACCGTAGGGTGACACACTTAAAGTTGGATGTTGAAATGGTAGTACTTGAATATGGAATGGAGTTCGAATACTTGTTCGGAGTCCCGGATGAGATCCCGGACATCACGAGGAGTTCCAGAATGGTCCGGAGAATAAGATTCATATATAGGATGTCATTTTATGTGAATTAAATTGACGCGGAAGGTTCTATGGAAGGTTCTAGAAGGTTCTAGAAAAGTCCGGAAGAAACCACCAAGGAAGGTGGAGTCCACATGGGACTCCACCTCCATGGCCGGCCAACCCTAGTGGGGGAGGAGTCCCAAGTGGACTCCCCCGGTGGGGGGCGGCCACCCCCCATATGGGAGGTGGAACTCCCACCTCTAGTGGGAGTCCTAGCTTGGCTAGGTTTCCCCTCCATATGGAAGGTTTTTGGTTCGGGTCTTATTCGAAGACTTGGAGACCAACTCTTGGGGTTCCACCTATATATAGAGGGCCAAGGGGGAGGGGCCGGCCACCTAAAACACCACCAAGGTGGCCGCACCCCATAGTGGCCGGCGCCCCTCTCTCCCCAAACCCTAGCCGCCCCGCTCCTCCACTTCCCGCACGCTTAGCGAAGCTCCGCCGGACTTCTCCACCACCACCGACACCACGCCGTCGTGCTGTCGGATTCAAGAGGAGCTACTACTTCCGCTGCCCGCTAGAACGGGGAGGTGGACGTCGTCTTCATCAACAACCGAACGTGTGACCGAGTACGGAGGTGCTGCCCGTTCGTGGCGCCGGAACCGATCGTGATCAAGATCTTCTACGCGCTTTTGCAAGCAGCAAGTGAACGTCTACCACGGCAACAAGAGCCTCCTCTTGTAGGCTTTGGAATCTCTTCAAGGGTGAGACTCGATAAACCCCTCGTTGCTACCGTCTTCTAGATTGCATCTTGGCTTGGATTGCGTGTTCGCGGTAGGAAAATTTTTGTTTTCTATGCAACGTTATCCTACAGTGGTATCAAAGCCAGGTCTATGCATAGATGGTTGCACGAGTAGAACACAATGGTTTTGTGGGCGTTGATGCTCTTGTTATCTTTAGTTTGAGTACTTTGCATCTTTGTGGCATAGTGGGATGAAGCGGCTCGGACTAACTTTACATGACCGCGTTCATGAGACTTGTTCCTCGTTCGACATGCAACTTGTATTGCATAAGAGGCTTTGCGGGTGTCTGTCTCTCCTACTATAGTGAAGATTCAATTTACTCTTCTATTGAAAACATTAGTATCAACGTTGTGGTTCATGTTCGTAGGTAGATTAGATCTCTCTCGAAAACCCTAAACCACGTAAAATATGCAAACCAAATTAGAGACGTCTAACTTGTTTTTGCAGGGTTTGGTGATGTGATATGGCCATAATGTGATGATGAATATGTATGAGATGATCATTATTGTATTGTGGCAACCGGCAGGAGCCTTATGGTTGTCTTTAAATTTCATGTTGAGTAGTATTTCAAAGTAGTTGTAATAGTTGCTACATGGAGGACAATCATGAAGACGGCGCCATTGACCTTGACGCTACGCCGACGATGATGGAGATCATGCCCGAAGATGATGGAGATCATGTCCGTGCTTTGGAGATGAAGATTAAAGGCGCAAAGACAAAAGGGCCATATCATATCACATATGAACTGCATGTGATGTTAATCCTTTTATGCATCTTATTTTGCTTAGATCGCGACGGTAGCATTATAAGATGATCCCTCACTGAAATCTCAAGATAATAAAGTGTTCATCCTTAGTAGCACCGTTGCCAAGACTTGTCGTTTCGAAGCATCTCGTGATGATCGGGTGTGATAGAATCAACAAGTGCATACAACCGGTGCAAGACAGTTTTGCACATGCGGATACTAAGGTGGCCTTGACGAGCCTAGCTTGTACAGACATGGTCTCGGAACACGTGATACCGAAAGGTAGAGCATGAATCATATGGTTGATATGATGAACACTTTGAATGTTCGCCATTGAAATCACACCTTGTCTCGTGATGATCGGACATAGGTGCGGTGGATTTGGTTCGTGTGATCACTAAGACAATGCGAGGGATATTGTTTTGAGTGGGAGTTCACCTAGATTTTTAATTATGTTGAATTAAAATTTGAACTCAATTTATCATAAACATAGTCTAAACTTTTGCAAATATATGTTGTAGAGATGGCATCCCCAATCAATTTTAATCAGTTCCTAGAGAAAGAGAAACTTAAGAGCAACGGTAGCAACTTCACCGACTGGTTCCGTCATGTGAGGATCTTCCTCTCTGGCGGAAATCTGCAATATGTGCTTGATGCACCGCTAGGTGACCCTCCTGCAGAAACTGAAACCGATGAAGTAAAAGCTGTTTACGAGACTCGGAAAATACGGTACTCTCAAGTTCAGTGTGCCATCCTATGCAGTCTGGAATCCGATCTTCAAAAACGTTTTGAGCACCACGATCCTCATGAGTTGATGAAAGAGCTGAAAGCTATTTTTGAGACTCATGCGGTCGTGGAATGCTATGAAGCATCGAAACAATTCTTCAGCTGCATGATGGAAGAAGGCAGCTCCGTTAGTGAGCACATGCTCGCCATGACCGGGCATTTGAAGAAACTCAGTGACTTGGGAATAGTGATTCCTAATAGACTGGGGATTAATCGTGTCCTTCAATCATTGCCACCAAGTTACAAGAACTTTGTGATGAACTACAATATGCAGAACATGAACAAGGAGTTACATGAACTCTTTGGCATGCTAAAAGCTGCTGAGATTGAGATCAAGAAAGAGCACCAAGTGTTGATGGTCAACAAGACCACCAGTTTCAAGAAACAGGGCAAGTCTAAGGGAAAATTCAAGAAGGGTGGCAAGAAAGCTGCCACGCCTCCTGTGAAACCTAAGAACGGCCCTAAGCCTAATGCTGAGTGCTATTACTGCAAGGAGAAGGGACACTGGAAGCGTAATTGCTCCAAGTATCTGGCTGATCTGAAGAGCGGCCTTGTCAAGAAGAAGAAAGAAGGTATATCTGATATACATGTTATAGATGTTTATCTCACTGGTTCTCGTTCTAGTACCTGGGTATTTGATACTGGTTCGGTTGCTCATATTTGTAACTCGAAACAGGAAATAAAGAATAAACGAAGACTACTGAAAGATGAAGTGACGATGCGCGTTGGAAATGGATCCAAAGTCGATGTGATCGTTGTCGGCACACTTCCTCTACATCAACCTTTGGGATTAGTTTTAAGCCTAAATAATTGTTATTTTGTACCCGCGTTGAGCATGAACATTATATCTGGATCTTGTTTAATGCAATACGGTTATTCATTCAAGTCTGAGAATAATGGTTGTTCTATTTTTATGAATAATATCTTTTATGGTCGAGCACCACAAAAGAATGGCTTATTTCTGTTAGATCTCGATAGTAATGATACGCATATACATAACATAGATGCTAAGCGAATTAAATTGAATGATAATTCTACTTATATGTGGCACTGTCGTCTTGGTCATATTGGAGTGAAACGCATGAAGAAACTCCATACTGATGGATTACTTGAATCACTTGACTTTGAGTCACTTGATAGATGCGAAGCATGTCTAATGGGAAAATGACAAAGACTCCATTTTCTGGTATGATGGAGCGAGCTACTGACTTATTAGAAATCATACATACCAATGTATGTGGACCAATGAGCGTAGCATCGCGCGGTGGTTATCGTTATGTTCTAACCTTCACAGATGATCTGAGTAGATATGGGTATATCTATTTCATGAAACATAAATCCGAAACTTTTGAGAAGTTTAAGGAATTCCAAAGTGAAGTAGAAAATCAACGTAACAAGAAGATCAAATTTCTACGATCTGATCGTGGAGGTGAATATCTGAGTTATGAGTTTGGCATGCATTTAAAGAAATGCGGAATACTTTCACAATTGACACCGCCGGGAACACCTCAACGTAACGGTGTGTCCGAACGTCGTAATCGAACTCTCTTAGATATGGTTCGTTCTATGATGTCTCTTACTGATTTGCCGTTATCATTTTGGAGTTATGCATTAGAGACAGCCGCATTCACTTTAAATAGAGCACCATCAAAATCCTTAGAAACGACACCGTATGAATTATGGTTTAATAAGAAACCTAAGCTGTCGTTCCTGAAAGTTTGGGGTTGCGAAGCCTATGTAAAGAAGTTACAACCGAACAAGCTAGAACCCAAAGCGGAGAAATGCGTCTTCATAGGATACCCTAAGGAAACTATAGGGTATACTTTCTATCACAAATTCGAAGGCAAAATCTTTGTTGCTAAGAACGGAACCTTTCTTGAGAAAGAATTTCTCACTAAAGAAGTGACTGGAAGAAAAGTAGAACTCGATGAGATTGATGAATCTATACTCGTTGATCAGAGTAGCGCAGTACCGGAAGTTGTACCTGTATCGCCTACACCGGCAACAGAGGAAGCTAATGATAATGATCGTGAAACTTCGAACGAGGAAACTACTGAACCTCGCAGATCGACAAGGGAATGTACCACTCCTGATTGGTATGATCCTTGTCTAAATGTCATGATTGTGGATAACAATGATGAGGACCCTGCGACGTATGAAGAAGCGATGATGAGCCCAGATTCCAACAAATGGCAAGAAGCCATGAAATCCGAAATGGGATCCATGTATGATAACAAAGTATGGACTTTGGTAGACTTACCTGATAGCCGAAAGGCTGTCGAGAATAAATGGATCTTCAAGAGAAAAACAGATGCTGATGGTAATATTACTGTCTATAAAGCTTGACTTGTCGCAAAGGGTTTCCGACAAATTCAAGGAGTTGACTACGATGAGACTTTCTCACCTGTAGCGAAGCTAAAATCTGTGAGGATTTTGTTAGCAATAGCTGCATTTTTCGATTATGAGATTTGGCAGATGGATGTCAAAACGGCATTCCTTAATGGAGACATTGAGGAAGAGTTGTATATGGTACAACCCAAAGGTTTTGTCGATCCTAAAAATGCTGACAAAGTATGCAAACTTCAGCGTTCAATCTATGGACTGAAGCAAGCATCAAGAAGTTGGAACCGACGCTTTGATAAGGTGATCAAAGACTTCGGGTTTATACAGTGTCATGGAGAGGCCTGTATTTAAAAGAAAGTGAGTGGGAGCTCTGTAGCATTCCTGATATTATATGTAGATGACATATTGTTGATTGGGAATGATATAGAACTATTAAGCAGTGTTAAAGGTTATTTGAATAATAGTTTTTCAATGAAAGACCTTGGTGAAGCATCGTATATATTAGGCATCAAGATTTATAGAGATAGATCAAGACGCCTAATAGGGCTATCACAGAGTACATATCTGGACAAGATTCTAAAGAAGTTTAGAATGGACGAAAGTAAGAAAGGGTTCTTACCTATGTTACCAGGCAATGTCTTGAGTAAGACTCAAGGACCGGCTACGGCAGAAGAAAGAGAAAGGATGAGTAAAATCCCCTATGCCTCGGCAGTAGGATCTATCATGTATGCCATGCTATGTACTAGACCGGATATAGCACATGCTGTTAGTTTGACTAGCAGATATCAAAGTGATCCAGGAATGGAACACTGGACAGCAGTCAAGAATATCCTGAAGTACTTGAAAAGAACTAAGGATATGTTTCTTTGTTATGGAGGTGACCAAGAGCTCGTTGTAAGTGGTTACACCGATGCAAGTTGGAACACTGATCCTGATGACTCTAAGTCACAATCTGGGTACGTGTTTATATTGAATGGTGCTGCAATAAGCTGGGCAAGCTTGAAGCAGTGCACGGTGGCGAAGTCTTCAACAGAATCAGAGTACATAGCGGCTTCAGAGGCTTCATCAGAAGCGGTATGGATGAAGAGGTTCATTGTAGAGCTCGGTGTGGTTCCTAGTGCATTGGACCCATTAACCGTTTACTGTGATAACATGGGTGCCATCGCCAATGCACAAGAGCCAAGGTCCCACAAGAGGCTGAAGCATATCAAGCTGCGTTACCACTCGATTCGCGAGTACATCGAAGATGGAGAAGTAAAGATTTGCAAAGTACCCTGCGAACTGAATGTAGCAGATCCGTTGACTAAAGCTCTCCCTAGGGCAAAGCATGACCAACACCAGAATGCCATGGGTGTTAGGTATATTACAATGTAATCTAGATTATTGACTCTAGTGCAAGTGGGAGACTGAAGGAGATATGCCCTAGAGGCAATAATAAAGTGGTTATTATTTATATCTTTATGTTTATGATAAATGTTTATATATCATGCTATAATTGTAGTAACCGAAACATTAGTACATGTGTGATATGTAGACAACAAGAAGTACCTAGTATGCCTCTTAAACTAGCTTATTGATTAATGGATGATTAGTTTCATAATCATGAACATTGGATGTTATTAATAACAAGGTTATGTCATTGTATGAATGATGTAATGGACACACCCAATTAAGCGTAGCATAAGATCTCGTCATTAAGTTATTTGCTATAAGCTTTCGATACATATTTACCTAGTCCTTATGACCATGAGATCATGTAAATCACTTATACCGGAAAGGTACTTTGATTACACCAAACACCACTGCGTAAATCGGTGGCTATAAAGGTGGGATTAAGTATCCGGAAAGTATGAGTTGAGGCATATGGATCAACAGTGGGATTTGTCCATCCCGATGACGGATAGATATACTCTGGGCCCTCTCGGTGGAATGTCATCTAATGTGTTGCAAGCATATGAATGAGTTCATAAGAGACCACATACCACGGTACGAGTAAAGAGTACTTGTCAGGAGACGAGGTTGAACAAGGTATAGAGTGATACCGAAGATCAAACCTCGGACAAGTAAAATATCGCGTGACAAAGGGAATTGGTATTGTATGTGAATGGTTCATTCGATCACTAAAGTCATCGTTGAATATGTGAGAGCCATTATGGATCTCCAGATCCCGCTATTGGTTATTGGTCGGAGTGAGTACTCAACCATGTCTGCATAGTTCACGAACCGTAGGGTGACACACTTAAAGTTGGATGTTGAAATGGTAGTACTTGAATATGGAATGGAGTTCGAATACTTGTTCGGAGTCCCGGATGAGATCCCGGACATCACGAGGAGTTCCAGAATGGTCCGGAGAATAAGATTCATATATAGGATGTCATTTTATGTGAATTAAATTGACGCGGAAGGTTCTATGGAAGGTTCTAGAAGGTTCTAGAAAAGTCCGGAAGAAACCACCAAGGAAGGTGGAGTCCACATGGGACTCCACCTCCATGGCCGGCCAACCCTAGTGGGGGAGGAGTCCCAAGTGGACTCCCCCTTAGGGGGCCGGCCACCCCCCCCCCATATGGGAGGTGGAACTCCCACCTCTAGTGGGAGTCCTAGCTTGGCTAGGTTTCCCCTCCATATGGAAGGTTTTTGGTTCGGGTCTTATTCGAAGACTTGGAAACCAACTCTTGGGGTTCCACCTATATATAGAGGGCCAAGGGGGAGGGGGCCGGCCACCTAAAAGACCACCAAGGTGGCCGCACCCCATAGTGGCCGGCGCCCCTCTCTCCCCAAACCCTAGCCGCCCCGCTCCTCCACTTTCCGCACGCTTAGCGAAGCTCCACCGGACTTCTCCACCACCACCGACACCACGCCGTCGTGCTGTCGGATTCAAGAGGAGCTACTACTTCCGCTGCCCGCTGGAACGGGGAGGTGGACGTCGTCTTCATCAACAACCGAACGTGTGACCGAGTACGGAGGTGCTGCCCGTTCGTGGCGCCGGAACCGATCGTGATCAAGATCTTCTACGTGCTTTTGCAAGCGGCAAGTGAACGTCTACCGCAGCAACAAGAGCCTCCTCTTGTAGGCTTTGGAATCTCTTCAAGGGTGAGACTCGATAAACCCCTCGTTGCTACCGTCTTCTAGATTGCATCTTGGCTTGGATTGCGTGTTCGCGGTAGGAAATTTTTTGTTTTCTATGCAACGTTATCCTACACATAGAGGGTGACATGCGGGTCCCATGATCCAGCAGGTTACTCAACGTTTCAAACGTGGCATGAGATCGAAAGAAAAAGGCAAGTGACCAAATATCAGGATCCAAAAAAAATTCAGGAAAAGAAACTTGATTGTACATAGAGGCTGACATGCGGGACTATGAGCCAGCAGAGTCCTCAACGTTTCAAAGGCGGCAGGGGATCAAAATAAAAAGGAAATAGCCAAAAATCAGGGGGTGAAAAAAACAAAGAAAATGAACTTTTGTAGTACATAGAGGATGACATGCGGGTCCCATGAGCCTGCAGGTTCCTCAACGTTTCAAACGTGGCACGGGATCGAAAGAAAAAGGCAAGTGACAAAATATCAGGAGCCAAAAATAATTCAAGAAAAGAAAGTTTTATAGTTCATAGAGGATGACATGCGGGTCCCATGAGCCAGCAGCTTACTCAACGTTTCAAAGGCGGCATGAGATCGAAAGAAAAAGGCAAGTGACAAAATATCACGAGCCAAAGATAATCCAAGAAAAAAACTTTATTTTACATAGAGGATGACATGCGGGTCCCATTTAGCAGCAGCGGTCTCAGCGTTTCAAATGCGGCTTGAGATCAAAAGAAAAAGAAAGTTGATTGTACATAGAGGATGACATACAGGTCCCATGAGTCAGCAGCTTACTCAACGTTTCTAAGGCGGCAAGGGATCAAAAGAAAAAGGAAATAGCCAAAATTCAGAGGGTGAAAAAAAATCCAAGAAAATAAACTTTTATAGCACATAGAGGATGACATGCGGGCCCCATGAGCCACCAGGTTCCTCAACGTTTCAAGGCATGAGATCGAAAGAAAAAGGCAAGTGACCAAATATCAGGATCCAAAAATAATTCAAGAAAAGAAACTTGATTGTACATAGAGGATGACATGCGGGTCCCATGAGTCAGCAGCTTATTCAACGTTTCCAAGGTGGCAGGGGATCAAAAGAAAAAGGAAATAGCCAAAAATCAGAGGGTGAAAAAAAATCCAAGAAAATAAACTTTTATAGCACATAGAGGATGGCATGCGGGTCCCATGAGCCAGCAGGTTCCTCAACGTTTCAAACGTGGCATGAGATCGAAAGAAAAAGGCAAGTGACCAAATATCAGGATCCAAAAATAATTCAAGAAAAGAAACTTGATTTTACATAGAGAATGACATGCGGGTCCCATTTAGCAGTAGCGGTATCACCGTTTGAGAGGCGGCAGGGGATCGAATGAAAATGGCAAGTGACCAAATATGAGGTGCAAAAAAAATACAAGAAAAGAAAGTTTTATAGTACATAGAGGATGACATGCGGGTCCCATGAGCCTGCAGGTTCCTCAACGTTTCAAACGTGTCATGAGATCGAAAGAAAAAGGCAAGTGACCAAATATCAGGAGCCAAAAATAATTCAAGAAAAGAAACTTGATTGTACATAGAGGATGACATGCGGGTCCAATTTAGCAGCAGCGGAATCACCGTTTGAGAGGCTGCACGGGATCGAAAGAAAAAGGCAAGTGACCAAATATCAGGAGCCAAAAAAAATCAAGAAAAGAAAGTTTTATAGTACATAGAGGATGACATGCGGGTCCCATTTAGCAGCAGTGGTATCACCGTTTGAGAGGCGGCAGGGGATCAAAAGAAAAAGGTTAGTGACCAAATATGAGGTGCCCAAAAAAATCCAAGAAAAGAAAGTTTTATAGTACATAGAGGATGACATGCGGGTCCCATTTAGCAGCAGCGGTATCACCGTTTGAGAGGCGGCAGGGATCGAAAGAAAAAGGCAAGTGACCAAATTTGAGGTGCCAAAAAAAACTCCAAGAAAAGAAAGTTGATTGCTCATAGAGGATGACATGCGGGTCCCAATTAGCAGCAGCGGTCTCAACGTTTCCAAGGCGGCAAGGGATCAAAAGAAAAAGGAAGTAGCCAGAAATCAGGGGGTCAAAAAAATCCAAGAATAGAAAGAATTTTGGTTCATAGAGGATGACATGCGGGACCCATGATCCTGCATCGTAAACGGCTTGATCAGAGAGCGTTGAACGAGATGGCGCGATCAAAAAAAAACACAATGCCAGAGAGGCTGCCATCTGGTTCCCTACATCCCTGGGCGGTGCGGATTTGCGTTGACTCGGCCGGCGAACCCGAGAATTCGAGATGCACCACATCCCGGGCCACCATACGCGCCGTTTTGGCCATTTTTGTCGTGCTAGGTGGCCTCAAAAACGAGAAAAAAACGTTTTGACATGCACAACGGAGAGACCAAAAATCGTCGGCCATGGTGCACCAGCAACCACGGCGCGACTTCAACTTCGTCGGCCATGACAACTTTTTCTTGTAGTGAACTTCACCTCCCGAGAATTCAAAGATTATTGTGAAGGTGTAGGCATCAAGCTACAGTTTGCCTCGGTGGCACACCCGCAAACCAATGGTCAAGTCAAAAAGGCAAACGGTCTCATCTGCAATGGCATCAAAAAACGTCTAGAACACCACTTTAAAAAGCAAGAAACACTTGGCTCGACGAGTTACCTTATGTGTTATGGAGCTTACGAACAACACCAAATGCAGCGACTCAGGAAACTCTGTTCTTTCTAGTCCACGGTGACGAAGCAGTATTCCCGATAGAAATCGAACATAACTCCCCTAGAGTTGTGGAATACGATGAAGAGGCTTCGCAAAAAGCACTGGAAGATGATGTCGACGCAATTGATGAAGCAAGAGATGTGGTGCTCTCAAGGGTAAGTGCATACCAGAAGAACCTAAAAAACTATCACAACCGATGTTTGCGGCCCAGATCCTTTGAAGTCGGCGATTTAGTTCTTCGACTCAAGCAAGATGGAAACGAAAAGCTGGAATCTCCATGGTTGGGGCCATATATCATTACTGAAGTTATTCCAGGAGGAGCGTATCGGTTGAAGGACAAGAAGTCAGGAAAGGATGAACGGAACCCGTGGAACGTTGAACAGCTGCGACGTTTTTACACCTAGAATGAGGCCAATATAGAACCAACCATGTAAACACACATTGTATCTAAACAGCTCGGAAGTTTTCAGACGGACTCTTTTCCTTTCAGGGCATCGAGTGGGGCTGAAAGGTTTTTAATGAGGCGGCCTTGCAACGCTGCAATATAACATGGTTGAAATAAAAATAGTGATGACATATCTTCTTCTCTCTTTGCAAGAAACGCTCAGGGGCTCAAACCCGCAAATTTACACCATAGTCGATCTCGGCAAACTTGGCAATATATACGCTTGGGTTTTGCAAAAACCTCACCAAAAAACAGTATTCTTATGTCACTCGAGATACTCAAGGGCTAAAAAGGAAGATAACAATACAACCAAAAGAATTTTCTTTGACTTCATATATTTCTCGCCGAAATATACAACAATATAGCACACGACATTTAAAAACAAGATATACGGCAAATATATATACACAATATTGCGTCTTGGTTCAAACCTCACGCAATAAGCAATATAAAGAACTCCTATATCCATCTATCTATATTTTCCCTTGCAGCATGTACATTCTGCGTTGAATCATCGTATCGGTATTCCTTGAAAAAAGTGGTGTCCACCTTGAGGAGTACATCAACCATTTTCTCGGCGACAAGCGGCACGACTGCATTATGCTTATCAATGTTTGCTCTTCTCTTCGACATCTTAAGAAGGAAACTCTCGAAGACCTTGTTAAGATCCAACTTCCAGTGGCAAATCTTCAACCAAATCAAGGCAAACTTTGTGCCAACCACCATTTGAGCTTTCAAAAAGTCGTGGATATTGCGCACGTCCTTGAACTTGTCCATGAGTTCAGTAAGATTCTCGGGCTGAGGGTTTCGAGGAAACATGGCATTATACACCATAGCCAAGGTAATGTTGCAGAAATCAAGAAATTCTCGAGTTTGGGTCGCTCGATTCTGAAACTGAACAATACGTCGGCATCGACTTTCGTCTGCCCAAAAATCAATGTCATTGGCTCTGGCAAGATGAAGAAGAGTTTCAACCCGCAAATTCACCCTCTGTTCCTCAGCGGCAGTATCCAGAAATGCACCTACGAGAAACATGGGAAAAAAGCAATATAGCACAAGGAGAGACACATGAGAACAACGAGGAAAAGATAAGACAGAAGTAATGTACCAGCCATACTTGACTCGCATCAGTCATGAGGTCGAGCATATAACTCTCGCGCTAAGCAGATCGAGCAGCGTTGGCAGTCACAATTTCTTTCAGTTAAAGGGACTCTTATGCCTGACGAAGAGCCGCTTGTTCTTGATCCGAGGATTTACGTGATTGCTCCAAAACAGTCACCGTTTGTTTTTTCATCGACTGCAGCTGCTGTCGCAGATCAGCTACCTCCTTTTCGATTGAACCAGGACACGAAGAAATATCCGAGAAAGCACTGCCATACACTTGCGTGGAGTGTGAGGCAGCAGGGCAAGTGTCGGAGTGCCCAGCCCCAGTATAGTTGTCAAAAATTAACTGGAAGACAAGAAATTATCGATATCAATCATTCAGGAAAGACACATTTTTCATTCATAGTCATAGAACATTACATAAAGGAGTCTTCACAAAATACGGCTCATAAGGCGTCTACATAATTGATCGGGGGCAGAAAAAGGCGGTAGTATCTACAAAAAGGGAAACAAAAAGAAGTACAAGTTGGTCTACTTGACCTCCATTTGGGCAGTGCTGGCAGAGGCTGAAGACCTCGGGTCAAGGAAGGCGATAATTTTCTTCGAGTAGATCTTGTCATCCTTCACCAGAGCCTTCCACTTCTTGTTCTTCAAACCCTTGACAGCAACAACCTTTTCCCAGTCGACCTTTTGACCACGGAAGGGCTAGACGAGTTGGGCGAATATCTCGGGTTGCACGATCTTCGGGAAGAAGTGGGGAAAGATGCACCTAAATATATTCCGTGCAGACGACAGGAACTCGCGCGCCAGATTGAAATTCAACTCAAGAATGTTGAGAGTGTCGAGGACATGATCTTCATCCAATTCCTGGTTCCTGGTGTAGTGCTTATCCATCTTCCCTGCTAAAGAAAGGAAGGACTTTATCAACATCAAAAATAAGTTTAGCACAACAATGAAAGTTGAATGACAAAGGGAGAGATAGTATTACTCAAAAATCTTCTGGATTGCGTCTCGAGGCGCGTAATTATGCCATTATCGCACTTGACGAGCTTGGCCCCTCTCTGTCGCTCAAGGCATCTTCAGCGGCTTGAAGTTTCGGCGAAGATCTTCGACACAAGCAGCATCCTTTTCAGCCTTTTCATGAGCTTCCTCGCTAGCTTTGAGCTTCTCCAAATTATCGGCGCGTTCTTCGGCATGACGCAACACCTCTGGAAGAAAGGACGAATGACGATACAAAACAAGAAAGGAATATATAAAGCGTTAAGTGCAGTAAAATCTTACCTCTCAAAGATTCGGCCTCATCGCGGAATCCGATAAAACGGGAGCCTAAGTCAGCCATCTCCTTCATCGAGGGCTGCACAAAACTCAACAAGAAAGAAATATAGTACCAAGAAGCAGAAAATTGTTCGAGTAAACAAAAAAGGCGACAAACAGGAAGAGATAACTTACATCATTAAGGAGAGTAGTCGACAGACTCCCGGTGGCAATTTCTTTATTGCCAGCAGCTCCCGTCTTAGCCCTCTTCTTCTTCGGTGCTCGGGGGCTGGGCGCTGGAGTCGATGCTTCCGGATCAACATGCGCTGGAGGCGAAGTTTCTGGCGTGACACGACGATCCTCAGAAAGTACCAACGTGTGGGAGGTGCTCGTGTTGGCTGGCCCATGAGCTTCAGGTTCCAGCTCTTCTTCGTCGTCCATGTCAATATAGCAGCAATATCAATACGTCGAAACCAAAAGAAAATGGTAGGAAAAAGCAAAGAGAGACCAACTTACGAGCTGACGGCGCCAGTAGCAGTGTAGGGGTCGGAGATTTCTTGTTCTTCGGGAGAAGACTCTTCGGCAGCTGATACAGAAAGTGATAAGGGGAAACCCAGTGGATCCTCCTTGGGTGTTGCCCGATCTTTCACAGCGAGAACCTGGGGTAGAGAATCCTCCCAACAACGCGATGAACGCAGCCTGGAGAAGAGGGAACGAATCCAGCAAGCAACGGATCGATGAACGATACACCTCTAACCTTGAGCTAGACAATCCTTGATGAACACAAGAACCTTCGCAGCGGATATAATAGATAACGGCAGCGCCGTACCCCCGGAGGGATGATACACGTGAACACACGCAATGGGGAAAACACTAATCTTTAGTCTAAACTTAGCTATCTCTAACCCTAGCCGCACCTCCACCTTATATGAGGGATGGGGTGGCCGGCCAGCCCTTATTGGGCCTAACCTAATTCGACTTGGACAGGCCCAAGTCAAATAGACACAACTTAAAACCCTAATTTGGCCCATCACATAACCTGGCTACATTATTATTTCATAATAACAAGACTATAATAAAATATTGGTACAACCTTAGACCTAATTATCATATAGATTGCTGTCCTAGTGTACTAGGCCCGGATATCCATATCATCTCTCCCCTTCTTCAAGAAGCGTTGTCCCCAAAGCGTGAGGGTCTTCTGGAAAAAGGTGACGTGATATGAACATGACACGTCCTCGCCGTCCTCAAGTCTTGCTTCCCTTCCACACCACATCCTCCCTCGTGGCCTGCTTGACTTGATACAGCACTTGGCGCCTCCTTTCTTCTCCATATGAGCTTGGACTTCGGCACCAATTCCTTCTTCTTGCGAGGTTTTGATGGACCCCTGTGTCGCTGCACATGACCCTGCACAAGATGTGTAATTCCTGGGCCACATAGATGTCTCACACGTCCATCCTTGCCTCGATGCATCCGCGGTGTAGCAGAAAACTGGATTGCAGAACTCCTAGCACGGTAGTGCCACTGCCACTGTCTCCACTGACGCGCTCGCCTCCCACTCCTCCCACGCGTATCTGCGCCACATGTACTGAAACACCATCAGCACAAACATCATCAGTCTGCATACTAGCATCAACACAAACTGGAACTGTAGCACATGCTGTAACATCCACATCAACAACAAGTGTAGCTTCATCCGGCCTTTCACCAACAAGAACTGGCATGTCATCTACAGGCATGGCTGAAACATCACCAACATCAATGCTCGGAACATCATGCACCTCTTGCTGCACTTTAGGCTTGTGCAACTTCTCTTTACGCACCACTAACTCCACGTCGGACTTGATATGATCATCACCCATAGGCTTCAAAGTCCGCTGTTTGCCACCATGCATAAAAGAATATGTATTTGCTCTCCCAGCATGTGTCACATTGCGATCATACTGCCAAGGACGGCCAAGTAGCAATCCACACACATCCAATGGCAACACATCGCACTCTATCTCATCAACATAATCATCAACTGTAAATGGCACACGCACCTTGTGAGTAATCTTCAGCATACCACAGCTATTCAACCACTCAAGACGTTTAGGTTCAGGAAGACGCCATGTAGACAAGCCCAATGCTGCCACCATGGCCTTGCTAATGCCATTAGTATAGCTACCACCATCAATCATCAACTTGCAAGCCTTGCCCTTGATAAAGCACTGAGTCTGAAACAAACTCCACCGCTGACCCTTGTCAATTGTCCTGCAAGCATCATTTTGTACCTTCTTGAGTTGCATATTCAGCCCCCTCAATAGTACATCCTCCTCAACAGTCATAGTAGTGCTCTTGGTATCAGAGCCAGGTTTCTTCTCCTCGGAAGATATCACCTTGTCTGTAGTGACTGTTGGTAGTGGAACAATCTCGTGAATAGGAACTATGCACTTGTCCACTTCCTTCATTGCATGCACAACTTTGGACGGCTGCTCACTCTCCTCCATATACGGTAACACAAAACCATTACGAAGAAAAGTTTTGTAGTCCTCCCAAGTTTCAACAAATTCACCTCTGTCCACCGCATCATGCCAACAACATTCTAATGCCTCGTCCACACGTCGTAGAGCAAGATAGTATGCATAAGATCCATTGAACTTCCTATTGTATGTGCGACATCGAGCAAAACCCAACTCCATGTTCCTTTCCCAGTCTTCATACTCCTGAAGTGTCGCTAGACGGTGTAGATACCAACGATGACTGGATGGCGGATGCTGTTCTCCCTTCAAGCTGTCCAGATAGTCATTCAAAACCTTACTAGACTTCTTCGGAAGAGTACACCTCATGCCCAGAACATCGCCTGGAAACTCACCAACATCAACAACATCAATAGCCCAAAGCGCCGGAGAAAACACCGCAGCAGCAGGGGAAACCACCGGAGAAAACCATGCCGCAGCAGGGACCAGCCCGGCCCAGGGCCCGATTGGACCGGCCTGTGGACAGTTTGGGCCGGCCCAGGGCCCGGTTGGACCGGCCTGGGAGCCGGCCTGAGGCCCGGTCTGACCGGCCTGGAAACTGGATGACCTGCCTAGCGCCCCTGGACACGGGCCGGTTGGCACCAGCCGAGAGCCCGGTTTTGACCGGCCCGGCAGGCCCAGATTCCGGTCAACCGGTCTGTGGAACGGGGCGGGTCGCGAAATTTCGTCTTCTTCCCGATTCCAGCCACGATTTTTCGCGATTTTGACCTCCGAAACAGCCATGGATGACCTGCAAACTGCACCAATCAACGCCAAACTTCCTCCAACCAACCTCCTTTGACCGAGAGCCAAACTCCTTTGATCTATAGCCAATCTTCTCCGATGCAAACAGATCTAAAGAGATCGATCCACAACACCTCGCCGTGAGCAACCCAGAAATCTGATACCACGTGATAAGGGGAAACCCAGTGGATCCTCCTTGGGTGTTGCCCGATCTTTCACAGCGAGAACCTGGGGTAGAGAATCCTCCCAACAACGCGATGAACGCAGCCTAGAGAAGAGGGAACGAATCCAGCAAGCAACGGATCGATGAACGATACACCTCTAACCTTGAGCTAGGCAATCCTTGATGAACACAAGAACCTTCGCAGCGGATATAATAGATAACAGCAGCGCCGTACCCCCGGAGGGATGATACACGTGAACACACGCAATGGGGAAAACCCTAATCTTTAGTCTAAACTTAGCTATCTCTAACCCTAGCCGCACCTCCACTTTATATGAGGGATGGGGTGGCCGGCCAGCCCTTATTGGGCCTATCCTAATTCGACTTGGACAGGCCCAAGTCAAATAGACGCTACTTAAAACCCTAATTTGGCCCACCACATGACCTGGCTACATTATTATTTTCTAATAACAAGACTATAATAAAATACTGGTACAACCTTAGACCTAATTATCATATCAATGGATGTCCTAGTGTACCAGGCCCGGATATCCATAACAGAAAGCTTGGACGCGCCAGAATCTTCTTTGTCAACGTTTCTTTTCCTCTTGTGCTTATCCGAAGAAGCAGCAGGAGGAGGAGAGACTGAGTGAGCAGAGTTAGAAGGTTGCACTGACCCCGAGTCTTTGTCAAAGGAACCCACACTTTTCTCTGATTTTGCGAGCTCGCTCTCAGGAACAGAAGTTTCTTCGAGTCATCAGTAACGACGGCTCGCTCAGATACATCCCCACCTTTAGGTAGTGGAGGAAGGGAGGAAAGAGTCTGATGGTTCTACAGCAAGAAAGAACGAGAGAGGAAAACAAAATTATCAAGACCCAAAGGAAAAATAGTTGCAGTCAAAAAACAGGAATACAACTCGAAGGAAAGCACTTACATCTGGAAGTGCATGGTCACCGCTGAAAGGTTCCACGCGGCAGGAAGAAGGGACTTCATTGTTTTTTTCTCAAAGAGGTGACGCGGTGGACAAGCTTCTCCAAATCTTTCAAGGGAAGATCGTCGAAAACTCTGTCAGCACCTTCAGCACCTGAATACATCCAAAGAGGATTCTTGCGAGCCTGAAGAGGTTGCACCTGAATCCGCGGAAAGTGTGCAATGATTTGCACACCCAATCGTTCTTCCCCTTTGGTATTTTGGAGCTCTTGGATGCGCGCAATCAGCGCGTCGGTGGCTGCCTTTTCTTTGGTTGTAGCCTCTGCGTCCCAAGATTTGCGCCTCTGGATATCTTACGAAGAATCAAAGGGAGCAATGCCGTATTATTGGGTAGCCGAAGATTCGTCCTTGGCGTAGAGCCATTTCTTGCGCCAGCCTTGGATGGAGTCAGCAAACTTCAAGTCAAAGTATCCGACTTCTGGCCGGACGCAAATGCAAAAACCACCTACGTTGTAGATGGTGTTCTTCGAGTTGTTGCGGCAGAGGTAAAAGATGCGTTTCCATAGGCCCCAGTGAGGGTGGATGCCCTGGAAGCATTCGCAGAGGGTGGTGAAGATAGAAATGTGGAGTAGAGAGTTAGGGGTCAGCTAGTGAAGCTGAATCCCATAGATAAAGAGGAGACTGCGGAGGAAATCATGAGCATGAACGGAAAAACCGCGGATGAGGAAGTCAACAAATGTTACCCGGAAACCTGAAGGAGGATGAGGGGAACTTTCATCCCCTAGCATCCTCATTGTCTCCTTCTTGAATAGGCCTAGCTTCTTGAGCAGACGCTTGTCCTGCACAGAGATCTTGGACCTCTCCCATCTAGAGATCTTGTTCTTCTCCACGCGCTCGCCGGTGCTAGGGGTGCGGTTCTTGCAGAGATTGGTCCGTGGAGGGATGGTGGATGTGCGGTGGAGCAAAGAGAGGAAGCATAGGATGAGCGCACGAGGTGCTCGAGGAGGAAGAACAACAGAGGCAAGAGAGAATGTGCGGCGCAGCGAAGGGGAAAAAGTGAAGCGTAGGGTAAAACTTATAGGTGGAAGACCATGAAGCTCAACCGTTGGATGAAAAGGAGAGGATCCTGAGCCTTACGCGTGCTCATGTGGTAAATGGTTTTTACACATTATTTTTGCTGAGAGAGAGTTACTGCACGCGTGCCGGGAATATCGGAGGACATGCGCGCCCCACTTGCGCGACGTGGAGAACGTGCAGCAGTTTGGACCCACAAAACAGTGGTTTACCAGCAGTCGTCTCTTCCCAAGGTGGCCACACATGGCTCTCGTCAGCAATGGCTTCATAGTACGGAAAAAATTTGAGAGATGGAGCGAAATATAGTTGGAAGAAAATTTCGAGATCTGGAGCAATATGTGGCTGGAAGAAAAATTCGGGAGCCTATGTCCAGATGCAAGCACCTGTTCATATGCTTGGGGGCTACTCTTATCAGAAGTATTGCATATACTTCTGATAAGATGATGTGATAAAGGAAAAAAATATAGAGTTGATTAAATAACACAAGTTGAGCCTACAACCAAGTGCAAACACTCGATTGTAGCCTCGGGGGCTACTCCCATTGGGAGCGCTGGTCGCGCACCCGATGAAAATATAGAAGAGAAGGCAAAATAATAAGTCAATATAGAGTTGCAGTCGAAAAACTTTTTCTGTACATCTTCGAGTTACATATAACTCGTCATGTACTCCATCGGGAGGTTAATATATTGTTTCACGAGTCAACTCGAGAAAATAAAGAATTCCAACAGCCGCACAAAGGCACTCGACAATATATTCTCAGAGCGCGTCTGCTGCGGTAAAAACTCTGAATGGCGTGACTCGAAAAAGAGTATGCGAAGGTAAAACCCTAGGATCCATCCTCCGTGGCATGGCATCGCACCCGAATGCGCTCTCCCACTTTATCCGCATCAACACATGTGAAGAAAAATCTTGACGGACGTGTTAGGTACTCGATAAAATAAAGCTGGGATTTGATTCACGATAAGTCCTTAAGCAGCGCGTGTCGAATTACGCCAGTATCCCGAGTTCGAGTCCATGGACTCGAGCTTGATGTAGGTTTATGCGGGTTTGCCACAAGAGCAATTAACTGGGACCTGATCCGTCAGATGAACCAACCTCATTCACTGTTATCCCTGTACAAAATAGACATTAAGCAAAATATTCATTATGATTCGAAAGTCTTGCTTAAGTAAACATGTGGTTCAGTTTTACGATGGAGATTTTACTCGACTCTACGATTCAAGCAAAATCTCAGGGGATACTGACATAGGTATGCCTAGCAGGCATGCCGAATAAAGTACCCTAGTTATGTAAGAAGATATGAAGCCCATGGACCCAAAGTTTTGGAGGCCCAGAAGCCCAGAGATCTTCGGATAAGGAAAGTAGAGTTGTATTAGGAATCATGTATCAACATAGGAAATGCCTAATGCGCCTCGGATAGTTTGTAACTTGTACAACACGAAAGGCCTCGGCTCCACCTCCTATATAAAGGGGAGCGGAGGGGGAAACGAGGGATCAAAATCTTTGCCGCCAGAACCACCATAATCTTGAGCCGAGCACCTTTGTCGGCTGAATCTTCGAGATCTACTTGCCCTTTACTTGTTAAAAAACCGTAAGTCTACAATCTGTAGGCATTGACGAGTTAATCCCTCGTCACCCACCCCATCGCACCGCCGTGTAGTAGCCGAAGTCTATTCGGCCCTCGCTGCGCTGGAGTACATGATCGAAGCCGGGGTAGAATCTCCAGCACCTTGACCGCAGCTGTCGCGTCTTTGGTGGCCACATGATCGTTGAGGATGAGCGTCATGATGGCCGCAATGAGCACATATGGGATTTTCAGGGTGAGCTGGTTGCGCCAAGCCCTGGGACACCAAGCTAGCAACATTATCTGCATATCAATGTTGAAGTCACTGAAGACAACATGTGCAAATGCCTACCGAAAGATTTGGTCAGAGTATCAGCGGGTATTGGCTGGCCATGAAGTAGTTAACAATATCACCTTACTTTCATGCAGATTTTAAAATATTTGGATGTAACAAGTAAGTACTTTGAACATGTTTATTTTGGTGTTTGAATGAACTTTCGTGTCCGTTGTGCAAATGCGTCGGGCCGCTGGGCACCTCCAGACGCAAATGAATGCGCGGTCAAAAATATATATTTTCGTGTCTACGGCCCGATGCGAACAAACACGTAGGGCCATTTTAGACGTCCAATTTAGGTCGCCTCGTTCGAAATGCCCTAATCCAGCCTGGAGGCTCGCCGTGATACCGTGCAAATGTGCGATGGCTACGTCCCACTGCCCGGTGGCGGCATTACCCTATCCAACCAGCACGAGTGCGGCTAAGCAACACCGATAAAATGTAGGTACATTAATGGAGCTGTGTTCTGGATATTCTGCTGCCCCAGCCTTGCCATTCAAAGGAGAAAGCATCCTTTTGGTGGTTTGTGGTTAACCAGCATCTTCAGACTTGAGCATGCCGAGGTAATGCCATCTCCCACCGATTCGGATATCAAGAATGCTCGAGATGGTCCAATTCCAGTGACCAACGGACCAGCCAAAAGGCCTTGCCCGTTTACGGGTGGTAGCGTATCCAAGGGGCCTACCCATTTGTGGAGGACAGACCGGCTCGTTGCTCTCCATGAAGGCTTGTTTGGTACTACAATTTTAGTGGGATTAGAGAGAATAATCTGCTCGAAACTTCAAATCTCCACTTATCTCTAAAGTATTTTTTTTAGAGACCCCCAATGTATGTTGGGTGCTAGAGTATGAGCGAGTTTAATCCCCAATTTTCTCCAAATTTTAGTGTAATTTTTTCAATCCCTAATACTCTACCTCTACCTAGTGGATTGGGGATGGGGTTTTTGTGGAAATTGGGTGACAGCAGAGATCCACCCAATACTCTAGAGTATTATCTCCACTATTTTTTAATAAAACACTAGACAAAAAAGGCATGAAAGAGCTTAGAGGAGATTAATGGCGGCAAACTCCACTAACAGAGCGGTCGACATGTTTCCCACCCATGCCACCATTTCCTGGCTAATTCTCCCGCCATGCCAACGTTTCCCGTCTTGATCAGCCGCCCGGCGCGCTGACAGAGCGGGCGCTCGCCAGCCGGCTGCTCTCCATCGTTATCCGTAGGTGGCTTCCGAGCAGCTGCGGGAAGATGTGGTGGCGATGGTTGAGTGGCAGGCGGCTAGGGCTCTCGAAATCAAAGCGTCCACCGAAGCAGAAGCGGCGGCGTTAATGACAGCCGCCTGCATCAACATACAAAAGCTAAGCCAACGCCGAGAGGATGCACAATCTATTTGTGGGTCATCGTTGGATCTCGCAATCTGTACCCACGCAGATAGAATTGGACATCATCTATCCGTTTGTAGGCCTCAGTTAGAGATGCCATAACTGGACATGAACATGGCACGGGTTGTTGAGCTTGAATCAGCAGCATCGTCGCCTTCGATGCCATACACACGGCGTACGTTCAGAAGTCAAAACTCTGAATTTTATGCAAAATAACTTGGAAAGGCAAGCTGAATCATTGGATGCTCAAAGATAGAGAGACATCCATTGACAAATAGGACGTGGCACAGCTCAGGTGCGGCGCCAAACGCAAAACAGTGGTTCAGTCTATAGTACCATCTGGTACATATCTACGCAGCTGTCTGATGAATTACGCCCTTGAAATTACAACATCAATTTTCTTATCTATGGAAAGTCACAAGCGCAAACAGATCCCTTCCCTGCGGTCCACAGATAACAAAAGCAAGCTGCTTCAGAAAGTTCAGGAACCCACAACACGAGCAGGTTCTACGCTGTTGATCAGTTGATGTTCATGTCCTCTGAGCCAGCGCCATCGCCATCTGCGTGTTGTGAGTCTAATTGTTTAGCTAGTTATTCTGAGCAGTATACAAGGAATTAACTGGCAGGTCCGTTTCACAGAAAAGAAGCATGTAGCACCACGGAATAACATACCCTCGTTTTCAGATGCTGTGTAGATAGAGCTCCTTGAGCGTTGTTGATGTTGTCGTGTGGGCTGAAATAAGACCAATGCACTAGAATGAGTTTATGGTGCACATTTTGCAGGCGTTCAGAACTCAAAATAACTGAACATTTTAGGCAAAGAAACGCTGAACTTGACAATACATTACACAAAGGTTTTCTGGACACATATGCTATCTCAGGGTGCTTTGAAAAGTAGTACCTGCAACTTTGGCCTAAGTGCCTCAAGCGGTCCTTTGGGTTTGGCAACACCTTGCTGTCCAGACTGCCCAACAAAATATCCAAATAATAGTGCATTGGAATTGAGACCTCAATTAAGAACAAGTGAAAACAGAACGGAAGCCAAAGAAGGATTATACCTTTCCCAGAGCCCAATCAGCGGAATCAAAATAGGCCCGCTCATGATCCTACAATTAGGAAGAGCAATTTAATTGCTGAGAACTAGTGTTGTTTATGCAGCAGATATGGACTGTTTCATCCAGGGATGAGGTATTCAAATTCAAGTACCTTTGAGATGAGGGGTGGCTTTTTGGGAATTAGTCCTCCAAACTTCTTCTTGATTGATTGTTCCTGCGCATAAGTCATAAGAGAATGTGTTTAATGTTGAGCACAACTAACTGATCATGCCAGTTACAGAGACCAAAATACAAGAATAAAACATTGCCTTTTAAATGAACATATAATCTTCAGAACTAGTCCAGAAAATAACCTGTTGTTGAGCTGAGGGCATGGAAGTATCTCCACTATGGTCCATAGGTTCAGAATTAACAACAGCATTGGTGTCCTTCATCTCCGACATGGTGCTAAAAACAAAATGTACTGATGTTAGTATTCACATTAGAAACCATTAAAGTGCAGTATTGAAGGCATATGTTTTACCAACAGAATTTGAGACAAAAACAAAATCAGAAGCAAGTATTGTCCAATATCATTGACTCCTCCAGTTTGACTCTTAGGAGAATAGAAATATTTCAAAATAGCCCCTGTACTTTGAATGGGTAATACTATTCTTTTGGCTTCAAACATAATCAAAGAACCTTTACTGGTTTTATTACAGCTAATAGTTTCTGGGCTAGTTCTCAGTCTATAGCATAATGTACTTGATGCGCTAACTGTAGCTGTCTACTAGTTGTTATACTATTCTCGGGTGGTCATCATAACTACTTTCTATAATGAGCAATTGATGTAGGCAAATCTGAACAATTCAGTGAACTCAAAGAATGTGCTCCAGATGCAGAATTCAACATGTCACTTCTCTCTTGTTAGTTGCATTACTATGATTTCTATCTTTGCGGTCACATGCTAAAATTAATATACTGGGAACATGTGACCCCTGGAATAGCCCGTCAAAAAATAATAACTGAGAAGTCCCATAAGAAGGAAACATGTGTTTATCTACAGAACTACATCAACATGAGACAGGCTATTTGGACCTTAAATGGATCAAACTTTTGTATTTAATAAATTATTTAGCTTTTCTCATATTATGTGTTTCGAATCTCGATAAAAAGGTCACAAGCCGAAACTTTGAGTATTCATTTTATCTACAACTTGATAGAAGCCTTACACAGCTTGTTCTTTTTAGACCCTTAAATTAAATGATAACTTTTTGAAAAAAGAACAGCTTGGCTGTATTTCATTAAGTGGGCAGAGGGAAAGTGTACATATCAGTTACAACAGGAATGGCCATCGCATCGATGGCTCGGCAGGTGCTTTTGACCTGGCAGCAACTACTACTCCCTCCGTTTCAATGAATAAGACTTTAAAAAAAAGTCAAGATAACTAAACTTTGACCAAATATTTAGAAAAAAACTATTTTAGCAACTTTAATATTACATAGATATCATATGAAAATAGATTTCATGTTGTATCTAATGATATTGATTTTGTAGTGTACATGTCAATAACTTATTCTAAAAGCTTGGTCAAACTTTACATAGTTTGACTTTTCAGAAAAATATAAGACTTATTCATTGGAGCGGAGGTGGTACAAGATAAGAACGATTCTAATAAGGTTCAGGGATGATCTTCGTGATGGCTAGGAGCCCTGCATCTCTCCAGCATTTAGCCTCATCAATAAAGCGGACGAAGGCTTCATCAACAGAGCTGCAGTGGGCTCCAAAGGCGCGGGCGTTACGCTCTTTCCATATCACTAAAGATTCAACTATCTCTCTAGTAAGGTTGGTCAAAGAAAAAATAAGCTAATGCTCAAGGGTCCTTCAAATGGTAGCATCTGCTGAAGCTATTTTAGATGCAGCAATTACGCAGTAGCTTGGGTACCTTGGCATCTACAGTGTTCCACAGGACAGCTCTATCTACATATCCTCGTTCAGAGCCCAAACTTGCACCTGAATGCCAGGTAAATTACACTACCCCATTTGGTACACTTCCAGCAGATGCCTGCGATCTGTATGACTACGGAAAATCTAACTGAATCTGCTAATTCATATTCCGGTTACTCCACACATAGTTGAGTAAATCGACTGATTCTTGAATTATTCATCCTTGACCACACATAGTTGCTCTACGATTGTGCCAAATTCTGATCTGCCGGTCCCTTTATTCCATTTGGACAGTCTGTACCTACATCAACGGCCGGGAAATTCTCTTCCTAACTTCCTCCCACACATCGCCGGATCCAAAAAAAAAAAAAAGTCAAGGAAAAATCGACAAACTCTGACTAGTCAAAATTATCGTCCGAGAACTCTTCCCGAATTCGGAGGAGCCGCCGACGAGACCGAGCCGGATCTAGCGACGGCGGGATCTACCAACTACGGAGGGAGCAGGCTAGCAACCAGGTCCCGACGGCGAGTGATCAAGCAAGCTAAGCAGAAGGGGAGGAGATGACTTACAGCGACGATGGTGGCGAGGCGGAAGCTTGGTTGGTGGCTCGGAGCAGAGCAGAGCAGAGCAGAGCAGCGAGTCGAGGAGGGACGGAGGAATATTTGCTGCTGCGATCGGATCGGTCTCGAATTGTGAGATGCACGCAAGAAATGGAGTACCACATGCTCCTGCCCTTGCTCCGTGTGGGTCCCACGCCCTGGATTTCGGCCGTTACTATCGTACAGTGGCGTGCCGGCCATGCAATGCAACTTGGGGCTTTGGCCGGACTCCGCAGAAAAAATATCTTTCCTTTTTGTTACTAGTAAGTTTGCACGTGCAACGCACGTCTACACAATCTGCGTTCATCCTATACGACAATCTCGACCTGAAACAGTGGCTCATGCCTGTTCATTTCTTTTATTTTCCTGTGTGCTTTTTAGGCGGCTGTCAAATCTAAAAAGAAGGGATTCTTGTTCATAGATTCTTGATAAAGAAATTAACAGGATGCTTGCTCGATGATGCTCTAAATAAGAAGGTTACATATATGCCACGCCATTGTAACATGTAACAATCTTTATGAATGGCTAGAAACAAGGCAGTATCATATTCAAATCATGATATACGCCGATATAGGGTTGATTTGTGATTTTCCAGTAAATGGCATCATTGTGATTTCTTACATCGCAACAAATAAAATCCTAGAAAGATATAGTGGATATCTTGAAGTTATGACCAAATGCTTCATATAGAAATGCATATCCATGTAGCAACTGTTGATGTAAATCATTAAATTGTCCTTTTCTGAATTACCACAACAGGCATGATGCACACATCCATTTTATGACAGCCAATTACTTTCTAAGAACTCAAATATCTATGTTCACAATGAACAAATGAAATATTTTATTTCAAAAACAAACGGTGCTATCTACAATATGCAAATATATATCTCATATATTTACTCGCATATCATTCACTTATAGTTTTTGGACTGACCTATCAAATTTGTTTACAGTAATTGATCACATGTTTGTAATGCTTCCGAGAAACACATGATAAGCCTATATGGACAATTCTTGTTCAAATTGGTCACACAAGACATGATTGGTCTTGTGCTGATTTGAACAGTTGCTTCTGTAATGCTTCTGAGTAAAATAATTGTGCACTGATTTGAGTACAAACTTTCGAGAACATAGGGCGGCATACTCCACCATTTGTTACCATATCCATTAAGCTACACAGGAGGTCACAAGTGGCATAAAAACATCAAAGATTTACTGTCATTTCACATAACACTTTGATGTTTCTTGGGTAAATTATTACCACTATCCTGCGCTTGCAAGAGATAAGATTCATATTAAATGGACATATACAATCTGAGGGCATCGAAAAATAAACAACTTCCTATACTAAACGTTGAAAGGTAAGAGAACAAACCTCAATGGCACAGATAAAATCAGGTGAGATACTTTGTGTTCACTGCATATCCAATACTCTCAAAGTTGAAGTTGAGATGACTAACTTAAGTAGAGAAATAAGACATAACTATTACATAAAAACCTTAGACCTGAATGATACTATAAGTCCGAAACCTGAATCAATATATACATAATCAAGCCTCAAATTATGCACATGAGGCACTTGAGTAGAAGACATGCATGAAAGACAAGAAGTAGTAGACTCGAAGACACGCATGGAGTACCCCCCCTCATATGTCAACAGTAGCACCGGTTTTCTCCTCGCCTCCTCATTCTCCTTCCGTTGCATACTTGTCTGCCGCCTCACGTCTACTCGCTCCCCTCATCTCTTCTACTCTTCACTACAATGCACGTGCCATCACCATCTGTCACGAGTCTCTGCCCTCACACTATCAAAGATAAAAAAAAAACATGAAGATGTGTCCAAATAAATGAAATCAGTTGGTGAAATCGTTAGTCTAAGAAATGCAGTAGTAATCGAGAAAGTTAACGAAACCGAGTGCTGTTTCTCTGGTGGTATTCTTCCACGTAATCTAAGAGCCAACTTTTCTTCAGCATTCGTTATTGTCTTCAGAAAGCTAGTAGAATATGAAGCAAATAATGATTTCAAATGTTAGTTAAAACCGAATAGTACGTACTGCAGGCAAAATTTAGGCAACAACAAAGCTCTCCAATCCGCTAATAGCGGAGGCTGGGCGGATTTTAATTTCTCAGGTAGTGCACATGGAAGGGGAACTGAAAACAAAAACACATGACATAATTACCTATAACATGCAGGTGTAATCCAAGCTTATCCTTGTCATTAGCAATTCCATGAAAATGTGAAATTTCTTAGGATGTTCTACCTAGTCAGTTGACAATAGAAACCAGACTGTAAATTATGATTTTAAAAGGAATAATCGCAGATTAAACATACAATATATACACTCATCGAGACTTAAATCTGCAGTGGATCACACTTGTAATGGGAAACATGATTGCTCAGTGTATAAAAGAACAATCTACCAATCTCTGGAATGAGCACTACTAAATAAAAATCTCCAGATATCAGTTGCATGGAGTCTTTATAGGATAACCAGGGATAACTCTGCAGTGTTAAGTTAACCACTAACATCATCTAACTCATATAATCAACTTGCATAATCTGAGTTTGCCATTTACAAAAAACTAAATATAATCAGACCTGTACCAAAGACAACATCACATGCTAAGAAATTTAATACGACCGTGTTTGCCATCTCCAATTCAAAGGTACGCATTCATGCTCTCCGATACATGTGCGCTTTGTAGAACCGCAACAGCCGCCTCCGGCACTCATTCTTGCACGCCCCGTAGAGGCGTAGACAGCCTAGTGTATTGAGAGTTTGAGACAATAAAAATGAAATGATTGCGAGGAAAATGTAAGGATTACTCCATTGTAAGGTCTGGGAGGATTTTCTCATGGCAGCCCATCCTAGAGGCTGACGTGCGCAAAGAAGATCACATGACACGGACCTGGCGGTACAATAAACCTCTGTCAGCTACCTCCTCCCTTATAGATTACACTAAAAAATAAATAGGAGGTACAAGAAATCATGTTACAGCAAGATAGTGTTAAAAAAATTAATATTTAAACTATTCAGTTTTGTGCTGTTATTTTTTTAGAAGGTTGGGTTAGCCCGCTGATATGAGGCGATGTACAATTTAGCTCAAGGTCACGCAGTCTTCCAAATGGTACTACAAACAGAAACATGATCAAATGAAGCAGGAGCTTTTCATGGAATCATATCAAGCTGCAACTTTTCATGGTCAAATAGTACTGCAAACAGTACTAAGAAATTACCAGTTTAAAATTTCGAATGAGTTAATAAAAGAGAATGAGTTGAGAAGCATAGCAGGCTCCAAATTTTCATTGAAGCACATGCCTAGACTAATCTTTATGGAATCATCTTAGCGGTAATGTCCTACAATAGCTTCACTGGCTCAAGATCACAAAATAAATAGGGAAAAAATCACATGAGAGGATGTAGGAACACGTACCCATAGCAAAATCAACTCACTCCAGAGCTCTTCGCTGACATGGCCGATGAACCCCTCTCTCGACTCCCTCGCAGACGTAGCCATGTAGCAGATCGAGCGAGAAAAATTGGACTTGAAGGTGATAGACCACCACTTCTTCTCAATCATCACTGCTAGCCAATCAATCATCTCCTTCCCAAGTATATTACTTTTCCTTCTCCAGCGAACATAAGGATGGTCTGCAATTTTATTTATTTATTCAGTCATTTCATCAAACAGTTTGTGTGCATAAGCTAAGGAGGCAAAAAATTGTTTGCATCTAAACTCCGTTTGCTGCAGCACAAGCAGAAAGAGAAAAGCAAGCAAGAGGAGGAGGGAACTAACTTATCTGGTCGTTGAACATGAGTGCCTTGTGCAGCGTGAGGATTTACTGATCTAATAAACTACTGGTACGGGGGCTAGAAACCTGGCTCTGGCTAGAAATTTAGGCAGAATCGACCTGGCTGCTGCTCACCCATGAGGTGATTTAGATCCCCCTGTCCTCCCTTCATAGAGGTGGCGGCATGAGGTAAGTCTCTGCCTCTGCTACCTCCGACTGGGGTGGCACCGCGGAGGAGGCACATACGGCGGCGTGGAGGAGACCTGTGGGCAGATGACAATGAAGGTGGTCGGGACTTGGGAGGCGGCGGAAGGTGGATGGGGCGCGGCAGCGGTATTCTTCGATGTGGCGAACTCACCGCGGAAGAGGCCGAATTTTATTTTTCTTTGAGATGGAAAGAGGCTGATTTAGTGGAACAGTTTCCGCATTGTTCCATAATTTAGGGGATGAAGAAGTCTGAAGCGATTTTTTTTAAAGAGATTGGCGTGGGGAGATGCAACGGAATTTGTGGGTGGGATGGATGGGGAGAATAGATCATTCTGCACCGTGTGATGTGAGTGGATGAAGGGTCGAGATTCAATTTTCCAACGGCACTTCGTGCCTTTATAAGTAGTAGAGATGGATCTGTTTTCAATTTTTTTCTGCGCATAATGTTTTCTCTCTCTTGAAAGTCTTCTACAGTACTTCTTGCATTTCAATATTTGTTGTCGCTGATTTTTAAAAGAAGCAGGTAGAGTATATGCTAAGGGCATGTTCACAGCGGATAGAGAACTAACCTGAGGTTGGTGGTTAGAAGGGTGGTTGTACCCCTAACCCACCAGAGTTTAAACCTTAGGTTGTGTCTCATAAAGGCAGAATATTCTTTCAGTGGGAGATGACGTTCCCGTGACGGCGAGATGCCTGTAGTGACTTCGTCAATTTCAAGATTCGATCCACCGGCTCAGTTTTTCGAAGATTCTCATAAGGATAGGGTGTGTGTGTGCGTGTGTATGTGAGCGTCTGCGTTTGTATCGTGTTTCTCAAAAAATTCACTTCAATGCGGATATATGAGAGACTGTGTCCGAATGTCACCCAACCGGCCTCCATTTAGTCTGGGGTTGATCTTTTTTTTTTTGCTTATTTTCACCATTTCAGCTATTTCCATCATTTTTATATTTATACTGTGTACATAAACAAGATAGTTCACACAATCAAATAAATGTATACATTTTTCATACATTAATTGAAAAAATATAGTTCGCAATCAAATAAATTTAAACATTGTTCATAAAATAATTTAAAATACATACTTCATACAATCAAATAAATTTAAATATAACAAGATGAGAGGACTATTGGTTGAATGGGCGTAGACTACATCGCTCGAGCTCCTCAGGCACCAGAAATAGGTGGAAACAACGTTGGATCTAGGCAAGAACTCCTTTGACAAGCAGCGGCTGTGGTGTGGTGGATTCCACGAGGAACGACGGAGGTAGCAGCGCAAAAAAAGGAGAGAAAGAATAGGTAGGAAGCGGGGTGGGAGAGAGAGGGTGGAGTGAAGGGTGTCACTGGGGAGGGAGGTGGACAAGACGAGCACAAGCACACACATGAACAATGTCTATTGTACTGCAAATTCAGTTCAAAATTGGCCGTACACTTTGTTCATGCAAACTGAAACATATACGCTCAAATATGGCCGTACACTTTGTCTATGCAACCCAAAACATATACGCGAGGACGAATTAAGTCACTGCGTTGGAACTGCCCTAACACATGCATTTTTTTCTATTGAGGAAACACGGCCGCGTTGAAACTGCCCTAACACATGCATTTTTTTTCTATTGAGGAAACACGGCCACGTTGGAGCTGCCCTAACACATGCATTTTTTTTCTATTGAGGAAACACGTGTATATCATTCGTGGTAGAAGCAACAATTCAATAATATAGACATGAAAAATGTGACCGGCAACTTTCTTTTTTGTGTAAACGGCAACACGTACACCGTGTGAGTGGTAAGCCACAGCTCATGAGCACTAAAACAAGGTTTGGTCGCATTGGCCTTGCCGCACATTGTCTAGTATATGATAATATTGCCGTGTATTCTCCATCAGAGAGAAGGCACATAGAAGTAATTTCACTAAACAGTTATTCTCGTTTCTTTCATTTCAATGAAAATTACTTAAAAATGTAAGTCTGCTGCGATTGGAGCATTCTCATGGCTCTGCCGCTCGCTACCATTTTGCCTTATACCCCTGCTTGTGGGCCTTGATACGTTGCAAATGTATTTATAATTTTTGATGCTTCATACTTGTTTTAAATCAATTGCCATATGTTTTGTTTATACTTTGTGGCACTTTTATGCATTTTCCGGCACTAACATATCAACAAGATGTCATATTGTTAGTTCCCTGTTTTCTGCTATTTTTGTATTTCAGAAAAGTTGTACATGAAATATTCTCAGAATTGGACGAAACAAAAATCAAAGTTCCTATTTTTCCCGGGTCGAAGACGGAGTCCAGAGCAGAGATGGAGGAGGGCCATAGAGTGGCCACACCTACCCTAGGCGCGCCTGGCCCTGGCCCGCACCTAGGCATGGTCTGGGGCCACCAGGCCTCCACCGACCTTACCCTTCCGCCTATATAAAGCTCCCGGTGCAAAAACCCTAAGTATACAAGCCTCCGTTCACGAAAAGTTCCGTAGCTCCGCCGTCATCGCAGACAAGATTAGGGAGACAGAAGTCTCTGTTTCGGCACACCGCCGGGACGGGGAATTGCCCCCGGAGCCATCTCCATCGACTCCACCGCCATCTCCATCGCCGTTGCTGACTCCCATGATGAGGAGGGAGTAGTTCTCCCCCGGAGCTGAGGGCTCTACCGGTAGCTATGTGGTTTATCTCTCGCTCTCTCCCACGATGTGATCTTTATGTGATCATGAGCTTTGTAATCTAGATGTAGTTATGTTATTCAAGTGAACTTTACTTATGTGATCTCCGGAGACTCCTTGTCACGTGTGTAAAGGAGGAGTGTGTGCACCGTCTGGGTCTCTTAGGCTATATTTCACATAATACTTGTTCACTAAATTATGATTTGAGTTGGATGTCTCTATGAAATTGCGGTGTGTTAGTACCGCCTATGAATGCTAAAAGTGCAGCGCATGGTGTTCATTAATACTTGGGAATACGTCTTTAAGGTTTGCTTTTGCAGTCCTACGCAATAAATTAGTGTTTGTTATCCAACCGAAGAGTCTTTCAGAGTAGCATAGTGAAGTGCTTATATTATTCCTTTATGATATCATTGTTGAGAGTGACCACTAGTGATAGAATGATCCCTAGGCCTTGTTTCCAAAAATCGAGTCACCGTTTATTTACTGTTCAACTGCATGTTTACTTGCTGCCATGTTTATTTCAGATTGTTATTACCACTCATATTCATGCATCACTTGCATTTTACTATCTCTTCACCGAACTAGTGCACCTATACATCTAACAAGTGTATTGGGTGTGTTGGGGACACAAGAGACTTCTTGTATCGTAATTGTAGGGTTGCTTGAGAGGGATATCTTTGACCTCTACCTCCCTGAGTTCGATAAACCTTGGATGATCCACTTAAGGGAAACTTGATGCTGTTGTACAAACCTCTGCAATTGGAGGCCCAACACTGTCTACAAGAATAGAAACGTGCGTAGACATCAATCTCTTTTCTGGCGCCGTTGCCGGGGAGGTAAGGTAAAATGTACTCACATCCTCTGGCTTCTGTCTTTTACTTGCTGGTGAGTGCTCGAAGTTATTTCCTTTAGATTCTGCAATTACTTCTTTTTTTTCTTGTTTATATTTTCACTAGTTAGGATTAATGGAAAACACCAACAAAATTAGAGAGCTTTATATTATTTATCTTGAGTTAGGACATGAGGTGTTGGAAGAGAAAATTAAAAAATCTATGGAACTTTACTTGCATGCTGGTAGCAATGTTATTAGTATGAATTCTCTTAACACCATTGTTGCTAATGCTATGGAAAAGTCTAAGCTTGCAGAAGCTAGTTCTTATGAAAATGATATTTTTCATTCCCAGCTTTTGCGGAGGAAATTTGCTATGATGATACTATGCCTCCAATATATGATGATTATAATGATGATTATGTTATTTTCAGTCCACCTACTATTGAGGCCGTTACTATCGTAGTGGCGTGCCGGCCATGCAACTTGGGGCTTGGCCGGACTCTGCAGAAAAAATATCTTTCCTTTTTGTTATGGATCTGTTTTTTTCTTCGCATAATGTTTTCTCTCTCTTGAAAATCTTCTACAGTACTTCTTGCATTTCAATATTTGTTTTCGCTGATTTTTAAAAGAAGCAGGTAGAGTATATGCTAAAGACATGTTTACAGCGGATAGAGAACCAATCTAAGATTGGGTGGTTAAGATGGTGGTTGTACCCCTAGCCCACCAGAGTTTAAACCTCAGGTTTGACATCCGTGTGTCTCATAAAGATAGAATATTCTTTCAGTGGGAGGCGATGTTTCCATCGACAGCGAGACGCATGTGGTGACTTCGTCAATTTCAAGATTCGATCCGCCGGCTCACTTTTCCGAAAGTACTCATAGGGGTAGGGTGTGCGTGTGTGCGTGTGTATGTGAGTGTCTGCGTTTGTACTGTGTTTCTCAAAAAAAATACTTCAATGCGGATCTATGAGAGACTGTGTCCGAATGTCACCCAACCGGCCTCCATTTAGTCTGGGGTTGATCTTTTTTTTCTTTTGCTTATTTTCACCATTTCAACTACTTCCATCATTTTTATATTTACTAGGACAAAGCTCGTGCTTCGCTACGAAGCAAATTATAAATATATCCCACCCGGTTGTATTATCGATTGTCGCCTAAGACACAAACATTATCCTTCAGCTAGCACTCATCACCCATGGGCAAGGTTACATAGTTGTGTCTCGTACATGTTGTGCCTTTTTGTTGCATCGTTCTCTCGTTATTCCCATTGCACCACATCGAAGAATTTATGATAAGCTAAAATGCAAAGTTCTTAAAAGAAACAAAGGAAAGTGGCCATGCGTTGTATTGGGAGAAACAAATGCCCCGAGCCCAACGCGCGTAGTGAGGTGCTGGCCACCATACCCGCCGCGAGAGGGGCCATCTAGCGGCTAGCTGCGGTTGACTCCAATCCGTGTAGATTGACACGGCCGCCGTCTGAGCCATGCATGCTGGACCACGCAAGTCGAGGATAGTGTTGCTGGCTCTCTTTCTCCTTCCTTGAAAAATCGCCACATAATCTCTCCCCTGTGATCTCCTTCTCCTTCCTACCAAAATCCTCACAAAATATCTCCCCCGTGCTATCTTTCTCCTTCCTGCCAAATTTCCCACAAAATCCCACGCCGCTGGTGACGGTGAGGCATCCGTGCTCGGCAGCCTGGTTGTTCTTAAGAGCAACGGCACGCCCCTCTTGGTCGCGCGCCCCCTCCTCTTCGTCGTTGACCTCTCCGGATCAATTTCGGTCCAGACTCTGGGTAATCAAGGTAATCAGGCCAAACACGTTGGCGTTAGCGCACATGTTTCCCCTCCTAGTGGCGCTTCCTCCATCCCCGCGCTAGGCAGGCTGTAACATCCCAAATTTTCAATAAAAAAAGAGAGTTTCCAAAATACAAATTTGAGGACCAACAAAAAAAAATTATAATACAAGTGCTATGCATAAAACTCAATTTAATTATTATGTTACTGTGCATTTTGCCATAATTATTTCTTGTGTGATTACCATTGTACTAAAACCCTAATCAATGATCTCATGATCACCCAATTGGAAGGAAAAAAGAAAAGAGAAATTAAAATGGAAAAAAAATCAAACCCACACTCACATATGGTTTATGCCATTTTTGTAAATCCTTAACCTAGACCATTTTGGCTTGCACCATTGGTTGGAAATGGTTACTAAACACTTATAAAAAAATTGGAATCAAAGAAACTCAAATTGAATCAAATTTGAAATCAAAACCAACTCACATGCACTAATGGTCAAAATTAACAATCTTAGCCTGATGCCATCTTTGAGCCCCTGGTTTGGAAGATTTTCAAACTAAACTTGGCCAACTCTTTGCACCTCATCCAAGACAACATCAAGGTGAACAACTTTGCCCAAAACAACCCCTGCAAATTCTTGCTCAAATGCAAATGGTGATCAAGCAAAGTTGCAACCATAAAGCAAAGTTAAGATCATATGCATTTTGTGATTTTCCAAATCAACACCAATTTGACCACCACCACCACCATTCTACTTCAAATAATATATGATTACAACCTACCAAAATTCATTCAAAATTTTGAAAATAAATTTCTTGCGGCCATATTATCGAACAGCTTGCAGGCAGGGATCAATTTGGAGCCCATGCTGGTTTTCAGCTTGGACCAAGTCCAACCCTGGCCTCCACTGCCTCCCTCTGCACCCCTGCTAGCTGATACGTCTCAAACGTATATATAATTTCTTATGTTCCATGCTACTTTTATGATGATACTCACATGTTTTATACACACTTTATGTCATTATTATGCATTTTCAGGCACTAACCTATTGACGAGATGCCGAAGAGCAAGTTGTTGTTTTCTGCTGTTTTTGGTTTCAGAAATCCTACAAAGGAAATATTCTCGAAATTGGACGAAATCAACGCCCAGGGTCTTATTTTTCCACGGAGCTTCCAGAAGACCGAAGAGGATACGAAGTGGGGACACGAGGTGGCGACACACCAAGGTGGCGCGGCCAAGGAGGGCCCCACGCCGCCCTAGTGTGTGGGCCCCTCGTGACTCCTCCAACCCTGCCCTTTCGCCTACTTATAGCCTCCGTCGCGAAAACCCCTGTACCGAGAGCCACGACACGGAAATACTTTTAGAGACGTCGCCGCCGCCAATCCCATCTCGGGGGATTCAGGAGATCGCCTTCGGCACCCTGCCGGAGAGGGGAATCATCTCCCGGAGGACTCTTCATCACCATGATCGCCTCCGGATTGATGTGTGAGTAGTTCATCCTTGGACTATGGGTCCATAGCAGTAGCTAGATGGTTGTCTTCTCCTAATTGTGCTATCATGTTAGATCTTGTGAGCTGCCTATCATGATCAAGATCATCTATTTGTAATGCTACATGTTGTGTTTGTTGGGATCCGATGAATATGGAATACTATGTCAAGTTGATTATCAATCTATCATATATGTGTTGTTTATGTTCTTGCATGCTCTCCGTTGCTAGTAGAGGCTCTGGCCAAGTTGATACTTGTAACTCCAAGAGGGAGTATTTATGCTCGATAGTGGGTTCATGCCTCCATTGAATCTGGGACAGTGACAGAAAGTTCTAAGGTTGTGGATGTGTTGTTGCCACTAGGGATAAACAATCAATGCTTTGTCTAAGGATATTTGTGTTGATTACATTACGCACCATACTTAATGCAATTGTCTGTTGTTTGCAACTTAATACTGGAAGGGGTGCGGATGCTAACCCGAAGGTGGACTTTTTAGGCATAGATGCATGCTGGATAGCGGTCTATGTACTTTGTCGTAATGCCCTAATTAAATCTCATAGTAGTCATCGTGATATGTATGTGCATTGTTATGCCCTCTCTATTTGTTAATTTCCCAACTGTAATTTGTTCACCCAACATGCTATTTCTTATTGGAGAGACACCACTAGTGAACTGTGGATCCCGGTCCATTCTTTTACATCTGAATACAATCTACTGCAAACATTGCTCTTTACTGTTCTTCGCAAACAAACATCATCTTCCACACTATACATTTAATCCTTTTTTTACAGCAAGCCGGTGAGATTGACAACCTCATTGTTACGTTGGGGCAAAGTATTTTGATTGTGTTCTGCAGGTTCCACGTTGGCACCGGAATCCCTGGTGTTGCACCGCACTACACTCCTCCTCCAACAACCTTCACGTGATCCTTGACTCTTACTGGTTCGATAACCTTGGTTTCTTACTGAGGGAAAACTTCCTGCTGTACGCATCACACCTTCCTCTTGGGGTTCCCAGCGGATGTGTGCTTCACGCGTATCAAGCTCATTTTCTGGCGCCGTTGCCGGGGAGATCAAGACACGCTGCAAGGGGAGTCTTCCACTTCCAATCTCTTTACTTTGTTTTTGTCTTGCTTTACTTTATTTTATTTACTGCTTTGTTTGTTCATTATATCAAAAATACAAAAAAATAGTTACTTGTTTTACTTTATTTACTATCTTGTTTGCGTTCTCCATATTAAAAACACAAAAAATTAGTTACTTGCATTTACTTTATTTTATTTTCATCATGTTTCCTCCTAAGTTCACTCTGAAAGATATACCGGTAGGACGAGGGTCTATCATTGGAATAGATAATATAGAAGCATTTTTCACCCATGTTAGTATGGATGAAGATTTTGAAGATACACCCTTGGTAAAAACTGTTCCTACTTATGAAAGTGCTACTGCCTGTTTAGTACACATGTTGGAAACTAGATTTGTTAATCTCAATCCCATAATGCAACATATGTTTCTTACACTCTGTGATATGGAAGAAGGAGAAAAGAAAGATTTTGTCTTAGAAACCCTTCTTAAAAAATTTGGTGATGTAGCAAGAGAAGCTAGAAAAGTCTTTATTAAATATAAGATGCTTGGTTTTTATACCAACTTTGCTAGTACCCTTGAAAAAATGGAAAAATATAGACTAAAGTACACTGATAAAGTTAATTGTGAGGGGGAGATTAAAACGTCAATACCTTGCAAGCTCTTAGGAATGTGCGAGGCACTAGAAAAGAATTTTGATTGGATTGTTCCTGAAAATTTGTTTGATGAGAATAGCAAGCCTAAGAGTAATGAAAAAGGAGCCTCTGAAACTTACATAGATAAGATACAATGCATAGTTGAGAAAACTCCGAACCCCTCTGTTGATGCTTCATCTCTCGATAATACTTGATTCACACTTACTGCGCCTAGCTGAAAGGCGTTAAAAGAAAAGCACTTATGGGAGACAACCCATTATTTTACTTCTACACTTTTATTTTATATTTGAGTCTTGGAAGTTGTTACTAATGTAGCAACCTCTCCTTATCTTTATTTATTTGCATTTTTGTGCCAAGTAAAGTCTTTGATAGTAGGGTTGATACTAGATTTGGATTACTGCGCAGAAACAAATTTCTTACTGTCACGAAATTGAGCAGCCCCCTCTGTAGGTAATTTAGAAAAATCTGCCAATTTACTTGCATGATCCTCAGATATGTACACAACTTTCATTCAATTTGAGCTTTTTCATCTGAGCAAGTTAAGTGCCCCAGAAAAATTCTTCTTTACGGACTGTTCTGTTTTGACAGATTCTGCCTTTTATTTCGTATTGCCTGTTTTGCTATGTTTGATGGATTTCTTTGTTCCATTAACTTTCAGTAGCTTTATGAAATGTCCAGAAGTGTTAAGAATGATTATGTCACCTCTGAATATGTGAATTTTTGATTATGCACTAACCCTCTAATGAGTTGTTTTGAGTTTTGTGTGGAGGAAGCTTTCAAGGATCAAAAGAGGAGGATGATACAATATGATCAAGAAGAGTGAAAAGTCTAAGCTTGAGGATGCCCCCGTGGTTCATCCCTGCAAATTTTAAGAAGACTCAAGCATCTAAGCTTGGGGATTCCCAAGGCATCCCTTCTTCATCGACAACTTATCAGGTCACCTCTAGTGAAACTATATTTTTATTCCGTCACATCTTATGTGCTTTACTTGGAGCATCTGTTTGTTTTTATTTTTGTTTTTGTTTGAATAAAATCGGATCCTAGCATTCTTTGTGTGGGAGAGAGACACGCTCTGTTGTTGCATATGAACACATGTGTTCTTAGCTTTACTTTTAATGTTCATGGCGAAGGATGAAACTGCTTCGTTCATCATTATTATGGTTGGAAACGGAAAATGCTTCATGTGGTAATTGGTATAATGTCTTGAATAATTTGATACTTGGCAATTGTTGTGCTCATATAGATCATGTTTAAGCTCTTGCATCATGTACTTTGCACCTATTAGTGAAAAACTACATAGAGCTTGTTAAAATTTGGTTTGCATGATTGGTCTCTCTAGAGTCTAGATATTTTCTGGTGAGGTGTTTGAACAACAAGGAAGAAAATGTAGAGTCTTATAATGCTTGCAATATGTTCTTATGTAAGTTTTGTTGTACCGGTTCATACTTGAGTTTGCTTCAAACAACCTTGCTAGCCTAAGCCTTGTATTGAGAGGGAATACTTCTTGTGCATCCAAAATCCTTTAGCCAAAAACTATGCCATTTGTGTCCACCATACCTACCTACTACATGGTATTTCTCTGCCATTCCAAAGTAAATTACTTGAGTGCTACCTTTAAACTTTCATTCTTTGTCTTTGCAATATATAGCTCATGGGAAAATAGTTTTAAAAACTACTGTGGTATTGAATATGTAGCTTATGTATCTTATTTCTTATAAGTTGCTTGTTGAGCGGTAACCATGTTTCTGGGGACGCCATCAATTATTACACCTTTGTTGAATATCATGTGAGTTGCTATGCATGTTCGTCTTGTCTGAAGTAAGGGTGATTTATCATGATCAAATGGTTTGAGTATGCATATTGTTAGAGAAGAACATTGGGCCGCTAACTAAAGCCATGAATCATTGTGGAAGTTTCAGTTTGGACACTAATCCTCAATCTCTTATGAGAATATTATTTGTTGTTGAATGCTTATGCATTAAAGAGGAGTCCATTATCTGTTTTCTATGTTGTCCCGGTATGGATGTCTAAGTTGAGAATAATCAAAAGCGAGAAATCCAATGCGAACCTTCTCCTTAGACCTTTGTACAGGTGATGCGCGTGGTTGACGTATTGTCTTTTCGTTCGACACGCGTCCGTTGGGAACCCCAAGAGGAAGGTGTGATGCGCACAGCGGCAAGTTTCCCTCAGTAGAAACCAAGGTTTATCGAACCAGTAGGAGTCAAGAAGCACGTTGAAGGTTGATGGCGGCGAGATGTAGTGCGGCGCAACACCAGGGATTCCGGCGCCAACGTGGAACCTGCACAACACAAACCAAGTACTTTGCCCCAATGAAACAGCGAGGTTGTCAATCTCACCGGCTTGCTGTAACAAAGGATTAGATGTATAGTGTGGATGATGATTGTTTGCGGAAAACAGTAGAACAGTATTGCAGTAGATTGTATTTCAGTAAAGAGAATTGGACCGGGGTCCACAGTTCACTAGAGGTGTCTCTCCCATAAGATAAACAGCATGTTGGGTGAACAAATTACAGTTGGGCAACTGACAAATAAAGAGGGCATGAACATGCACATACATATTATGATGAGTATAGTGAGATTTAATTGGGCATTACGACAAAGTACATAGACCGCTATCCAGCATGCATCTATGCCTAAAAAGTCCACCTTCAGGTTATCATCCGAACCCCTTCCAGTATTAAGTTGCTAACAACAGACAATTGCATTAATCCCGACAAGACCCGACAATTAAGCACAATGAGGAGAAGACAACCATCTAGCTACTGCTATGGACCCATAGTCCAGGGGTAGACTACTCACTCATCACTCCGGAGACGACCATGGCGGCGTAGAGTCCTCCGGGAGATGATTCCCCTCTCCAGCAGGGTGCCGGAGGCGATCTCCTGAATCCCCCGAGATGGGATTGGCGGCGGCGGCGTCTCTGGAAGGTTTTCCGTATCGTGGCTCTCGGTACTGGGGGTTTCGCGATGAAGGCTATTTGTAGGCGGAAGGGCAGGTCAAGGGGTGTCACGAGGGGCCCACACCATAGGTCGGCGCGGCCAGGGCTTGGGCAGCGCCGCCCTATGGTTTGGCCACCTCGTGGCCCCACTTCGTCTCCTCTTCGGTCTTCTGGAAGCTTCGTGGCAAAATAGGACCCTGGGCGTTGATTTCGTCCAATTCCGAGAATATTTCCTTACTAGGATTTCTGAAACCAAAAACAGCAGAAAACAAGAATCGGCACTTCGGCATCTTGTTAATAGGTTAGTTCCAGAAAATGCACGAATATGACATAAAGTGTGCATAAAACATGTAGATATCATCAATAATGTGGCATGAAACATAAGAAATTATCGATACGTCGGAGACGTATCAGCATCCCCAAGCTTAATTTCTGCTCGTCCCGAGCAGGTACACGATAAACAAAGATAATTTCTGGAGTGACATGCCATCATAACCTTGATCAAACTATTTGTAAAGCATATGTAATGAATGCAGCGATCAAATCAATGTAAATGACATGAGTAAACAACTGAATCATATAGCAAAGACTTTTCATGAATAGTACTTCAAGACAAGCATCAATAAGTCTCGCATAAGAGTTAACTCATAAAGCAATAATTGATAGTAGAAGCATTGAAGCAACACAAAGGAAGATGAAGTTTCAGCGGTTGCTTTGAACTTATAACATGTATATCTCATGGATATTGTCAACATAGAGTAATATAATAAGTGCAATATGCAAGTATGTAGGAATCAATGCACAGTTCACACAAGTGTTTGCTTCTTGAGATGGAGAGAAATAGGTGAACTGACTCAACATAAAAGTAAAAGAAAGGTCCTTCAAAGAGGAAAGCATCGATTGCTATATTTGTGCTAGAGCTTTGATTTTGAAAACAAGAAACAATTTTGTCAACGTTAGTAATAAAGCATATGTGTTATGTAAATTATATCTTACAAGTTGCAAGCCTCATGCATAGTATACAAATAGTGCCCGCACCTTGTCCTAATTAGCTTGGACTACCGGGATTATCGCAATGCACATGTTTTAACCAAGTGTCACAAAGGGGTACCTCTATGCCGCATGTACAAAGGTCTAAGGAGAAAGCTCGCATTGGATTTCTCGCTATTGATTATTCTCAACTTAGACATCCATACCGGGACAACATAGACAACAGATAATGGACTCCTCTTTTATGCATAAGCATGTAGCAACAATTAATTTTCTCATATGAGATTGAGGATATATGTCCAAAACTGAAACTTCCACCATGGATCATGGCTTTAGTTAGCGGCCCAATGTTCTTCTCTAACAATATGCATGCTCTAACCATAAGGTGGTAGATCTCCCTTACTTCAGACAAGACGAACATGCATAGCAACTCACATGATATTCAACAAAGAGTAGTTGATGGCGTCCCCAGGAACATGGTTATCGCACAACGAGCAACTTAATAAGAGATAAAGTGCATAAGTACATATTCAATACCACAATAGTTTTTAGGCTATTTGTCCTATGAGCTATATACTGTAAAGGTAGAGAATGGAAATTTAAAGGTAGCACTTGATACGTCTCCGACGTATCGATAATTTCTTATGTTCCATGCCACATTATTGATGATATCTACATGTTTTATGCACACTTTATGTCATATTCGTGCATTTTCTGGAACTAACCTATTAACAAGATGCCGAAGTGCCGATTCTGTTTCTGCTGTTTTTGGTTTCAGAAATCCTAGTAACGAAATATTCTCGGAATTGGACGAAATCAACGCCCATGGTCCTATTTTGCCACGAAGCTTCCAGAAGACCGAAGAGGAGACGAAGTGGGGCCACGAGGTGGCGACACCATAGGGCGGCGCGGCCCAAGCCCTGGCCGCGCCGACCTAGGGTGTGGGCCCCTCGTGCCGCCTCTTGACCTGCCCTTCCGCCTACTTAAAGCCTCCGTCGCGAAACCCCCAGTACCGAGAGCCACGATACGGAAAACCTTCCAGAGACGCCGCCGCCGCCAATCCCATCTCGGGGGATTCAGGAGATCGCCTCCGGCACCCTGCCGGAGAGGGGATTCATCTCCCGGAGGACTCTACGCCGCCATGGTCGCCTCCGGAGTGATGAGTGTGTAGTCTACCCCTGGACTATGGGTCCATAGCAGTAGCTAGATGGTTGTCTTCTCCCCATTGTGCTTAATTGTCGGGTCTTGTGAGCTGCCTAACATGATCAAGATCATCTATCTGTAATTCTATATGTTGCGTTTGTTGGGATCCGATGAATAGAGAATACTATGTTATGTTGATTATCAATTCGTGTCTATGTGTTGTTTATGATCTTGCATGCTCTCCGTTATTAGTAGATGCCCTGGCCAAGTTGATGCTAGTAACTCCAAGAGGGAGTATTTATGCTCGATAGTGGGTTCATGTCTCCGTGAATCTGGAGGAGTGACAAGAACCTCTAAGGTTATGGATGTGATGTTGCCACTAGGGATAAAACATTGGTGCTATGTTTGAGGATGTAGTCACTGATTACATTACGCGCAATACTTAATGCAATTGCCTGTTGTTAGCAACTTAATACTAGAGGGGGTTCGGATGATAACCTGAAGGTGGACTTTTTAGGCATAGATGCATGCTGGATAGCGGTCTATGTACTTTGTCGTAATGCCCAATTAAATCTCACAATACTCATCATAATATGTATGTGCATGGTCATGCCCTCTTTATTTGTCAATTGCCCAACTGTAATTTGTTCACCCAACATGCTGTTTATCTTATGGGAGAGACACCTCTAGTGAACTGTGGACCCCGGTCCAATTCTCTATACTGAAATACAATCTACTGCAATACTGTTTTACTGTTTTCTGCAAACAATCATCTTCCACACAATACGGTTAATCCTTTGTTACAGCAAGCCGGTGAGATTGACAACCTCGCTGTTTCGTTGGGGCAAAGTACTTTGGTTGTGTTGTGCAGGTTCCACGTTGGCGCCGGAATCTCTGGTGTTGCGCCGCACTACATCCCGCCGCCATCAACCTTCAACGTGCTTCTTGGCTCCTACTGGTTCGATAAACCTTGGTTTCATACTGAGGCAAAACTTGCCGCTGTACGCATCACACCTTCCTCTTGGGGTTCCCAATGGACGCGTGTTGTACGCGTATCAAGCTCTTTTTCTGGCGCCGTTGCCGGGGAGATCAAGACACGCTGCAAGGGGAGTCTCCACATCCCAATCTCTTTACTTTGTTTTTGTCTTGCTTAGTTTTATTTACTACTTTGTTTGCTGCACTAAATCAAAATACAAAAAAATTAGTTGCTAGTTTTACTTTATTTGCTATCTTGTTTGCTATATCAAAAACACAAAAAAATTAGTTACTTGCATTTACTTTATCTAGTTTGTTTTATTTATTACTGCTAAAATGAGTAATCCTGAAGTTGAAGTTCGTACGTTTAAGCAACGAGGGGGAGAATGTTTAAGAGATGCTTGGTATAGAATTAGTGATGCCCATAATCGGTGCACTAAGAAACACTCCACCACTATCTTACTCAGGAATTTTTATGTTGGTATCTCTAGCTGGAATAGGTATGTTCTTGATAGTCTCGCGAAAGGTAACTTCCTAAGTACTCCTGCATTAGAAGCTAGCTGCATTATTGAGAGTCTATTTGGAATACCCCCTGTTCATGAAGTTAAAACTGAAATCTCTCTTGAAGATGTTATGAAAATTGGAAACCTTAGAGAAAAATTTTCCAAGTATTGAAGCTAAATTGGAAATGTTACTTGATAAAACTGATGAACTTGATAAATCCTTAGGAGGAATTGATGAAAGAATTAGTGTCCTAGGAACTTTTGTTGTCCATGATGATCAAACCAATAGGACTGACGAACTTGAAAAAGCTATGGGAACCTTGGGTTCAACATTTTCTTCTCTTAAATATAAGGAGAAAGCTTATGTGGGTAAGGAGTAAAAGTTTATGTATGTCTCTAAGGTGCCTAGACCAAAGAAGTATTATTATAGGCCTAAAATTGACAAAGCCCTTAGTACCACTACGGATGGGGGAGCTCATGATAACGATGCTCCATCTCTTGATAATACTTGATACACACTTTCTGCGCCTAGCTGAAAGGCGTTAAAGAAAAGCACTTATGGGAGACAACCCATGTTTTTACTACAGTACTTTGTTTTTATTTTGTGTCTTGTAAGTTGTTTACTACTGTAGCAACCTCTCCTTATCTTAGTTTAGTGTTTTGTTGTGCCAAGTAAAGTCGTTGATAGTAAAGTTCATACTAGATTTGGATTACTGCGCAGAAACAGATTTCTTCGCTGTCACGAATCTGGGCTGTTTTCTCTTTAGGTAACTCAGAAAATTATGCCAATTTACGTGAGTGATCCTCAGATATGTACGCAACTTTCATTAAATTTGAGCATTTTCATTTGAGCAAGTCTGGTGCCTCGATAAAATTCTTCAATACGAACTGTTCTGTTTTGACAGATTCTGCCTTTTATTTCGCATTGCCTCTTTTGCTATGTTGGATGAATTTCTTTGATCCATTAATGTCCAGTAGCTTTATGCAATGTCCAGAAGTGTTAAGAATGATTGTGTCACCTCTGAACATGTTAATTTTTGTTGTCCACTAACCCTCTAATGAGTTGTTTCGAGTTTGGTGTGGAGGAAGTTTTCAAGGATCAAGAGAGGGAGATGATACAACATGATCAAGGAGAGTGAAAGCTCTAAGCTTGGGGATGCCCCGGTGGTTCACCCCTGCATATATCAAGAAGACTCAAGCGTCTAAGCTTGGGGATGCCCAAGGCATCCCCTTCTTCATCGACAAATTATCAGGTTCCTCCCCTGAAACTATATTTCTATTCCATCACAGCTTATGTGCTTTGCTTGGAGCGTCGGTTTGTTTTTGTTTTTGTTTTGTTTGAATATAATGGATCCTAGCATTCACTTTGTGGGAGAGAGACACGCTCCGCTGTAGCATATGGACAAGTATGTCCTTAGGCTCTACTCATAGTATTCATGGCGAAGTTTCTTCTTCGTTAAATTGTTATATGGTTGGAATTGGAAAATGATACATGTAGTAATTGCTATAAATGTCTTGGGTAATGTGATACTTGGCAATTGTTGTGCTCATGTTTAAGCTCTTGCATCATAAGCTTTGCACCCATTAATGAAGAAATACATAGAGCATGCTAAAATTTGGTTTGCATATTTGGTCTCTCTAAGGTCTAGATAATTTCTAGTATTGAGTTTGAACAACAAGGAAGACGGTGTAGAGTCTTATAATGTTTACAATATGTCTTTTATGTGAGTTTTGCTGCACCGATTCATCCTTGTGTTTGTTTCAAATAGCCTTGCTAGCCTAAACCTTGTATCGAGAGGGATTACTTCTCATGCATCCAAAATCCTTGAGCCAACCACTGTGCCATTTGTGTCCACCATACCTACGTACTACATGGTATTTCTCCGCCATTCCAAAGTAAATTGCTTGAGTGCTACCTTTAAAATTCCATCATTCACCTTTGCAATATATAGCTCATGGGACAAATAGCTTAAAAACTATTGTGGTATTGAATATGTACTTATGCATTTTATCTCTTATTAAGTTGCTTGTTGTGCGATAACCATGTTCACTGGGGACGCCATCAACTACTCTTTGTTGAATTTCATGTGAGTTGCTATGCATGTTCATCTTGTCTGAAGTAAGAGCGATCTACCACCTTATGGTTAAGCATGCATATTGTTAGAGAAGAACATTGGGCCGCTAACTAAAGCCATGATCCATGGTGGAAGTTTCAGTTTTGGACAATATCCTCAATCTCAAATGAGAAAATTAATTGTTGTTACATGCTTATGCATAAAAGAGGAGTCCATTATTCGTTGTCTATGTTGTCCTGGTATGGATGTCTAAGTTGAGAATAATCAATAGCGAGAAATCCGATGTGAGCTTTCTCCTTAGACCTTTGTACAGGCGGCATGGAGGTACCCCTTTGTGACACTTGGTTAAAACATGTGCATTGCGATGATCCGGTAGTCCAAGCTAATTAGGACAAGGTGCGGGCACTATTAGTATACTATGCATGAGGCTTGCAACTTGTAAGATATAATTTACATGATACATATGCTTTATTACTGCCGTTGACAAAATTGTTTCATGTTTTCAAAATCAAAGCTCTAGCACAAATATAGCAATCGATGCTTTTCCTCTATGGAGGACCATTCTTTTACTTTCATTGTTGAGTCAGTTCACCTATTTCTCTCCACCTCAAGAAGCAAACACTTGTGTGAACTGTGCATTGATTCCTACATACTTGCATATTGCACTTATTATATTACTCTATGTTGACAATATCCATGAGATATACATGTTACAAGTTGAAAGCAACCGCTGAAACTTAATCTTCCTTTGTGTTGCTTCAATGCTTTTACTTTGAATTATTGCTTTATGAGTTAACTCTTATGCAAGACTTATTGATGCTTGTCTTGAAGTACTATTCATGAAAAGTCTTTGTTATATGATTCACTTGTTTACTCATGTCATATACATTGTTTTGATCGCTGCATTCACTACATATACTTTACAAATAGTATGATCAAGGTTATGATGGCATGTCACTCCAGAAATTATCTTTGTTATCGTTTTACCTGCTCGGGACGAGCAGAACTAAGCTTGGGGATGCTGATACGTCTCCGACGTATCGATAATTTCTTATGTTCCATGCCACATTATTGATGATATCTACATGTTTTATGCACACTTTATGTCATATTCGTGCATTTTCTGGAACTAACCTATTAACAAGATGCCGAAGTGCCAGTTGCTGTTTTCTGCTGTTTTTGGTTTCAGAAATCCAAGTAACGAAATATTCTCGGAATTGGACGAAATCAACGCCCAGGGTCCTATTTTGCCACGAAGCTTCCAGAAGACCGAAGAGGAGACGAAGTGGGGCCACGAGGTGGCGACACCATAGGGCGGCGCGGCCCAAGCCCTGGCCGCGCCGACCTAGGGTGTGGGCCCCTCGTGCCGCCTCTTGACCTGCCCTTCCGCCTACTTAAAGCCTCCGTCGCGAAACCCCCAGTACCGAGAGCCACGATACGGAAAACCTTCCAGAGACGCCGCCGCCGCCAATCCCATCTCGGGGGATTCAGGAGATCGCCTCCGGCACCCTGCCGGAGAGGGGATTCATCTCCCGGAGGACTCTACGCCGCCATGGTCGCCTCCGGAGTGATGAGTGAGTAGTCTACCCCTGGAATATGGGTCCATAGCAGTAGCTAGATGGTTGTCTTCTCCCCATTGTGCTTAATTGTCGGGTCTTGTGAGCTGCCTAACATGATCAAGATCATCTATCTGTAATTCTATATGTTGCGTTTGTTGGGATCCGATGAATAGAGAATACTATGTTATGTTGATTATCAATTCATGTCTATGTGTTGTTTATGATCTTGCATGCTCTCCGTTATTAGTAGATGCCCTGGCCAAGTTGATGCTAGTAACTCCAAGAGGGAGTATTTATGCTCGATAGTGGGTTCATGTCTCCGTGAATCTGGAGGAGTGACAAGAACCTCTAAGGTTATGGATGTGCTGTTGCCACTAGGGATAAAACATTGGTGCTATGTTTGAGGATGTAGTCACTGATTACATTACGCGCAATACTTAATGCAATTGTCTGTTGTTAGCAACTTAATACTGGAGGGGGTTCGGATGATAACCTGAAGGTGGACTTTTTAGGCATAGATGCATGCTGGATAGCGGTCTATGTACTTTGTCGTAATGCCCAATTAAATCTCACAATACTCATCATAATATGTATGTGCATGGTCATGCCCTCTTTATTTGTCAATTGCCCAACTGTAATTTGTTCACCCAACATGCTGTTTATCTGATGGGAGAGACACCTCTAGTGAACTGTGGACCCCGGTCCAATTCTCTATACTGAAATACAATCTACTGCAATACTGTTTTACTGTTTTCTGCAAACAATCATCTTCCACACAATACGGTTAATCCTTTGTTACAGCAAGCCGGTGAGATTGACAACCTCGCAGTTTCGTTGGGGCAAAGTACTTTGGTTGTGTTGTGCAGGTTCCACGTTGGCGCCAGAATCTCTGGTGTTGCGCCGCACTACATCCCGCCGCCATCAACCTTCAACGTGCTTCTTGGCTCCTACTGGTTCGATAAACCTTGGTTTCATACTGAGGGAAAACTTGCCGCTGTACGCATCACACCTTCCTCTTGGGGTTCCCAACGGACGCGTGCTGTACGCGTATCAGCACTCAAGCAATTTACTTTGGAATGGCGGAGAAATACCATGTAGTAGGTAGGTATGGTGGACACAAATGGCATAGTGGTTGGCTCAAGTATTTTGGATGCATGAGAAGTATTCCCTCTCGATACAAGGTTTAGGCTAGCAAGGCTATTTGAAACAAACACAAGGATGAAGCGGTGCAGCAAAACTCACAATAAAGACATATTGAAAACATTATAAGACTCTACACCGTCTTCCTTGTTGTTCAAACTCAATACTAGAAATTATCTAGACTTTAGAGACCAAATATGCAAACCAAATTTTAGCATGCTCTATGTATTTCTTCATTAATAGGTGAAAAGTATATGATGCAAGAGCTTAAACATGAGCACAACAACTGCCAAGTATCACATTATCCAAGACATTTTAGCAATTACTACATGTATCATTTTCCAATTCCAACCATATAACAATTTAACGAAGAAGAAACTTCGCCATGAATACTATGAGTAGAGCCTAAGGACATACTTGTCCATATGCTACAGCGGAGCGTGTCTCTCTCCCACACAAGGAATGCTAGGATCCATTTTATTCAAACAAAACAAAAAACAAAAAAAACAAACCGACGCTCCAAGAAAAGCACATAAGATGTGATGGAATAAAAATATAGTTTCAGGAGAGGAACCTGATAATGTTGTCGATGAAGAAGGGGATGCCTTGGGCATCCCCAAGCTTAGACGCTTGAGTCTTCTTGATATATGCAGGGGTGAACCACCGGGGCATCCCCAAGCTTAGAGCTTTCACTCTCCTTGATCATGTTGTATCATCTCCCTCTCTTGATCCTTGAAAACTTCCTCCACACCAAACTTAGAACAACTCATTAGAGGGTTAGTGCACAATCAAAATATACATATTCAGAGGTGACATAATCATTCTTAACACTTCTGGACATTGCACAAAGCTACTGAAAGTCAATGGACTCGAAATATCCATCGAACATAACAAAACAGGCAATGCGAAATAAAAGGCAGAATCTGTCAAAAAACAGAACAGTTCGTATTGACGAATTTTATTGAGGCACCAGACTTGCTCAAATGAAAATGCTCAAATTGAATGAAAGTTGCGTACATATCTGAGGATCACTCACGTAAATTAGCATAATTTTCTGAGTTACCTACAGATAATTTTGCCCAGATTCGTGACAGCAAAGAAATCTATTTCTGCGCAGTAATCCAAATCTAGTATGAACTTTACTATCAACGACTTTACTTGGCACAACAATGCACAAAACTAAGATAAGGAGAGGTTGCTACAGTAGTAAACAACTTCCAAGACACAAAATAAAAACAAAGTACTGTAGTAAAAACATGGGTTGTCTCCCATAAGCGCTTTTCTTTAATGCCTTTCAGCTAGGCGCAGAAAGTGTGTATCAAGTATTATCAAGAGAGGAAGTGTCAACATCATAATTTGTTCTAATAATAGAATCAAAAGGTAACTTCATTCTCTTTCTAGGGAAGTGTTCCATACCTTTCTTGAGAGGAAATTGATATTTTATATTACCTTCCTTCATATCAATGATAGCACCAATGGTTCGAAGAAAAGGTCTTCCCAATATGATGGGACAAGATGCATTGCATTCAATATCCAAGACAACAAAATCAACGGGGACAAGGTTATTGTTAACGGTAATGCGAACATTATCAACTTTCCCCAAAGGTTTCTTTGTAGAATGATCAGCAAGATTAACATCCAAATAACAATTTTTCAGCGGTGGCAAGTCAAGCATATTATAAATTTTCTTAGGCATAACAGAAATACTTGCACCAAGATCACATAAAGCATTACAATCAAAATCTTTGACCTTCATCTTAATGATGGGCTCCCAACCATCCTCTAGTTTTCTAGGAATAGAAGCTTCGCGCTCTAGTTTCTCTTCCCTAGCTTTTATGAGAGCATTTGTAATATGTTGCGTGAAAGCCAAATTTATAGCACTAGCATTAGGACTTTTAGCAAGTTTTTGCAAGAACTTTATAACTTCAGAGATGTGGCAATCATAAAAATTCAAACCATTATAATCTAAAGCAATGGGATCATCATCCCAATTTTGGAAAAAAATTCAGCAGTTTTATCACAGGCAATTTCAGCAGTTTTAGCAGTTTCAGGCAGTTTCTCGCGCTTTGCATTAGAAGTGGAAACATTGCTAACACAAATTCTTTTATTATTATTAGTAGGAGGTGCATCAACTTGTGTAGCATTAGCATTACTAGTGGTGGTAATAGTCCAAACTTTAGCTATATTATCTTCTTTTTCATTTTCTTCTCTTTCCCACCTAGCACGCAATTCGGCCATCAATCTTATATTCTCATTAATTCTAACTTGGATGGCATTTGCTGTAGTAACAATTTTATTATGATGATTTTCATTAGGCATAACTTTCGATTTCAAAAGATCAACATCAACAGCAAGACTATCGACTTTAGAAGCAAGTATATCAATTTTCCCAAGCTTTTCTTCAACAGATTTGTTAAAAGCAGTTTGTGTACTAATAAATTTTTTAAGCATGGCTTCAAGTCCAGGGGGTGTGTTCCTATTATTGTTGTAAGAATTCCCATAAGAATTACCATAGCCGTTGCCATTATTATAAGGATATGGCCTATAGTTATTACTAGAATTGTTCCGGTAAGCATTGTTGTTGAAATTATTATTTTTAATGAAGTTTACATCAACATGTTCTTCTTGGGCAACCAATGAAGCTAACGGAACATTATTAGGATCAACATTAGTCCTATCATTCACAAGCATAGACATAATAGCATCAATCTTATCACTCAAGGAAGAGGTTTCTTCACAATTTACCTTCTTACCTTGTGGAGCTCTTTCCGTGTGCCATTCAGAGTAATTGATCATCATATTATCAAGAAGCTTTGTTGCTTCACCAAGAGTGATGGACATAAAGTTACCTCCAGCAGCTGAATCCAATAGGTTCCGCAAAGAAAAATCTAGTCCTGCATAAAAGGTTTGGATGATCATCCAAGTAGTCAGTCCATGGGTTGGGCAATTTTTAACCAAAGATTTCATTCTTTCCCATGCTTGTGCAACATGTTCAGTATCCAATTGTTTAAAATTCATTATGCTACTCCTCAAAGATATAATTTTAGCAGGGGGATAATATCTACCAATAAAAGCATCCTTGCATTTAGTCCATGAATCAATACTATTCTTAGGCAGAGATAGCAACCAATCTTTAGCTCTTCCTCTTAATGAGAAAGGGAACAATTTTAATTTGATAATGTCACCATCTACATCTTTATACTTTTGCATTTCACACAATTCAACAAAATTATTGAGATGAGCAGCAGCATCATCAGAACTAACACCAGAAAATTGCTCTCGCATAACAAGATTCAGTAAAGCAGGTTTAATTTCAAAGAATTCTGCTGTAGTAGCAGGTGGAGCAATAGGTGTGCATAAGAAATCATTATTATTTGTGGTTGTGAAGTCACACAACTTAGTATTTTCAGGAGTACCCATTTTAGCAGCAGTAAATAAAACAAACTAGATAAAGTAAATGCAAGTAACTAATTTTTTTGTGTTTTTGATATAGCAAACAAGATAGCAAGTAAAGTAAAACTAGCAACTAATTTTTTTGTATTTTGATTTAGTGCAGCAAACAAAGTAGTAAATAAAACTAAGCAAGACAAAAACAAAGTAAAGAGATTGGGATGTGGAGACTCCCCTTGCAGCGTGTCTTGATCTCCCCGGCAACGGCGCCAGAAATTTGCTTGATGCGCGTGGTTGACGTATTGTCTTTTCGTTCGACACGCGTCCGTTGGGAACCCCAAGAGGAAGGTGTGATGCGCACAGCGGCAAGTTTCCCTCAGTAGAAACCAAGGTTTATTGAACCAGTAGGAGTCAAGAAGCACGTTGAAGGTTGATGGCGGCGAGATGTAGTGCGGCGCAACATCATGGATTCCGGCGCCAACGTGGAACCTGTACAACACAAACCAAGTACTTTGCCCCAACGAAACATCGAGGTTGTCAATCTCACCGGCTTGCTGTAACAAAGGATTAGATGTATAGTGTGGATGATGATTGTTTGCGGAAAACAGTAGAACAATATTGCAGTAGATTGTATTTCAGTAAAGAGAATTGGACCGGGGTCCACAGTTCACTAGAGGTGTCTCTCCCATAAGATAAACAGCATGTTGGGTGAACAAATTACAGTTGGGCAATTGACAAATAAAGAGGGCATGACCATGCACATACATATTATGATGAGTATAGTGAGATTTAATTGGGCATTACGACAAAGTACATAGACCGCTATCCAGCATGCATCTATGCCTAAAAAGTCCACCTTCAGGTTATCATCCGAACCCCTTCCAGTATTAAGTTGCTAACAACAGACAATTGCATTAAGTATTGTACGTAATGTAATCAGTAACTACATCCTCGAACATAGCACCAATGTTTTATCCCTAGTGGCAACAGCACATCCATAATCTTAGAGATTTCTGTCACTTCCCTAGATTCACGGAGACATGAACCCACTATCGAGCATAAATACTCCCTCTTGGAGTTACAAGCATCTACTTGGCCAGAGCATCTACTAGTAACGGAGAGCATGCAAGATCATAAACAACACATAGATATAACTTTGATAATCAACATAACAAGTATTCTCTATTCATCGGATCCCAACAAACACAACACATAGAATTACAGATAGATGATCTTGATCATGTTCGGCAGCTCACAAGACCCGACAATTAAGCACAATGAGGAGAAGACAACCATCTAGCTACTGCTATGGACCCATAGTCCAGGGGTAGACTACTCACTCATCACTCCGGAGGCGACCATGGCGGCGTAGAGTCCTCCAGGAGATGATTCCCCTCTCCGGCAGGGTGCCGGAGGCGATCTCCTGAATCCCCCGAGATGGGATTGGCGGCGGCGGCGTCTCTGGAAGGTTTTCCGTATCGTGGCTCTCGGTACTGGGGGTTTCGCGACGAAGGCTATTTGTAGGCGGAAGGGCAGGTCAAGGGGCGTCACGAGGGGCCCACACCATAGGTCGGCGCGGCCAGGGCTTGGGCCGCGCCGCCCTATGGTTTGGCCACCTCGTGGCCCCACTTCGTCTCCTCTTCGGTCTTCTGGAAGCTTCGTGGCAAAATAGGACCCTGAGCGTTGATTTCGTCCAATTCCGAGAATATTTCCTTATTAGGATTTCTGAAACCAAAAACAGCAGAAAACAGCAACTGGCACTTCGGCATCTTGTTAATAGGTTAGTTCCAGAAAATGCACGAATATGACATAAAGTGTGCATAAAACATGTAGATATCATCAATAATGTGGCATGGAACATAAGAAATTATCGATACGTCGGAGACGTATCAACAGGCGGCATAGAGGTACCCCTTTGTGACACTTGGTTGAAACATATGTTATGCAATGATAATCCACGTAAATCCAAGCTAATTAGGACAAGGTGCGAGCACTAATGGTAATCTATGCATGAGGCTTGCAACTTATAGGATGTCTTATGCATAACACATATGCTTTATTACTACCATTGACAAAATTGTTTCTATGTTTTCAAAATAAAAGCTCTAGCGCAAAAATAGCAATCCATGCTTCCCTCTGCGAAGGGCCATTCTTCTACTTTATGTTGAGTCAGTTTACCTACTTCTTTCTATCTTAGAAGCAAACACTTGTGTTAACTGTGTGCATTGATTCCTACATATTTGCTTATTTGCATTCATCATATTACTTTGTGTTGATAATTATCCATGAGGTATAACATGTTGAAGTTGAAAGCAACCGCTGAAACTTATATCTTCCTTTGTGTTGCTTCAAAGCTTTCTACTAAGAATCTATTGCTTTATGAGTTAACTCTTATGCAAGTCTTATTGATGCTTGTCTTGAAAGTACTATTCATGAAAAGTCTTTGTTATATGATTCGGTTGTTTAATCATTGTCTTTACCATTGCTTCGAATCACTGCATTCATCTCATGTGCTTTACAATAGTATTGATCAAGATTATGATAGCATGTCACTTCAGAAATTATCTTTGTTATCGTTTACCTACTCGAGGGCGAGTAGGAACTAAGCTTGGGGATGCTTGATACGTCTCAAACGTATCTATAATTTCTTATGTTCCATGCTACTTTTATGATGATACTCACATGTTTTATACACACTTTATGTCATTATTATGCATTTTCTGGCACTAACCTATTGACGAGATGCCGAAGAGCCAGTTGTTGTTTTCTGCTGTTTTTGGTTTCAGAAATCCTACAAAGGAAATATTCTCAGAATTGGATGAAATCAACGCCCAGGGTCTTATTTTTCCACGGAGCTTCCAGAAGACCGAAGAGGATACGAAGTGGGGCCACGAGGTGGCGACACACCAAGGCGGTGCGGCCAAGGAGGGCCCTGCACCACCCTAGTGTGTGAGTGATACGCGTAGAGCACGCTTCCATTGGGAACCCCAGGAGGAAGGTGTGATGCGTACAGCAGCAAGTTTTTCCCTCAGTAAGAAACCAAGGTTTATCGAACCAGTAGGAGCCAAGAAGCACGTTGAAGGTTGATGGTGGCGGTGTGTAGTGCGGCGCAACACCAGGGATTCCGGCGCCAACGTGGAACCTACACAACACAACCAAAATACTTTGCCCCAACGTGACAGTGAGGTTGTCAATCTCACCGGCTTGCTATAACAAAGGATTAGATGTATAGTGTGGATGATGATGTTTGTAGAGAACAGTAAGAACAAGTATTGCAGTAGATTGTATTCGATGTAAAGAATGGACCGGGGTCCACAGTTCACTAGTGGTGTCTCTCCCATAAGAAATAGCATGTTGGGTGAACAAATTACAGTTGGGCAATTGACAAATAAAGATGTCATGACAATGCACATACATATTATGATGAGTAGTGTGAGATTTAATTGGGCATTACGACAAATTACATAGACCGCTATCCAGCATGCATCTATGCCTAAAAAGTCCACCTTCGGGTTAGCGTCCGCACCCCTTCCAGTATTAAGTTGCAAACAACAGACAATTGCATTAAGTATGGTGCGTAATGTAATCAACACAAATATCCTTAGACAAAGCATTGATGTTTTATCCCTAGTGGCAACAACACATCCACAACCTTAGAACTTTACATTGTCCTGCATTTAATGGAGGCATGAACCCATTATCGAGCATAAATACTCCCTCTTGGAGTTACAAGTAACGACTTGGCCAGAGCCTCTACTAATAACGGAGAGCATGCAAGATCATAAACAACACATAGATGATAGATTGATAATCAACATAACATAGTATTCCATATTCATCGGATCCCAACAAACGCAACATGTAGCATTACAAATAGATGATCTTGATCATGTTATGCAGCTCACAAGATCGAACAATGATAGCACATGAGGAGAAGACAACCATCTAGCTACTGCTATGGACCCATAGTCCAGGGGTGAACTACTCACACATCACTCCGGAGGCGACCATGGCGGTGAAGAGTCCTCCGGGAGATGATTCCCCTCTCCGGCAGGGTGCCGGAGGTGATCTCCTAAATCACCCGAGATGAGATTGGCGGCGGCGGCGTCTCTGGAAGGTTTTCCGTATCGTGGCTCTCAGTACTAGGATATTCTCGATGAAGGCTATATGTAGGCGGAAGGGTAGGTCAAGGGGCGTCACGAGGGGCCCACACACTAGGGCCGCGCGGCCAGGGCCTGGGCCGCGCCGCCCTGGCGTGTCGCTGCCTCGTCGCCCCACTTTGTTTCCCTTTCGGACTTCTGGAAACTTCGTGGAAAAATAAGACCCTGGGCGTTGATTTCGTCCAATTCCGAGAATATTTCCTTACTAGGATTTCTGAAACCAAAAACAGCAGAAAACAGCAACTGGCTCTTCGGCATCTCGTTAATAGGTTAGTGCCTGAAAATGCATAAATATGACATAAAGTGTGTATAAAACATGTGTGTATCATCAATAAAGTAGCATGGAACATAAGAAATTATCGATACGTTGGAGACGTATCAGCATCCCCAAGCTTAGTTCCTACTCGTCCCCGAGTTGGTAAACGATAACAAAGATAATTTCTGAAGTGACATGCTATCATAATCTTGATCAATACTATTGTAAGCACATGATATGAATGCAGCGATTTGAAGCAATGGTAAAGACAATGAGTAAACAACTGAATCATATAGCAAAGAATTTTCATGAATAGTACTTTTGAGACAAGCATCAATAAGTCTTGCATAAGAGTTAACTCATAAAGCAATAGATTCAAAGTAAAGGCATTGAAGCAACACAAAGGAAGATATAAGTTTCAGCGGTTGCTTTCAACTTGTAACATGTATATCTCATGGATAGTTGTCAATATAAAGTAATATGATGAATGCAAATATGTAAGTATGTAGGAATCAATGCACAGTTAACACAAGTGTTTGCTTCTAAGATAGAAAGAAGTAGGTAAACTGACTCAACATAAAAGTAAAAGAAAGGCCCTTCGCAGAGGGAAGCATGGATTGCTATATTTGTGCTAGAGCTTTTATTTTGAAAACAAGAAACAATTTTGTCAACGGTAGTAATAAAGCATATGTGTTATGTATGAGATATCCTACAAGTTGCAATCCTCATGCATAGATTACCAATAGTGCCCACACCTTGTCCTAATTAGCTTGGATTTACATGGATTATCATTGCATAGCATATGTTTTAACCAAGTGTCACAAAGGGGTACCTCTATGCCGCCTGTACAAAGGTCTAAGGAGAAAGCTCGCATTGGATTTCTCGCTTTTGATTATTCTCAACTTAGACATCCAGACCTGGACAACATAGACAACAGATAATGGACTCCTCTTTAATGCATAAGCATTCAACAACAAATAATATTCTCATAAGAGATTGAGGATTGTTGTCCAAACTGAAACTTCCACCATGGATCATGGCTTTAGTTAGCGGCCTGATACGTCTCCAACGTATCGATAATTTATTATGTTCCATGCTACTTTTATGATGATACTCACATGTTTTATACATACTTTATGTCATATTTATGCATTTTCCCGCACTAACCTATTAACGAGATGCCGAAGAGCCGATTCTTTGTTTTTCTTTGTTTTTGGTTTCAGAAATCCTAATAAGGAAATATTCTCGGAATTGGACGAAATCAACGCCCAGGATCTTATTTTTCCACGAAGCTTCCAGAAGTCCGAAAGGGAAACGAATTGGGGCGACGAGGTGACGCCACACTAGGGCGGCGCGGCCCAGGTGCTGGCTGCACGGCCCTGTTGTGTGGGCCCCTCGTGGCACCCCCTGACCTACCCTTCCGCCTACATAAGCCTTCGTCAATAATAGTTCCAGTATCGAGAGCCACGATACTTAAAACCTTACAGAGACGCCGCCGCTGCCAATCCCATCTCGGGGGATTCAGGAGATCACCTCCAGCACCCTGCCGGAGAGGGGAATCATCTCCCGAAGGACTCTTCACCGCCATGATCGCCTCCGGAGTGATGTGTGAGTAGTTCACCCCTGGACTATGGGTCCATAGCACTAGCTAGATGGTTGTCTTCTCCTAATTGTGCTATCATTGTTGGATCTTGTGAGCTGCCTAACATGATCAAGATCATCTATTTGTAATGCTACATGTTGCGTTTGTTGGGATCCGATGAATAATGAATACTATGCTATGTTGATTATCAATCTATTATCTATGTGTTGTTTATGATCTTGCATGCTCTCAGTTATTAGTAGAGGCTCTGGCCAAGTCATTACTTGTAACTCCAAGAGGGAGTATTTATGCTCGATAGTGGGTTCATGCCTCCATTAAATCTGGGACAGTGACAGAAAGTTTTAAGGTTGTGGATGTGCTGTTGCCACTAGGGATAAAACATCAATGCTATGTCTAAGGATGTGTTTGTTGATTACATTACGCACCATACTTAATGCAATTGTCTGTTGTTTACAACTTAATACTGGAGGGGGTTCGGATGATTACCTGAAGGTGGACTTTTTAGGCATAGATGCATGCTGGATAGCGGTCTATGTACTTTGTCGTAATGCCCAATTAAATCTCACAATACTCATGATAACATGTATGTGCATGGTCATGCCCTCTTTATTTGTCAATTGCCCAACTGTAATTTGTTCACCCAACATGCTATTTATCTTATGGGAGAGACACCACTAGTGAACTGTGGATCCCGGTCCATTCTTTTACATCGAATACAATCTACTGCAATACTATCTCTACTGTTCTCTGCAAGCATCATCATCCACACTATACATCTAATCCTTTGTTACAGCAAGCCGGTGAGATTGACAACCTCACTGTCACGTTGGGGCAAAGTAATTTGGTTGTGTTGTGCAGGTTCCACGTTGGCGCCGAAATCCCTGGTGTTGCGCCGCACTACACTCCGCCGCCATCAACCTTCAACGTGCTTCTTGACTCCTACTGGTTCGATAAACCTTGGTTTCTTACTGAGGGAAACTTACTGCTGTACGCATCACACCTTCCACTTGGGGTTCCCAACGGTCGCGTGCTGTATGCGTGTCAAGCTAAATTTTTGGCGCCGTTGCCGGGGACGTGAAGGAAATTACACCACAGAGATTTCTAACTCCCACGTCAACTGCACGCCAGCAAATAAATTTTTGGCGCCGTTGCCGGGGAGATCAAGACACGCTGCAAGGGGAGTCTCCACCTCCAATCTCTTTATTTTGTTTTTTTCTTGCTTTACTTTTATTTACTTCTTTGTTTGCTGCACTAAAACAAAACACAAAAATAATTAGTTGCTATCTTTACTTACTGTCTTGTTCTCCATATTAAAAACACAAAAAAATTAGTTACTTGCATTTACTTTATCTAGTTTACTTTATTTACTATTGCTAAAATGGGTACTCCTGAAAATACTAAGTTGTGTGACTTCACAAACACAAATAATAATGATTTCTTATGCACACCTATTGCTCCACCTGCTACTACAGCACAATTCTTTGAAATTAAACCTGCTTTACTAAATCTTGTTATGAGAGAGCAATTTTCTGGTGTTAGTTCTGATGATGCTGCTGCCCATCTTAATAATTTTGTTGAACTATGTGAAATGCAAAAGTATAAGGATGTAGATGGTGATATTATAAAATTAAAATTGTTTCCTTTCTCATTAAGAGGAAGAGCTAAAGATTGGTTGCTATCTTTGCTTAAAATAATATTGATTCATGGACTAAATGCAAGGATGCTTTCATTGGTAGATATTATCCTCCTGCTAAAATTATATCTTTGAGAAGTAGCATAATGAATTTTAAGCAATTGGATACTGAGCATGTTGCCCAAGCATGGGAAAGAATGAAATCTTTGGTTAAAAATTGCCCAACCCATGGACTGACTACTTGGATGATCATCCAAACCTTTTATGCAAGACTGAATTTTTCTTCGTGGAACCTATTGGATTCAGCTGCTGGAGGTACTTTTATGTCCATCACTCCAGGCGCTGCAACAAATCTTCTTGATAATATGATGATTAATTACTCTGAATGGCACACGAAAAGAGCTCCACAAGGTAAGAAGGTAAATTCTGTTGAAGAAACCTCCTCCTTGAGTGATAAGATTGATGCTATTATGTCTATGCTTGTGAATGGTAGGACTAATGTGGATCCTAATAATGTTCCGTTAGCTTCATTGGTTGCTCAAGAAGAACATGTTGATGTGAACTTCATTAAAAATAATAATTTCAACAACAATGCTTATCAGAACAATTCTAGTAATAACTATAGGCCATATCCTTATAATAATGCTAACGGTTATGGTAATTCTTATGGGAATTCTTACAACAATAATAGGAATACACCCCTTGGACTTGAAGCCATGCTTAAAGAATTTATTAGTACACAAACTGCTTTTAACAAATCTGTTGAAGAAAAGCTTGGGAAAATTGATATACTTGCTTCTAAAGTTGATAGTCTTGCTGCTGATGTTGATCTTTTGAAATTGAAAGTTATGCCTAATGAAGATAAAGATATTTAGTCATTTTCTACAGCAAACGCCATCCAAGTTAGAATTAATGAGAATATAAGATTGATGGCCGAATTGTGTGCTAGGTGGGAAAAAGAAGAAAATGCTAAAGATAACAATGTAGCTAAAGTTTGGACTATAACCACCACTAGTAACGCTAATGCTCCACATGTTGCTACACCTCCTACTATCAATGGTAAAATAATTGGCGTTGGCAATGTTTCTACTTCTAATGCAAAGCCTGCAAAATTGCCGGAACCTGCTAAAACTGCTTGTGATAAAACTGCTGAATTTTTTTCCAACATTGGGGACAATGATCCGATTGCTTTAGATTATAATGGTTTAGATTTTGATGATTGACACATCTCTGAAGTTATAAAGTTCTTACAAGAGCTTGCTAAAAGTCCTAATGCTAGTGCTATAAATTTGGCCTTTACAAAACATATTACAAATGCTCTCATAAAAGCTAGAGAAGAGAAATTAGAACGTGAAGCTTCTATTCCTAGGAAGTTAGAGGATGGTTGGGAGCCCATCATTAAGATGAAGGTCAATGATTTTGATGGTAATTCTTTATGTGATCTTGGTGCAAGTATTTCCGTTATGCCTAGGAAAATCTATAATATGCTTGACTTGCCACCATTGAAAAACTGCTATTTGGATGTTAATCTTGCTGATAATTCTACAAAGAAACCTTTGGGGAGAGTTGATAATGTTCGCATTACTGTTAACAATAACCTTGTCCCTGTTGATTTTGTTGTCTTGGATATTGAATGCAATGCATCTTGTCCCATTATATTGGGAAGACCTTTTCTTCGAACTGTTGGTGCTATTATTGACATAAAGGAAGGTAATATTAAATATCAATTTCCTCTCAAGAAAGGTATGAAACACTTCCCTAGAAAGAGAATGAAGTTACCTTTTGATTCTATCATTAGAACAAATTATGATGTTGATGCTTCATCTCTTGATAATACTTGATACATACTTTCTGCTCCTAGCTGAAAGGCGTTAAAGAAAAGCGCTTATGGGAGACAACCCATGATTTTACTACAGTACCTTTGTTTTATATTTGAGTCTTGGAAGTTGTTACTACTGTATCAACCTCTCCTTATCTTAATTTTGTTGCATTGTTGTGCCAAGTAAAGTCTTTGATAGTAAAGTTCATACTAGATTTGGATTGCTGCGCAGAAACAGATTTCTTGCTATCACGAATTTGAGCAGTAGTTTCTGTAGGTAACCCAGAAAATTCTTCCAATTTACGTGAGTGATCCTCAGATATGTACGCAACTTTCATTAAATTTGAGCATTTTCATTTGAGCAAGTCTGGTGCACCTAAAATATTCGTCTTTATAGACTGTTCTGTTTTGACAGATTCTGCCTTTTATTTCGCATTGCATGTTTTGCTATGTTTGATGGATTTCTTTACTCCATTAACTTTCAGTAGCTTTGTGCAATGTCCAGAAGTGTTAAGAATGATTATGTCACCTCTGAATATGTGAATTTTGATTATGCACTAACCCTCTAATGAGTTGTTTTGAGTTTGGTGTGGAGGAAGTTTTCAAGGATCAAGAGAGGAGGATGATACAATATGATCAAGGAGAGTGAAAGCTCTAAGCTTGGGGATGCCCCGGTGGTTCATCCCTGCATATTTCAAGAAGACTCAAGCATCTAAGCTTGGGGATGCCCAAGGCATCCCCTTCTTCATCGATAACATTATCAGGTTCCTCTAGTGAAACTACATTTTTATTCCATCACATCTTATGTGCTTTACTTGGAGCGTCTGTATGTTTTTATTTTTGTTTTGTTTGAATAAAGTGGATCCTAGCATTCATTGTGTGGGAGAGAGACACGCTCCGCTGTTGCATATGGACAAATATGTCCTTAGGCTTTACTCATAATGTTCATGGCGAAGGTTGAACTGCTTCGTTAAATTGTTATATGGTTGGAAACGGGAAATGCTACATGTGGTAATTGGTATAATATCTTGAATAATGTGATACTTGGAAATTGTTGTGCTCATGTTTAAGCTCTTGCATCATATACTTTGCACCTATTAGTGAAGAAATACATAGAGCTTGCTAAAATTTGGTTTTCATGTTTGGTCTCTCTAAGGTCTAGATATTTTCTAGTAAGGGTCGAACAACAAGGAAGACAGTGTAGAGTCTTATAATACTTACAATATGTCTTTTATGTGAGTTTTGCTGTACCGGTTCATACTTGTGTTTGTTTCAAATAACCTTGCTAGCCTAAGCCTTGTATTGAGAGGGAATACTTCTCGTGCATCCAAAATCCTTGAGCCAAACACTATGCCACTTGTGTCCACCATACCTACCTACTACATGGCATTTCTCCGCCATTCCAAAGTAAATTGCTTTAGTGCTACCTTTAAATTTCCATTCTTCGCCTTTGCAATATATAACTCATGGGACAAATAGCCTAAAAACTATTGTGGTATTGAATATGTACTTATGCATCTTATCTCTTATAAGTTGCTTGTTGAGCGATAACCATGTTCCTGGGGACGCCATCAACTACCCTTTGTTGAATATCATGTGAGTTGCTATGCATGTTCGTCTTGTCTGAAGTAAGGGCGATTTACCATGAGTTGAATGGTTTGAGTATGCATATTGTTAGAGAAGAACATTGGGCCGCTAACTAAAGCCATGATCCATGGTGGAAGTTTAAGTTTTGGACAACAATCCTCAATCTCTTATGAGAATATTAATTGTTGCTAAATGCTTATGCATTAAAGAGGAGTCCATTATCTGTTGTCTATGTTGTCCCGGTATGGATGTCTAAGTTGAGAATAATCAAAAGCGAGAAATCCAATGCGAACTTTCTCCTTAGACCTTTGTACAGGCGGCATAGAGGTACCCCATTGTGATACTTGGTTAAAACATATGTATTGCGATGATAATCCAGGTAATCCGAGCTAATTAGGACAAGGTGCGGGCACTATTGGTATACTATGCATGAGGCTTGCAACTTGTAGGATATAATTTACATAATACATATGCTTTATTACTACCGTTGACAAAATTGTTTCTTGTTTTCAAAATAAAAGCTCTAGCACAAATATAGCAATCAATGCTTCCCTCTGCGAAGGGCCTTTCTTCTACTTTTATGTTGAGTCAGTTTACCTACTTCCTTCTATCTCAAGAAGCAAACACTTGTGTTAACTGTGCATTGATTCCTACATACTTGCATATTGCACTTATTATATTACTTTATGTTGACAATATCCATGAGATATACATGTTACAAGTTGAAAGCAACCGCTGAAACTTAATCTTCCTTTGTGTTGCTTCAATGCCTTTACTTTGAATTTATTGCTTTATGAGTTATCTCTTATGCAAGATTTATTGATGCTTGTCTTGAAAGTACTATTCATGAAAAGTCTTTGCTATATGATTCAATTGTTTACTCATTGCATTTACATTGCTTCGAATCGCTGCATTCATTACATGTGCTTACAATAGTATTGATCAAGATTATGATGGCATGTCACTTCAGAAATTATCTTTGTTATCGTTTACCTACTCGGCACGAGTAGGAACTAAGCTTGGGAATGCTGATACGTCTCCAACGTATCGATAATTTCTTATGTTCCATGCTACTTTTATGATGATACTTGATACGTCTCCGACGTATCGATAATTTCTTATGTTCCATGCCACATTATTGATGATATCTACATGTTTTATGCACACTTTATGTCATATTCGTGCATTTTCTGGAACTAACCTATTAACAAGATGCCGAAGTGCCGATTCTTGTCATTGCTGTTTTTGGTTTCAGAAATCCTAGTAAGGAAATATTCACGGAATTGGACGAAATCAACGCCCAGGGTCCTATTTTGCCACGAAGCTTCCAGAAGACCGAAGAGGAGACGAAGTGGGGCCACGAGGTGGCCAAACCATAGGGCGGCGGGGCCCAAGCCCTGGCCGTGCCGACCTAGGGTGTGGGCCCCTCGTGATGGCCCTTGACCTGCCCTTCCGCCTACAAATAGCCTTCGTCGCGAAACCCCTAGTACCGAGAGCCACGATACGGAAAACCTTCCAGAGACGCCGCCGCCGCCAATCCCATCTCGGGGGATTCAGGAGATCGCCTCCGGCACCCTGCCGGAGAGGGGAATCATCTCCCGGAGGACTCTACGCCGCCATGGTCGCCTCCGGAGTGATGAGTGAGTAGTCTACCCCTGGACTATGGGTCCATAGCAGTAGCTAGATGGTTGTCTTCTCCTCATTGTGCTTAATTGTCGGGTCTTGTGAGCTGCCGAACATGATCAAGATCATCTATATGTAATTCTATATGTTGTGTTTGTTGGGATCCGATGAATAGAGAATACTAGTTATGTTGATTATCAAAGTTATATATATGTGTTGTTTATGATCTTGCATGCTCTCCGTTACTAGTAGATGCTCTGGCCAAGTAGATGCTTGTAACTCCAAGAGGGAGTATTTATGCTCGATAGTGGGTTCATGTCTCCGTGAATCTGGGGAAGTGCAGAAATCTCTAAGATTATGGATGTTCTGTTGCCACTAGGGATAAAACATTGGTGCTATGTTCGAGGATGTAGTTACTGATTACATTACGCGCAATACTTAATGCAATTGTCTGTTGTTAGCAACTTAATACTGGAGGGGGTTCGGATGATAACCTGAAGGTGGACTTTTTAGGCATAGATGCATGCTGGATAGCGGTCTATGTACTTTGTCGTAATGCCCAATTAAATCTCACTATACTCATCATAATATGTATGTGCATGGTCATGCCCTCTTTATTTGTCAATTGCCCAACTGTAATTTGTTCACCCAACATGCTGTTTATCTTATGGGAGAGACACCTCTAGTGAACTGTGGACCCCGGTCCAATTCTCTTTACTGAAATACAATCTACTGCAATACTGTTCTACTGTTTTCTGCAAACAATCATCATCCACACTATACATCTAATCCTTTGTTACAGCAAGCCGGTGAAATTGACAACCTCGCTGTTTCGTTGGGGCAAAGTACTTGGTTTGTGTTGTGCAGGTTCCACGTTGGCGCTGGAATCCCTGGTGTTGCGCCGCACTACATCTCGCCGCCATCAACCTTCAACGTGCTTCTTGACTCCTACTGGTTCGATAAACCTTGGTTTCTACTGAGGGAAACTTGCCGCTGTGCGCATCACACCTTCCTCTTGGGGTTCCCAACGTACGCGTGTCGAACGAAAAGACAATACGTCAACCACGCGCATCAAGCAAATTTCTGGCGCCGTTGCCGGGGAGATCAAGACACGCTGCAAGGGGAGTTTCCACATCGCAATCTCTTTACTTTGTTTTTTGTCTTGCTTAGTTTTATTGACTACTTTGTTTGCTCCACTAAATCAAAATACAAAAAAAATAGTTGCTAGTTTTACTTTATTTACTATCTTGTTTGCTATATCAAAAACACAAAAAAATTAGTTACTTGCATTTACTTTATCTAGTTTGTTTTATTTACTGCTGCTAAAAAGGGTACTCCTGAAAATATTAAGTTGTGTGACTTCACAACCACAAATAATAATGATTTCTTATGCACACCTATTGCTCCACCTGCTACTACAGCAGAATTCTTTGAAATTAAACCTGCTTTACTGAATCTTGTTATGTGAGAGCAATTTTCTGGTGTTAGTTCTGATGATGCTGCTGCTCATCTCAATAATTTTGTTGAATTGTGTGAAATGCAAAAGTATAAAGATGTAGATGGTGACATTATAAAATTTAAATTGTTCCCTTTCTCATTAAGAGGAAGAGCTAAAGATTGGTTGCTATCTCTGCCTAAGAATAGTATTGATTCATGGACTAAATGCAAGGATGCTTTTATTGGTAGATATTATCCCCCTACTAAAATTATATCTTTGAGGAGTAGCATAATGAATTTTAAACAATTGGATACTGAACATGTTGCACAAGCATGGGAAAGAATGAAATCTTTGGTTAAAAATTGCCCAACCCATGGACTGACTACTTGGATGATCATCCAAACCTTTTATGCAGGACTGAATTTTTCTTCGCGAAACCTATTGGATTCAGCTGCTGGAGGTACCTTTATGTCCATCACTCTTGGTGAAGCAACAAAGCTTCTTGATAATATGATGATCAATTACTCTGAATGGCACACGGAAAGAGCTCCACAAGGTAAGAAGGTAAATTCTGTCGAAGAAACCTCTTCCTTGAGTGATAAGATTGATGCTATTATGTCTATGCTTGTGAATGATAGGACTAATGTTGATCCTAATAATGTTCCGTTAGCTTCATTGGTTGCCCAAGAAGAACATGTTGATGTAAACTTCATTAAAAATAATAATTTCAACAACAATGCTTACCGGAACAATTCTAGTAATAACTATAGGCCATATCCTTATAATAATGGCAACGGCTATGGTAATTCTTATGGGAATTCTTACAACAATAATAGGAACACACCCCCTGGACTTGAAGCCATGCTTAAAGAATTTATTAGTACACAAACTGCTTTTAACAAATCTGTTGAAGAAAAGCTTGGGAAAATTGATATACTTGCTTCTAAAGTAGATAGTCTTGCTGCTGATGTTGATCTTTTGAAATCTAAAGTTATGCCTAATGAAAATCATCATAATAAAATTGTTACTACAGCAAATGCCATCCAATTTAGAATTAATGAGAATATAAGATTGATGGCCGAATTGAGTGCTAGGTGGGAAAGAGAAGAAAATGAAAAAGAAGATAATATAGCTAAAGTTTGGACTATTACCACCACTAGTAATGCTAATGCTACACAAGTTGCTGCACCTCCTACCAATAATAATAAAAGAATTGGTGTTAGCAATGTTTCCACTTCTAATGCAAAGCGCGAGAAACTGCCTGAAACTGCTGAAATTGCCTGTGATAAAAATGCTGAAATTTTTTCCAACATTGGGGATGATGATCCCATTGCTTTAGATTATAATGGTTTGAATTTTGATGATTGCCACATCTCTGAAGTTATAAAGTTCTTGCAAAAACTTGCGAAAAGTCCTAATGCTAGTGCTATAAATTTGGCTTTCACGCAACATATTACAAATGTTCTCATAAAAGCTAGAGAAGAGAAACTAGAGCGCGAAGCTTCTATTCCTAGAAAGCTAGAGGATGGTTGGGAGCCCATCATTAAGATGAAGGTCAAAGATTTTGATTGTAATGCTTTATGTGATCTTGGTGCAAGTATTTCTGTTATGCCTAAGAAAATTTATAATATGCTTTACTTGCCACCGCTGAAAAATTGTTATTTGGATGTTAATCTTGCTGATCATTCTACAAAGAAAACTTTGGGGAAAGTTGATAATGTTCGCATTACCGTTAACAATAACCTTTTCCCCGTTGATTTTGTTGTCTTGGATATTGAATGCAATGCATCTTGTCCCATCATATTGGGAAGACCTTTTCTTCGAACTGTTGGTGCTATCATTGATATGAAGGAAGGTAATATTAAATATCAATTTACTCTCAAGAAAGCTATGGAACACTTCCCTAGAAAGAGAATGAAGTTACCTTTTGATTCTATTATTAGAACGAATTATGACGTTGACACTTCATCTCTTGATAATACTTGATACACACTTTCTGCGCCTAGCTGAAAGGCGTTAAAGAAAAGCGCTTATGGGAGACAACCCATGTTTTTACTACAGTACTTTGTTTTTATTTTGTGTCTTGGAAGTTGTTTACTACTGTAGCAACCTCTCCTTATCTTAGTTTAGTGCATTGTTGTGCCAAGTAAAGTCGTTGATAGTAAAGTTCATACTAGATTTGGATTACTGCGCAGAAACAGATTTCTTTGCTGTCACGAATCTGGGCACAATTCTCTGTAGGTAACTCAGAAAATTATGCCAATTTACGTGAGTGATCCTCAGATATGTACGCAACTTTCATTCAATTTGAGCATTTTCATTTGAGCAAGTCTGTTGCCTCAATAAAATTCGTCAATACGAACTGTTCTGTTTTTGACAGATTCTGCCTTTTATTTCGCATTGCATGTTTTGTTATGTTCGATGGATATTTCGATTCCATTGACTTTAAGTAGCTTTGTGCAATGTCCAGAAGTGTTAAGAATGATTATGTCACCTCTGAACATGTATATTTTGATTGTGCACTAACCCTCTAATGAGTTGTTCTAAGTTTGGTGTGGAGGAAGTTTTCAAAGATCAAGAGAAGGAGATGATACAACATGATCAAGGAGAGTGAAAGCACTAAGCTTGGGGATGCCCCGGTGGTTCACCCCTGCATATATCAAGAAGACTCAAGCGTCTAAGCTTGGGGATGCCCAAGGCATCCCCTTCTTCATCGACAACATTATCAGGTTCCTCCCCTGAAACTATATTTTTATTCCATCACATCTTATGTGCTTTTTCTTGGAGCGTCGGTTTGTTTTTGTTTTTGTTTTGTTTGAATAAAATGGATCCTAGCATTCATTGTGTGGGAGAGAGACATGCTCCGCTGTAGCATATGGACAAGTATGTCCTTAGGCTCTACTCATAGTATTCATGGCGAAGTTTCTTCTTCGTTAAATTGTTATATGGTTGGAATTGGAAAATGATACATGTAGTAATTGCTAAAATGTCTTGGATAATGTGATACTTGGCAATTGTTGTGCTCATGTTTAAGCTCTTGCATCATATACTTTGCACCTATTAATGAAGAAATACATAGAGCATGCTAAAAAATGGTTTGCATATTTGGTCTCTCTAAAGTCTAGATAATTTCTAGTATTGAGTTTGAACAACAAGGAAGACGGTGTAGAGTCTTATAATGTTTTCAATATGTATTTTATGTGAGTTTTGCTGCACCGCTTCATCCTTGTGTTTGTTTCAAATAGCCTTGCTAGCCTAAACCTTGTATTGAGAGGGAATACTTCTCATGCATCCAAAATACTTGAGCCAACCACTATGCCATTTGCGTCTACCATACCTACCTACTACATGGTATTTCTCCGCCATTCCAAAGTAAATTGCTTGAGTGCTACCTTTAAATTTCCATTCTCTACCTTTACAATATATAGCTCATGGGACAAATAGCTTAAAAACTATTGTGGTATTGAATATGTACTTATGCACTTTATCTCTTATTAAGTTGCTCGTTGTGCGATAACCATGTTCCTGGGGACGCCATCAACTACTCTTTGTTGAATATCATGTGAGTTGCTATGCATGTTCGTCTTGTCTAAAGTAAGGGCGATCTACCACCTTATGGTTAGAGCATGCATATTGTTAGAGAAGAACATTGGGCCGCTAACTAAAGCCATGATCCATGGTGGAAGTTTCAGTTTTGGACATATATCCTCAATCTCATATGAGAAAATTAATTGTTGCTACATGCTTATGCATAAAAGAGGAGTCCATTATCTGTTGTCTATGTTGTCCCGGTATGGATGTCTAAGTTGAGAATAATCAATAGCGAGAAATCCAATGCGAGCTTTCTCCTTAGACCTTTGTACAAAGGCATAGAGGTACCCCTTTGTGACACTTGGTTAAAACATGTGCATTGCGATAATCCCGGTAGTCCAAGCTAATTAGGACAAGGTGCGGGCACTATTAGTATACTATGCATGAGGCTTGCAACTTGTAAGATATAATTTACATAACACATATGCTTTATTACTACCGTTGACAAAATTGTTTCTTGTTTTCAAAATCAAAGCTCTAGCACAAATATAGCAATCGATGCTTTCCTCTTTGAAGGACCTTTCTTTTACTTTTATTGTTGAGTCAGTTCACCTATCTCTCTCCACCTCAAGAAGCAAACACTTGTGCGAACTGTGCATTGATTCCTACATACTTGCATATTGCAATTATTATATTACTCTATGTTGACAATATCCATGAGATATACATGTTACAAGTTGAAAGCAACCGCTGAAACTTCATCTTCCTTTGTGTTGCTTCAATGCTTCTACTATGAATTATTGCTTTATGAGTTAACTCTTATGCAAGACTTATTGATGCTTGTCTTGAAGTACTATTCATGAAAAGTCTTTGCTTTATGATTCAGTTGTTTACTCATATCATTTACATTGTTTTGATCGCTGCATTCATTACATATGCTTTACAAATAGTTTGATCAAGGTTATGATGGCATGTCACTCCAGAAATTATCCTTGTTTATCGTTTACCTGCTCGGGACGAGCAGAAACTAAGCTTGGGGATGCTGATACGTCTCCGACGTATCGATAATTTCTTATGTTCCATGCCACATTATTGATGATATCTACATGTTTTATGCACACTTTATGTCATATTCGTGCATTTTCTGGAACTAACCTATTAACAAGATGCCGAAGTGCCCGATTCTTTGTTTCTGCTGTTTTTGGTTTCAGAAATCCTAGTAAGGAAATATTCTCGGAATTGGACGAAATCAACGCCCAGGGTCCTATTTTGCCACAAAGCTTCCAGAAGACCGAAGAGGAGACGAAGTGGGGCCACGAGGTGGCCAAACCATAGGGCGGCGCGGCCCAAGCCCTGGCCGCGCCGACCTAGGGTGTGGGCCCCTCATGACGCCCCTTGACCTGCCCTTCCGCCTACAAATAGCCTTCGTCGCGAAACCCCTAGTACCGAGAGCCACGATACGGAAAACCTTCCAGAGACGCCGCCGCCGCCAATCCCATCTCGGGGGATTCAGGAGATCGCCTCCGGCACCCTGCCGGAGAGGGGAATCATCTCCCGGAGGACTCTACGCCGCCATGGTCGCCTCCGGAGTGATGAGTGAGTAGTCTACCCCTGGACTATGGGTCCATAGCAGTAGCTAGATGGTTGTCTTCTGCTCATTGTGCTTAATTGTCGGGTCTTGTGAGCTGCCGAACATGATCAAGATCATCTATCTGTAATTCTATATGTTGTGTTTGTTGGGATCCGATGAATAGAGAATACTTGTTATGTTGATTATCAAAGTTATATCTATGTGTTGTTTATGATCTTGCATGCTCTCCGTTACTAGTAGATGCTCTGGCCAAGTAGATGCTTGTAACTCCAAGAGGGAGTATTTATGCTCGATAGTGGGTTCATGTCTCCGTGAATGCGGGAAGTGACAGAAATCTCTAAGATTATGGATGTGCTGTTGCCACTAGGGATAAAACATTGGTGCTATGTTCGAGGATGTAGTTACTGATTACATTACGCGCAATACTTAATGCAATTGTCTGTTGTGAGCAACTTAATACTGGAAGGGGTTCGGATGATAACCTGAAGGTGGACTTTTTAGGCATAGATGCATGCTGGATAGCGGTCTATGTACTTTGTCGTAATGCCCAATTAAATCTCACTATACTCATCATAATATGTATGTGCATGGTCATGCCCTCTTTATTTGTCAATTGCCCAACTGTAATTTGTTCACCCAACATGCTGTTTATCTTATGGGAGAGACACTGATACGTCTCCGACATATCGATAATTTCTTATGTTCCATGCCACATTATTGATGTTATCTACATGTTTTATGCACACTTTATGTCATATTCGTGCATTTTCTGGAACTAACCTATTAACAAGATGCCGAAGTGCCAGTTGCTGTTTTTCTGCTGTTTTTGGTTTCAGAAATCCTAGTAAGGAAATATTCTCGGATTTGGACGAAATCAAAGCCCAGGGGCCTATTGTTCCGCGTAGCTTCCAAGTCCGAAGGATAGACGAAGAGGGGCCACGAGGGGGCCACACCCTAGGCGGCGCGGCCCCCTTGGCCGCGCGGCCCTGTGGTGTGGGGCCCCCGTGCCGCCTCTTGACCTGCCCTTCCGCCTACAAATAGCCTCCGTGACGAAACCCCCAGTACCGAGAGCCACGATACGGAAAACCTTCCAGAGACGCCGCCAACGCCGATCCCATCTCGGGGGATCCGGGAGATCGCCTCCGGCACCCTGCCGGAGAGGGGAATCATCTCCCGGAGGACTCTACGCCGCCATGGTCGCCTCCGGTGTGATGTGTGAGTAGTCTACCCCTGGACTATGGGTCCATAGCAGTAGCTAGATGGTTGTCTTCTCCCCATTGTGCTATCATTGTCGGATCTTGTGAGCTGCCTAACATGATCAAGATCATCTATCTGTAATTCTATATGTTGCGTTTGTTGGGATCCGATGAATAGAGAATACTTGTTATGTTGATTATCAAAGTTATACTTATGTGTTGTTTATGATCTTGCATGCTTTCCGTTACTAGTAGATGCTCTGGCCAAGTAGATGCTTGTAACTCCAAGAGGGAGTACTTATGCTCGATAGTGGGTTCATGCCTCGCATTGACACCGGGACAAGGATGAGAAAGTTCTAAGGTTGTGTTGTGCTGTTGCCACTAGGGATAAAACATTGATGCTATGTCTAAGGATGTAGTTGTTGATTACATTACGCACCATACTTAATGCAATTGTCTGTTGCTTTGCAACTTAATACCGGAGGGGGTTCGGATGATAACCTGAAGGTGGACTTTTTAGGCATAGATGCAGTTGGATGGCGGTCTATGTACTTTGTCGTAATGCCCAATTAAATCTCACTGTACTCATCATGATATGTATGTGCATTGTCATGCTCTCTTTATTTGTCAATTGCCCAACTGTAATTTGTTCACCCAACATGCTGTTTGTCTTATGGGAGAGACACCTCTAGTGAACTGTGGACCCCGGTCCAATTCTCTTTACTGAAATACAATCTACTGCAATACTTGTTCTACTGTTTTCTGCAAACAATCATCTTCCACACAATACGGTTAATCCTTTGTTACAGCAAGCCGGTGAGATTGACAACCTCACTGTTTCGTTGGGGCAAAGTACTTTGGTTGTGTTGTGCAGGTTCCACGTTGGCGCCGGAATCCCTGGTGTTGCGCCGCACTACATCCCGCCGCCATCAACCTTCAACGTGCTTCTTGGCTCCTCCTGGTTCGATAAACCTTGGTTTCTTTCTGAGGGAAAACTTGCTGCTGTGCGCATCATACCTTCCTCTTGGGGTTGCCCAACGAACGTGTGAAATACACGCCATCAAGCATATTTTCTGGCGCCGTTGCCGGGGAGATCAAGACACGCTGCAAGGGGAGTCTCCACTTCTCAATCTCTTTACTTTGTTTTTGTCTTGCTTAGTTTTATTTACTACTTTGTTTGCTGCACTAAATCAAAATACAAAAAAAAAAAATTAGTTGCTAGTTTTACTTTATTTGCTATCTTGTTTGCTATATCAAAAACACAAAAAAATTAGTTTACTTGCATTTACTTTATTTATTTCATCATGTTTCCTTTTAATTTTACCACAAAAGACATACCGGTAGGACGTGGGTCTATAATTGGGAGAAATAATATAGAAGAATTTTTCAATCATGTTAGTACTATTGAAAATTTTGAAGATAGACACTTGGTAGACCTTGCGCCTACTTATGAAATTGCTGCTGCGCATTTAGTTCGCCTGTTGGAAACTAAATTTGTTAATCTTAATCCTATAATCCAACACATGTTTTTCACACTTGGCGATATGGAAGAAGGGGAAAAGAAAGATTTTGTTTTAGAAACCCTTCTTAGAGAATTTGGTGGTCTAGCAAGAGAAGCTAGAAAGGTCTTTGCTAAATTTAATATGCTTGGTTCTCATACTAATTTTGTTAGTCTCCTTGAAAAGATGGACATGTATAGAATAAGATACACTAATAATATTGATGATGGTGGGGAGATTAAAGCACCAATACCATGTAAACTCTTAGCTATGAATGATGCACTAGAAAATAACTATGCTTGGCTTGTTCCTGAAAATTTGTTTGATGAGAGTAGCACGCCTAAGACTAATGAAAAAGGATATGCTAAAACTTATGTATCTAATATACTATGCCTGGTTGAGAGAACTCCGCACCCCGCTGAGAATGCAACACCCTTCGATAATACTTGATATACACTTTCTGCGCCTAGCTGAAAGGCGTTAAAGAAAAGCGCTTATGGGAGACAACCCATGTTTTTACCTACAGTACTTTGTTTTTATTTTGTGTCTTGGAAGTTGTTTACTACTGTAGCAACCTCTCCTTATCTTAGTTTTGTGTTTTGTTGTGCCAAGTTAAGCCGTTGATAGAAAAGTAAGTACTAGATTTGGATTACTGCACAGTTCCAGATTTCTTTGCTGTCATGAATCTAGGTCCACCTCCCTGTAGGTAACTCAGAAAATTAAGCCAATTTACGTGCATGATCCTCAGATATGTACGCAACTTTCATTCAATTTGAGCATTTTCATTTGAGCAAGTCTGGTGCCATTTTAAAATTCGTCAATACGAACTGTTCTGTTTTGACAGATTCTGCCTTTTATTTCGCATTGCCTCTTTTGCAATGTTGGATGAATTTCTTTGATCCACTAATGTCCAGTAGCATTATGCAATGTCCAGAAGTGTTAAGAATGATTGTGTCACCTCTGAATATGTCAATTTATATTGTGCACTAACCCTCTAATGAGTTGTTTCGAGTTTGGTGTGGAGGAAGTTTTCAAGGATCAAGAGAGGAGTATGATGCAACATGATCAAGGAGAGTGAAAGCTCTAAGCTTGGGGATGCCCCGGTGGTTCACCCCTGCATATATCAAGAAGACTCAAGCGTCTAAGCTTGGGGATGCCCAAGGCATCCCCTTCTTCATCGACAACATTATCAGGTTCCTCCCCTGAAACTATATTTTTATTCCATCACATCTTATGTGCTTTTTCTTGGAGCGTCGGTTTGTTTTTGTTTTTGTTTTGTTTGAATAAAATGGATCCTAGCATTCACTTTATGGGAGAGAGACACGCTCCGCTGTAGCATATGGACAAGTATGTCCTTGGTTTCTACTCATAGTATTCATGGCGAAGTTTCTCCTTCGTTAAATTGTTATATGGTTGGAATTGGAAAATGATACATGTAGTAATTGCTATTAATGTCTTGGGTAATGTGATACTTGGCAATTGTTGTGCTCATGTTTAAGCTCTTGCATCATACGCTTTGCACCCATTAATGAAGAAATACATAGAGCATGCTAAAATTTGGTTTGCATATTTGGTTTCTCTAAGGTCTAGATAATTTCTAGTATTGAGTTTGAACAACAAGGAAGACGGTGTAGAGTCTTATAATGTTTTCAATATGTCTTTTATGTGAGTTTTGCTGCACCGGTTCATCCTTGTGTTTGTTTCAAATAAGCCTTGCTAGCCTAAACCTTGTATCGAGAGGGAATACTTCTCATGCATCCAAAATACTTGAGCCAACCACTATGCCATTTGTGTCCACCATACCTACCTACTACATGGTATTTTCCGCCATTCCAAAGTAAATTGCTTGAGTGCTACCTTTAAAATTCCATCATCACCTTTGCAATATATAGCTCATGGGACAAATAGCTTAAAAACTATTGTGGTATTGAATATGTAATTATGCACTTTATCTCTTATTAAGTTGCTTGTTGTGCGATAACCATGTTCACTGGGGACGCCATCAACTATTCATTGTTGAATTTCATGTGAGTTGCTATGCATGTTCGTCTTGTCTGAAGTAAGGGCGATCTACACTGAGTTGAATGGTTTGAGCATGCATATTGTTAGAGAAGAACATTGGGCCGCTAACTAAAGCCATGATCCATGGTGGAAGTTTCAGTTTTGGACAAACATCCTCAAATCTCTAATGAGAAAAGAATTAATTGTTGTTGAATGCTTAAAGCATTAAAAGAGGAGTCCATTATCTATTGTCTATGTTGTCCCGGTATGGATGTCTAAGTTGAGAATAATCAAAAGCGAGAAATCCAAATGCGAGCTTTCTCCTTAGACCTTTGTACAAAGCGGCATAGAGGTACCCCTTTGTGATACTTGGTTAAAGCATATGTATTGCGGTGATAATCCAGGTAGTCCAAGCTAATTAGGACAAGGTGCGGGCACTATTGGTACACCATGCATGAGGCTTGCAACTTATAAGATATAATTTACATGATGCATATGCTTTATTACTACCGTTGACAAAATTGTTTCATGTTTTCAAAATCAAAGCTCTAGCACAAATATAGCAATCGATGCTTTTCCTCTATGAGGACCATTCTTTTACTTTCAATGTTGAGTCAGTTCACCTATTTCTCTCCACCTCAAGAAGCAAACACTTGTGTGAACTGTGCATTGATTCCTACATACTTGCATATTGCACTTATTATATTACTCTATGTTGACAATATCCATGAGATATACATGTTACAAGTTGAAAGCAACCGCTGAAACTTAATCTTCTTTTGTGTTGCTTCAATGCCTTTACTTTGAATTATTGCTTTATGAGTTAACTCTTATGCAAGACTTATTGATGCTTGTCTTGAAGTGCTATTCATGAAAAGTCTTTGCTTTATGATTCACTTGTTTACTCATGTCATATACATTGTTTTGATCGCTGCATTCACTACATATGCTTTACAAATAGTATGATCAAGATTATGATGGCATGTCACTCCGTAAATTATCCGTGTTATCGTTTTACCTCGCTCGGGACGAGCAGAACTAAGCTTGGGGATGCTGATACGTCTCCGACGTATCGATAATTTCTTATGTTCCATGCCACATTATTGATGTTATCTACATGTTTTATGCACACTTTATGTCATATTCGTGCATTTTCTGGAACTAACCTATTAACAAGATGCCGAAGTGCCGATTCTTGTCGTTTTCTGCTGTTTTTGGTTTCAGAAATCCTAGTAAGGAAATATTCTCGGAATTGGACGAAATCAAAGCCCAGGGGCCTATTTTTCCACGAAGCTTCCGAAGTCCGAAGGAGAGACGAAGAGGGGCCACGAGGGGCCACACCCTAGGGCGGCGCGGCCCCCTTGGCCGCGCGGCCCCGTGGTGTGGGGCCCCGTGCCGCCTCTTGACCTGCCCTTCCGCCTACAAATAGCCTCCGTGACGAAACCCCCGGTGCATCGAGAGCCACGATACGGAAAACCTTCCAGAGACGCCGCCAACGCCGATCCCATCTCGGGGATCCAGAGATCGCCTCCGGCACCTGCCGGAGAGGGGAATCATCTCTCGGAGGACTCTACGCCGCCATGGTCGCCTCCGGTGTGATGTGTGAGTAGTCTACCCCTGGACTATGGGTCCATAGCAGTAGCTAGATGGTTGTCTTCTCCCCATTGTGCTATCATTGTCGGATCTTGTGAGCTGCCTAACATGATCAAGATCATCTATCTGTAATTCTATATGTTGCGTTTGTTGGGATCCGATGAATAGAGAATACATGTTATGTTGATTATCAAAGTTATACTTATGTGTTGTTTATGATCTTGCATGCTTTCCGTTACTAGTAGATGCTCTGGCCAAGTAGATGCTTGTAACTCCAAGAGGGAGTACTTATGCTCGATAGTGGGTTCATGCCTGCATTGACACCGGACGATGCTGAGAAAGTTCTAAGGTTGTGTTGTGCTGTTGCCACTAGGGATAAAACATTGATGCTATGTCTAAGGATGTAGTTGTTGATTACATTACGCACCATACTTAATGCAATTGTCTGTTGCTTTGCAACTTAATACTGGAGGGGGTTCGGATGATAACCCGAAGGTGGACTTTTTAGGCATAGATGCAGTTGGATGGCGGTCTATGTACTTTGTCGTAATGCCCAATTAAATCTCACTATACTCATCATGATATGTATGTGCATTGTCATGCTCTCTTTATTTGTCAATTGCCCAACTGTAATTTGTTCACCCAACATGCTGTTTGTCTTATGGGAGAGACACCTCTAGTGAACTGTGGACCCCGGTCCAATTATCTTTACTGAAATACAATCTACTGCAATACTTGTTCTACTGTTTTCTGCAAACAATCATCTTCCACACAATACGGTTAATCCTTTGTTACAGCAAGCCGGTGAGATTGACAACCTCACTGTTTCGTTGGGGCAAAGTACTTTGGTTGTGTTGTGCAGGTTCCACGTTGGCGCCGGAATCCCTGGTGTTGCGCCGCACTACATACCGCCGCCATCAACCTTCAACGTGCTTCTTGGCTCCTCCTGGTTCGATAAACCTTGGTTTCTTTCTGAGGGAAAACTTGCTGCTGTGCGCATCATACCTTCCTCTTGGGGTTGCCCAACGAACGTGTGAAATACACGCCATCAGACACCTCTAGTGAACTGTGAACCCCGGTCCAATTCTCTTTACTGAAATACAATCTACTGCAATACTGTTCTACTGTTTTCTGCAAACAATCATCATCCACACTATACATCTAATCCTTTGTTACAGCAAGCCGGTGAGATTGACAACCTCGCTGTTTTGTTGGGGCAAAGTACTTGGTTTGTGTTGTGCAGGTTCCACGTTGGCGCCGGAATTCCTGGTATTGCACCGCACTACATCTCGCCGCCATCAACCTTCAACATGCTTCTTGACTCCTACTGGTTCGATAAACCTTGGTTTCTACTGAGGGAAACTTGCCGCTGTGCGCATCACACCTTCCTCTTGGGGTTCCCAACGGACGCGTGTCGAACGAAAAGACAATACGTCAACCACGCGCATCAATACTCACATGTTTTATACATACTTTTTGTCATATTTATGCATTTTCCGGCACTAACCTATTAACGAGATGCCGAAGAGCCAGTTGCTTTTTTATGCTGTTTTTGGTTTCAGAAATCCTAGTAAGGAAATATTCTCGGAATTGGACGAAATCAACGCCCAGGATCTTATTTTTCCACGAAGCTTCAAGAAGTCCGAAAGGGAAACGAAGTGGGGCGACGAGGCGATGCCACACTAGGGCGGTGCGGCCCAGGTGCTGGCCGCGCGGCCCTGTTGTGTGGGCCCCTCGTGGCGCCCCCTGACCTACCCTTCCGCCTACATAAGCCTTCGTCGATAATAGTTCCAGTACCGAGAGCCACGATACGGAAAACCTTACAGAGACGCCGCCGCCGCCAATCCCATCTCGGGGGATTCAGGAGATCGCCTCCGGCACCCTGCCGGAGAGGGGAATCATCTCCCGGAGGACTCTTCACCGCCATGGTCGCCTCCGGAGTGATGTGTGAGTAGTCCACCCCTGGTCTATGGGTCCATAGCAGTAGCTAGATGGTTGTCTTCTCCTAATTGTGCTATCATTGTTGGATCTTGTGAGCTGCCTAACATGATCAAGATCATCTATTTGTAATGCTACATGTTGCGTTTGTTGGGATCCGATGAATAATGAATACTATGCTATGTTGATTATCAATCTATTATCTATGTGTTGTTTATGATCTTGCATGCTCTCCGTTATTAGTAGAGGCTCTGGCCAAGTCATTACTTGTAACTCCAAGAGGGAGTATTTATGCTCGATAGTGGGTTCATGCCTCCATTAAATCTGGGACAGTGACAGAAAGTTCTAAGGTTGTGGATGTGTTGTTGCCACTAGGGATAAAACATCAATGCTATGTCTAAGGATGTATTTGTTGATTACATTACGCACCATACTTAATACAATTGTACATTGTTTGCAACTTAATATCGGAGGGTTCGGATGATAACCTGAAGATGGACTTTTTAGGCATACATGCATGCTGGATAGCGGTCTATGTAATTTGTCGTAATGCCCAATTAAATCTCACAATACTCATCATAACATGTATGTGCATGGTCATGCCCTCTTTATTTGTCAATTGCCCAACTGTAATTTGTTCACCAAACATGCTATTTATCTTATGGGAGAGACACCACTAGTGAATTGTGGACCCCGGTCCATTCTTTTACATCGAATACAATCTACTGCAATACTAGCTCTACTGTTCTCTGCAAACAGCATCATCCACACTATACATCTAATCCTTTGTTACAGCAAGCCGGTGAGATTGACAACCTCACTGTCACGTTGGGGCAAAGTAATTTGGTTGTGTTGTGCAGGTTCCACGTTGGCGCCGGAATCCCTGATACGCGTACAGCACGCGTCCGTTGGGAACCCCAAGAGGAAGGTGTGATGCGTACAGCGGCAAGTTTTCCCTCAGTATGAAACCAAGGTTTATCGAACCAGTAGGAGCCAAGAAGCACGTTGAAGGTTGATGGTGGCGAGATGTAGTGCGGCGCAACACCAGGGATTCCGGCGCCAACGTGGAACCTGCACAACACAAACCAAGTACTTTGCCCCAATGAAACAGCGAGGTTGTCAATCTCACCGGCTTGCTGTAACAAAGGATTAGATGTATAGTGTGGATGATGATTGTTTGCAGAAAACAGTAGAACAGTTGCAGTAGATTGTATTTCAGTAAAGAGAATTGGACCGGGGTCCACAGTTCACTAGAGGTGTCTCTCCCATAAGATAAACAGTATGGTAGGTGAACAAATTACAGTTGGGAAATTGACAAATAAAGAGGGCATGACCATGCACATACATATTATGATGAGTATAGTGAGATTTAATTGGGCATTACGACAAAGTACATAGACCGCTATCCAGCATGCATCTATGCCTAAAAAGTCCACCTTCAGGTTATCATCCGAACCCTCCAAACATTAAGTTGCTAACAACAGACAATTGCATTAAGTATTGCGCGTAATGTAATCAGTGACTACATCCTCGAACATAGCACCAATGTTTTATCCCTAGTGGCAACAGTACATCCATAATCTTAGAGGTTTATGTCACTCCCCCAGATTCACGGAGACATGAACCCACTATCGAGCATAAATACTCCCTCTTGGAGTTACAAGCATTTACTTGGCCGGAGCATCTACTAGTAACGGAGAGCATGCAAGATCATAAACAACACATAGATATAAACTGATAATCAACATAACAAGTATTCTCTATTCATCGGATCCCAACAAACACAACATACAGAATTACAGATAGATGATCTTGATCATGTTCGGCAGCTCACAAGACCCGACAATTAAGCATAATGGGGAGAAGACAACCATCTAGCTACTGCTATGGACCCATAGTCCAGGGGTAGACTACTCACTCATCACTCCGGAGGCGACCATGGCGGCGTAGAGTCCTCCGGGAGATGATTCCCCTCTCCGGCAGGGTGCCGGAGGCGATCTCCTGAATCCCCCGAGATGGGATTGGCGGCGGCGGCGTCTCTGGAAGGTTTTCCGTATCGTGGCTCTCGGTACTGGGGGGTTTCGCGACGAAGGCTATTTGTAGGCGGAAGGGCAGGTCAAGGGGCGTCACGAGGGGCCCACACCACAGGTCGGCGCGGCCAAGACCTGGGCCGCGCCGCCCTATGGTTTGGCCACCTCGTGGCCCCACTTCGTCTCCTCTTCGGTCTTCTGGAAGCTTCGTGGCAAAATAGGACCCTGGGCGTTGATTTCGTCCAATTCCGAGAATATTTCCTTACTAGGATTTCTGAAACCAAAAACAGCAGAAAACAGCAACTGGCAATTCGGCATCTTGTTAATAGGTTAGTTCCAGAAAATGCACGAATATGACATAAAGTGTGCATAAAACATGTAGATATCATCAATAATGTGGCATGGAACATAAGAAATTATCGATACGTCGGAGACGTATCAGCATCCCCAAGCTTAGTTCCTGCTCGTCCGGAGCAGGTAAACGATAAACAAAGATAATTTCTGGAGTGACATGCCATCATAACCTTGATCATACTATTTGTAAGCATATGTAGTGAATGCAGCGATCAAAACAATGTATATGACATGAGTAAACAAGTGAATCATATAGCAAAGACTTTTCATGAATAGTACTTCAAGACAAGCATCAATAAGTCTTGCATAAAAGTTAACTCGTAAAGCAATAATTCAAAGTAGAAGCATTGAAGCAACACAAAGGAAGATTAAGTTTCAGCGGTTGCTTTCAACTTGTAACATGTATATCTCATGGATATTGTCAACATAGAGTAATATAATAAGTGCAATATGCAAGTATGTAGGAATCAATGCACAGTTCACAAAAGTGTTTGCTTCTTGAGGTGGAGAGAGATAGGTGAACTGACTCAACATAAAAGTAAAAGAAAGGTCTTTCAAAGAGGAAAGCATCGATTGCTATATTTGTGCTAGAGCTTTGGTTTTGAAAACAAGAAACAATTTTGTCAACGGTAGTAATAAAGCATATGCATCATGTAAATTATATCCTACAAGTTGCAAGCCTCATGCATAGTATACTAATAGTGCCCGCACCTTGTCCTAATTAGCTCGGATTACCTGGATTATCGTCGCAATGCATATGTTTTAACCAAGTGTCACAAAGGGGTACCTCTATGCCGCCTGTACAAAGGTCTAAGGAGAAAGCTCGCATCGGATTTCTCGCTATTGATTATTCTCAACTTAGACATCCATACCGGGACAACATAGACAACAGATAATGGACTCCTCTTTTATGCATAAGCATTCAACAACAATTAATTTTCTCATATGAGATTGAGGATATTTGTCCAAAACTGAAACTTCCACCATGGATCATGGCTTTAGTTAGCGGCCCAATGTTCTTCTCTAACAATATGCATGCTCTAACCATTAGGTGGTAAATCTCCCTTACTTCAGACAAGACGAACATACATAACAACTCACATGATATTCAACAAAGAGTAGTTGATGGCGTCCCTAGTGAACATGGTTATCGCACAACAAGCAACTTAATAAGAGATAAAGTGCATAAGTACATATTCAATACCACAATAGTTTTTAAGCTATTTGTCCCATGACCTATATATTGTAAACGTGAAGAATGGAAATTTAAAGGTAGCACTCAAGCAATTTACTTTGGAATGGCGGAGAAATACCATGTAGTAGGTAGGTATGGTGGACACAAATGGCACAGTGGTTGGCTCAAGTATTTTGGATGCATGAGAAGTATTCCCTCTCGATACAAGGTTTAGGCTAGCAAGGTTATTTGAAACAAACACAAGGATGAAGCGGTGCAGCAAAACTTACATAAAAGACATATTGTAAACATTATAAGACTCTACACCGTCTTCCTTGTTGTTCAAACTCAATACTAGAAATTATCTAGACCTTAGAGAGACCAAATATGCAAACCAAATTTTAGCATGCTCTATGTATTTCTTCATTAATGGGTGCAAAGTATATGATGCAAGAGCTTAAACATGAGCACAACAATTTCCAAGTATCACATTATCCAAGACATTTTAGCAATTACTACATGTATCATTTTCCAATTCCAACCATATAACAATTTAACGAAGAAGAAACTTCGCCATGAATATTATGAGTAGAGCCTAAGGACATACTTGTCCATATGCTACAGCGGAGCGTGTCTCTCTCCCATACAATGAATGCTACGATCCATTTTATTCAAACAAAACAAAAAACAAAAACAAACCGACGCTCCAAGAAAAGCACATAAGATATGATGGAATAAAAATATAGTTTCAGGGGAGGAACCTGATAATGTTGTCGATGAAGAAGGGGATGCTTTGGGCATCCCCAAGCTTAGACGCTTGAGTCTTCTTGATATATGCAGGGGTGAACCACCGGGGCATCCCCAAGCTTAGAGTTTTCACTCTCCTTGATTATGTTGTATCATCTCCCTCTCTTGATCCTTGAAAACTTCCTCCACACCAAACTTAGAACAACTCATTAGAGGATTAGTGCACAATCAAAATATCCATGTTCAGAGGTGACATAATCATTCTTAACACTTCTGGACATTGCACAAAGCTACTGAAAGTCAATGGAATCGAAATATCCATCGAACATAACAAAACTGGCAATGTGAAATAAAAGGCAGAATCTGTCAAAACAGAACATTTCGTATTGACGAATTTTATTGAGGCACCAGAATTGCTCAAATGAAAATTCTCAAATTGAATGAAAGTTGTGTACATATCTGAGGATCGCTCACATAAATTGGCATAATTTTCTGAGTTACCTACAGAGAATTTTGCCCAGATTCGTGACAGCAAAGAAATCTGTTTCTGTGCAGTAATCCAAATCTAGTATGAACTTTTCTATCAACGACTTTACTTGGCACAACAAAACACTAAACTAAGATAAGGAGAGGTTGCTACAGTAGTAAACAACTTCCAAGACACAAAATAAAAACAAATTACTGTAGTAAAAACATGGGTTGTCTCCCATAAGCGCTTTTCTTTAACGCCTTTCAGCTAGGCGCAGAAAGTGTGTATCAAGTATTATCAAGAGACGAAGTGTTAACATCATAATTTGTCCTAATAATAGAATCAAAAAGTAACTTCATTCTCTTTCTAGGGAAGTGTTCCATACCTTTCTTGAGAGGAAATTGATATTTAATATTACCTTCCTTCATATCAATGATAGCACCAACAGTTCGAAGAAAAGGTCTTCCCAATATGATGGGACAAGATGCATTGCATTCAATATCCAAGACAACAAAATCAACGGGGACAAGGTTATTGTTAACGGTAATGCGAACATTATCAACTTTCCCCAAAGGTTTCTTTGTAGAATGATCAGCAAGATTAACATCCAAATAACAATTTTTCAGCGGTGGCAAGTCAAGCACATTATAGATTTTCTTAGGCATAACGGAAATACTTGCACCAAGATCACATAAAGCATTACAATCAAAATCATTGACCTTCATATTAATGATGGGCTCCCAACCATCCTCTAGCTTTCTAGGAACAGAGGCTTCGCGCTCTAGTTTCTCTTCTCTAGCTTTTATGAGAGCATTTGTAATATGTTTTGTGAAAGCCAAATTTATAGCGCTAGCATTAGGACTTTTAGCAAGTTTTTGCAAGAACTTTATAACTTCAGAGATGTGGAAATCATCAAAATTCAAACCATTATAATCTAAAGCAATGGGATCATCATCCCCAATGTTGGAAAAAAATTCAGCAGTTTTATCACAGGCAATTTCAGCAGTTTTAGCAGTTTCAGGCAGTTTCTCGCGCTTTGCATTAGAAGTGGAAACATTGCTAACACCAATTCTTTTATTATTATTAGTAGGAGGTGCAGCAACTTGTGTAGCATTAGCATTACTAGTGGTGGTTATAGTCCAAACTTTAGCTATATTATCTTCTTTTTCATTTTCTTCTCTTTCCCACCTAGCACGCAATTCGGCCATCAATCTTATATTCTCATTAATTCTAACTTGGATGGCATTTTCTGTAGTAGTAATTTTATTATGATGATTTTCATTAGGCATAACCTTCGATTTCAAAAGATCAACATCAGCAGCAAGACTATCGACTTTAGAAGCAAGTATATCAATTTTCCCAAGCTTTTTTACATCAACAGATTTGTTAAAAGCAGTTTGTGTACTAATAAATTCTTTAAGCATGGCTTCAAGTCCAGGGGGTGTGTTCCTATTATTGTTGTAAGAATTCCCATAAGAATTACCATAGCCGTTGCCATTATTATAAGGATATGGCCTATAGTTGTTACTAGAATTGTTCCGGTAAGCATTGTTGTTGAAATTATTATTTTTAATGAAGTTTACATCAACATGTTCTTCTTGTGCAACCAATGAAGCTAATGGAACATTATTAAGATCAATATTTTTCCTATCATTCACAAGCATAGACATAATAACATCAATCTTATCACTCAAGGAAGAGGTTTCTTCGACAGAATTTACCTTCTTACCTTGTGGAGCTCTTTCCGTGTGCCATTCAGAGTAATTAATCATCATATTATCAAGAAGCTTTGTTGCTTCACCAAGAGTGATGGACATAAAGGTACCTCCAGCAGCTGAATCCAATAGGTTCCGCGAAGAAAAATTCAGTCCTGCATAAAAGGTTTGGATGATCATCCAAGTAGTCAGTCCATGGGTTGGGCAATTTTTAACCAAAGATTTCATTCTTTCCCATGCTTGTGCAACATGTTCAGTATCCAATTGTTTAAAATTCATTATGCTACTCCTCAAAGATATAATTTTAGCAGGGGATAATATCTACCAATAAAAGCATCCTTGCATTTAGTCCATGAATCAATACTATTCTTAGGCAGAGATAGCAACCAATCTTTAGCTCTTCCTCTTAGTGAGAAAGGGAACAATTTTAATTTTATAATGTCACCATCTACATCTTTATATTTTTGCATTTCACACAATTCAACAAAATTATTGAGATGGGCAGCAGCATCATCAGAACTAACACTGTAAAAATTGCTCTCGCATAACAAGATTCAGTAAAGCAGGTTTAATTTCAAAGAATTCTGCTGTAGTAGCAGGTGGAGCAATAGGTGTGCATAAGAAATCATTATTATTTGTGGTTGTGAAGTCACACAACTTAGTATTTTCAGGAGTACCCATTTTAGTAATAGTAAATAAAGCAAACTAGATAAAGTAAATGCAAGTAACTAATTTTTTTGTGTTTTTGATATAGCAAACAAGATAGTAAATAAAGTAAAACTAGCAACTAATTTTTTTGTATTTTGATTTAGTGCAGCAAACAAAGTAGTAAATAAAACTAAGCAAGACAAAATCAAAGTAAAGAGATTGGGATGTGGAGACTCCCCTTGCAGCGTGTCTTGATCTCCCCGGCAACGGCGCCAGAAAAAGTGCTTGATACGCGTACAGCACGCGTCCGTTGGGAACCCCAAGAGGAAGGTGTGATGCGTACAGCGGAAAGTTTTCCCTCAGTATGAAACCAAGGTTTATCGAACCAGTAGGAGCCAAGAAGCACGTTGAAGGTTGATGGCGGCGAGATGTAGTGCGGCGCAACACCAGGGATTCCGGCGCCAACGTGGAACCTGCACAACACAAACCAAGTACTTTGCCCCAACGAAACAGCGAGGTTGTCAATCTCACCGGCTTGCTGTAACAAAGGATTAGATGTATAGTGTGGATGATGATTGTTTGCAGAAAACAGTAGAAACGATTGCGATGAGATTGTATTTCAGTAAAGAGAATTGGACCGGGGTCCACAGTTCACTAGAGGTGTCTCTCCCATAAGATAAACAGCATGTTGGGTGAACAAATTACAGTTGGGCAATTGACAAATAAAGAGGGCATGACCATGCACATACATATTATGATGAGTATAGTGAGATTTAATTGGGCATTACGACAAAGTACATAGACCGCTATCCAGCATGCATCTATGCCTAAAAAATCCACCTTCAGGTTATCATCCGAACCCCCTCCAGTATTAAGTTGCTAATAACAGACAATTGCATTAAGTATTGCGCGTAATGTAATCAGTGACTACATCCTCGAACATAGCACCAATGTTTTATCCCTAGTGGCAATAGCACATGCATAATCTTAGAGGTTTCTGTCACTCCCCCAGATTCACGGAGACATGAACCCACTATCGAGCATAAATACTCTCTCTTGGAGTTACAAGCATCTACTTGGTCAGAGCATCTACTAGTAACGGAGAGCATGCAAGATCATAAACAACACATAGATATAAATTGATAATCAACATAAAAAGTATTCTCTATTCATCGGATCCCAACAAACACAACATATAGAATTACAGATAGATGATCTAGATCATGTTCGGCAGCTCACAAGACCCGACAATTAAGCATAATGGGGAGAAGACAACCATCTAGCTACTGCTATGGACCCATAGTCCAGGGGTAGACTACCCATTCATCACTCCGGAGGCGACCATGGCGGCGTAGAGTCCTCCGGGAGATGATTCCCCTCTCCGGCAGGGTGCCGGAGGCGATCTCCTTAATCCCCCGAGATGGGATTGGCGGCGGCGGCGTCTCTGGAAGGTTTTCCGTATCGTGGCTCTCGGTACTGGGGGTTTCGCGACGAAGGCTATTTGTAGGCGGAAGGGCAGGTCAAGGGGCGTCACGAGGGACCCACAACACAGTTCGGCGCGGCCAAGACCTGGGCCGCGCCGCCCTATGGTTTGGCCACCTCGTGGCCCCACTTCGTCTCCTCTTCGGTCTTCTGGAAGCTTCGTGGCAAAATAGGACCCTGGGCGTTGATTTCGTCCAATTCCGAGAATATTTCCTTACTAGGATTTCTGAAACCAAAAACAGCAGAAACAAAGAATCGGCGCTTCGGCATCTTGTTAATAGGTTAGTTCCAGAAAATGCACGAATATGACATAAAGTGTGCATAAAACATGTAGATATCATCAATAATGTGGCATGGAACATAAGAAATTATTGATACGTCGGAGACGTATCATTCCCTGGTCTTGCGCCGCACTACACTCCGCCGCCATCAATCTTCAACGTGCTTCTTGACTCCTACTGGTTCGATAAACCTTGGTTTCTTACTGAAGGAAACTTACTGCTGTACGCATCACACCTTCCACTTGGGGTTCCCAATGGTCGCGTGCTGTACGCGTGTCACAGCCCAATGTTCTTCTCTAACAATATGCATACTCAAACCATTCAACTCATGATAAATCACCCTTACTTCAGACAAGACGAACATGCATAGCAACTCACATGATATTCAACAAAGATAGTTGATGGCGTCCCCAGGAACATGGTTATCGCACAACAAGCAACATATTAGGAAATAAGATACATAAATACATATTCAATACCACAATAGTTTTTAAGCTATTTTTCCCATGAGCTATATATTGCAAAGACAAATAATAGAATTTTAAAGGTAGCACTCAAGCAATTTACTTTGGAATGGCAGAGAAATACCATGTATTAAGGTATGGTGGACACAAATGGCATAGTTTTTGGCTCAAGGATTTTGGATGCACGAGAAGTATTCCCTCTCGATACAAGGCTTGGGCTAGCAAGGTTGTTCGAAGCAAACTCAAGTATGAACCGGTACAGCAAAACTCACATGAGAACATATTGCAAGCATTATAAGACTCTACACTGTCTTCCTTGTTGTTCAAACCCTTAATAGAAAATATCTAGACCTTAGAGAGACCAATCATGCAAACCAAATTTTAGCAAGCTCTATATATTTCTTCACTAATAGGTGCAAAGTATATGATGCAAGAGCTTAAACATGAGCACAACAATTTCTAAGTATCAAATTATTCAAGACATTATACCATTTACCGCATGTAGCATTTTCTGTTTCCAACCATATAACAATTAACGAAGCAGTTTCAACCTTCGCCATAAACATTAAGAATAAAGCTAAGAACATATGTGTTCATATGCAACAACGGAGCGTGTCTTTCTCCCACACAATGAATGCTAGGATCCAATTTTATTCAAAAAAAACAAAAACAAAAACAAGCAGACGCTCCAAGTAAAGCACATAAGATGTGATGGAATAAAAATATAGTTTCACTAGAGGAACCTGATAATGTTGTCGATGAAGAAGGGGATGCCTTGGGCATCCCCAAGCTTAGATGCTTGAGTCTTCTTGAAATATACAGGGAAGAACCACGGGGGCATCCCCAAGCTTAGAGCTTTCACTCTCCTTGATCATATTGTATCATCCTCCTCTCTTGACCCTTGAAAACTTCCTTCACACCAAACTCAAAACAACTCATTAGAGGGTTAGTGCATTATCAAAATTCACATGTTCAGAGGTGACATAATCATTCTTAACACTTCTGGACATTGCACAAAGCTACTGAAAGTTAATGGAATAAAGAAATCGATCAAATATAGCAAAACACGCAATGCGAAATAAAAGGCAGAATCTGTCAAAGCAGAACAGTCTGTAAAGACGAATTTTTTAGGTGCACCAGACTTGCTCAAATGAAAATGCTCAAATTTAATGAAAGTTGCGTACATATCTGAGGATTACTCAAGTAAATTGGCAGATTTTTCTGATTTACCTACAGAGAATACTACTCAAATTCGTGACAGCAAGAAATCTGTTTCTACGCAGTAATCCAAATCTAGTATGAACCTTACTATCAAAGACTTTACTTGGCACAACAATGCTATAAAATAAAGATAAGGAGATGTTGCTACAGTAGTAACAACTTCCAAGACTCAAATATAAAACAAAAGTGCAGAAGTAAAATCATGGGTTGTCTCGCATAAGCTCTTTTCTTTAACGCCTTTCAGCTAGGCGCAAAAAGTGTGTATCAAGTATTATCAAGAGATGAAGCATCAACATCATAATTTGTTCTAATGATAGAATCAAAAGGTAAATTCATTCTCTTTCTAGGGAAGTGTTCCATACCTTTCTTGAGAGGAAATTGATATTTAATATTACCTTTCTTCATATCAATAATAGCACCCACAGTTCGAAGAAAAGGTCTTCCCAATATAATGGGACAAGATGCATTGCATTCAATATCCAGGACAACAAAATCAACGGGGACAAGGTTATTTTTAACCGTAATGCGAACATTATCAATCCTCCCCAAAGATTTCTTTGTAGAATTATCAGCAAGATTAACATCCAAATAACAATTTTTCAATGGTGGCAAGTCAAGCATATTATAGATTTTCCTAGGCATAACGGAAATACTTGCACCAAGATCACATAAAGCATTACAATCAAAATCATTGACCTTCATCTTAATGATGGGCTCCCAACCATCTTCTAACTTCCTAGGAATAGAAGTTTCAAGTTTTAATTTCTCTTCTCTAGCTTTTATGAGAGCATTTGTAATATGTTTTGTAAAGGCCAAATTTATAGCACTAGCATTAGGACTTCTAGCAAGTTTCTGTAAGAACTTTATAACTTCAGAGATGTGACAATCATAAAAATCTAAACCATTATAATCTACAGCAATGGGATCATTGTCCCAAATATTGGAAAAATTTCAGCAGTTTTATCACAGGCAGTTTGAGCAGTTTCAGGCAGTTTTGCAAGCTTTGCATTAGGAGTAGAAACATTGCCAACACCAATTATTTTACCATTGATAATAGGAGGTGTGTCAACATGTGAAGCATTTTCATTGCTAGTGGTGGTAATAGTCCAAACTTTAGCTATATTATTCTCTTTAGCATTTTCTTCTTTTTCCCACCTAGCACGCAATTCGGCCATCAATCTTATATTCTCATTAATTCTAACTTGGATGGCGTTTGCTGTAGCAAATGACTTAATATCTTTATCTTCATTAGGCATAACTTTCAATTTCAAAAGATAAACATCAGCAGCAAGACTATCAACTTTAGAAGCAAGTATATCAATTTTACCAAGCTTTTCTTCAACAGTTTTGTTAAAAGCAGTTTGTGTACTAATAAACTCTTTAAGCATGGCTTCAAGTCCAGGGGGTATATTTCTATTATTGTTGTAAGAATTCCCATAAGAATTACCATAGCCGTTACCATTATTATAAGGATATGGCCTATAGTTGTTACTAGAATTATTCCGATAAGCATTGTTGTTGAAATTATTATTTTTAATGAAGTTCACATCAATATGTTCTTCTTGAGCAACCAATGAAGCTAACGGAACATTATTGGGATCAACATTAGATCTACCATTCACAAGCATAGACATAATAGCATCAATCTTATCATTCCAGGAGGAGGTTTCTTCAACAGAATTTACCTTCTTACCTTGTGGCGCTCTTTCCGTGTGCCATTCAAAGTAATTAATCATCATATTATCAAGAAGCTTTGTTGTGGCGCCTAGAGTGATGGACATAAAAGTACCTCCAGCAGCTGAATCCAATAGGTTCCGCAAAGAAAAATTCAATCTTGCATAAAAGGTTTGGATGATCATCCAAGTAGTCAGTCCATGGGTTGGGCAATTTTTGACCAAAGATTTCATTCTTTCCCATGCTTGGGCAACATGCTCATTATCCAATTGCTTAAAATTCATTATGCTACTTCTCAAAGATATAATTTTAGCAGGAGGATAATATCTACCAATGAAAGCATCCTTACATTTAGTCCATGAATCAATACTATTCTTAGGAAAAAATAGCAACCAATCTTTAGCTCTTCCTCTTAATGAGAAAGGAAATTTTTTTAATTTTATAATGTCACCATCTACATCCTTATACTTTTGCATTTCACATAGTTCAACAAAATTATTAAGATGGGCAGCAGCATCATCAGAACTAACACCAGAAAATTGCTCTCTCATAACAAGATTCAGTAAAGCAGGTTTAATTTCAAAGAATTCGCTGTAGTAGCAGGTGGAGAAATAGGAGTGCATAAGAAATCATTATTATTTGTGTTTGTGAAGTCACACAACTTAGTATTTTCAGGAGTACCCATTTTAGCAATAGTAAATAAAGCAAACTAGATAAAGTAAATGCAAGTAACTAATTTTTTTGTGTTTTTAATTTGGAGAACGCAAACAAGATAGTAAATAAAGCAAGTAACTAATTTTTTTTGTGTTTTGGTATAATGCAGCAAACAAAGTAGTAAATAAAATAAAGCAAGACAAAAACAAAGTAAAGAGATTGGAAGTGGAGACTCCCCTTGCAGTGTGTCTTGATCTCCCCGGCAACGGCGCCAGAAAAATAGCTTGATACGCGTACAGCACGCGTCCGTTGGGAACCCCAAGAGGAAGGTGTGATGCGTACATCAGCAAGTTTTCCCTCAGTAAGAAACCAAGGTTTATCAAACCAGTAGGAGCCAAGAAGCACGTTGAAGGTTGATGGTGGCAGAGTGTAGTGCGGCGCAACACCAGGGATTCCGGCGCCAACGTGGAACCTGCACAACACAACAAAAATACTTTGCCTCAACGTGACAGTGAGGTTGTCAATCTCACCGGCTTGCTGTAACAAAGGATTAGATGTATAGTGTGGATGATGATGTTTGCGGAGAACAGTAAGAACAAGTATTGCAGTAGATTGTATTCGATGTAAAGAATGGACCGGGGTCCACAGTTCACTAGTGGTGTCTCTCCCATAAGAAATAGCATGTTGGGTGAACAAATTACAGTTGGGCAATTGACAAATAAAGATGGCATGACAATGCACATACATATTATCATGAGTAGTGTGAGATTTAATTGGGCATTACGACAAATTACATAGACCGCTATCCAGCATGCATCTATGCCTAAAACGTCTACCTTCGGGTTAGCGTCCGCACCCCTTCCAGTATTAAGTTGCAAACAACAGACAATTGCATTAAGTATGGTGCGTAATGTAATCAACACAAATATCCTTAGACAAAGCATTGATGTTTTATCCCTAGTGGCAACAGCACATCCACAACCTTAGAACTTTCTCTGTCCTTGTCCCAGATTTAATGGAGGCATGAACCCACTATCGAGCATAAATACTCCCTCTTGGAGTTACAAGTAACGACTTGGCCAGAGCCTCTACTAATAACGGAGAGCATGCAATATCATAAACAACACATAGATGATAGATTGATAATCAACATGACATAGTATTCCATATTCATCGGATCCCAACAAACGCAACATGTAGCATTACAAATAGATGATCTTGATCATGTTATGTAGCTCACAAGATCGAACAATGATAGCACATGAGATAAAGACAACCATCTAGCTACTGCTATGGACCCATAGTCCAGGGGTGAACTACTCACACATCACTCCGGAGGCGACCATGGCGGTGAAGAGTCCTCCGGGAGATGATTCCCCTCTCCGGCAGGGTGCCGGAGGCGATCTCTTGAATCCCCCGAGATGAGATTGGCGGCGGTGACGTCTCTGGAAGGTTTTCCGTATCGTGGCTCTCGGTACTGGGATATTCTCGATGAAGGCTATATGTAGGCGGAAGGGTAGGTCAGGGGGGCGTCACGAGGGGCCCACACACTAGGGCCGCGCGGCCAGGGCCTGGGCCGCGCCGCCCTGGCGTGTCGCCGCCTCGTCGCCCCACTTTGTTTCCCTTTCAGACTTCTGGATGCTTCGTGGAAAAATAAGACCCTGGGCGTTGATTTTGTCCAATTTCGAGAACATTTCCTTACTAGGATTTCTGAAACCAAAAATAGCAGAAAACAGCAACTGGCTCTTCGGCATCTCGTTAATAGGTTAGTGCCGGAAAATGCATAAATATGACATAAAGTGTGTATAAAACATGTGTGTATCATCAATAAAGTAGCATGGAACATAAGAAATTATCGATACGTTGGAGACGTATCAGTGGGCCCCTCGTGACTCCTCGAACCCTGCCCTTCCGCCTACTTATAGCCTCCGTCGCGAAAACCCCTGTACCGAGAGCCACGATACGGAAATACTTCCAGAGACGCCGCCACCGCCAATCCCATCTCGGGGGATTCAGGAGATCGCCTCCGGCACCCTGCCGGAGAGGGTAATCATCTCCTGGAGGACTCTTCATCACCATGATCGCCTCCGGATTGATGTGTGAGTAGTTCATCCTTGGACTATGGGTCCATAGCAGTAGCTAGATGGTTGTCTTCTCCTAATTGTGCTATCATGTTAGATTTTGTGAGCTGCCTATCATGATCAAGATCATCTATTTGTAATGCTACATGTTGTGTTTGTTGGGATCCGATGAATATGGAATACTATGTCAAGTTAATTATCAATCTATCATATATGTGTTTTTTATGTTCTTGCATGCTCTTCGTTGCTAGTAGAGGCTCTGGCCAAGTTGATACTTGTAACTCCAAGAGGGAGCATTTATGCTCGATAGTGGGTTCATGCCTCCATTGAATTTGGGACAGTGACAGAAAGTTCTAAGGTTGTGGATGTGTTGTTGCCACTAGGGATAAAACATCAAGGGATTTCTATTTTCGTGCCCTCGGTTCCTTAGTTGTGCTCAGTTTTCCCCAGCTCCTTAGTTTTTCCTCAGTTTTCCCCAAGACCTTGTCTGAACCCATCACAGATGCTGTAACGGCCGGTTGCCCGACGGTTGACCGTTATCTTCTGACTAGTGGGGCCACGTAGAGCCCGCAAAGACACGTCAGACCATCCATCTTTGTTTGACCATAAGCATCACTGTATCCCTGACCAAAACACGCACGAGTGGGGCTTCGGTATATCGAATGACAAGTGGGCCATGGCGCTGATACAAGGGGCAATACATGGGTAGGAATAGATTTTTAAACGGAGCTCTACAGCGATGGCACGGAGGAGGTGGCCTGCGGGGTGCCAAGATGAGATCGACGTCCACAAAGAACTGCATGAGGCGAGACCAGACGCATTAGATAGATATGAACTAGACGCGTTTAACCATGCAAAAAAGAGAAGAAATGGTCGACGACATCGACGACTACCTCAAAACTTTGACTGACCGTGTCCGACACGAACGCGAGCAATGTAGAGAAAACAAGTGTCTCTCCTTTCTGGCGTGTATAGATGGGTGCTAGAAGAGTGTGGTGGCGAAGGGAAAGACCTCGCGGTGGTCTGTGGCGTCCAGCATAGCGGGGCGGCGTGGCCGTGCCCACATCGGCGTGGATGCATGTTCGACATTGGCATCAGCATGTACGTTCGGCATTGGCCTCGGCGGTATCTCTGGCGTGTCAGTGATCGAATGAGGGGACGGGATTGATGGTGCATCCCGACGGTGACCTAGCAGTGGCGTCGAGCATAGCCGTTCTGACCATGCCGATATCGGCATCGGCAAAGTTTGGAGGCTGTGGTGCTCGAATCAAGGAGGGATTTGTTTCTTGTACGCCAAAAGTGATTTGAAACAAGTTTCGTGTTGAAGGTTAGGTAACGAAAGTTTGTAACTAAGCTCAAAATTATACTAGCGCCATGGTGAGGTTCTTTTTGATAGAGCTATACGGTTGGGCAAACTTTTTTGATACTTTTTAGATAGGATTCCTTGTTGTTACACGTATGACATCATGTATGGCAAATTTGGGATCATTTGGAGATGTTCGAAAAAATCACTTTGCTTAAACGCATGCCGTTTCGTCTCACTGAAACCAGCTTTTCTAACAAGGTGATTTATTCTACCTTCTCTAAATGACCTCAAATTTCATACATCTGATCTTCTATACATAGATAGATAGATTGTTTCGTTTTTATATTTTTCGAACTTTTTATTTCTCTTTATAATATCCAATTGATTTTCAGGTCAAAACCTCGAAAACAGCATCATGTATGGCATCATTTTCGCCATAAATTTCAAATTTTGTGAAACTTTCCCTTTTAGATATTCCTTGTTGTTATAGATATGGCATAACGTATGCCAAATTTGGTTAGGTCTCACTGAAACCAGCTTTTGTAACAAGTTAGGTTTTTTCGACCTTCTCAAAAGGGATTTTTTTCTACCTTCTCTAAATGACCTCAAAAATCATACGGACGATCTTCTATACAAAGATAGGTAGATTGTTTCGTTTTTACATTTTTTTGAACTTTTATGTCTCTTTATAATACCCATTTGTTTTCAGGTCAAAACCTCGAAAGTTAACATAACTAGATGGTGAACCCTTCCAAACTTCAAATACAGAGATAGATAGATTGGTTCGTTTATCATTTTTACCGTGAATAGTAATGGCTACAAGAAATCGGTGATAGTATATCATTTTTTGCGTGAAAAGTAATGGATACAACAAATCGGTGATGGTTTATCATTTTTTGCGTGAAAATTAATGGCTACAACAAATCGGTGATGGTTTATCATTTGGGATTTTCGTGAAAATTAATGGCTACAACAAATCGGTGATGGTTTATCATTTTTTTCGTGAAAATTTATGGCTACAACAAATCGGTGATGGTTTATCATTTTTTGCGTGAAAAGTAATGCCTAAAAGAGTTTATAATTTTTAGCGTGTGAAAATAAATACAGAAAACCGCCCTTTAGCATACTTAGAGAGTGGAAGGTAACCGCCGACAGAGAGAGAGGGGTTATCCTGCCCGTTAGATCATACGATCAACGGTCGGCGGGCACGATCCGCGTGACATGGGCTAGACCAATCAGGGCAATGTTGCACGTGTGAGAGAATTTGTGGAGGGAGAGGGCAAAACTGAGTAGTATCAAGAAACCAAGGGCACCTATGTAATAAACAGACTAAGGGATTCAAATATGAGATTTAAAAAATGGAAAATGCGTGTTTTGTACAATAAAACCCATCTTGGCCTATCTCAAACTATTTGCAATACAAATATACATGAGTGTGAGAATTGTGGCCTCATTTAGACAAAGTATGTTTTGGGGAAAGCTGTTTTGGGAAGGGCTTATTGTGGAAAACCATGCACCTTCATAGCTACTAGGTGATTTGAGAAGGCCTTTGAGAAGTGGCAATTTGTGGTAAAACTTGATTTATCTATGACTTATCTATGTTTTGAGAACTGGCAATTTGTGGTAAAGACTCCATGAGTATGTGCAACTATTTTTCGGAATTTTTTGCACATTAAATGACTCATTTAACTAGTTGATCCCATTTGTTGACTGTCTGTTGACCAGCTACTTGAGGGTAAAACTGAGCATATTGCACTAGCCAGTATTAGCACTCAAGGGGAAAACTGAGCACACAAAAAATGCTAGTATAATGCTCGAGGTTATACCTAAGTATATCTAAATTTCCAGGGTTAGACTCGAGGACGCGTGTTGCGGTGCAGAAATGAAAGACGTGCAATTGTTGACGCGTAGACGCCGGTCGCGGTGCAGAAGTCGAAGACGTGCAATCGTGGACGCGTGGCGCATTGTAGAAGTCCAAGACGTGCAGACGTGCAGCGGTGGACGCGTAGGACGCGGGTCGCATTAACCACCCCTTGCCTTTATAGACTCCTCCTCCCACTATCTCTGTCACTCTCACTCGCCTACGCAACGCCGCCTCTCTCACGTTCCATCATCTTCTCCAAAGCAAAAAACCCTCTCCCTCTCCCTCTCCTCTGCCGGCGAGATGGACAAGGAGAATGCCAATCCCATCGTCCACGGCGCCGTTGGCTCCAAGCACGATGCCTCCCTCTTCGACGCCGTCCCCTCAACGGACGTCGCCGCCGTCCCCTCAACGGACGTCGCCGCCGCCCCCTCAACGGACATCGCCGCCGCCTCCGCCGGTGCATCGGAGGCTGCTGCCGCCGATCGCAGTCAGATCCCGCCGGGATGGGACCCCTACGAGCCGGTGCCGTACGTCCCGCCCCCGAACCGCTACGACACCTCCATAGAGGACCCATGGAACGAGGTAACTACGGGTTGCTTCCTTTTTTGTTCCTCATTCCTTTTTGAACCCTATTTGTGCTGGTGTAGATGGATCTGTGGATGGATGAGCATTGGGCTAATATTTGCGCCGATTTTATTCCATTTTGCTTTGATCCCTCCTTGATTTCGTTTAAGATTTGGGGTTCGGCCGTTCGGTTAATTTATGCAAGTAATAATGGGATCTCAATCAGTTAATTTATACAAGTAATCATAGGATCTCAATCAGTTATTTTATGCACGAATCAAAAGATATCAACCGTTTAATTTTGCAAATAATCTGGAATGTGTTCAAGTTCAGATCTGGAATCTGTTTCTTTGCCTATGATGAATCGGTGGGCACAGATTTTTACAGGGAGGGTTCAGCGAACCATTTCTGTGTACAAATCTGTTGTGCATGAGCTTTGGTTCGCTTACACCGTCCCTGTAGACATATAATCGTGTCCACTCTAACTGAGGCTGCCTCTATTTTTCCTAACTTTGTTATCATGCACGTTTGCAACTCATTCACTAATAAATTCTCGTTTGATATGGATCAGCTGTCTGGCAGCGACGTCGGCAGCGACGACGAGCACCATGACGTCAAGACTCGCCAGGTGCTGCGGAGGCTGCAGGTCGGCCAGTACGTCTCCTACCACGACGTCGCCAAGGGTGTCTACAGGTGCCCCTTCTGCACTAGAAGGCTCGGCGGCACTGACTTCAACTGCGTCCTCACGCATGCCAAGAACATCGGCCACACCAACCCCAAGGTCGGCGCGTCGGTGAACCCCAACTCCTTCCGCGCCAAGCACTTGGCGCTCGGCATGCACCTCCGCAGCATCCAGCGGGTGGAGATCTCCGGCGGGCGCATGCCTCCGCTCAAGCCCAAGGCTCCCAAGGGGAGCAACAAGTGGAGGCAGAGGCAGATGGGGTAGGCGGAGTCCTGGACGTGTGCTGCTGCTGCCTCCTCCATTTTGTTGTTGGGATCCCTTTGTTGTTAGCTAGGGATCCCTCGTTGTTATGTTGTTAGTATGATGGTGATGTACTGCTGTGAAGAACCTCGAACCCTACTATGTTTGGCTGCTGAATGCAGCTTATTATCTATATTATCTATCCCTATTCTACTATATGACCTTGTGAATTTATCGTACATTCCCTGTAGATTTGCTTCTAGATTTAACTACATACATATGGACCAGATGGAGTACTAGATTGGGCTCCCTACTAGATTTGCTGCCATATTGGGCAAACAACGAGGGCCAAAAGGCACAAATAATAATTGAAGAAAGACAGAAATGCAAGCTTCTCTAGATTTGGTACTAATTAGGTGAAAAAAGGCAGAGAGAAGGAGGCAGAAAAGGTACTCTTAAAAGGGAAATGCCAATGGCCGAGAGAGACAAAACCCAGCTCCTGCTCACGTGCAACCAAACGCTATCTCGTCCTGTCCCACGCGGTCCCTTTCTACCAGCCCCACGCGACACGGGCCCACACGACGCGGCCCCACACGTCAGCACGGAGCGGTCAACTTAACGGGAATCCTGCCGTCTGAGCTGCTTCTGCGGGTTTCAAACAAGCTCTTGGGGAAAACTGAGGAAAAACTAAGGAGCTGGGGAAAACTGAGCACAACTAAGGAACTGAGGGCACGAAAATAGAAATCCCAAACATCAATGCTTTGTCTAAGGATATTTGTGTCGATTACATTACGCACCATACTTAATGCAATTGTCTGTTGTTTGCAACTTAATACTGGAAGGGGTGCGGATGCTAACCCGAAGGTGGACTTTTTAGGCATAGATGCATGCTGGATAGCGTTCTATGTACTTTATCGTAATGCCCTGATTAAATCAAAGTTAGCCTAGAAGCAATGCAACTACTTAGCACCCCTCATACCTAGATGCTAGTGCTAAGTTAAAAATGACTACTCTAGATGGGAACATATATTTTTGAAATGATGGTGAAAACCTTGGAATGATGAGTTATTCCATTGAAAGATTTTGAAGGTGAATATGACTTGAATTGAATTGGTGAATTTGATAAAAACTGATGGTTAAGTTGGATGCGATACCATTCCAATTTTTGGAGTACCCCCACAATACCTGATTATGGGTAGGGCTTAACTGGAAGTTTATGTTTCTTAGTATGGGTTCCCTCTAAACAAGCGTCATAGAGGTTATGCCAAGGCTGCCTCCGTTGAAAGTGAAATGACGTGAAGTGAGGTGAATGTACGACCCAAGCCATGTGCAGTTCCCGGGATAACAGTTGGCTATCACCGGGAGGCCAAGCTCATGGGGAGAGGTGCCTATACTAGGGTGTGTAAGTGAAAGGTTAACGGTTGATGATCCGCGTACTGAGTTACGATTATTCGAGGTTATCCTTGACGGATGTAATCAAATGTTGTGGCACAAGTGTGCAACCTCTGCAGAGTGTAAACCTATTCGAATAGCCACGTCCGCGGTCATGGACAGTTGGAAAGGCCATACTGTTCCATCATCAGAAAAGTATATAAAATTTGACTTGTGAATTGAACTTGAAAGGTGACTTTGAATTGAATCACAACAGAGTTATGGGAATGACACTAATGTTCCCACTTGAGTTAGTTAGCACATGAGGAGTCTTTTTACTAAAAGGTTTATGAACTAAAATTGGCTTTATGCAAATAACCCTAGAGCTTAGAACACTCTCGATAGAGATGTTAGTACTTACACTAGTATTAGTTTGCGAGTACTTGAAAGTACTCACGGCTTTGTCTCTGGCTATTCAAATGGCCAGACTATGAAGCTGAACAACAATATGAAGATGACGGCCAGCAGGACGTCTACGACAACTAGGAGCTTCTTCTAACGTCAAGCGTTGTCTGTGGAATAGATAGTCCACTACTACTTCGCTTCCGCTACGTATTCGTGTAATGATCAATAGATCAAGTGTTGTAATGAGAATGGATCATGTGATCCTTTTTATGTGATGACTATATTGGTATTGTAATGAATGATGACTCTATGATATTCAACTGTTATGTCTCGCAAAAACAATCTTCCTGGGATTGCGATGTATGGCATAATAGGCATCTGGACTTAAAAATCCGGGTGTTGACACAGGCAGCGGCGGCAGCAGTGTGGGGTGATGAGCGGCGCATCAGTCAATGGCAATCAGGGGTTGGTGGCGGCATTTGGGGAGAGGAGAAACAAATAACCAACCGACGGTGGCATTTGATGGATTATGTGATTTAGTCGGAGGGAAATTTTGTTCGAAAAAATGTTGGATGAAAATTTTAGCAGAAATCGTTATAACGGGTGGAAGAAAAAAATGATACACTAACCGCATGAGTAGGAATATTTTCTTTTTTGCGAATCATGAGTAAAAGGACTAATAATCGTGCTCCACTCAGATCTATATCCTCTATATCACTTTTTGCGCGTGTTCTTTTTATTGCAATAAAGTACAACATATTACAAGCTAAAATGAGGAGTAATTAAAAATTGCCACAATATTCTCACGGTTTGCATAATGCAAAAAGGCTATGGAAGCAAATAATACAAGACAAGTTTGACCTGATTTATCTCAAATTTAACATGAGTCGATGCAATCACATTAGAGAACCAAATAACTATGGAATGAGGTTAGCTATGCAACCACAATAAAAAGGACTATGCCTATAGAAAATCGATTTCTTACATAAAGCATGAAAACATTCTCTGGAGTAAATATATAGATAGAATAGATAGATTAGGCCAGAAAATGTGAGGCAACCGGCCCTATTCTTAGACAACAATTGTGGTGTTTTTTTGCTTACTGGCTTTTCCCCTAGCATCCAAACCTGATATTTTTCTATGTTCTTATCGCAAAAACACTTACAAAAGGATCAATTCCACATGAGCGTAGGTAGGTGCATATTTTAGGCCGTAAGTAGGGCTGCACCTAAACTGATATTAGAATTAGATAGCCAGCGAATTACCTGACCATGGTGCGTGTTTGTGGTCGTGTTCCCAAAAAACGATGCATCTATCTGCACTTCCTCCACCAAATGCAAGAAGGCCATTCAGATGAACTCACAATCCTGCCTGTAATAAAATAGCTCACAATCCAATCTGTAAAAAAATAGCTGACACATCCACACAATAAAATTGAACTCACATCTGCACTACAATTGAACAGCTTTCAATACCGTATTAAAAATGAACTGTCGCTCAATCTTGTCCAACGACATCGAAATTAAAGATCCATCTGTATTTTGAAGCGCACTATGTTTTCCCTTCTTTTCACAGCCAAAAACATGCGTCAGAGTCACTCAAGAAAGAATTGTCAATGTGCTCTCATAAATTCAGATAAATTTACAGTACCACATATATGCTAATGTCGATTTCTTTCACTGGGCCGGGCGTCATCGTGCCCCGCTCCCTCTCCTCTCTCTCCCAGCGCTACATGCTCCGCCGCCGGCAGCACCTATATTCAGCTTCCTCTGCCTCTGCTCGCCACCGGCGCGGTGTCGACAGCCACCGGCCGGAACTGCCATCATACTGGGCCCCTGATACGAGGAGGTTGAGTAGGCGCGCCCCCGTGCAGCTCGAGGCCTCCAGCAGCGGCGTGGTTGCGGACTCGCCACGGACATGGATCATAGCAGGCAAACAGTTTACCTCAACTCAAAGTTCTGAAATCAAAACATCAAAGAAGTACTCCCATCAGACAGGGAACTTTGGGCGCTCGGTGGCAGCACACAGTCCTCTCCGCGTGGGCATCACCATCGCCATGGTTGGCCATCCGGACGCGCTCCATCGACAGCGCGCGCCTTCCGCTGTCAGAAGCGGAGCGCCGTCGAAGGAGGCGTCCAGCATGATGGAGAAGCCTCCGAGGCCAGGCCGGCGAGGGTGATGATTTCGGTGTTCCGGTCACCGCTCGATTGGATCTTCTCCGTTCAGTTACACGTACAGCGCTGACTCGATCGACCAGCTCCGAGCAAGAGAACTCTCCTGACGTACGGATACTCGGATAGTGGAGGCTTCATAGTCCTCAGGCTAAACATGTTGTCGTCCTTCTCATCCTCTTTCTTCGCAGGAGTGCCGCTCCGTGGTTATGACAGGGGGCAGGTGCCGAGTCCGCACACCAGCACCGGCGGTGAAAGCTACATTAAGCGAACAACTCCTTGGCAGCGGGTAGTGGCTCGGCTACGTCCTCGCCGTACACATCCTTGAACATCATCTGCAGGCCTGCAGCATGACCTCCTGCACCTCGGTGCCAAAGAGTACGCCGCCACGAACTTAGGTGCAATCGTATCCTGACGAAAAAGACCCTAACAGAAGTCGATCGATTCGCTACTCGCCAGCTATCTGATTTAAGTTGGAGAGTATATAATGACACGACCTACACGGGCTGGGTAAGGACTCCTGGTTAAGAACTTCCATGGGCTAAGAGACTATTTTTTGGAAAAGAGATCGGCGCTACGCGAGTGGACGAGGTATGAAAACAACACCAACGCGACGGACACGGAAGAAGACGTAAACAATGTTGGACGAAAGCGCAAATTGACGGACCAAACCACGGAAACGTTAGCTCCTTTATTATTATATATAGGTATAGATACTGTGTACATAAACAAGATAGTGCACACAATCAAATAAATGTATACATTGTTCATACATTAATTGAAAAAAATATAGTTCACAATTACATAAATTTAAACATTGTTCAGAAAATAATTTAAAATACATAATTCATAGAATCAAATAAATTTAAATATAACGAGATGAGAGGACTACTGATTGAACGGCCGTAGATTGCATCGCTCGAGGTCCTCCGGCACCAGAAATAGGTGGAAACAATGCCGGATCTAGGCACAAACTCCTTCGGCAAGCTGCGGCAACAGTGTGGTGGATTCCACGAGAAACGACGGAGGTAGCAGCGCAAAAAAGAAGAGAAAGAAGAGGTAGGAAGTGGGGTGGGAGAGACAGGGTGGAGTGAAGGGTGTCACTGACTGGGTAGGGAGGTGGACAAGACGAGGACAAGCGCACACATGAACAATATCTATTGTAATGCAAATCCAGTTCAAATTTGGCCGTTGTCCATGCAAACTGAAACATATACGCTCAAATCTAGCCGTACACTTTGTCTATGCAACCCGAAACATATACATGAGGACGAATTAGGTCGCCGCGTTGGAACTGCCCTAACACATGCATTTTTTTCTTCTATTGAGGAAACACGTGTATATCGTTCGTGGTAGAAGCAACAATTCAATAATATAGACATGAAAAATGTGACCGGCAACTTTCTTTTTTGTGTAAACGGAAACACACCGTGTGAGTGGTAAGCCACAACTCACGAGCACTAAATTGGCCCTGCCGCACATTGTCTAGTATATGATGATATTGCCGTGTATTCTCTATCAGAGAGAAGGCACATAGAAGTAATTTCATTGAACAGTTATTCTCGTTTCTTTTATTTCAATGAAAATTACTTAAAAATGTAAGCCTCTTGCGATTGGAGCATTCTCAGGCTCTGCCGCTCGCTACCATTTTGCCTTGTGCCTTTGCTTGTGGGTCTTGATACGTTGCAAATGTATTTATAATTTTTTATGCTTCATGCTTGTTTTACACCAATTGCTATATATTTTATTTACACTTTGTGGATTTTTATGTATTTTATGGTACTAACTTATTAACAAGATGTCACAGTGTCAGTTTCTTGTTTTTGTATTTCACAAAAGTTGTACAGGAAATATTCTCGGAATTGGATAAAACAAAAAACCGAAGATCTTATTTTTCCCGGGGCGAAGACGGAGTCCAGAACAGAGACGAAGGAGGGCCACAGGGTGGCCACACCTACCCTAGGCGCGGAATGGCCCTGGCCCGCGCCTAGGCATGGTCTGGGGCCACCAGGCCTCCACCGACCTCGCCATTCCGCCTATATAAAGCTCTCGACGCAAAAATCCTAAATATACAAGCCCCTGTCCACGAAAAGTCTCGTAGCTCCACCGCCGTCGCAGACAAGATTCGGGGGACAAAAATCTCTGTTCCGGCACCCTGCCAGGTCGGGGAATTGCCCCCGGAGCTATCTCCATCGACTCCGCCGCCATCTCCATCGCCATTGATGACTCCCATGATGAGGAGGGAGTAGTTCTCCTCCGGGGCTGAGGGCTCTACCGGTAGTTATGTGGTTTATCTCTCTCTCCCATGATATGATCTTTATGTGACCATGAGCTTTGTAATCTAGATGTCGTTATGCTCTTCAAGTGAACTTTACTTATGTGAACCCCGGAGACTCCTTGTCCCACGTGTGTAAAGGTGGAGTTTGTGCACCGTGTAGGTCTCTTAAGCTATATTTCACAGAATACTTGTTCACTGAATTATGATATGAGTTGGATGTCTCTATGAAATTGTGTTGTGTTAGTACCGCCTATGAATGCTCAAAGTGCAGCGCGGGATGTTCACTAGTACTTAGGAATACGTCTTTATGGTTTGCTTTTGCAGCCCTGCGCAATAAATTAGTGTTCGTTATCCAACTGGAGAGTTTTTCAGAGTAGCATAGTGAAGTGCTTATATTTATATTCCTTTATGATATCATTTTTGAGAGTGACCACTAGTGAAAGTATGATCCCTATGCCTTGTTTCCAAACATCGAATCACCGTTTATTTTCTGGTCTACTGCATGTTTACTTGCTGCCATATTTATTTTAGATTTTTATTACCACTCATATTCATCCATATCACTTGTATTTTACTATCTCTTCGCCGAACTAGTGCACATATACATATAACAAGTGTATTGGTTGTGTTGGGGACACAAGAGATTTCTTGTATTGTAATTGCAGGGTTGCTTGAGAGGAATATCTTTGACCTCTACCTCCCTGAGTTCGATAAACCTTGAGTGATCCACTTAAGGGAAACTTGTTGCTGTTCTACAAACCTCTACACTTGGAGACCCAACATTGTCTACAAGAATAGAAGTGTGCGTAGACATCAGGCCTGCAGGGGAACAGCTACAGGTGGTGTCCCCAAACAAACAAGCCCGTCCTGGTCAGTGCATCCCTTCTTCTTCGGTTCCTCGCTCAACCCCTCTCCTGCTCAGCTTCTATCTTCATCCGCTCATGATGTCTCTCCTATTCCTCCCCCTCCCCCCAACAGACACACACGGCCACCACGCCTAGACCCAGGGCCGTCGGGACCATCTCCTGCGGCCCACACGACAACACGGAATCTCGAATCTCCCCCTCCACGGAAGCCATCCAAGCAGTGCATGGGATTGAGGCACTCCTCGAGAAGAAGGGAACACGGCGGTTGGGGGCGAAGCTGCTGGAGGGTTGTGGGAGGGGGACGACGTGTACAAGATGACGAGGCTAGCAAGCGTGCTGGTGGTGCAAAAATGACGATTGTATAGAAGTCCATGGAAATTGAAACAATATGCATGGTTATTTTGACCTCTCCCTCCTTTAATTTGGGGATTAGATAATCTAAGCTAAACTCCGTTCTCATGGGATAATGTCAATAGATGGGTATCAATATTATTGTACATTAGTCAATAGAAGGATGTTTTTGTGGGAAGTGTTATGAAATCTGTCGCCCTAAATATAGCTTTTAGAAGGGCATTACCCGAAACAAATGGACGTGATGGTTACATTTTTCCAGCGCTTGATGAATTTTTAGTTAGTTAGCACATGAGAATGTCTCTGTGTGCAAAGGCACATGGTCTGAAGTATATCTCAAAAATGAAGGTTCCACAAAAATTTAATATTTTCGTGTGGTTCATTCACCGAAAAAGTGTTATTAACAAGTAAAAATTACGCATATTGTACCCATGACCTTCAATTTAGCACATACACTTAATATCGCAAATTTGATTGCAAATGGGATGAAGAAACAGAGTGGGACTTTGTGATACTTTGTTTTGAACAAACCAAGAGCTCCCTCCTTTTTGGAGATTATCCCTTGGGCTACCCATAGGGATTCCTAGATGGTTCTATCTCCAACTGGTGGATATGTGCCAAATTGCGAATATTGGGTGTAGCTTTTTGGAAACAGATGCACATGATTTGTAAAACCAGTGTGGCTAGCAGCTTGATAATAGAATCAAATGTTGATGCATATGTGCTTCTTTTATACATATATTTAGATGGTTGATACATCTATCGCCCTTATGCGATCCATGAAATGTAAGTTTTGTGAACCAAACTTCAGTAATGGAAGAAATAGGCCATATGCATTAGCTGATGCAGAGATCAAAGCTTTCTTTTTAGCATGACATTTATTTGTCATTTTTATTTTCATCTTTTAATAATTTGCTTCAGATATTATTAATTTTCTCTTGGCAAAAAGGTGTACCCATATTAAAATATGTCATCCTTACATTCCTTGCTCTCCTACTTATGTTCTTGTTTGTGCTGATGCTCACGGTTTCGGTGGAGTGGCAAAAAGTGACCATGATTCATCAGAAACTTGTGATTCTATTGATGGCGCAACAAAGCCTTTTTTATAGTACAAGGTTTTAGGGTGCCTCCTGGGGCTCTCTTTGATTCGCAGGATTCCATAACATAGGAGTAGAAAAATCATAGGAATAGAATAGGGCTATATGTGCAAAGCACATGGTTGGGAAAACACATAGAATTTGCGAAACTAGTGTTTGATTTGCAGGAATTGAATCCTAAAAGGAATAATTAATCAAAGGCTAAAATTAGTGGAAAGGTAAGATTAGGTCATTATCATGAAATTTATGACCTTTCCTCATTTTGGAGCATATGAATGTAAACAAAAAGTCTCAGGGCTAGCTCCCAGACTTTGTAGGATTAAATTCAAAGTATTTGCATAAAATATTTGTAGGATTAAATTCTACGGGAATTCTCCTATGATGGTTGTTTGATTCATAGGATTGATTTTCACAAAAAAAAATCCTAAGAAATCCTTCGATCTAGATTTCATGGTAAATGTAATATCCACTCACACTACTTTTTTAGAATCCTTTGATTTTCATGTGGTGGAATCAAAAAAACTTAAGGGCTCATTTGATTCAAAGTAATGCCATATAAAATGTTGTAAGATTTCCATTCTAAGATCTTTTTTCTATGTGCACTGTTTGATTCGTAAGATTAGAATCCTTAGGGATGCATAGGAATTTGCATTGCACAATGTTTTGAATGAAAACTTCCATCCACTCAAACCTCATGTTAAATTTCCTTTGGTTTTTTTTCCTTTGATTCAAACGCTACTAAAAGAATATCATGTAGGTTCCCAATCCTGTAGAACTCAACTGGCATGACATTTTAATCCTGCAATTTTCCTATTCCTATGTCCTAATAATCATGTGAATCAAACAAACACTTAGTTCATATGAATTCTTATAGTATTAAAGTGGGCATGAATCCTACCTTTTTCATATTCCTACCCACTATTCAAAAAATCGGCCGAGATACCGATTTATCGTGAATCGGGTGGTAACTGATAAGATTTCAGCATATGTGCTAATTTATCGTGGCACTGATATTTCGGCCGATTTTCTATCCGAGAGCCAATATTTCGTCCGATTTTCACTCTAGCGACTGATAGACCGATTGTCAGTGTAATTTCGCTAAAATTTGGTATGGCAGTCGATATTTTCGTCATATAGTCTTGGAGAATTGTGCATTAGCTCAAGTTTTCCATTTCTATTGATTAAAATGCAAATAATCAAGGTAATAGTTCTACTCAGTACTCCAATATTATTTTTACATATCATATTATAGAAAATTTAGTGTTGAAAAATATGATTTACAAAAAATTAAGCCGATAAATAGGCGACCGATAAAATCGATTAATTAGATGATAAGCGATTAATCTCCATTTTGAGGCTAACCAATAAGTTGAGATTAACGATTTCTGAACATTGTTCCTACCTTTCTCTATCCTAGGAAACAAACATGTCCTTAGTGGATTGTAAAATTCCTTTATTTTCCCTATGAAACCTAAGTCAAAGAAAAATTCTTCCACTTTATATATATATAATCCTTGACACTAAAGGAAAAAAAACTTCTATTCATAAGATTTTCTTCAATTATTTGTATGAATCAAAGAGGTCCTTAGAGTCCATCCGTTCATACGACCGTTTGCGTTCATATGTGTCAACACCCGGATTTTTAAGTCCAGATGCCTGTTATGCCATACATCGCAATCCCAGGAATATTGTTGTTGCGAGACATAACAGTTGAATATCATAAGTCATCATTCATTACATACCATAGTCGTCTTACAAATAGAGATCACATGATCCATATTACACAAATAGTTGATCTATTGATCAACATACACCAAGTTCATAGTTTCATAGCGGAAGCATAAATAGAAGGGACTCTCTAGTCCACAGGCCAACGTCTGACGTCAGAAGATTCCCTAGTTGTCCTGGGCGTCCTGCTGGTCGTCCTCTTCATACTGCTGTTCTGCTTCATAGTCTGGCCATTGGAATAGCCAGGGACACAGCCGTGAGTACTTTAAAGTACTCGCAAACTAATACTAATGAAAGTGCTAACAATTCTAGTAAGGGGTGCTAAGCTCTAGTCTATTTGCGTAAAGCAAATTTTATTTCACAAACAGTTTTGTAAACAACTCTTCATGTGCTAACTAACTCAAGTGGGAACATTAGTGTCATTCCCACAACTCTGTTGTGATTTCAAGTCAAGGTCTCAAGTTCAAAATCATAAGTCACCCTTCACCATTCATAGTTTTTGAAAAGTCTGATGACGGAACAGTATGGCCTTTCCAACTGTCCATAACCGAGGACGCGGCTATTCGAATAGGTTTAACTCTGCAGAGGTTGTACACTTGTGCCACAACAATTGCAATAGCTCGTCAGGGGTAACTGGCCCTGATTTATCGTACGCAGTACGCGAACTACCAATCATAACCTTTCATTTACATACCCTAGTATAGGCACCTCTCCCCATGAGCTTGGCCTCCCAGTGAAGACAGACAGTCAGCCTGGGAACTGCACAGGGCTTGGGCCGGACATTCACCTCATTTCGCATCATATCTTATCGTTTCTTTTGTGGTAGAGGCAGCTTTCGGCATAACCCCGATGACGCTTGTTTAGAGGGAACCCATACTAAGACACACAAACTTCCAGTTAAGCCCTACCCAGATTCAGGTATTGTGGGGGTACAGGTAAAATTGGAATGGTATCGCATCCGAACCCAACCATCAGTGTTTTTGTAAAATTCACCAAGTCCTTCACCAGTCATATTCACCTTCAAAATCTCTCAATAGAATGACTCATCATTCCAAGGTTTTCAAAGTCATTTCAAATCCCACTATTCTGTAAATGGAGTAGTCCCTTTTTAAAATCAGCACTAGCATCTATGCATGAGGGGTGCTAAGTATTTTGTTTTGCTTCTAGGCTAACTTTGATACTCTTGTACTAATCCAATACTAACCAAGTGAAATCATGAATCAAAAAGTACTTTGGTAAAACACTAGTAAATAAAGCTGTCAAGGTAAAACTGGGAAATAGGATCATAAGCATAAAGTAGAAGGGGTAATGTCTTGCTCATGGTGAGCTTTGCACTTGGCAAGTGTATTTTCTTGCTAAGCTTGGGGGAGACTAACTTTACTCCTCTAATAACCAACTTGTACTTTTGACCAAAGTTAACTATAAAAGCAACTCATTTAGAAAACAAGTAAAAACTTGTAATGTATAAAATTGGGATCGGCTTATGTAAGAAAAGGTAAGATTCATGGTGCCTTGCCCCAAAGGGGCTTTGCACTTTGCAAGAATAATAGCTTGCAATAGTCTAGCTTGCAGAAATATCAGCTTGCCTTGGTTGAAGTGAGGGTCCAAGTTCTCTTCTCCTTTCTCTTTGTAGAAGTCCTCCTCTTCCGGATAGTCTCCGGTACTAGCGTCTAAAATACGAATACGGGGTACACAATCATCATACCACAATTACATATTAAACTAAGCACACACAAGTTTTACACAACTTAACTAGCATCACACACTACTATTAAGTGGGTGGATGTGTTCCTCTTATTTAAGAAAAAATAATTTCCTCTCATACTAACTTAGGTGTTACTTTCAATTACTTAGAGAAAATAATTTCCTCTTATTAAGATTTAATTTCTCTCATGAACAAAATATGACCTAGGTTGACCAAAGTCAACCTCTTCATACTCATCATTTAAGAAGATGATTTAAATGAGGTTCCATACCTCATACAATTTAATACTAACACGGTAGTGTTTTAATGTCACCAAATACTCAACATGAGATTATATAGACCATGGTCACCATCTCATGTTGAAATACTTGAGACCAAGATTTAAATGAGAGGGGAACCTCTCATATGATTTAACACATAGTTGTAACTAGGTTAACAACTATCATTGAGGTGATTTAACACTATCAACTATTCATTGGTGATTCTAACCTTACTTGTGCTCACACCAATTATTCTATTCACACCAATACTGCCATTAGGGTGTATTGGTGGGGTTGCTTGAGGAAAAGTAATTTCCTCTTCTTACATGTGTAAAAGATAGTTTCTATCTGGTTCTTGAGAAATACTTTTCTCTTATTGAAATCTTCTTAAGATTTAATTTCTCAAACAATCATACATGAAATCATGTTGACCCAAGTCAACCATTCATCATCATCATTTTGAGAAAGAGATTTAAATGAGGTAGAGTACCTCATACCATTTAATAACACTACAATTGATTTAAATCTCTAAGTAATTCATATAAGTGAGTTTGGCCAGGGGTCCAAACCTCACATGAATTCATTTGAGACAAGATTTAAATGAAGCATAAGACTTCATATGAATTACTTAATAGTTTTGGACAATATCAACTAGTTAAACTAGCCATATTACCCACTACTTAAACTAGGGCATGATCATGCAAAGTGACCACACCATTTTCTTGCATAAACAATTAGTGTAAGTCAAATGTGGGCTATTGGAGTTGGAATTGACTCAATATCTATTTTGGTTGATTTTTAAGAATTATTCTAAGGCAGAAAAGTCCCTGTCTTGTTTATTTTGCTACATTAATTCTACAAAGGATCTTGAGGTGGGACCAGTGGCATTGGATAGATCTTTTCCTAAGCTTTCCAACAATATAAAGTTCATCAAAATTGGTTGGGTAGATTTGGAACTATTCAATTTCAAACACTGCATCAGTTGGCCATTTATCTAAAAAGAATTAAACGAATTTCGGATTTAAACTGGGCGGGAAACGAAGTGGGCCGATTTAGTTTGAAACGCAGCACAGAGGAGTTGGGCCGGCCCAGCTAACGCTGCGGGCCAGCTGACAGCAGGCCCCACTCGTCAGCGGGTGAAGCTTACCGAATCGGTACGGGGCGCTGACGACCGTCGGATCAGAATGCGATCGAACGACAGAGGATCGTCGTCGTCGTCGACGAGAGGCAGACGCGGGCACGGCGGAGGAAGGGGGTCGACGGCGAGCTGGGGCTCCGGCGACGGTCGACGATGATGCAGGACGGCGTTGTCGACGACGAGGAGTGCGCTGGTACCAGCGGCGTCGCTCGGGGAGGCGTCAATCAACGGCGGCTTCTGCGTCGGCTTGCGGGTCTCCGGCGTGCAATTGGGCGGCGGTGGTTGCTAATTCGAAGTGGAGAGGATGCGAGGAGATCGAGAGGATGGAGAGGAGCAAGGTTGGTGTGGAGATGGAGGCGCGGGAGACGGTGTATTTATAGGGCGCGAGGTGGCCGTGAGGTGTGCGGCAGGGCGACAGCATCGCGGCGGCTCCGGCGAAGGATTCGGGTCGGCGAGGTAGGCGCTAGGTAGGCGAGATCATGGCGGTGCTAGGACGCTTGCTAGCTAGGTGGGGGACGGTCTGGTTGGCGCGCATTGCGTCCAGGTCTGCGGCGGCGTCCGCGGGAAAACGGCGACGGTGTCGATGGCGACAGGCGGCGCGAGGACACGGGACCGTGTCAGGCGGGTTCAGGGTGCGGCGGTGATGCCCAACGCGTAGCCAGGGGGTCCGGGGGAGGTGTGCTGCGGCGAGGCGACTCGTGGCCAGGGCGTGTCCACGGGCGCGCGCACGACGCCCTCGGCATGGCCCTGGGCTGAGCTGGGCGCGTGTAGTTCGGCCGCTGTCGTCGTTCACCTCGACAGGGGCATGGCTAGGGAGGTCCAGGGAGGTGAGGTGGAGCCAGTAGACATGGGGGGCCGAGCTGGGGATGAAGGAGAAGAGGGGGAGCACGGCATGGCCGGCATGCCATTGGCATGGCCATGCACAAGCATGCTAGTGCTTGTCTCCTTAGGGTTCCTGTGGGTGGTGAGGCAGAGAGGGGACAAGGGGACAGGGTAGAGTAGTTAGGAGCAGGTTAGGGTTGGGGAAAACACTATTTCAAATAGTGGGGTATTGTTCCATATTTGAAATTTCACAATTTTGCCCAAATTTGATTTAGCTCAAAAGGTTGACAAATTTGAAAAGGATGTGTTTGGTTTGGTTCTACATGACCAGAGGCAAAGAGAGGTGGTGGTGGAATTTAGAAATTCAAAGAATGGCAAAAAGTGACAAAGTGAGATTGTTTCCCCATAATAAAAAGTCTCAACTTTGGATGAACCTAGTTATTGATCAAAGATGATTTTGGCTAGGGGGTCTTTACAAAAAGTGTTCACCTTGATGTGCTCTTGGATGACATGCAAAGAGTTGGGAAAGTTTAGTTTGAAAAACTTGAAATAGAGAGGCTCAAAGTAGGGACCAGAATATAAATGGCAGATTTGACCATTATCACATGTGATCCCCAATTGAGTTTGAATTTGATTTGAATTGTGTTTCTTTGATTCCAAAAGTTGTAATAAATGTTTAGTAACATTATACAACTAATGGTGAAGGCCAAAATGGTCTAGGGTCTAAATTTATAAAAATGGCATAAGCCCTATGTGAGGTTTTTTTTGTGAATTTCTAACTATTTATTTTTCTTGGCCTCACTTTGACAAGGGTGAGATTTATTTGATGTTAGATTGAGTTGGGAAAAAGGGTCCAACCATTTTGAGACAAGGTTGGTGCCTAGGTCAAAGTTTGATAAATTGGCCCTATGTGTATGTGAGGGAAAAAATGGAATTATCCTACTATTGGATTTCTCTCCATTTGATTTGACTTGTCTTGACTCTAATGTGATTCTTATTAGTTTAGAAATATTTTCAAACCATTGAAACCATTTCAAATGGTCTTGCTCAAAGATTTGTAAAATTGGCCAAAACACATGAGAGAGGACAGGTCAATTCTTCTTATTCTTGTAAGGTGCTCCCCTTGCTTTACTTGAGCAAGGTTGAGGGTCAATTTAGGGTTAGATGAGGTTCAGAGATGGTTTCCCACCAATTGGGTTAAGGTAGAAGTGCATAGAACAAGAATTGGTGAAAATGGCTATGTGTCACCTATGCCTCTATGCATATGTGGCATTAGATTTTTAATTTGGCTAGGCTTGACCCAATTGATGTTGTTGAGAGTTGAAATGGTATATAGGAGGGATCCAACCATTCAATTTCAAGTCTTAGGGTCAAGATCCTCAGTTTCACAAATTTGATATTTTGCTCTCATATGCCTCTATGGCATTATTACTTTCTTTTTAAAATCTTTGGTTCCACTTTGGATTGTGTGGAAAAAGTACTAGATAAGGTTTAAGAAGGTTTTCCAATCCTCTAAATAAAGTAGAAAGGCCTAAGGTAAAGTTTTACAAAATAGCCATAGGCACATATGCCTCTTTCCTAAATAAGATTTTTCCCTTTTATTTCACAGAGATTGATGACCAGAGGGATGAGGTTTAGGGTTGAATAAGTTTTGCAATGGTGCCCCACCATTTAGCAAAATAAGAAAAGGTAGGGTTCAAGATTTATATATTATGGCTATAGGCCCATATATGGCTTTTCCTTTATTTTAGGTTTCTCAAAATAGAAACCAAAAGATTTTTGAGAAGGTTAGGGTTTATGGTTTTTCCTATTTGATTTCCTTCTCTTTTAATTTCCTTTGGTTAGTGATCTTCGCTTGATCACTTTAGGGTTTTAGGGTTTATCACAAGCATACTAACACTCATCAGGGCAAAAGCACAAGTAATAGGTAGGAGCACTAAGCATAATACCTATGTAAGAAAAGTTTTTGTTGGTCCTCATTTTTGGAAAAAAGGAAATTCATTTTCTCTTTAATTGGAAATTTGGGGTGTTACAAACCCTTCCCCCTTAAACAAATCTCGTCCCGAGATTTTAAGAAGAGTTAGGTTCCTAAGAGAGATTGGGTGATAGGATTTAGCAGGGAACATACTTGGCATATTCTGAGGTGCTTCTTGCGCTTCGGTGGCCGTTATGTTGTAGTAGCGGCCGTTGCGGTTGTTCGGGTAGTTTGGAGCAAACTTTCTTCTAGTTGCGATACGGCGCTGCTGCTGTGCAGGTGCAGCGGGGTTGGCGGCGATCTTGGCAAGCTTCTTGGGGCATTCATTGGAGTAATGACCCACAGTTCCACATTCGTAGCAGGTTACCGTTGATTTGTCCTTTTGGGCAATGGGTACAGCATTGCTTCCAGTCCTTGGGGCATTGTTGGCGGCTTTCACCGAGCACTTGTGAGAGTAATGACCCGTAACACCACATTCATAGCAAGTCATATTGGACTTGCCTCTGGGGGCATGGTGGGGTATTGGGATGAGCTGCTCCAGTGATGCTATCTTCACGCGGAGGCGAGCAATGAGGTAGTCCTTCTTGGCGTGCTGATGGCGAAGTGCCTTGCGCTCCATTGCAAGGATGTTGATGGTGTCAGCCATCTTGGCGTGCTCAACGTGCATCTGGTTGGCCTGGGCACGGGAGTTGTTGCGGGTAGGAGGGGCCATCTGAACAATGGGGTAGATTATAAGATAAGAGGGAAATTTCTATGGTTTGTTTGAGTTAAAGTTCAAAAGTTCAAAACTTGAAAACTTGAGTAGTGTTGAGGGGGTAAAACCAGCAACACTTTTTCATTCATACCAAACATCACACATTACAAATCTAACACACCGTTGGTTTGAAGAACCATTCATTCGCTCTACGATACAAGGGGATCCTGATACAACTCACACCTACTTAAGTGCTGGGGTGATGCTACTCTTCCGGGTGGGTTCTTCTTCTTCACGGGAGAGGTGATTGGCGAGAGGCGAGGGCGTTGTCCAAATCCCTGCGGGTTTTATACTGCTTGAAGTCCTGAGGTGCTTCATAGGGGTTCATCTTGGGTTGTGGTGGGGGCATGGTCATCGGTCTTCCCATGGAGTCATGTCTTGGGTAGTAGATGAAACGAGTGTTCTTGATCTTGTCCTCATTTTGTCCACACAGACGGAAAATTGCTTCTTGCATAGCTTTGACTAGTCCTTCCTTCCAAGTGCTTCCCTTCACAGACATCCAGATGGTTTCCCATACCGGGGCATCAAGCTTCCTTCGTAGATCAGTAGAAACGTCCCACTAAGGTGGTTCTCCTGGCTTAGCTTTGAGTGGTATTCCGAAGAACTTGGGATACGGGTGTCCTAGATAGTCCACGAGTTGCTTCAACTCCTTTTCGAACTTTTGGTCGCCTCCGGAACCAAGCTGATAGGACTCCCATTGGTACGTCATCTGTGAACCAAGAGGAGGAGTAAATTAGAGAAGTAGTTAGGTGTGCAAAATTTTATGTAGGTTTGCAAAGAAAGTAGAGATTGCTCATCTTTTTGAAAAAGGATTTCAAGGATAAGAGTAAGAACAAGTTTTTCCCAAATATTCACTTCATTGGTTTTTGAAACTAAGTTTTTCAGACGTCCATTCTAACTAGGGTCTCCTAAGGTCAAACAATGGCTCTGATACCAACTTGTCAACACCCGGATTTTTAAGTCCAGATGCCTGTTATGCCATACATCGCAATCCCAGGAATATTGTTGTTGCGAGACATAACAGTTGAATATCATAAGTCATCATTCATTACATACCATAGTCGTCTTACAAATAGAGATCACATGATCCATATTACACAAATAGTTGATCTATTGATCAACATACACCAAGTTCATAGTTTCATAGCGGAAGCGTAAATAGAAGGGACTCTCTAGTCCACAGGCCAACGTCTGACGTCAGAAGATTCCCTAGTTGTCCTGGGCGTCCTGCTGGTCGTCCTCTTCATCTTCTTTGTTACTGCTTCATAGTCTGGCCATTGGAATAGCCAGGGACACAGCCGTGAGTACTTTAAAGTACTCGCAAACTAATACTAATGAAAGTGCTAACAATTCTAGTAAGGGGTGCTAAGCTCTAGTCTATTTGCGTAAAGCAAATTTTATTTCACAAACAGTTTTGTAAACAACTCTTCATGTGCTAACTAACTCAAGTGGGAACATTAGTGTCATTCCCACAACTCTGTTGTGATTTCAAGTCAAGGTCTCAAGTTCAAAATCATAAGTCACCCTTCACCATTCATAGTTTTTGAAAAGTCTGATGACGGAACAGTATGGCCTTTCCAACTGTCCATAACTGAGGACGCGGCTATTCAAATAGGTTTAACTCTGCAGAGGTTGTACACTTGTGCCACAACAATTGCAATAGCTCGTCAGGCGTAACTGGCCCTGATTTATCGTACGCAGTACGCGAACTACCAATCATAACCTTTCATTTACATACCCTAGTATAGGCACCTCTCCCCATGAGCTTGGCCTCCCAGTGAAAGGCAGACAGATCGGCACAGGAACTGCACAGGGCTTGGGCCGGACATTCACCTCATTTCGCATCATATCTTATCGTTTCTTTTGTGGTAGAGGCAGCTTTCGGCATAACCCCGATGACGCTTGTTTAGAGGGAACCCATACTAAGACACACAAACTTCCAGTTAAGCCCTACCGAGATTCAGGTATTGTGGGGGTACAGGTAAAATTGGAATGGTATCGCATCCGAACCCAACCATCAGTGTTTTTGTAAAATTCACCAAGTCCTTCACCAGTCATATTCACCTTCAAAATCTCTCAATAGAATGACTCATCATTCCAAGGTTTTCAAAGTCATTTCAAATCCCACTATTCCGTAAATGGAGTAGTCCCTTTTTAAAATCAGCACTAGCATCTATGCATGAGGGGTGCTAAGTATTTTGTTTTGCTTCTAGGCTAACTTTGATACTCTTGTACTAATCCAATACTAACCAAGTGAAATCATGAATCAAAAAGTACTTTGGTAAAACACCAGTAAATAAAGCTGTCAAGGTAAAACTGGGAAATAGGATCATAAGCATAAAGTAGAAGGGGTAATGTCTTGCTCATGGTGAGCTTTGCACTTGGCAAGAGTATTTTCTTGCTAAGCTTGGGGGAGACTAACTTTACTCCTCTAATAACCAACTTGTACTTTTGACCAAAGTTAACTATAAAAGCAACTCATTTAGAAAACAAGTAAAAACTTGTAATGTATAAAATTGGGATCGGCTTATGTAAGAAAAGGTAAGATTCATGGTGCCTTGCCCCAAAGGGGCTTTGCACTTTGCAAGAATAATAGCTTGCAATAGTCTAGCTTGCAGAAATATCAGCTTGCCTTGGTTGAAGTGAGGGTCCAAGTTCTCTTCTCCTTTCTCTTTGTAGAAGTCCTCCTCTTCCGGATAGTCTCCGGTACTAGCGTCTAAAATACGAATACGGGGTACACAATCATCATACCACAATTACATATTAAACTAAGCACACACAAGTTTTACACAACTTAACTAGCATCACACACTACTATTAAGTGGGTGGATGTGTTCCTCTTATTTAAGAAAAAATAATTTCCTCTCATACTAACTTAGGTGTTACTTTCAATTACTTAGAGAAAATAATTTCCTCTTATTAAGATTTAATTTCTCTCATGAACAAAATATGACATAGGTTGACCAAAGTCAACCTCTTCATACTCATCATTTAAGAAGATGATTTAAATGAGGTTCCATACCTCATACAATTTAATACTAACACGGTAGTGTTTTAATGTCACCAAATACTCAACATGAGATTATATAGACCATGGTCACCATCTCATGTTGAAATACTTGAGACCAAGATTTAAATGAGAGGGGAACCTCTCATATGATTTAACACATAGTTGTAACTAGGTTAACAACTATCATTGAGGTGATTTAACACTATCAACTATTCATTGGTGATTCTAACCTTACTTGTGCTCACACCAATTATTCTATTCACACCAATACTACCATTAGGGTGTATTGGTGGGGTTGCTTGAGGAAAAGTAATTTCCTCTTCTTACATGTGTAAAAGATAGTTTCTATCTGGTTCTTGAGAAATACTTTTCTCTTATTGAAATCTTCTTAAGATTTAATTTCTCAAACAATCATACATGAAATCATGTTGACCCAAGTCAACCATTCATCATCATCATTTTGAGAAAGAGATTTAAATGAGGTAGAGTACCTCATACCATTTAATAACACTACAATTGATTTAAATCTCTAAGTAATTCATATAAGTGAGTTTGGCCAGGGGTCCAAACCTCACATGAATTCATTTGAGACAAGATTTAAATGAAGCATAAGACTTCATATGAATTACTTAATAGTTTTGGACAATATCAACTAGTTAAACTAGCCATATTACCCACTACTTAAACTAGGGCATGATCATGCAAAGTGACCACACCATTTTCTTGCATAAACAATTAGTGTAAGTCAAATGTGGGCTATTGGAGTTGGAATTGACTCAATATCTATTTTGGTTGATTTTTAAGAATTATTCTAAGGCAGAAAAGTCCATGTCTTGTTTATTTTGCTACATTAATTCTACAAAAGATCTTGAGGTGGGACCAGTGGCATTGGATAGATCTTTTCCTAAGCTTTCCAACAATATAAAGTTCATCAAAATTGGTTGGGTAGATTTGGAACTATTCAATTTCAAACACTGCATCAGTTGGCCATTTATCTAAAAAGAATTAAACGAATTTCGGATTTAAACTGGGCGGGAAACGAAGTGGGCCGATTTAGTTTGAAACGCAGCACAGAGGAGTTGGGCCGGCCCAGCTAACGCTGCGGGCCAGCTGACAGCAGGCCCCACTCGTCAGCGGGTGAAGCTTACCGAATCGGTACGGGGCGCTGACGACCGTCGGATCAGAATGCGATCGAACGACAGAGGATCGTCGTCGTCGTCGACGAGAGGCAGACGCGGGCACGGCGGAGGAAGGGGGTCGACGGCGAGCTGGGGCTCCGGCGACGGTCGACGATGATGCAGGACGGCGTTGTCGACGACGAGGAGTGCGCTGGTACCAGCGGCGTCGCTCGGGGAGGCGTCAATCAACGGCGGCTTCTGCGTCGGCTTGCGGGTCTCCGGCGTGCAATTGGGCGGCGGTGGTTGCTAATTCGAAGTGGAGAGGATGCGAGGAGATCGAGAGGATGGAGAGGAGCAAGGTTGGTGTGGAGATGGAGGCGCGGGAGACGGTGTATTTATAGGGCGCGAGGTGGCCGTGAGGTGTGCGGCAGGGCGACAGCATCGCGGCGGCTCCGGTGAAGGATTCGGGTCGGCGAGGTAGGCGCTAGGTAGGCGAGATCATGGCGGTGCTAGGACGCTTGCTAGCTAGGTGGGGGACGGTCTGGTTGGCGCGCATTGCGTCCAGGTCTGCGGCGGCGTCCGCGGGAAAATGGCGACGGTGTCGATGGCGACAGGCGGCGCGAGGACACGGGACCGTGTCAGGCGGGTTCAGGGTGCGGCGGTGATGCCCAACGCGTAGCCAGGGGGTCCGGGGGAGGTGTGCTGCGGCGAGGCGACTCGTGGCCAGGGCGTGTCCACGGGCGCGCGCACGACGCCCTCGGCATGGCCCTGGGCTGAGCTGGGCGCATGTAGTTCGGCCGCTGTCGTCGTTCACCTCGACAGGGGCATGGCTAGGGAGGTCCAGGGAGGTGAGGTGGAGCCAGTAGACATGGGGGGTCGAGCTGGGGATGAAGGAGAAGAGGGGGAGCACGGCATGGCCGGCATGCCATTGGCATGGCCATGCACAAGCATGCTAGTGCTTGTCTCCTTAGGGTTCGTGTGGGTGGTGAGGCAGAGAGGGGACAAGGGGACAGGGTAGAGTAGTTAGGAGCAGGTTAGGGTTGGGGAAAACACTATTTCAAATAGTGGGGTATTGTTCCATATTTGAAATTTCACAATTTTGCCCAAATTTGATTTAGCTCAAAAGGTTGACAAATTTGAAAAGGATGTGTTTGGTTTGGTTCTACATGACCAGAGGCAAAGAGAGGTGGTGGTGGAATTTAGAAATTCAAAGAATGGCAAAAAGTGACAAAGTGAGATTGTTTCCCCATAATAAAAAGTCTCAACTTTGGATGAACCTAGTTATTGATCAAAGATGATTTTGGCCAGGGGGTCTTTACAAAAAGTGTTCACCTTGATGTGCTCTTGGATGACATGCAAAGAGTTGGGAAAGTTTAGTTTGAAAATCTTGAAATAGAGAGGCTCAAAGTAGGGACCAGAATATAAATGGCAGATTTGACCATTATCACATGTGATCCCCAATTGAGTTTGAATTTGATTTGAATTGTGTTTCTTTGATTCCAAAAGTTGTAATAAATGTTTAGTAACATTATACAACTAATGGTGAAGGCCAAAATGGTCTAGGGTCTAAATTTATAAAAATGGCATAAGCCCTATGTGAGGTTTTTTTTGTGAATTTCTAACTATTTATTTTTCTTGGCCTCACTTTGACAAGGGTGAGATTTATTTGATGTTAGATTGAGTTGGGAAAAAGGGTCCAACCATTTTGAGACAAGGTTGGTGCCTAGGTCAAAGTTTGATAAATTGGCCCTATGTGTATGTGAGGGAAAAAATGGAATTATCCTACTATTGGATTTCTCTCCATTTGATTTGACTTGTCTTGACTCTAATGTGATTCTTATTAGTTTAGAAATATTTTCAAACCATTGAAACCATTTCAAATGGTCTTGCTCAAAGATTTGTAAAATTGGCCAAAACACATGAGAGAGGACAGGTCAATTCTTCTTATTCTTGTAAGGTGCTCCCCTTGCTTTACTTGAGCAAGGTTGAGGGTCAATTTAGGGTTAGATGAGGTTCAGAGATGGTTTCCCACCAATTGGGTTAAGGTAGAAGTGCATAGAACAAGAATTGGTGAAAATGGCTACGTGTCACCTATGCCTCTATGCATATGTGGCATTAGATTTTTAATTTGGCTAGGCTTGACCCAATTGATGTTGTTGAGAGTTGAAATGGTATATAGGAGGGATCCAACCATTCAATTTCAAGTCTTAGGGTCAAGATCCTCAGTTTCACAAATTTGATATTTTGCTCTCATATGCCTCTATGGCATTATTACTTTCTTTTTAAAATCTTTGGTTCCACTTTGGATTGTGTGGAAAAAGTACTAGATAAGGTTTAAGAAGGTTTTCCAATCCTCTAAATAAAGTAGAAAGGCCTAAGGTAAAGTTTTACAAAATAGCCATAGGCACATATGCCTCTTTCCTAAATAAGATTTTTCCCTTTTATTTCACAGAGATTGATGACCAGAGGGATGAGGTTTAGGGTTGAATAAGTTTTGCAATGGTGCCCCACCATTTAGCAAAATAAGAAAAGGTAGGGTTCAAGATTTATATATTATGGCTATAGGCCCATATATGGCTTTTCCTTTATTTTAGGTTTCTCAAAATAGAAACCAAAAGATTTTTGAGAAGGTTAGGGTTTATTGTTTTTCCTATTTGATTTCCTTCTCTTTTAATTTCCTTTGGTTAGTGATCTTCGCTTGATCACTTTAGGGTTTTAGGGTTTATCACAAGCATACTAACACTCATCAGGGCAAAAGCACAAGTAATAGGTAGGAGCACTAAGCATAATACCTATGTAAGAAAAGTTTTTGTTGGTCCTCATTTTTGGAAAAAAGGAAATTCATTTTCTCTTTAATTGGAAATTTGGGGTGTTACAATATGACACTTTAGAAACTACCAAGAAGGCATGACTAATCTTAGTGCTGCCGAACATACCCTGAAGATACCTTGAAGTCGCACCTAGACCATTTATTATTTTTTATTACCGACACAATCATAGAAATCGAGGTGATATCCCAAAGAGCGAGTGAAATACTGGGCTATAGGCCCGTATTTTTCCCATGTGAAGGAGATATACAAGGGAAAAGGAAATCTTTGATGCAAGAGTCACATTCCGCGAGTGCTTCAAGGTAAATTATTAAATAAGAGGAAAGAGGTAAAGTGAACAAAATTTACTAACTAATAGCCAAATTACAACCAACTATATTGTATGCGTAGCTAATAACGGTGACTTTCGATGACATGGTTGTTTTACATAGCCTTTATTATCAATCTTGCTATAAGAATACATCGATAATATGAATTCCTATAATATTAAAGTATGCATGAAATTCTAATTCTATGTTTTTCCTATTTCTATGTTTTTTCTATCCTACAAATCAAACTGGCCCATGAGTGGATTCTAAATTCCCTATAATTTCCATATAAAATCTAAGCCAAAGAAAAATCATCCACTTTTTTATATAATCCATTTTTAATCAAATAGATGAATAGTAACATTAAAGGAAATTTTTCTAGTTATATGCTATTTCTCAAATATTTCTATGAATCGAAGAGGCCCTCAAAGTACGTTCATCATGAGAGGGTATTAATCCAAACATTTGCTTCCAATTATCAAGCATACATGACTAATCCTAATGATGTTGAACATACCTTCAAGTCACACATAGGGACCATTGATCATCTATTCTTTTCGTATGACCAGTAAAAATCCTAGAAATCGAGGCGAGATCCCAAAGAGGAAGTACAATACTAGGATACAATCCCGTATTTTTTCCATGTAAAGGAGAGAGCCAAGGAAAAAAAGAGGTGAGCTCTCATTCAAGAGCCAGCTTCTACACGTACTTATAGATAGAACAATAAATAGTAGGAAAACGAGTAAGTGAAATAAAATACTAACCTCAACCAAGTTATAGCCAAATGTATTGTATGCCTAGCTAATAAGGGTGATTTTTTGATAATATGGTAGTTCTATATAGCCAATTGCTGGCTATATTATCGTTCTTGTTTAAAGAATATATACATACACTAGATCCTAGTCAATAGGCTACAATCAAATCCACGTCACCGAAAACCTAGATGAAGAGGAGAGAAAGGAAAAGTGCTCCATCTATCGGCTCACCTATAATGAAAGAAGAGACTACAACCCAATTTGACCAAATGTGAGCACTAGGGTCGGTTGGATGCATTAGATGCAGGTCTTGTAAGTTTTGCATGCAAGCACAACACTGCAAGATTTAAATACTTACATATTAAAAAAAAACCCAACTTAATAGGCAACCTATTATACAAGTTATGTTTGCTTTTTGATAGGCGGCCAGTGTTCCCGTCGCGAGGGGCGGTCTCTGTGTATCCTTTGATGTTGTTTTCCGTGGCCAAATTTTCCTCCTTTGCCTATTTTATGTTTTGCCAGTTATCCACCAATCGGACTTACCAAAATATTAATGATATAGTTACTAGGATAGTGGATTTGCTATGCATAGTGGCACACGTTTGGATTTTCACCGATTCAAGTCGTATGACATGTTTTAGCTTGATTTCCTAGAACACAGATTTCTGGTGTACAAAAGTGGTTTCAAGATTTTGGTTTGAAATTTTTGCGATTAAAGTCATCTCATAGTTGACTTTTAGGTGACTTTTCCATTTAGGCATTGACTTTGATAAAAAAAATATACTAGAATTCCAAAAACACTTTTGTAGACAAGAATTTTGTGTTTTGCTAGAATAACATGCAATAACATGTTTATACGGCTTGAATCAGAAGTTAAGAGGGGGTGCGTAGCTATTCAGCTGGGTAGCAGGATTCTCCCTTGTGTTTATGATGTAGTAAACAGGTTGTCAAGTAACTAGTTAGCAACGTGGTTATTTTAAAGTTACCAAGATATTGATTAATTAGCCACATCAACACGGTGCTGATGTAGATTTCGACACGATACATATGTATGTAGTTACCAAGGTTTTTGATTTAAAAAAGTCCTGATATGATGTAGTTATCAAGATGTTGAGTGGTGATGATTTAGTTGGCCATGTGTTGAGTAAATAGTCACGAACAACACAGTAACTCACACAATACCTTATTGATGACTCATGACCTCGAAAAATTTCTCAAAAGAACTCCAAGTGACATACCTTTTTAAGCTAGCAACTATTTTTTGATTAACCCCGACAACTCACATGTGTAGTAGTTGGTAACTTCAAAACTCCAAATATTCACTGACATACACCCAATTTAGGGTAGTTCTTGAAAAGCCTTGAACACCGTATGAACAACACGGTACTGACACACTACCGAGGTAATAACTTGTGAGATAAAAAAAAAGCCGCCAAAACATTTTAAAATAACATAAACTTTTTTAGGTTGACCCTTGATAACTTAGTATTATAGGTTGGTAACCTCTTAGACCAAAAAAGTTATCTAAACATACCAACATGAAATTTAATTTCGAAAATCTCATCATAACCCATTTATATCAGTGAAAGTAATTGTAAATCAGATTTATTGTCTAAAATTAAAACATTTTAGACATCGTCTAACCTGTCTGATATACCAAGAAATTGCACGAATAGCTCACGCAAAGGTCGAGCGTTTGCTGGACCGTAATGCTTATTCATGATAGCTTTAGATGACAATCATCGTCGGTAGGCACAGCCGCCACTCCCACTTCCATTCTCTATAGGCTCTCGAGATCCAGTACCTCTTTCCCTGTATACACCAGGCCAGGAGAGGAGACCATCTGGGTCTGGCGGTGGCGCTGGACCACAGCCCGCCGTCGACCGCGTCCCGGCGAGCGTTCCAAGGACGGCGCCATCCATGGCGCCTTCGGCTCCCCCTCTGCATGCCGCACCTGGTGCCCCTTCTGGCCTTCTCAACCTCGCCGGGGGTCACTTGCTCATTCGTTATGCATTTTTCTTTGGAGACTTCAGACTGCACAAGAGCACAGTACAAGTCGCTGGTTGGATCTGGTCGCTCCGGCAAGGTACGACAGCAAACCGTTGTGCTGCACTGCTGCGTGCCGTGCATTGACCTCTCGGCCCAAGTCTTGCCACTAGCCGGGTCGCCGGTAGGAGCCGTCGCCACAGGGGAACTCCTCAGTCCTCACCCCTACCAGCCTAGCCACTCCTGCGTGTGGCAATCCTGAAACCTGGAATTATCATCACGCCGGTCGTCGTCGGCCTTAGTTTATGACTCTAGTGGCTGGTACCACGAGACTTATCGTGCCCGTCGCTCTCACTTTGACCCATTGACTGGACACAAATTATTATCCCGCACAAATGGCCGCATCTCGACATTACTCCTGACCGAGACTTTTGTCTGAAGCTTTGAAGAGTCGGATTGCACAGGAGGTGGGCGTAGGCGACTCGGCACCATCGAGGAAGGAGACGAACTAGATGTCCAAATGATCGAGTACGAATTTTCTACGCAGATGGAATTTCAAAGAGTGCGGGTACTTTTTCTGTGAACCCCCACTACCGTATTTTAGTGCCATCGTACCTGAATATCTCCTCGCGATCCTCCGCTGTAAAGCACTCAGCGAGCGCACGCTCAGTTTCTCACCATTTTTGCTTCCCACCAAACGCGCCGTATCCTCCTGGGGTCTGCACCTTCTCCCGCGGCTTTGATCTCTCTTCCTTCTCACACGAGCTCGATGTTCATGCTCAGGTAACCATGCCTCCTCCTCCTACTTTTCGAGCTCCTTTTGATCCTACCCGATTCGGTTGCATGTGCTCTGTGCCTCCATTATTGGGCTCGGAGAGGTTCCATAGTTGTAGTTTTCGCGCCATTTTTTGCCTCCTAAAGTTTACTTCTTCCGTCAAAGATCTGGCATGTGGTTTGGAGTGGCGGCCATTGGGGTATTCCTGTTTAGATGGTTTGCTTGTTACACTTGTGTTCGTATCATCTCCGGCCTAGCAAGAAGAATAGACTGCTCTTCTAGGGGAAACAGCAAAATTAGAAGGCCACTTCTCCACCAATTTTTTTCCAGATTTAGAGTCGTTATTATTCATGACTGTTGGTTCATGCTTTCTTTTAGCTTCTTCTTCATGTCAACTTTTTTCCCTTCACGATTTTTTTCGCTCCTACTTTTTTCTTTGGAAAGAAACTAGGACTACAGGAAGTCTGCACTGGTTAGCAGTATTTACCTATTATTACTACCCTTTTGGTACTGTTTCCATCTATCTTTTGGTGGTACCAGAAACTTCACAATTTCTTGCAATAATTAGTCCCATAAACTTCATTTTTAAAAAATATTCTAACATACCCGTGGATGTTTCTTCCTTGCATCGATAACTATACTTCATCTTGCCATGATGCAGTTGACTGATTTTCTGCTTCTGATGCTGCAATTGCAGGTTCTATAGCTCTATGGGTGCGCTTAAACAATAGCACTATCAAGATTTTGAAGACCCTCTGAGAAATCTCTAATGTTCTAGCATTATGCAGCTGTTCATGAAGCCATCTTCTAGCACATAGACTTAAAACAGAGTCCTCAGATTGTTGAACTTGGATTCTTACTACACCAACCACACTGCAATGGCATTCTCGATTCTACTAGTTACCTTCACACTGTTGGCTCTCGTGTCACTCGCCGTGGCGGCTGGTAACAGCTCTACTGCCTCCACACCGATCCTCCTTAATTGCGGAGCATCAAACCGAAACAATGACGAGAGTGGCCGTACTTGGGATGGGGACAGTGCCTCCAACTCCGCGCCATCAGTGAAAGGAGTTGCCCTCACTGCTTCAAACCAACACTCTTCACTCCCCTCCATCGTGCCTTTTATGACTGCCCGCATCTTCACTTCAAATTACACATATTCCATCCCTGTCAGCCCAGGCCGCATGTTCCTACGCCTCTACTTCTATCCGGTTGATTATGAAAACTATACCGTCCCCAATGCCTACTTCAGTGTCTCCACAACAGATCTTGTCCTCTTAAATGAGTTCAATGCTTCGCAAACAGCTCAGGCCATCAGCTCTGCCTACCTTGTCCGTGAATTCTCGGTGAATGTTTCTACAGGCAGTCTAAACCTAACCTTTGCCCCATCAGCACATCAGAATGGTTCTTATGCATTTGTGAATGGCATTGAGATTGTGCCCACGCCTGACATCTTCACAGCACCTGACACACGGTTTGTCACTGGTGGTAGCCCAGATCCCTTCACATTCGACCCTAGCACAGGCGTCCAGACTATGTACAGGCTCAATGTCGGCGGCAATGCCATTTCCCGGAAAGCTGATTCGGGTTTCGACCGCTCATGGGACAATGATTCCCCATACATCTTTGGTGGCTCTGGGGTGGTCTTCTCCAGAGACTCTAATTTGACCATCAGTTATACATCCCAAGTGCCAAATTATACCGCCCCAGTTGATGTCTATGGTACAGCTCGGTCGATGGGGCCTACTGCACAGCTCAACCTGAACTACAACCTTACATGGATTTTACCAGTTGATGCAGGGTTCTCTTACCTCCTCAGGTTCCATTTCTGTGAAATCCAGTACCCTATTACCAAGGTGAATCAGAGGTCATTCTTCATCTACATCAACAACCAGACAGCGCAGCAGCAAATGGATGTCATCGTATGGAGCGGAGGAATCGGCAGGACAGCATTCGCAGACTATGTTATCCTCATTGCTGGTGCCGGTCAGGTGGACATGTGGATTGCCCTGCACCCTGATCTTTCAAGTAAACCAGAGTACTTTGATGCAATACTGAATGGTCTTGAGGTCTTCAAGCTACATGCCCTACAGCCTTCAGGACTGAAAAATCTTGCTGGGCTCAATCCTCCACTTCCGCAAAAGCCTGATGATATCAATCCTACCGAGGCGCCTGGTGGAGGGAAATCAAAGGGGGCTCTTATAGGTGGAGCTGTTGGTGTTTTTGCAGTGCTGTTGATTGTGTGTTTTGGCGTTTGCATCATCTGCAGACGAAAGAAGAAGATACCAAAGGATTCTGGTAAAGCTGAAGATGGTCAATGGACACCTCTCACTGATTACAGCAGATCACGGTCAACCGCATCCGGAACTACAGCAACCACATCGACACTGCCTTCCAATCTTTGTCGCCACTTCTCATTTTCTGAAGTTCAGACTGCCACCAATAATTTTGATCAAGCCTTCCTACTTGGCAAAGGTGGGTTTGGGAATGTGTATCTAGGAGAGATAGATAGTGGCACCAAGGTGGCAATCAAGCGTTGCAACCCAATGTCTGAGCAGGGTGTTCATGAGTTCCAGACAGAGATTGAGATGTTGTCGAAGCTCCGCCACCGCCACCTCGTGTCCCTGATCGGTTACTGCGAGGATAGGAGTGAGATGATTCTGGTGTATGACTATATGGCCCATGGAACTCTGCGGGAGCACCTGTACAACACCAAGAACCCACCACTCTCATGGAAGCAGCGCCTTGAGATCTGCATTGGTGCTGCCCGCGGACTGTACTACCTGCACACGGGCGTAAAGGAAACCATCATCCACCGTGACGTCAAGACGACCAACATTTTACTGGATCATAAGTGGGTTGCTAAGGTTTCTGACTTTGGGCTGTCCAAGACAGGTCCAAACGTGGACAACACCCATGTGAGCACGGTTGTGAAGGGAAGCTTCGGATACCTTGACCCTGAGTACTTCCGCAGGCAGCAGCTGTCCGAGAAATCTGATGTCTACTCCTTCGGAGTTGTGCTGTTTGAGGTTCTGTGTGCACGCCCTGCCTTGAGCCCCTCACTTCCGAAAGAGCAAGTGAGCCTTGCCGATTGGGCATTGCGCTGCCATAAGAAAGGCACACTCGGTCAGATCATAGACCCATGCCTCCAAGGGAAAATTGCTCCCCAGTGCTTCATAAAATTCGCAGAGACTGCTCAGAAATGTGTGGCTGACCACAGCATTGACAGGCCATCTATGGGTGACGTCCTCTGGAACCTTGAGTTTGCACTCCAGTTGCAGGAGAGTGATGGAGACATTAGCAGCAGCCTCACAGAGGGGACATTGTCATCAGGTGCATCGCCTCTTGTCATGACCAGACTGCAGTCAGATGAACCGTCGACGGACTCAACTACTACCACAACGACGACAATGAGCATCACAGGACGGAGCATCACGAGTGTTGAGTCGGATGGGCTGACTCCAAGCACTGTTTTCTCACAAATCATGCATCCAGATGGCAGGTGAAATCACAAGCCTGGATTGAGTCCTTCTATGATGTATCCCAGTCCGTATTCATTGTATAATTGCAAAATAGAGTGCATATAGTATATACACCCTAATTGATGTAGCTATATATATATTGTACCACACTATGAGATGAATATGGCGTTAAGTTCACTCTACTTCTCAAAGCTTTCAATCATGCCAGCCTGACCAGATCACGTATGTTAGTCTGTTAACAGCCTGGAGTGATTCTAGAAACGGGAAGGTATGGTTTCAGACCACTAGAGGAGGATGATTCGGTTGATCTCGAACTTAGGCACTTAGCATTATGCTTTATGGTAGATGTTCTCGGGAAATGTAGGAGCATAAATGTAGCTGAAGACTTTATCAGAAATTATGCCAGTGGAATGAAATCTCACTGTATGGTTGGCTTTGCCTTGTGCTTACAGAGTTCATTGTAATGTTGAAGTTGCTCGACAGGCGTGGTACCAGGCTTAGAGAAGTGCTTGATTTTGGTTCACGCAACTGTGGATTATGTGTTGTGATGCCAATATCTATGCTTCTGCTCGTAGGTAGAGCGATGTTCTGCAGATGAAGGGCGATGAGGTGCAGTAAAGTTAGCTGAGGAACAATCACCTACCATGTCAGAGGAAATATACATAAAAATGAATTAGCTGGGTAAACTAAACTAAAGGAGTATGGATATATTTATGATAATAGATTTGCATTCCATGATGTGGATGATGAACATAATGAGGCTATGTTCAAGCGCCATAATGCTAAGCTTGCAGAATTGCAGTAGCCTTGCGTCTGCTGGTGCTAAGTACTGTACAAGGAAGCACTGCGCTGTTTGGGTCATGAAGAATCTCCTCATCTTCAGCGATTTTCACTCTGCAATTAAGCTTAGATCGAAGGCTGTTGGCCACGAAATTGTTTAGCAGACTCTAGATTCCATTATTTTTGTGGATGGCCTGTGTTATTGTCGATACAATATTGGTAGTGCTATATTCGACAAGGCAAAGTTGCCAATGTTTCACTTTGGTCAGGATTAGTGGGATAGAATAATGAACACTAATGGAAACAAAACTGTTGCATTACTATCGTTTTCTGGATAGTGCAACTGCTGCATGTGAATGAGTTCCTGTCAGATTTGATCAGGGAAGGTGGTCTTTGTGAATCCTAAATAAGGCTTCTCATAGCTCAAGATGAAAGATGAATTTGCATTTTTTGCATTGTCTAGCCAGTACGTGTTAAGTAGAAAGGTAATTATGTTGCTTGTCATACTTTTTTTCCGATAAGGAGTTGTCATACTTCTATGCTTCAGACTGTCAAGAAGAGATGTCCTAGTAAGGAACAGATATAAAAGCAACTGTAACATTTACGGTCTCATCTCTTATGCAAATCTAGGGCCGGTAAAACAATTAAATCAATATTCCATCCTATTATGGTTTATGATTTCTTGCAGATGGCCAGGCCAGTGCTGCTTATGCTGCCGAGTGATAATCTGAATGTCTGACCACTTCATTGGAAGCTAGCAGGTTTTCTGTATAATTTATAACACTCAACGAGATTTGAACATTTCTCTTCAAGTTCGTTACAAAGAGAGATTATGGTATTTTTGGCATAGTACTGACTGTAATTCAACTGAATATAGCAAACATATAACGTAACCTAAGAATTGTACCTTAACCTTATAGTAGTAGTCTTCTTTACCAAGCGATTTCCAATGAATATGGTGCAGAACGAGCTTCACATTTCACATGTACTGTTGAATTATGGTTGGCAGATGACTCACAGTCAAAAAAAAAAATGGTTGGCAGATGCGCCTTATGCGCCTGCAGGGTGAAGTATCAGATGAAGCGATGGGCTGTCGGTGGAGAAAAATGCAGGTAAACACAATTTTGTCAGTGACAACTCTGGTAAATAAATTTATAATGTAGGAGAAGTTTTCATATGATTTACTCTGCTCACAAACACATTGCTTTCGGAACTTGCAGAAGACAAGCTTTCAGTCTGAACTATGCGTTGGGGAACACACTGCAACCATCACTCTGTATCCCTCTGCTCGTCCTCCTCCGTCAACCGCGGTGGCGCATCACGGTCCAAGAACTCCTTGACCGTGGAAGGAAACGCAATGGCTGCTCCATCCGCAGGCCCTTCTCCGTCCCAGGACCACGAAGCCTTGGCGAGCAGCAGGTGCGCCAGCCTCGCGGGCTCCCTGCACCTACCACCGCCATCGCCGCAGTAATGCTCGATCCAGCCCTCGACCCTCCTCTTCTCCTTGTCGCACTTGGGTCCGACCACCCCGACGACCTTCGCCAAGAACCCGTCGCCGCCGCTGCATTCGCACCCGCCGCTGCCGTGCCCGTCCTCGCCGCCCCGTGGCGGCGGCGACAGGCCGAGCAGCGCCATGAGCCGCGCGATGTCCTCCCCGCTGTCATCGTTGTCGTCGTCGTTGGAGTCTTGTTGAGGCTCTTGCGCCCGCTCCTCGTCTTTGGAGAGGGTGAAAAAGTCCAGCGCCGGGCCGCTGCTCTCGCCGCCGCCGCCACCGCTGCCGATGCCACGGTCGGTGGCCGTGGCCGTCGATGCGCCGAGGAATAGCGGGGACGCGGACATGGTGTCCGAGAACAGCGGCGGCGCATCGGGCTGCCGCGGCCCCGGCGGTCTCTCGTGCTGCTCCTCCGCCGCCAATCGATCTTCCACCTGAGGAGGAGATGGTCAGAAAAGAAGAGGGGGAGGTGGTGACTAGTGTTGCGGTGGCGCGAGAGTGGATAGGCTACCTGCTTGAGGGACGCGAAAAAGCCGGTGTGCCGCGAGAAGGGCTGCATCGGCGGCGCCGCCGCCGCCTCCGGGCCGAGGGAAACCGATGTGGAGAATGGCCTCGCGGGGCTCTCTTCTGAATTCTGATGGGCGGCAGAGTGTGTTCAAGTTTGCTGTCACGTTTTCTTTTTGAACTGTAAACACTTCTGATGGAAGTGAAACAAATGCAAGTAATATTTGATCAGTACTTCAGTTTCAGCGATTTAGGGATAGAAATGCACGAGGTCTAGAGCATCTCCAGCCGCCTCCCCCAAAGAGATTTGGGGCCGCCGGACAAAAAAAACCGTTCCAGCCGCGTCCCCCAAATCCCATTTTTGTCCAGCGCACCCCGATACGGTGTCCGGCGCCCCGAGTCCGTCCCCGTCCCACAGGGGACGCACCGGGCACGTCGGACACAACGAAAAGCGAGGCGAAGCGATGCGGGCCCGACGCGTCAGCGGCTCGGAAGGTTAAAACCCCGTCGCCTATCTTTGGTCGAGTGACGTTAATGGCGTCCCAGGCGACGCAGGGACGCGTCTCGTCGTGCATGGCTGCGTGGCCGTCCGCGCCGGCGTTATTGCGTGCAACCACCCGCTGCCGCCGCTGTTTAAAGACGCCCTGCAGTTCTCACCGCTCACAAACCTTCTCGTCGCCACCGCCTTCCCCCTCCCAGATCTTGTCCGGTCCGCTCCAAAAATGTCGAGCTCGTCCTCCCGCAAGATCGCCGTGGAGAACGGATTCGGCTGCGGCAGCCTCATCGTGCCGGAGGCGTGGGCGCTGTACAACGCCCGGTATCCAGTCCCGCCGGACATGCGGCTGCCAAGCAGCGGCGGATGGAAGATGGCCGTGAACGGCATTGGCGTTCCGCCGCCGCCGAAGCCGCGCACGGACCAATGGAGGGACGCCATCAAGGCCCGTCGGGCTCAACTCACCGCCGAGGAGCGGTTGGATCCGACGTGGGCGGCCAACGACAACGACGCCTGGTGGAGGACGTACTTCAAGGCGAAGTACGACATCGAGATGCACAGCACCGACGGGCTCGTCGGCGGCCCCAACAGCTGGAACAAGGACGGCCGCGCCCTGTTCTGGGGCGTTCCGGGGCGCACCCTCGAGAACGTCATCCGTGGCATCCGCAACGGCGCTCCAAGGTTGGAGATGCCATCGTCACCGCCGCCGTCTCTTCAATGGCAGCCGAGGAGGACGACGTACTCGTCCTCCTCGCACTCTTCTTCCTCAGGACCGGTGACGTGGGCACTACCCTTCGAGTAACCAATGTTGCCCTATCCTGTATTGACTAATTGGAGGCCCATGAAGACACCCGAAGGCTAGATGGGCCACCTGGACAGCGCACCGGAGGAAACCTTGGTGGGCAAGACAAGGAAGCGGCCAACAAGGAAAGATTAGACTTAAAAGTACTGTAAACCTACTCGTACTCGGTTAGGACCCTTGAGACCTAGCCTCCTATATAAAGGCCAGGAGAGGGGCTGCCGAGGGACACACGAACAATCTTAGCGATCATAACCAGCAAAAGCTTAGAGCTAGGTAACCCTAGCGATAGCAATTTCGCCGAGATCTCAGCCGAACTATTCGGCACCCCATTGTAACCCATTGTCATCATAATCAAGAACAGACAGGCAGGACGTAAGGGTTTTACCTCATCGAGGGCCCCGAACCTGGGTAAATCGCTCTTCCCGCTTGTCTGTGAACCGATGTCTCGTGCCATCTTGCAGGATTCCATCAACCCTAAGCCCCTATAGGAGGGCATTGGCGAGGAGTACCCTCGACAATTGGCGCCGTCTGTGGGAAACCTATCGGCGCAAGATCGGACATCGGCTGAACCCGTCATGTCATCGGCAGCTTCATCAACACCGTCATCGCCTCATCTGGGAAGCCCGATCCGCTTCGGCTCCTACGAATTCACCCCGCATAGTGATTCATCTCGCTCGACTTTCTCCGATCTACAAGGCAACATGGAGATGACTTTCGGGAGCGTCCACTACAACGTCAACTCAGAAGGAATTCTTCGGCTGCTGGAATCTCCCATCTCCAGGTCGACGAGTCTGAGCGCGTCGTCGTCACTCGACCTTTCGGCTGGCCTTACAAGCCCGTCGAGTCCGTCTCCGCCTTCGACTCCCCGTTCAGCATCCTCTATGTCGGTCGGATCTGATGATCCCGCGTCCTCGGAGCTAACCTCGTATTACTGCATGAACTGCGACACCAGGCACGGACTGGGGTCAAGCGACACGCCGTTCATCTGCAATGCCTACTATTCATCGGGAGAGGACAACATCGGCAGCACCACCCAAGGAGACACCCGAAGAGTGGCGCCCCTCCAATTTTATGTCGCTAACAGGGGAGACGAAGATCGCACCCCCCGTTCCAGCAGGCGAGCTAGTTTTGAAAACAGCGCCAGCAACAACAACAGCGACCACACCATCGCTGAGGAGGAGTGGGCAGCAGCCAAAGCAGCCGTGCTTAACAACACACCACTTCCGGCAGGAACCACGGTTGGCACTCTCAATGCTTACCGCTCCATACTGGAGAAAAATCGGGAGCGCCTATCTAAGGAGCAAGCCACCCTCGAGAAACGCCTATCTGCAGCAGACCGATCTAGCGAGCGACGGAGGGGCTCGCAGGGAAGCGCCTCTCGAAGTACCCATGGAGGAGGCAAACACCGATCAAGAATGTCCAGGCTTTCGGAAGATGATGCAAGGGAGATAACGTCAAACCTGACTAAATCCTTTATGACTACAGACACTGCGGGCATGCCACGGCCAAAAACCATCGCGGGAGCAACAGCCAACCTTGCAGCATACCTCATTAATCAGCGTCCCGAAGGATCCATGGCTCAAGCTCACCGTGGCGCCTTAGAAAGCCTCGCGATATTAGGAGACAATCTAGTACCGAGGAAGGAGAAGACCACGTTGCAGGCCAGCGGCTCAAAGCATCGCGCAAGAGACGCTCGGGATGAAATTACTCAGAGTAGGATCGACAAAGCAAGGCGACGACGCGCCCTCAGAGAGGAATTCGACAGCGATTCTTCAGATGAGACCCAGGAGAACGACGGCGAACTTAGGGGGGGCCGATTGTTTAAGCTACAAAATTCGGGAGGCGATGCCACCTAAAAAGTTCAAACCCACCCCTACCGACGCCGCCAAGTACGATGGGCAGCAGGAGCCGAGATCCTGGATAGAGGATTATCTGCAGACGGTGATTCTGCAAAAAGGAAACCAGATAGCAGCAATGAAGTGCCTGCAGCTTTACCTAAAGGACTCAGCACGAGCCTGGCTGAGAGGTCTGCCGAAGGGTTCCATCAAGTCTTGGGACGACCTAGTAGAAGCCTTCGTCGCCAACTTCCAAGCAACCTACAAAAGGCCCGTCGGGATTGAAGAGTTACGGCATTGCCAGCAAAAACAGAAGGAGTCGATGCGCGCATACATCGGGAGATTCACCAAGCTCCTGAATGCTGCGGAAGACGTATCTGTCGACAGAGCAATCGATGCCTTCAGTGATGGCATCCGACGTGAAAGTTACATAGAAGAACTTGGACGAAAGAAGCCTAAAACCATAACCAAGTTAATGGAAATCGCCAACAGCTGGGCCGATGGCGAAGACAACGTTCGTAAGCCATGACAGCGCAGCGACGACGAAGAAGATGACCAGCCGAAGCATGATTCGGGAGGTCGAAGGGATCGCAACAAGAGGAGGAAGAACCGCAGCTACGATGACAACAACTTGGTGGCTGCAGGCTACTCTGGTCGGCAGGATGATCGGTACGATGACAGGCGAGATGATCAACAGGATGGTAATCGGAACAACTCTGGGAACCGTGGCAACTTTAAACCACGACAACAGAGAACTCCAGAACTACCCTACGCTGAGCAGATCAACGCCCCTGCTATCTGCATTCGTATACCGATTCCAAGGATGGCAAAATAAAGTCTAGCCACCTGCTCAGGGACTGTCGGCAGATCATCGATATGCATAAACTCATCCAGCAGGCAGGCCAGCAACAGCTACCACCACCACCCCCCCCCCCCACCGCAACACCAGGTCCAGCAAGCTCAACCTCATCAACCCAACGAGGCATTTCCACCACCACGTGGGCAGATGAGTATGATTCACAGGACAGGCGTCTCAAGGAGAGAAATGAAGAAGCTCACCCGAGAAATCAACCTGGCAGAAAGCGTCATGGCAAACATCCCTGAGTATGTCGAGTGGTCATCTCAGAACATCACGTTCAGCCGAGTGGATCACCCGATGACTATACCAAAACCAGGACATGTTGCCCTAGTGGTTGAAGCACAGATAGGAGGGTTCAAGATGAGCAAAGTCTTCATGGACGGAGGAAGTGGACTCAACTTGATATTCCTTGATACAATTCAAAGTATGGGGATCACCATGAGAATGTTAGAAGAATCAGATACCCGCTTCCATGGGATCCTCCCTACTTCACCGGCGTACTCTCTTGGCAAAGCGTACCTGAACGTTGTCTTTGGCAAACCCGACAATTTCAGGAAGGAGAAAATCGAGTTTGAAGTCGTGAACTGGGAATCACAGTATCACGCCATACTCGGGAGACCAGCTTATGCCAAGTTCATGGCTATGCCGCACTGTGCATACCTCAAGTTGAAGATGCCTGGTAACAACGGGACGAACATCACAGTCTATGGGAGTTTCTCACGCTCGGACAATTGTGATCGTGATTTCCAAAGGATTGCTGCAAAGTTTGGGCCACAACGGGATACTGTCGACCCTCCGCCCAAACTGACGATACGAGAAATCAAGGAGGAAAAACTCGACAGAGAAATCAAGAAGAAGCCAGCCAACCTTGCCCTTGAAGCCTCGACAGCAAAAGCTTCGGCAGTACAAGCTTCGGCAGTTGCCGATGCAGGAGATATAGGAGGCAGCAAGGCACTGACAATCGCTGCCCAAGCCCCTGACGAAATCAACAACGATGCAGCAACCACTAGCATGACAAAGAAATCGGAAGATGCTGCTGAAGATGAGAAGAACCCCTTCCTTGATAAAACACTTCCTTAGTCTTTAAATATTTCCCTTTACTTTACACAGGGCACCCCCCTTTTTCGCCCTCTAGTTTCATATTTACCCTATCAATGAGCACTTAAGTTTCGACTCTTGTTAAGCATTGCAGTAATTTAAAGCATCTGTGACCACGCCACCGTGAACCTTGCTTACAAGTAACGGTACAACGTAACGCACGGCAGAAGATCGCGCCCCAAGGGAAAAACCTCTACGAGTGCTGCAAAGAAAACAAGGACATTGATCCTTCCCTCTGCTTCAGATGCCTCTACGAGTGCCGCAAAAAGCAAGAGTTTGGAAAACATAAAACAACTCACGTTCGATATTTCACTTATGGAAATATCAAAGAACAACGGGCTCATTGGCAGAATCATTGCACCCGAAATATTCGGGAGTGACTGTCGAAATTTACAATCGGTTGAAAGCAAAGTTGCGCATACAACAGGTTTAGCAAAACCTGCAACACGAGCTGATCACTCATAATGATTTGCTGACCAACTAGTACACAACGGGTAATTAAGATTTGCTCCTTCAAAAATTTGCCAACGGCACGGTAAAAGTACATATTCATGTATCTACCAAATAACAAGTTTCGGCTTAACAATCCTAACATTTGGATGGATTAGCCAATGCAATTCATTTTACAAAGATAACTTTACACCCTAACGTCACCCTTGCGGAGTTTCCCTTTCTTCAGGTGCATTCGACTCCTCCTCAAGCCTGTCGACAATTATGTTGGCGGGCACTAAAACCTTCGGGTACAGTTCCTCAAAATCACCAGTTGCGTTGGCGATAGATAGCAAACATGCTGAGGGATAATGAGCAAGCACAAGGGCAAGCGTACACTTGGCCCCTGCGAAAACTTGAGCTCGCACCAAGTCCCGAACCTTCTTGGCGTTTCCGAACTCGGACATCAAAGTTAAAAGCGTGGGGGGAACTGCATTTAAAGGAAACATTGTCTTCCAAACCACCCTCATAGCTTTGTAGCATTTATCAAAGAATTTATGGACTTGTTGGACCCGATCCTGAAATTTTGCAACAGCCGAAGCCTTCGAGTGATCCCGCCAGAAAATCTCTTCGGATGAGGACAGTTGGGTTAAAGCATGCACCCGCTCGTGTATCCGCTTGTTCTCTTCTGCACGGTTCAACGCTATGACTAGCAAAAGAATCAAAGAGTCAGTCAAGGTGTTGTTGACGAAAGGGCAAAGGAATCAGGAGACTTACAGTTCAAACTCTCAGTAGCTTTATGTAGCTCAGCAAGAGTGTACCGTTCCACGTCGGCTGCAATCTCGCTCTTCTTATTGACAATAGGAGCTAAAGCATAAGTGCTGCGCATGTCCTTTTCCATCTGCGTAATCCGATCCTTCATACGCTGGATCTGATCACTTTCAGGAAAGGCACCCTGAGAGTCATCAACAAATGAGGGCACTAGGAAGACCTGCAGGAAACACCGTTGCAAAAGGATGATGGGCATGGTATAGCTGAGCATCCGAAATAACTCCCATCGGGAGAAGTACAAGAAGAAATATCATAACAAAGGTGTGCTAACAACATTGCTAGCACGGAGTTTATCACAAGCGTAAGTTTTGTGGTAGAACAATGTTTCACATCAGCTCAAGCATAAGTTTGCTACAAGAATCAAGGGGCTTGGGTCTGAGTCGATAAACTGGGTCCAGCCGACGATTTCCTTGATGAAACCAGTTCAAGAAGCTGGCGGGCACAAGTACGGGCAGATGCTTTAAAGGCGCTTAAATCAACAAGCTGCCCGTCTTGCTCTTTCGGCAGTTCCTTGGTCATCCCTTCAATGTCACCCTTAAAGCCGTAACCCATCATAAGCTGGAAGGCAAGGACAGCACCATAAGTGCGCGATGTACGCTTGAATAAGAGGGCAAAGTATAACTTCAGAAAAGAAACTACTTACATGTCGAAAAGATCATCTTCATCGGCGAAGCCGCCGGTTGATCTCTTCACAGGTGAAGCCCTGGCCTCCTCCGCAGCTGCATCAACAAAGGTATCATGATCAGCGTCGTCATTACGCATTGATCCATCCATGACACCAGCGTCATCGGCTGAGGAGGGAAGGTCGGTGTGGGCAACTTCAAAATCTATCGGACCATTGTATTCATCCTCTGGGCCTGTATGCTCGACAGTGTGAAAATCTACGGGGATTGAGGAGCCTCTCCCTTCAGAGGTATCATCTGGAGAATCATGCATATTTCCAGAAACTACGGGGATCTGTCGAAGAAAATAACAAGTAAGAACAATGGTAATTGTGTCGGCTAAGAAAAAACGGCATAGTAAGGACGTGAAGAAAGAAAAATACCTTTGATAGTGGATGATCAGCATCAAGGGGAGTATAAGAAGAAATCAGCGGAATCGAATCTTCCTGGTTAAAGGAAGTAAGGCGACGGACTTCATCAAGCAACTCCTTTTCCGACAGATCGGCAGCATTAATCCTGGTTTCATCCTTTGGACCTGAGTACAACCACATCGGGTGAACTCTGGCCATGACTGGTTGGACTCGACGCTTCAAGAATACCACTGCCACCTCTGTGCCGATCATAGTTTGGCCGTCGGCCTCTTTGATTCGAAGAAATTTGGCGAATAATTCTTCGGCTGATGCTCTCCCATCGGGTGAGAGAATATTCTTCCAAGAGTTCTTGGGTTTGGCTTCAGAAACATCGGCATAGCAAGGAAGCCGAGATTCGGGCGATAGGGAGTCCTTGACGTAAAACCATTTCAGCCTCCATCCTTGCACGGACTCTCTCATTGGGAAGTTAAAGTAATTGACCTCTGAACGAGTGACAAAACCTACTCCTCCGGTGACAAAGTACCCATTACTACTGCTGTATCTCTTCACATAGAAGATCTTTTTCCACAGCCCGAAATGAGGTTCGATACCCAGAAACGCCTCGCAAAGGGTGATGAACACAGCAACATGGAGGATTGAGTTGGGAGTAAGTTGCCATAGTTGGATTTCGTACGTTCGCAAGAGATGGAGGAGGAATCCATGAGTGGGGAGCGAAAGGCCTCGGTGAAGGAAAGATAAGAACATCACAGTAAAGCCAGTAGGGGGATCAGGCCAAGAAATCGCACCTGGAAGGATCACGTCTCCCGCATCGGAAGATATCAACCCTAGGCTTCGGGATCTCTTTTCGTCACACTTGGTGACGGTTGATGCTACCCAGTCTCCGGGCTTGACCATTGAGCTCGACGGCGCTGGCGGCGCCGGAGCTGGGGGAGGAGCGCTCGGAGCGCTCCCCTTCGGAAGAGAAGAGGAGGACTTGGCGGCGGCACCTCCGCTGGTGGAGCTGGCGGCGGCGGCAGGATTCTTCTTCTTCACCATTGTGGGATCTGAGGAAGATTGGAAAAGCTGCGGTGGCGGCGCGACAACTGCGAAGGAAGGAAGAAGGGGAAGAATGAGGAGATGCTGCGGGAACCGTGGAGGAGATTAGGAATTTTTTGCCCTTTGGAGATTTTGAGGAGAAGTTAAGAGCTAAGTAAGCACGTGGCGCTTGAAGGAGGGGAGGAACCGGCGGCCCACTATGTCCACGTTGTGCGAAAATCGAGGAGGCACCTCGGTCACCACGCGTGCAATGATCAAGCCCTAAAAACTGCCCGCGCAGAGTTAGGGTGGGCCCGTTAGGTCAAGTCCTGTCAATCAGCCCACAGCAGTTACACGTCAGCAGTGACGTCATATAAAAAAAAACTTGAGGCATTCGAAGGAGAAATGAAAGGTTATCGGATGAAAGACTTGAGTCTACGCCCGGCTGCAGACATCCGTACCTAGACTCGGGGGCTACTCCCATCGGGAGCGCTGACGCGCACCCGATAAAATGAAGACTCGACAGAATGAGCAGTCGAGGGAAGAAGGATTGAGTCTGCACTCGGTTATAAGCGCTTGCACCTAGACACTCCCATCGGGAGCGCATGCTGCACACCCGATAAAAGTTTTTTGCACTCCAGGATCATGCCCGGGGACTTGATTCTGTGTAGGGTAATGTTGTTTTCCCATCGGCAGTTAACCAACAAAAGTTGGGCACGTTACTCATTATCCTTGGCATAAAGAAAATATATCGGATGACCTATGAAGACCTGTGGAAAACATCGACAGAGGAGAATATTCGAGTGGTACAACTTGAGTCTACGCACGGATTGCAAGCATCCGTACCTAGACTCGGGGGCTACTCCCATCGGGAGCGCTGACGCGCACCCGATAAAATGAAGACGGAGCAAATTCAAGATGAACAAAGAACATCAGGAGAAGACATGCATTAGTCTCTACCCGAATTATCTTTGGCTAGACACTCGGGAGCTACTGACGTGGGCACTACCCTTCGAGTAACCAACGTTGCCCTATCCTGTATTGACTAATTGGAGGCCCATGAAGACACCCGAAGGCTAGATGGGCCACCTGGACAGCGCACCGGAGGAAACCTTGGCGGGCAAGACAAGGAAGCGGCCAACAAGGAAAGATTAGATTTAAAAGTACTGTAAACCTAGTCGTACTCGGTTAGGACCCTTGAGACCTGGCCTCCTATATAAAGGCCAGGAGAGGGGCTGCCGAGGGACACACGAACAATCTTAGCGATCATAACCAGCAAAAGCTTAGAGCTAGATAACCCTAGCGATAGCAATCTCGCCGAGATCTCAGCCGAACTATTCGGCACCCCATTGTAACCCATTGTCATCATAATCAAGAACAGACAGGCAGGACGTAAGGGTTTTACCTCATCGAGTGCCCCGAACCTGGGTAAATCGCTCTCCCCGCTTGTCTGTGAACCGATGTCTCGTGTCAGCTTGCAGGATTCCATCAACCCTAAGCCCCTATCGGAGGGCATTGGCGAGGAGTACCCTCGACAACCGGCGCGATCGACGCCGTCCTCGTCGTACAGGTCGGCGCCCTACACCGTCCCCAAACGAGAGGTGAAGGAGGAGTCGGCGACGCCTGTCAACACGAGGCGTGGCGGCAGCGGCAGCCGGCGGCAGCAACGGAGGCGCGGCGGCGCCCTCATCATCCCAAAGCCGGAGGTGAAGGAGGAGCCGCAGGAACTGTCGCAGGCGGCGCTGCTGGCGGAGTACGAGCGGCAGTAGCGGCTCATCGCCAGCAGCGACGACCCCGAGTACTGCCCAGGTCTGCGGGCGGCGTTCTTGGCATCCATGAACGACAAGGACGCCTGGAGGGGCGACCTCGATGCGGCGATCGCCTTGTCCATCCGCGACTCCGGCAAGCCGCTGGTGGACCTCACCGACGACGGCGAGGCAGGACCAAGCGGCTTGGTGAAGTACGAGCCCGTCGACGAGCGCGTCAAGCAGGAGGTCGTCACCGACGAGATGTACAACTTCCAGCAGTACTACGATGCCTCCGGCCGCCACAAGTGGTTCTAGATTAGGTTTAGTTTAAATTTAGTCAAATTTCGTACGAATCTATGTAAGTTTGGACGAATCTTAATCGAAACTTGTTAAGTTTAAAATTTCCGAAATTTTGTTTGGAAGACGCGACTAGGGAGCGACGTTCCGCAAATGCGGCACGAACGAAACATGTCCCCCAAACGCTCAATCCGGCGTGGTTTGGGGGACACTTTGAGGGACGCGGCTGGAGATGCTCTTAAACTGGATTGCACTGAACATTATTCTTTGCTCTGAGTTCTCAAAGGTGGCTGGAACTTTTTCATGAAATTGTAATTTTTTTTGCAATTTGATGCACCAAAAAAAGAGAGAGAAGATTCATTTGTAAGTTATAGAGACCGAGGGAACAACCCACTAGAGAAATTGGGGTCCAGATCACTAGTGGAAAACGGGGCAATAGGCCCGGTCCATTTGGGCCTTTAGACCCGGTTCCCGAACCGGGACCAATTAGGCGGGACTAAAGGGGGTACCCTTTAGTCCCGGTTCAAAGATCAACCGGGCCTAAAGGCCTCGACACGTGGTGCGGCCAGGGAGCTCGCGGTGGAAGGCCTTTGGTCCCGGTTCGTGGTACGAACCGGGCCTAGGTTTCTCTGCCGCGGCAGAGAATTGCTATTTCTCTGCCGCGGCACAGATTTAGGCTGTACCAGCGTTTCTCTGCCGCGGCAGAGAAACAGGGCGTTTCTCTGCCGCGGCAGAGTTTCAGCAATGCATATATATCATTCAAGAAACCACAAAAAATCGTCATGAATATATATAGACATCGTCAACAGTACACGACATAGTCAACACAGTACACGTAATGCATGCATATTTACAATACAACATCTCCTGAACGAATATCCTCCGCCGTCACGATCTTCCGATAGTGCTCTCCACCTGGGGTAAGGACCTCGGTAATAAAGAATCCCGCGATTTCCTCTTGAATTGCTTTTATTTGATCCGCTGTTATGAGAGTGTCCCGCATGCGTGTCATCTATATTTAAAAAAGGAGATCAATATATGAATGGAACTCAATACAATAGATGGTACTAATTAAGATTAATTGTGAAAATTTGTTATCGTACACGAGTGTGGTGCATTTGGGCATCCCCACCCTTGGGACAGGACATGTCACGCATGAAGGTGCAGACGTAGTATCCACATAAGTTATTCCCTTGTTCCTGCCTCATACACTTTACGAAAAAATAGTTCGATCAAACTAATAATCAAGCATCGTATTGAAAGTAAATATCATATATAAACTTTCACGGACATAGCTATATATATAGTACTACTTACAGGGTAATCTTTAAATGTAAGCTCCGGTTTCCATTTACCCGGAACAGTATTGATGAACCGTTTCCAAGCCCTGCCCGGCAAAAAATAATGAGTAAATGAGTAATTGATTAGTTGATGATATCTTCGAATTAGAGCAGATGAAGATGCCAATACGAAATTGATTGAAACTACCTCTGAAGGATGGCAGCCATGTCCGCCCATTCCGCATATTCTTTACGTTTCGAGTCCATGACGTTTACGACTCCAAGGTGAAGATCAATGATTAGGAGAATAAAGTGGAAACTGCACAAGCATAGCTCAATGATTACGAGAATAAAGTGGAAGGTGCACAAGCATAATGTATGTTATATATGACACTCACTTGAAGTTGTAGGGAAAGAATATATCCTCTTTGTCTGCTTGCTTCTCTAAAAACATTACGATGTTGTCCTCTGTGTCCTTGGGGTACCGTCGAACCGTAACTTCATGAACTGTGTTTGGGTCTATGAACCCCAGCGGTAGGAGCTTGCCTCTTTTGTATTCCAGCTTCTTCATTCTGCATAATTAAATGTATAGCGTACACAAAGAATATAATGAGGATAATTGTTAGTGCAAATGAATGAGCTACAAACTTAATTACACAAATAAATCACTTACGAGGCGGTAGCAGCGATGACGGCTTTGTCGAGGGCGTCTTGATTGAATAACTGAAACAGTTCTTCTAACTCAAGGTTTATCTCGTCTCCCCCCCGGAAGTAATGCTCATCTCTAAGATACACCGTGATGTAGCTTTCACATCTTCGACAGGCTTTCAGGTACCAGTCATGCAACCTTCGCATCTGAGTCCCTAGACGCGCGAGCTCGCCAGGTTTGACGAGATCAGATCCGTATCTATACTTGTTTACCACTTGAGCCGTTGGATAGTAATCTTCGTACTCAACTGATGCTCCACGAGCTCTAGCCGCCCGTTCGATCATCGATGCCGTCTCTGGATCATGATAGGGCTCCACGATGAAGTGGGGTACGGCACGAATGTCCTGCTTGTCCAAGCTGGGCGACTTTTTGCTTCTTTGCTCGCTCTAGAGGACTGTCCAAGAGAGCGGTCATAATCAGCTCTCGGCTCAGGTCTCTTCATTCTCATCTCGGCAAAGTGCTTCACCGTCTGCGGTGGAATAAACATCTTCTTCGGCGCAAGAAACGCCTTTTGCTCTTCGATCTGCTCATGTGGTAACAACTACGGAGTCTGTGCCCTCCTGGGAGGTGATGATCTCTTCGGAGCTGGCGGAGGTGCCGCGGACCGCGTCCTCTTTTGCTTAGGTGGAGGCGGCGGAGTCTCCTGACGAGGAGGAGGAGGCGGCGGAGTATTTTCATGCGGAGGAGACTGGTCATGGATAGGGGAATCATCATCGCGCAGAGGAGAATCATCACGCGGAGGAGACTGCACAGGTGGCGGAGGAGGCGGAGGTGGCCTGCTTGTTGGCTTCTCACCTGGAAACACAATGTTCTCCTTCCGCCATTGCACGGTGGTTCTACGTGCTTCTCCCAGTTCTTTGATTTCCCCATCTTCACCTGCAGGGTGCTCAAGCACCAACCCCTCATACTCTCTCAACACTTCATCCACCATCACAACAGCAAAGTCGTCTTGGACCGGACGGCAATGGTAAGACCTTGTAGGTAAGAGGATGCCGACCGCCGCCTTGAAGGATAGGTTGAAAACTTTAACATGCAGCTCACAAGGACGGCTCTCAGTGAGATCATCCACGGGGGTAGCGAGGAGGCTCGACCACCTGGTCATCATCATCATCATTATCCACTGCTGAGAGGAAGCCACGCTGCTTTTCCGGTGTGGTTGAGATTGCAGCGGGCGAGGGCATTGAGCAGTGCGGGATCTACAGCCTGCCCCGAGCCATACGAGATGTAAGTACTTGGGTTACCATGGTTAATTGGGCTTTCATGGTGCTCATACCCTCCTCTAAGTTAGCCAGGCGGTCTGTTTCCCTTGCCTTCCTCCTCTCATGGCTTTTATCGGGGAAATCTCTTCCTTTCCGCAGGAAAGCCATACTTCCACGGAACGGAGCCTGCTGTGCCTCGTGTTCGTCCGCCGTGTTCTTTGTTCCCAAGGGCGCGTGTCAGCTCATCGTTCTCTCTTTCGGGCTGGAACAACCCCACCTCCACGTCCCTATGTGCTTGTTCCAGGGCATCAATGGGAACCTTCAGATGAGCTTTCTTATAGATGCACTTCCCTGTTTCTGGATCCAACGTTCCCCCAATCCCGTAGAACCACTCCTTGCACCGTTCGATCCAACCGTGTGTCCCTAATCTGATCCCTTTCTTGGTCAGTTCCGCCTCAGCTGCTGCCACTTAGGACGGTTAGCCACTGTATCCACCTGGACCCAGAATTTGGTGATATAGCTTCAACGCAGCATTTGCCTTATTTATTTCCGACCTTCTCTTAAATTCTTCGACTCCGTCTTTGTACTTCACGAATTCGTCCCAGTGATTTTTTACCTTCTCACTGTCCGGAGTCTTCTTTAACTTGATAAGGCGGCGCAATCTTTTCTTGTGGCTCTTGAATAGTTCGGCCATCTTCTTCTTGCCAAACTCGCGGAGGGCCTGCTCCATCTTGGCCTTTTCAGCGTCACCCCCCTCTTCGGGTACTATGTTGAAATGTGACATGAGCTTGTTCATAATGCTGTTTTTGGCTACATCATCGATATAAAGACCTTGAGCTTCTTCCTCTGCAGACAGCACTAGTCCCTTCGGCTTGTGCCATTCTCGAACGCTGATCGGGACGTGGTCCCTAACAAGCACTCCACATTGAGCTATAAATGCCTTTGCACCTTTCTCTGGAGCAATCGGTTTACCATCCTTTTCGATGTGGGTGATGTCGTGCCTAACACCGTCATCCAACTTTTTGGCCGGGCCTCGCTTCCTCGACTTTACAGAAGAAGTGCTCGATCCGGAGGGCTAAAAAAGAAATAGTTCATAGTCAGTACAATTTAATTAGTTAATGCATCTAGTCGATCAACAGCGGCTTAATTAATTTATATACCTCGGTGATAACTACAGTTCGGGAGCCATTATGATGATCTTGTTCCTCACCGGCGCCACTAGGATCTTCTTCCTCAATATTCTCCGCTCCCTCACCGGAGTCATTCAAATAAGTTGCGGTGACATCGTCACCGCCATCATCTGGAATAACGTCGTTGTCGCGATCATCCAGAGTACCGTTTGCTATGAGTTCCTCCATGAAATTTTCTTGAATTTCATCTCTGTCCATGCTTTCTACAACGACCTGCAAGCTATACATAGGAACCATCATATGATCAAATTAAGGATAATGCAGAAAACTGAAAATGGAGTTACATATGTAGTTCTTAACTAAGGATCGATAATATAGTGCTGAAAGCAGATACTGCAGTTACATGCATACATTGATCGGGTTCATGTTTATTTAACCCTAATACATATCAATCACTACTACAACCACTCAACCGCGCAGACCGGGTCCTAGAGGGCGTCGACCGGGTCCTGAGCCGCTACTGGTGTACCCCAAAGCCACGGAACAACAACGGGAGCATAGCTAACATGAGATCCCCGCATAACGCTCCATCCGGTCCTATACATGTTGTCTAACGCGTACATGTAACGGCGAACGTGCTGGTCCTCCGCTTCAATGCGCTGAGCTACCTCCTCCGGCGGGGCCGGCTCCCTCTGAAACGACCGTGGCCCATAAGACCTCCACCAAAGAATATCCAGGTTGACAACGGGACCCGGATTCCGCACCAAGGTGCGCGACCCGGAAGCTAAGACCTCCCAGTGCCACCCCGGCGGAGCCCAGTCCCGGACCTCCCCCATCTGCTCCATCTCCTCTAGAAGAGTCAGACCACGGCGCGGCGGCTGTCGCGGCATCGTAGCTACGAAAACAAATCATATATATATGTACCAACGTTAACATAAATTAAAAAATAACTTCACTATATGTTAGTCGGCGCCGGCACTACCATTTGGGGGGCGCCGGCACTACATACTCTATTGCAGGGGCGCGCGGCGCGCCGGCACTACCGCGTAAGGGGGCACCGGCACAACATCTTCTATTTGGGGGCGCCGGCAAGAGCGTCAGCACACCACGTAAGGGGGCGCCGGCACAACATCCTCTATTTGGGGGGCGCCGGCAAGAGCGCCGGCACTACCGCGTAAGGGGGCGCCGGCGTACATCCTCTATTTGGGGGGCGCCGGCAAGAGCGCCGGCACTACCGTGTAAGGGGGCGCCGGGCGTACATCCTCTATTTGGGGGGCGCCGGCAAGAGCGCCGGCACTACCGCGTAAGGGGGCGCCGGGCGTACATCCTCTATTTGGGGGGCGCCGGCAAGAGCGCCGGCACTACCGCGTAAGGGGGCGCCGGCAAGAGCGCCGGCACTACCGCGTAAGGGGGCGCCGGGCGTACATCCTCTATTTGGGGGGCGCCGGCAAGAGCGCCGGCACTACCGCGTAAGGGGGCACCGGCGTACATCTCTATTTGGGGGGCGCCGGCACTACCGCGTAAGGGGGCACCGGCGTACATCTCTATTTGGGGGGCGCCGGCGTACATCTCTATTTGGGGGGGCGCCGGCGTTTTTGCGCGCTAACTATTTTACACTAACACACTAATTAATTTTCTAACTATTGTTTTAACTAAAGTTCTAACTATTTTTCACTAACACACTAACTAAATATTTTACTAACTAATTTTACTAATTAATTTTCTAACTATTGTTTTAACTAATTTTTCTAACTTAACAAACTAATCTAATTTTTCTAACTTAACAAACTAATCTAAAAAAAAGACTAAAAAAGGAAAAAAAAGGAGAAGGGGCCGTGGGGCGGCGGCTCTTACCGGAGGAGGAGGCGCGCGGCGGCGAGGAGGCGGCGACGGTGGCGGTAGCCCGCGGAGTGGAGGCGGCGGAGACGGCGGCGGTTGCGCGGCGTGGAGAGGCGGTTGCCGGCGGAGAGAGATCGAGGCGGCGGAGTCGCGCGGCGATTGGCGTCTGCGCGCAACTGAGGAGGATCTTGGCGTCGTCTGTGGCGGCGGCAGCGGCGTCGTCGAAGCGACGTCGTGCGGCGTGGCAGCGATTGCGTGCGGCAGCGGCGGCAGCAGCGCGCAATTCGGCAGCCTGGCGGCGTCGGTTTGTCGTCTCCGCGGGATTGATCTCCGCGCGGAGACGAAGGACCAGTTATATACCCCCCCTTTGGACCCGGTGCGTGTTACAAACCGGGACCAAAGGCCCCCCTTTGGACCCGGTTTGTAATACAAACCGGGACTAAAGGCCATTTTTGCTGCGTTTTCGCTGCGCGCGCAAAGGACACTTTTTTAAAAAAATTTCATTCCCGCCTTATTTCAAATGAAAAAAAGCCACCGCACTGCCACACGTGTCCACCGCCGCCACCGCCATGCATGTACAGGCCACCGTCGCCACCGCCGTGTACTGGCCACCACCGTCACCGCCATGTACGGGCCACCGCCGGCCCACCACCGCCACCGCCATGTACTGGCCACCACCGCCACCGCCACACGTGTCCCTTCCCCGTGCCACGTGTCACCGCCGCTTCCACGTGCCTCGCCCCGCCGTCACCGCCATGTACGGGCCACCGCTGTGTACTGCCCACCACCGCCACCGCCATGTACTGGCCACCACCGCCACCGCCACACGTGTCCCTTCCCCGTGCCACGTGTCGCCGCCGCTTCCACGTGCCTCGCCCCGCCGTCACCGCCATGTACGGGCCACCGCCGTGTACTGCCCACCACCGCCACCGCCATGTACTGGCCACCACCGCCACCGCCACACGTGTCCCTTCCCCGTGCCACGTGTCGCCGCCGCTTCCACGTGCCTCGCCCCGCCACCACCGCCATGTACGAGCCACCGTCGCCACCGCCGTGTACTGGCCACCGTCGCCACCGCCGTGTACTGGCCACCGTCGCCACCGCCACCGCCTGGCCACCACCGTCACCGCCATGTACGGGCCACCGCCGTGTACTGCCCACCACCGCCATGTACTGGCCACCACCGCCACCGCCACACGTGTCCCTTCCCCGTGCCACGTGTCGCCGCCGCTTCCACGTGCCTCGCCCCGCCGCCACCGCCGTGCGACGTGTAGATCCCACTTCCACGTGCCACGCCCCGCCGCTTCCCCGCGCCACCTGTCGCCGCCGCTTCCACGTGCCACGCCCCGTCGCTTCCCCGCGCCACCTGTCGCCAAACTTGCCGCGTCGCTGTGCTATAAAGCGCCGCGTGCGCGCGGAACCACACGTCGCCGTCGCCTCCGTTCATTCGTCGCCGGGATGCCGCCGCGCCGTCACGGCTCGTCCGGCTTCCATGGCGTCCGAGCGCGGCCGAACGGTAGGTTCTACGCCGAGATGCACGCCGGTGGCTTCCGGCTCACCCTCGGCACGTACAACACCCCGGAGCTGGCGGCGCGCGCTTACGACGCGGCCGCATGGCGATTTCGGCGGCCACGGTGCGACATGAACTTCCCAGACGTCGAATCACTAGAGGAGGCGGAGATCCTCGCGCCGACGCCGTGCCTCGTCGACGACGAGGACCGTCGCCGCCACCGCCAGGTGCAGCGCCGGATCGCAATTGCCGAGCACGACGAGGAGTTGATGCGCCAGTGGAGGTCGCAGTTCCCCAACGACGTCGACAACACCGCCGCGTTCTTCACTGACCTCCGGGCACAACGCAGGTCCAACAGGCACCATCGTCGGGCCGTCGCCGTGTTCGAGCTCGATAACCCGAATACAACTTGGGCCGACAACGACCCTCGGTGGGACGACATTTGGACCGAGACAACCTCCGACGACGAGTAGATCGACTAGACTAGTTGTTTATCTATTTTATTGTATTTTCAATAAAGTCGTTGTGGCAGACGCTGATGATGAGAAAAGTTTCCCGCCAGATTACATGTGGAATTAAAGTACATAACTCAACTAAAAATTAATTAAGATACATGGCCAGATAGTACTCGTGCCTAGCCCTATAGTACTCGTGCCTAGCTCAACTGAAAATTAATTAAGATACATGGCCAGATTCGACTGTTCGAGTCATTCAGTCATACTCGTGCCTAGCCCTATAGTACTCGCCACTGTAGTCGTCGTAGTCGCCGTCATCATCGTCGCTGGCATCGGGGTCGCGGTAGTCAAACCTCGGCGGGAGAGCACGCGTGGGCTGGGACTGAGGGTAGCGTAGGCGGGGGCCACGGTGGGCCATGACGCCCTGGAGAGTTCGGTCGCGCCACCACAGCCGACGGCCGGCCTCGTTGAAGTTCGAAGGAGGCGGGCCGCCCTCCTCGTGCCTGGCGAGCGCCCTCTCACGCCGATTGATGAAGAAGCTCTCCCAAGTCGGGCTGTAGTCGGGATACCACTGGGGATTCCTCCGCTGCTCTGGCGTGAGCTCGAAGTAGTAGTGGTTCGTGATGGCCATCTCGCGCGCCACACCTAGAGGGACAGGAGGGACCGGTACCCCTCCGACGCTTAGCAACCAGCCGGTAGGGACGTGGTAGCCCGGCGGGCAGGGGTAGTTCGACGCGCAAAGCGCCTCCGCCTCCCGGAGGGTTAGAGATACGATGGAAGCCATGTGACCTGGTGATGAGGTTTGCAGATATGAGTCTAGATGTGATATGTAAATGGAGGCCAAGCCAACATATATATAGTGAAAAAATGGCGGGAGGACGGAGGCGGGAAGCGATGGAAAGAGCGGGAAGAAAAATAGGCGGGAACGCGGTGGCGCCAAAAAGCGTCGGTGGGATAAGGACGTGTGGGTAACGTTTAGTCCCGGCTGGTGGGTACAACCGGGACTAAAGATCCTTTTTGTGTCATCTAACAAAGCGTCGGTGGGATAAGGACGTGTGGGTAACCTTTAGTCCCGGCTGGTGGGTACAACCGGGACTAAAGATGTCGGCAGGATAAGAACGCATGGGTGGGCCTTAGCTGCTCGATGAGATAAAGCATGTACCGCACGACGCCCTGTCGAAGGAACAAGACAAAGTAGAAGAGGTGCCGTGCCTATAAAAGGAGCATCGATACGCCTTGCCAAGCAGATCAACAAGCCAAGCAGAGTTTCATTCCCATGGATGAAGGGAAGGGTTGGGAAATCTCCCGTGGCGCAGCTTCTCGAAGATGTCGTTGGTGCACACGCCCTACGACATCTTCGGAATCTGCTCCTCGGAATTTTTCCCTGCCAGCCCCATAACGACTACATCTCATCTAAAAGTGTTGGGGAAAGGGTTGGGAAATCTCCGTGGCGCGATTTCTCGAAGATGTCGTTGGTGCACACGCCCTACGGCATCTTCGAGCTGCGCCTTGGAATTTTTTCCTGCAAGCCCCTGAACGACTACATCTCATCTAACAGTGTTGGGGAAAGGGTTGGGAAATCTCCCGTGGCGCAGTTTCTCGAAGATGTCGTTGGTGCACACGCCCTACGACATCTTCAGAAACTACGCCTTGGAATTTTTTCCTGCAAGCCCCTGAACGACTACATCTCATCTAACAGTGTTGGGGAAAGGGTTGGGAAATCTCCCGTGGCGCATCTCCACTTTTAATATCTTACATACAGTTACATGATTACACAAAAATAAATGGGAAATTGATTGCCATGTTGAGATACTCATTTGTGCCATGAACATTCTTCAATTAACTTGATGATGGAGCATCTTCATCATTTAATTAATCTTCTTCGGCCGTAACCATGGAGCATCTTCATCATTTAACTTGATGCTTGGATCAATGTTCACTCTGAAGGGTGGAATTTCATCAAACTGATTATAATCTTCTGACATGTCTGTCTTGTCCTCCATTCCCACGATGTTTCTTTTTCCAGAAAGAACTATGTGGCGCTTTGGCTCATCGTTTGATGTATTTGTTTCCTTATGTTTCCTTTTTCTTGGTTTGGTAGATATATCCTTCACATAGAAAACCTTGGCCACATCCTTGGCTAGGACGAATGGTTCGTCTCTATACCCAAGATTGTTGAGATCCACTGTTGTCATTCCATACAACTTGTCTACCTGAACCCCGCCTCCTGTTTTGTTGACCCATTTGCACCTAAACAAAGGGACCTTAAAAGAAGGTCCATAGTCAAGTTCCCATATATCCTCTATGTAACCATAATATGTGTCATTTGGGCCTTCATTCATTATTGCATCAAACCGGACACCACTGTTTTGGTTGGTGCTCTTTTTATCTTGGGCGATCGTGTAAAATGTATTCCCATTTATCTCGTACCCTTGGAAAGTCACTACAGTCGAAGATGGTGTTTGGGCCAGCAAGTACAACTGATCTTCAATATGTTTGTTATTCAGGAGATGTTTTTGCAACCAACCGCCGAAAGTCGACATGTGTTCACGTCTAATCCAATCGTTCGGCGCCGGGTTAGGGAGCGTAGAAAGTTCTTGTGGTCACCGATATACTGAGCCACCAAGGTGGAACTTTGTAGAAGCGTGTAGTGTGCTTGAGTCAAAGAAATCCCGTCCCTACATATCATTGATTTCCTTCCTAGCGTGCCTTTTCCACTTAGTCTCCCTTCATGCCGCGATTCAGGAACACCAATCGGCTTAAGGTCAGGAATAAAGTCAACACAGAATTCAATGACCTCCTCTGTTCCATAGCCCTTGGAGATGCTTCCTTACGGCCTAGCACGGTTATGAACATATTTCTTCAAGACTCCCATGAACCTCTCGAAGGGGAACATATTGTGTAGAAACACGGGACCGAGAATGGAAATCTCATCGACCAGGTGAACGAGGAGATGTGTCATAATATTGAAGAAGGATGGTGGGAACACCAGCTCAAAACTAACGAGACATTGGACCACATCATTACGCAACCTCGGTAGAATTTCTGGATTTATTACCTTCGAGAAATTGCATTGAGGAATGCACATAGCTTCACAATGGGCAGTCGAACATTTTCCGGTAGAAGCCCCCTCAATGCAATCGGAAGCAAGCTGTGTCATTATCACGTGACGGTCATGAGACTTCAGGTTACGGAATGTTTTCTTCTCCATATTTATTATTCCCTTTATATTGGAGGAGAAGCCGGACGGGACCTTGATACTTTGCTAAGACATTCAAAAAATATTTCCTTCTCTTGCTTTTGTAAGAGCGTAGCTGGATAAATGACGTCCTTTAACTCTCTCATGCAACTTTTTGGGGTCTTTCCAACGTTGCTTTGGTCCTCCCGTGCTTCTCGGTGTATCTTTTGTCTTCCGTACACACCCGTAAAGCCTAGCAGGTTCACGCAAAGATTCTTCGTCACGTGCATCACATCGATTGAAGAGCGGACCTCTAAGACTTCCCAATAGGGTAGATCCCAAAATATAGATTTCTTCTTCCACATGGGCGCGTGTCGGCATCGTCATTCGGAACAGACCGTCCGCCAGGACCCTTTCCAAATATTACATCTAGATCCTTGACCATACCAAATATATCAACACCATCACGATGGGAGGCTTCCTCCGGTGATCAGCCTCACCGTTGTAATGCTTGCCTTTCTTTCTTACGGGATGGGTAATCCTAAGAAATCGACGATGCCCCGGTACACGACCTTCGACCTTTTTCCAAATAATCACCTTCGAGCTCATGTAAACAGTGTGTGCATGCATTGTATCCCTTGTTTGACTGTCACGAAATGTTACCAAGAGCAGGCCAGTCATTGATGGTTACGAAAAGCATCGCTCTTGGGTAAAATTCCTCTGCTTGTGCTCGTCCCACACACGTACACCTGCTAGGGACCACAGCTGTAGAAGTTCTTGGACTAATGGCTTCAGGTACACATCAATGTCGTTCCCGGGTTGCTTCGGGCCTTGTATGAGCACCGGCATCATAATGAACTTCCGCTTCATGCACAACCAAGGAGGAAGGTTATATATACAAAGAGTCACGGGCCAGGTGCTATGGCTGCAGCTCTGCTCTCCAAAAGGATTCATGCCATACGTACTTAGACCAAACCGTAAGTTCCTTGCATCCTGTGCAAAGTTTGGGAACTCTCTATCGATTTTCTCCATTGGGAGCCATCGGCAGGGTGCCTCAACATCACGTCTTTCTTACGGTCTTCTTTGTGCCATCGCAACAACCTAACATGCTCTTTATTTACGAACAAGCGTTTCAGCCGTGGTATTATAGGAGCATACCACATAACCCTGGCGGGAACCCTCTTCTCGGGGCGCTCGCCGTCAACATCACCAGGGTCATCTCGTCTGATCTTATACCGCAATGCGGTGCACACCGGACATGCATCCAAATTCTCGTACTCATCAGCGGTAGAGGATGCAGTCATTAATGCATGCATGTATCTTTTGCACATCTAATCCTAGAGGGCAGACAATCTTCTTCGCTTCGTACGTCTTGGCGGGCAATTCGTTACCCCTTGGAAGCTTCCTCTTAATTATTGTCGGCAACTTTCCAAATCTGAGTCGGTGACACCGTTCTCGCCTTCCATTGCAACAATTCCGGTGTCTTTGCCTAGCTTTTTATGGCCATCTTCGCAAGTTGGGTATAACAATTTGTTGTGATCTTCTATCATCTTGTCGAAGGACAACCTTTCCTTTTCAGTTTCACATTCTCTCCTTGCATCGACAATGGCCCGGCCAAGATCATCATCGAGGCTCATCGGGTGCCTCTTGATCTTCTACTTCATTGTCTTCATTGCCTTCTGCGGTATCATCGTATTCAGGGAAATTGGGATAACCGTCATCATCCTCTTCCTCTTCGTCATTGTCTTCCATCATAACCCCTCTTTCTCCGTGCTTGGTCCAACAATAATGCTTGGGCATGAAACCGGATCGCAGAAGGTGGCTGTGAATGAGACTCGAGTGAGCGTAATTTACGGTATTCTTGCAGTCCACACATGGACAATACATGAAGCCACCATGTTTGTTTGCCTCCGCCACGGCCATAAAATTATCCAGGCCCTTGATGAACTCGTCAAACCGTCGGTCAATGTACATCCATTGCCGATTCATCTGCATGATATAATTAAGCTGATCAAAACCATTACAGAACATCACGATGTATATATACACATGCATTTTATCAATTGCAGATGAAAAGGATAAAGTTGTTAACCTCGATGAAGAAGAAAAAAGCAAGTTAAGTGTGGCTTGATTTGTGTAAACTCAAGTGGCAAATCCTCCTAAGCATTTCATCGAACACCTCTTGTGCATGTGAAGAAGAGAGGAAAGCAATACACCCCTCTTGTGAAGATAGTGAAAAAATGGCCAAGTGTGGCTCACACTTGGGCAGGGGCAAGGTTATATAGCCAGAGGGGGGCCTTTGGACCCGGTTTGTAATACAAACCGGGACTAAAGGGTTCCCCACGACTGTTCTGATCTGCCGCGCCCTGCGGTGGACCCTTTAGTCCCGGTTTGTATTACAAACCGGGTCTAAAGGCCACTACAGGACAGGCGCCAGCGGGTGGGGTCGTCCTGGGCAGAAACGAACCGGGACCAATGCCCCCATTGGACCCGGTTTGGTTCAGCACTGGGACATTTGCTTGGGACCAAAGACCTCTTCTCCACTAGTGGATGTCAACCGCTCTAGCATTAACCTACAATCGAGCATCAGATCGAATTGTGTCGAGAAGGCTAGAGGTGCTAGGCTGCAAGTTGTCTAAGCCATTGCATTGTGAAGCTTCCGAATCCACCAAACGGCGAGCATGATAATTGACGAGGTATTCTTGTGCAACCGACGTGGTGGCCTTGCTCAACTTCGTGAAGCACCCTTCACAACATGTCAGGCTACACAACGGGCTTCACGCCACGGACTTCGATCCACGCGTTACACTTAGTTCAAAATGGGTAAGCAGGCTGGGCACACTTTAGATGTCGGATATCCAAAAAACACTTCACCATCGCTTACTACACTCAGGGCATCTCCACCGGCGTGACGCATTTTAATATCCGCAAGTGTCCGTTTGCGTCGCGCTGCGGATGCAAAAATGACCGTTTTTATCCGCGCGTCCGTTTGCGTCTGGGGTCTGCTCCAGCAGGGCGACGCATTTTTTTTTTTCCTTTTTCCCCTCATCTCCATTTGAACATAGTTTCACATATAACATTTTGAAACATGATTTTACACAAACTAACACATAGTTTGGAGCATGGTTTACACAAAATAACACATAGTTTGAACCATGGTGGACACAAATATAATTTTTTTTTAAAGAAGCCAGTTGTGTTGATTTCCGTATGTTCGCTGCGAAGAAAGAACATTCGAGGGCACACCCAATCACCCAAACTGGAAAATCCAGCGGGAGGAGATGGTGCCCTTGTTGGTTCTACCGATGAGGCGAACATCCAGAAACCTCCACTAGCGGCTTCAATTGGCCCGTAGCCAGATTCGCTGCAAAGAAAGAACACTCAACGTTCTAACTATCGGTGTCGGAGCCGGAGTCGTCGGTGTGGTAGTGCCTGCGGCAGGCTGTGTCGTCGAACACCTTGACGATCATCTCGCCGTCCCCCTCGTAGAGGAAGGTGAGCTGGCAGCCGGGCTCGAGGTGGAGGTCACGGGCGAACTTGTCCCACCCCGTGTGCAGGTACATCTTGCCCTGCCCGTCGAACAGGACCTCCACGGTCCAGGGGCAGAAGTTGCAGCTGGCCTCCCGTAGCTGCAAGTGCACCGGCTCGACGCCGTCGACGAATTAGGCGAACTTGTCCGGTAGCCGCTTGATGGCGAGTGGATCGTCGTCGATGCGGAGGAGTAACTCGAAGCAGCGCTCCTCCTGCGAGGATGAGGAGGGCGCAGGCGACGGCGAGCGTGGGGCTGTAGCTGCTCCACAACGGTGGCCCCTGCCCCGGCCACGGGGGCGCCCAGGGCCGCGGCCTCGACCGCCTCGCGACCACCAGGACCGGCCATGGACTTCCTCGCGGGCTTGGCTGCGTCGCAGGAACACCTAGGCGGCGCTACGCTCGAGCTTTGTGGCGGCTAGGGTTTCTTTGGAGGAGTGGATGAGGAAGAAGAACGCGCGCCCCCTTTATATAGGCCGGCGGCATGCGGTGGCCGCGGGACGCGTGGCGTCGCCATTAACGTGGTTGGCGTAGGTGGGCGGCCGCTCGGCAGCCGGGGCATCGTCGCCATTAACGTGCCGAAGCGACGCAGCTTTGCAGTCGTTGGCGCGTTTGAGAAGATGCATCGACGCAGGGTCGCAGTCAGGCGGGCCCACCCAAACATCCGCCAGACGCGAGCGGACGTTTCCGGACGTCCGCACAGAAGCATCCGAGGCGCATATTTGGGCCAGGTTTGCGTCTCCGCGGACGGCCCGGTCACTTTGCGTCGCCCCGCTGGAACAGGGCCCAGACGCATTTCGCACCGCTGGAGATGCCCTCATGAGCACCTCGGGATGAGCGCAAAAGAATTCAGGCTTTATCTTCGTCATGACTTTTTCCATCTAGCTATCTATCCATCCAGGAGAGGTCATATCCCGTCTACAAACACCATGGTAGAGGATGCTCGCACACTTGGAGCTCCTCTATCGAGACCTGCATATCGAGCCCGTGCAATGGGAAGGTGGCTGAAACCGTACGTGTCCTCATTAGTAACAAATATAACCTGTCTACTCTAGTACCCACATTTGGCATCATCACGGTCTAACCAGCAAATCTACCGTGATTCAGTACCAATCTGAAATTAATAAACTCACAAGCTACAACAAGCATTGCAGTCATAAGATGCACATGGATTAATCAGCTCCCACTGGAGAGAGAGAACATCTGAGACAAGAGGCAACACAGACCGACAGTTGGGTCACGACACTAATACACTGATCCTCAACCAATCAAACATTGCATGATGCTCGAGCAGGTAGCTCACGACAACATGGGGCTTCTCCACCAAATTAAGGCGCCTCACAATTAAACATATTCCTACTAACAATGAAGAACCTACTGAAACGCAACTGCCTCGACAAACGGCGTCAGCTCAACCTCGGTGAAGACAATCAGTAGAAAGTGCAGGAACCGTAACCTGCAAAACAAGATTTTCTGTCAGAGACGCATAATGTTGAGAAGAGGGTTGCAGTTTCAGATAATGGTTGTTTGAGATCTCTGCAACTGCAAGAAGGGTAGTAGTAGTAGTAGCTGGATGGGGCTTACTGGGGTCGGACTGCACGATGATACCGGAGTCCCGGAAGTAGCAGTTCCAGGAGTGCCTGCCGTTGTAGGCGTAGTAGAGGTTCATGGCGATGGAGGCGTGGGACGCCAGGGTGTTGGGGTTGAAGCAGGGGCCACCCGGCTGGATCACGCTGCAGCTCACGTTCTGGCAGACATAGTTGATGTTCCCCTGCAGCGCCTTTTCGTCCGCGGAGGGCCTCGCCACGCACCACGTCTTGGGCGGCCTCGCCGCGGCCGCAGCCGGCGACGCCGGTGACTGGAGTTGGATCATGATACAAAAATGAGCACAAACTACATTCGCATCGATCATGGCGTGAAGTTGGAAAACGATTACGGAAGGAGGAAGGAGGAGGAGAGGAAGCGAATTTAAGGTACCTGTGCGGGCTGTGCCTGTGCGTCGGCCAGCCGAACGGTGCTAACTGCAGAGAAACAGAGAAATGCAGATTTCAGATGAGTTTCTGCGCGGCTTCTACAGTTCTACAGTACTACATAAGAGCAAAGAACGATTCATCTGATGATGGCTAGCAAAGAAGCGGGGATCACAAGAGCTAAATATCTAAGTAGATCTTGGTAGCGGGTGATTCAGCAGCTAACTGGGTTCGGCCATTTATCCTGAATTAGAAGATGTCGATGTTGATACATTCCTCTCCATGCACCAACATTAATCTCTCAGAACAGCCAGGCAGAATACTAATCACAAGTTCATGACATCAAACATATTCAGACAAAATCAGCTAGAAACATGAGGACAAATCTGCCAGAAAGTGTGATCCACAACTCACAAGAAACAAAAGAACTGAAGATAGATCACACCTAATCGGAGGAGGCAGAGAGATTACCTGAGGTGAAGCAGAGGAGCACGAGCCCCAGGGAGAGGAGCACGAGCGACGCAGACGGTTGAGCCGCTCTAGCCATCTTGCTCTCCAGCACAGAAACCACCACAGCTCGGAGGAAAGCTCGCAAAGGCTGTGGAGTGTGGAGGCCGCCAAGAAGAGACAGATGGGTGCTGGGGTCTAGCTCTAGCTAGCGGTGGCCGGTTTATAACAAGATGGGGCAAAGCCGGGAAAAGTGGCCGCTCCGGTTGATTGCCGTGGTGAGTAGAGTAGATCCCACCGCAACTGCTGGAGAAACGAAAGGGAGTCTGGCATGGCCATGGCCTTGGGGCAGAGGTACATCACGCATGTGAGTATGTGACTACGGTGGTCTCTGGCTTCGACCAGCGGCAACCTGCCATGTGCGCCAGGTCGGCGCCGGCATAAACTATCTATCCTGGTTCGTGTTGGTTGGGCTCACAGTGATCCGATCACAGACTTTGGTTCATCCAAACCGAATCCTTGTGGCCCACATTGACTCAGTTCTTGTTGTTTTACTGTGGTCTCCTCTCTTCCTCTCGGTCCTATCTCCTATGTGATGTGTGCAAGTCAAAGCATGCCCCAGGAAAACTTGAGCTTCAAACTGGTTTTTGAATTTGAGCTGCTGATCTCTGTCAGACTTGTTATGGATTTCGCAAACATCAGCAACATCTCAGATGTATGGGTTCATTAATTAGGAGGTAGATACAGTCAGCATTGGATCCTAATATGTGAAAGATCATCACTCTGTAACACTGGAAGAGCGGGACAATAATTATAGCATGTGACCGGGTTCTTGTTCTAGTGTAGTGTGGTCTACTCTGTCCATCGATCCATGTGATGTATGCAAGTCAAAGCAGGTTTCAGCAAGCACTGCTGTTCAAAATCATTTGAAATTTGAGATCTTGGTCTTCCTGACGTGGGTGGAGACAAGCTCATGCTTCTCCTAGGAGCCAGATTTTCCAGGGAACAGTAGAATGAATCTGTGCGCAATTCTTTTTTTACAACGCAGTAGAGAAAAATAAGAATGAAGTACAAGGTTGTATTAGACAAGAGGGTTCAGTAACCTGCACATAGATCCTAGTACATCGTAGTCTGCAGAAGATCACTAATGTGCAACAGTTGAACACGTGCAAACAGCCCCAGTATAATCATAAGCCTATCAAAAGTCACTTGCCGTTAGATGCGATTGGCAGGCCTTTGCTTGTAAGGTTCACGCCCAGCTTTATTCCTTATTCTTTCCTTCCTCCTTTCTACTTCATATTAATTTGTCTATTCTCCTTTGATGCCAATCTGGCTGCTGCTGTACACATCCTGCAGTTTTCAAGTCTATCAATTCCTGAGTTCTACTTCAGTTGTATGATAACTCTGAAGATTTGGGAACGCAAATATAACATAATTGCCCGAAGTAAAAAAGAAGAAAGGGTCGTGTGCAAACTTTAAGTGAACTCTAACAATACAGGACATTGGACGCAACACCAGATCCCATACGCCAGGGACCATCCTGAGTTCGGCGCTATCTTCCACCATGAGTTTAATCATAGCAAAATAGACAAAAGAGAAGATACAATGTTAGGTGCTTGAGATCAAGCCCATGCAGTGAAAAGGTGACACCAAGGATGCTTCTGATAGTTGCACTGGTTATCAACTTGAGACTCTTCACAAAGTGGCGGTGATCTAGTGAACTGCTCCAACTTAAGGCAAGCATGAACATCATCATCAATCTCAAGTGAGATGCATAAGGTTAAGGTATTTATGTGTCCGAGTATATTGTAGATCAATCATATGGAATATTATGCATATTTACGGTCACTAACTGAGATATGTATCTTCCTAGCAATGTGAAGTAAATTCAAGCAGAACATAGTTATGTATAGGAAAAAGTGTCGACCATCGGGCTGTCTAATTTCGATCATATCTGCTGCTACTTAGTACAACTAAGAGCATATCTAACAGATTCTCTAAAAGATTTTAGAGCACCAACAATCTGCCACTAAAGGCCGAAACAGCAGCCGAACCCAAGCGGCCTTAGTGGAGAATATTTTGTTTGTCCTCGGCCTTCGTGCCCCCAAATATTCTCTCCCGGGACCGTTGGACTAATTTTTTTCTCCTCCACCTGGCTGCCACAACCTCATCGCCCCGCCGTTGTATTTCGACCGGCGTTCACACCGCGTACCACCATTCGCCTCGGTCGATAGGCCGAACCACCCGCCGCCCATTTGCCCTCCCTTCGACCGAATCGCCGGTGTTAGCTGTCGCCGGAATCGGTCCGGAGAGCCGCCGCATCGAGCCGTGTCCCACCGTTCATTTAAGGTCGATTCCGGCAGTGACAAGGTCGATTCTTTCGGGAAAGGTCCGTCGGAGCATGGGGAGGTATAGACCGACCGCCGAGAACCAAAATCGGCCGACAACAACCGCCGTAGACCTCGGCCAGACTCCTTTACGCACGGCAGCAGCTTCAATCTTCGTCGATGTCCAGTCGTCGCGTTGGCCCGATGGCGGGTTTATCACGACCGCTATATGGTAGCCCCGTTGTCGTGCAGCCCCGATGGAGGCCTCAACCCTTTTACTCGGCTCGATGATACCGACCGCAGACTCCACGTCCGCCGTGCTCAAGGTATTCGACCGAATGTTTATATGACCAGCTTGTCTTTTATTCGTACCAATCGGCTTGACCAAGAGCACGTTCGGCTATAGATGAACAGGTCTGGAGGGATGATCTTCGACGACTCTTCGTCGGAGAAGGAGGAAGAAGAAGATGACAAAGATTTAGATATGGTTTTAATGCCGATTTTGCACGAGGATTGGCGGAGGCCGAGGCAAGGATGGCAATTCGCCCGTGTGTGTATCAACCGGAACAGAGCTGAGCGCCATGATCGAATCATGCGGGATTATTTCAACCCCAGTGCAATCTATACCGACAAAGCAATTCCAGCGGCGGTTTTGGTGCAGAAGGACTTGTTCCTCGCAATAACAAAAGCTGTGGAGCATCACGATTATTTGTTCAAGCTTCGGAGGAGTGCATCGGGAGAGATGAGTGCAAGCCCGGTGATAAAGTGTGTAGTGGCCGTGAGCGTACTTGCATATGGTTGCTCGGACAACGCCATTGATGACTATGTTCGCATTGGGCAGGACACAATTTTGGAGGCCATGAGAAGGTTTTGCAAAGTGTGATTGATATCTTTAGTCTAGAGTACTTGAGGGCACCCAACGACGAAGACACTGAGAGACTTCTTGCTAGGAGTGAATCTCAAGGATGGCCTGGAATGCTCGGTTCGTGCGGTGCTAAAGGGGTCATTAGCACCGGTTCGTATGGTCTAGACGTCCAGGGGACCAGCCACGGCATTAGCACCGGTTCGTGCGGGACCTTTAGCACCGGTTCGTAACACAAACCGGTGCTAAGGGTTGGCGTCAGCCGCGAACCCTTTAGCACCGGTTCGTGTTACGAACCGGTGCTAATAACCGGCGCTAAAGGTTTTTCTGCTCCCCACGCACCCCCCCCCCTTGGATCGCCTTTTTTGCTTTGTAAAATGCAAAACAAAATGATAGAAAATTCAAAAAAAAATAAAATGTTTTCAGATTCTTGTATGTTATTGTAAGAGCAAGATCCATATCCCGTGTTTTGTGTGTTTGATAACAACACTTGAACAATTCTAACCGTGCACAAAGTTTGTCATTGATAGGTTTGCAGGATGCACGGTACCCTCGCCGAACACATTATGATCAGAAGACCGAAGCGTAGTTCTTAGGCTTTCTGGTTTTGTGTGTGTCTCGCGAGGTAACATGGTAGGAGAGGAAAAGAGGAAAAAACTGTTTTAGCCATAGCGGTACTACCGGTACCAGGAGCGGTAGTACCGCTACTGGTACCGCCCGAGATACCGCTCTGAGTATTGCACGCGAAAATGTCTCACAGAACATGTTGCGGTACTTCTACGGTACCTTGAGCGGTAGTACCGCTTGAGAGCGGTAGTACCGCCCACGGTACCGCTTGAAGTACAGTAACGCGTTACGACAGTACCGCTCAGGTACCGCTCTGGTACCGCTTTAGATCCAGTAAGGTCTGGACCCTATTGCGGTACCTCAAGCGGTACCGCGAGCGGTAGTACCGCTATGTGTCCACGTGGACAAGTTCTGTGGGGATTCGAACTCAGAGCGGTAGTACCGCTTCCCAGAAGCGGTAGTACCGCTTAGGCAAAAACAGCATCCAACGGTTGGATTTGGAGGGACCTATATAAAGGTCCCTTCTTCTCCAGCCCAACTTGGCTCTTCTCTCTCTCTATCTCCTCCATTGTTGTTGAGCTCAAAATTGAGGGGATCTCCTCGTCCACCCAACCAATCTTGCTCATACTTTGAGACGTGGTGGAGGAGACCCCGATCTATCATTCTACCGAGAGAAAGTTCACCAATTCGTGGTACTCCTTAGTGGATCTTGGTGTTAGGGTTCCTTAGTGGGGCATTGGAAGAGCTTCTTGGTGGAGCACTGGAAGAGTTCCTTGGTGGGGCATTGGAAGAGCTTCTTGGTGGAGCACTGGAAGAGTTCCTTTGGTGGAGCATTGGAAGAGTTCCTTTGGTGGATCATTGGAAGAGTTCCTTGGTGGGGCATTGGAAGAGCTTCTTGGTGGAGCACTGGAAGAGTACCTTGGTGGGGCAATTGAGATGGGTTCCTATGGTGGAGCATTGGAGATGTGCAGCTATGGAGTCTAGCTTGGTGATGTACTAGCTCCATAGGGTGTTGGGAGCATCCTTGTGTGTGGAGCTCGCCCCAACCTTGTGAAGGAATCACCGCCTCGACCGGTGCCTTAGTGGAAGAGGGAGAGCACCTCCGTGGAGCTCTCTCGAGGAAGAAGGTGAGGCCTTCCTTCGTGGTGTGGCCGTCTAGTCTCTTGTGTGAGACTAGCACCTCCTCAACGCAGACGTACTTCCTGTTGTGGAAGAAACTGCGGTAAACAAACCTCGCCTCGCCTCCGCGCCCTCCGGTTGTCTCGCTCCTTACTCTTACTATCTTGTTGATTCCTTTACTTGTTGCAGATGTCTTAGCATCATTGTAGGACCAACGCTATTGCAAAAGTTATCACCTTTACCTTCTGTTGCGCTAAAATTGAAAAAGGTTAAAACTTGCCGTAGCGCCATTCACCCCCCTCTTGGTCGCTACGATCCATTCAAGTGGTATCAGAGCGAGGTTTTTCTTGCTCGGGCTTTACCGCCTAAGAAATGGCCGAACAAGAGGTGATTGTGAATGGAGTCCTTCCCCGTGAGCAATCCTCTCTCATCATCAATTGCCGATAATACTTCGGCTACTTTGGATGACCTCAAGAAATTGGAGTCATCCATCATATCTCAATTGAAGGCTATGATGATGGAGTTGATTGCTCCAAAACCAAACCCCATCATAGATTCTAAGAGTGGTGTCAATGTTTCCCCACCACAAGTTAACACTTTTCCTTGTGTTGAGGTTGTTGAGCAATCAACAAATTCACATCGGGAAAAGGATATTGAGAATGTTGACACCTCATCAAAAGGAAAGGATGAATCTCCGGTTGCGGGACAATTAATAGATATTCATGCGGTGTTCTCACCAAGTGATTGCGCCTTAAATGTCCCAATACCCATGCCATGCATTTTGCCTCATGGTTCACCACCACTACTTGAATATAATAGGTTTGGTGATTGGAAATTCTTAATGCGTTCTCATGTGCGCAGTGCATCTACCGAGCTTTGGCGCATCATTGAAGAGGGATATTCACCACAAGACCCAATGAACTTAATAAGAAGGGATGTGGTGGACAACCAACTCAACGCCATCGCCATCAACATGATCCACTTGGCCATTACTCCCAAGGAACGCGCTCATATCCGCTCGCTCAAGACCGCCAAGGAAGCTTGGGACAAACTTGACATACTCTTCCTCGGACATGAGAACATCCAAAGCTCTTGCTTTAATGAAGTGAACAACATGGCCATGACGAAGTAAATGGCCATATCTAAGAAGAATGCGGAAGACCATGTTGCTCACCCCCACTATACCCGCAAGCTCAACTTTGTATTGTATCGTGAACACATGGCTCTTACCACCAAGAGTTTTTGGAATGGAATCAAGAGACGAAGCTCAGGATCATCTTGCTACAATTGTGGTGACAAAAGGCATCTTGTTGCGGAATGTGTCTAGGAGAGAAGAGATGAACATGATGGAATGCTCGTTCGCAAGAGCGGGTTTAGATCTCTCTCCCAAGGGCTCTCCAACCTATCCCTCAACAACAACGTCACCAAGATCTCCTCCGCCGAGAAACCTAGAACTAATATGCTTGGAGATGAAGATCATATAGTGGAAAATGAAGGGCTTGAAAGGAAGAAGGATTTGGAGCTTATCTCTCTCACCCAAGCTTATGAGGAAGAAGTGTGCATGTGTATGACTCTTGAAGCTAGTGCTCTTATTCTTGAAGACTTCAACAATTCTCTCATCTCCCAACTCATCAAGGACCGAGATTATGCTCTTGGTTGGTTGGACAAGCTCAAGACAAAGAAGGATTATCTTGAAGAAGATCATGAATGGTCAATTGAGGATGTTGCAACCTTTGCCAAGAAGAAAGAAGATGAAGGTCCTAATTCATGTTGTTACAAGCTCCTTGACGAAGTATGCTTCTTGAGAAAACACAATGCAAAACTCTTGGATGTCATCTCAACTCAAGAGGAGGCCTTAGATGAATACTATCGCTTGAGTAAAGAGAAGGTGCAATGTTGTGATCATGAAGAAGAGATTGCCACTCTAAAGAAACACAAGGCCAAGCTAGTCGAAGTGAATGAGAGGCAAAATGAATCCTTGTTGGAGTGGATCCGTTTGAGCAAGGAAAAAGTCACTTGTTGTAACCATGAGGATGAAATTGCTTATCTTAAGAGAAGCAAGGACAAACTTATGGTGATCAAGCTTATGCAAGATGAAGCCATAGAAGAATACAAACGCTCAAGCAAGGATTACATTTGTCGTAATCATGAGGACGACATTGCCACTTTGGAGAGACACACGCATTCACTCTTGAGAAGGAATTCTCTTCTTGAGGAAGCTATATTGGATCGAGAAGATGAAGCTAACAACTTGAAGTCCGAGATTGAGAGTCTCCAAATTCAAATCCAATTCTTGGAAGGAGTCATTGAAGCCCACGAGGACTTATGCAATGAAGGAGAAGTGGCAATTATTCCAAAGAAGATTGAGAGAGGAAGAAGGATCAATGAAGCAAAGAATATGAAGATAGGGCCCATTGAAAAGTGGGCTCCTATTTCTAACTCTTGATCCATGAAGGGCCTTGCTTTCGGAGATGCTTATTGGGTGGTTATCTTGAAGCCACAAGTCTTATGTCCGGAAGCAAGGAATTTGTTGTCGTCATCAAGTCCTTATATATATCTCTCTCATGACGACGACACGAGCAAGCTTAAAGGTATTGGAGCCTTGACAAGGTGGTGATCAAGTCCTACCTTGTCAAGACTCTTACATATGTACTCTTTGTTCATTGCTCTACACTCTTGGGTCTTTGTACCTACTATTATGAACATGTAGTGGTCCTCTTGTGGAGCTAGTCTCTTCAAGAGGCCACGGTCTAGGACTAATGGAATTTGCTTCTTTGTGTAGAGATTGTGTTTTGTAGGAATTGTGTTGAAAGAAATGAACCATGATGAAGTTTCTCAAACAATTTCAATACAAATTCTATGACATAATCCTTGCAAGAAGAAGCAACAATGGAACGGAGTTTGTGCTCAAGATCTTGGATATCTTCATTGGCAAAGAAGGAATCCACCTTTTGCTCCTAGCCATACTCTTACCCTAACCTCATAGGGTTGCCGGAAGTGAGAAACAAACCTAAGAAGACACTCAAACATGATGATGGAGTATGAGTCTTTTGTGAGGTTTGTGGTATTGAGTGATGAGACATTTCGATGGATATGATAGCTCTTTGGAGGAGGCGAAGTGCTTCTTGTGAGAAAGGAGATGCAATTCCCCCGATTACCATAGGAAGGATGAGTGTTGGTACTCGCCGATCTCAAAAGCTACCTTCTATGAGTACCAGGGAAGGACGAAGTTCCACCTATGTGGAGCCATCTACACCACAAGGCCAAGTCTCTTCCTTTGGACAACCAAGCGCTAGGTCACCTCTTCCACAACCTCAAGTTCGGCATCAACTACAATGAGGTCAAGGCGAGGACCTAAATCATGATGATGATCAAAGAACCTCACAAGAACCTATCCTTTTGATCTATTCTCACCGGGGTGCTAATACGTTAAGACTCTTTCATAATCCAAGGAACGTACAAGACATACTCAAGAGCAAGATATGATGGGGTCCAACGGTATAGCAATCCCAAGGATCAATTCTTCCCAAATGTGCCCGACAAGACAATGGACTCTCACTCTCTATCGATAATCGTCAAGGTTTGCCTCTGTACCTTTGTGCTTCTCATCCGGACACTGTGTGTCATAAGTGGATACATACCACTTTTGCGCCATATGTCTAGATGTAAAGCACGCATGAACATAGGGGGAGTGCGGTTTAAATTTATTGAGCTATCCCTCCCCCATGATGCACAAAGAAACCCAAAGCATATGCTATTCGTCAATTAAGTGACTATGAGCTTCATGTTGAGTTGTAGTCGTGAGTCCTAGGTCTCTACGCGACCTCACACTACCAAACTCTTACACGGTGGCTTCGGCCACCAAACCTCCTCCTCGAGGAGTTTGTGTTCCGTTTTGTTTTGTTTTCTTTTCTCTTCTTGTTTTTGTTTTTTGGTTCTTCTTTTCTTTTTGTTTCTTCTCGGGAGTTTCACCCAAGCTTGGCTTTTCTTGCTTTGATTCTTGCAAGCTTGGTTGGGTAGTGCCTTAACAGTTCCGTAATCTAATCCTAAGCCATCATCTATCTCTTGAGTCAACTCAGTCTAAAAGCACAAGTCTACACCAAAATCTGAGTGTTTTTGAGTTTGGAGGACGGTACTACCGCTTCTCAGGCCGGTACTACCGCTCTGGGGCAGTTATCTGACGAAACTGAACAATTATCCCCAGAACGTTACTACCGCTGTAAGTACCGGGTCAGTACCGGTAAGCGGTACTACCACTTTTACGAGCGGTACTACCGCTTGCATCTTTTGACTAGAGGTACCGGTTGGGGTCGGGTTTCACCCCAAATCACCACAACTCCTCTTCCACCTCAAGTCAATAGCTCCTCCAAGCTCAAGACCTCGAGGAGATCGGCCCCGGTCTCCTTTTCCAGCCGCCGCCGGCCAAATCTTCTCCGTGGAGAAGCTTCCCCACCCCCTTCTCCGCCATGTCCTCCGGTATGAACCCTAATTTCTCTCTCTAGGGTGTGTTGAACTCCCTAGATGCATATGCTAGGGTTTGATGAAGTTGTATGGTGGAGAAGCTCTCTTGGAAGCTATACATGTGCAGGGATACTAGCTAGCAACAATGTGTGACACTAGATCGATTTTTACCATGAACTCGATCTCGATTTGGCTGTGCGGAGCTTAAGCGGTAGTACCGCTCATCCTCGGGCGGTACTACCGGTCAAAGCGGCACTACCGGATTGAAATTGCGGTACTACCGCTCTGTCTAGAGTCACCAATGTTGCTTGTTAGTGTCCTCTTTGATCCTTAATTTCTCGGCTTGTGCACTTATCCCCTATTCCCTCCCAAACCTTTGCTATTCACAGGAGCACCTAAGACCCGTGGTGGCAAGCTCAAGCCATCCTCTCGTCGTCATCGAGATGAAGAGCAAGAGGAGATTATGCCGACAAGGACCACCAAGCGACAGAGGGAAGCAGCAGCAGGGGCAAGGGGACCTCAAAGATCAATGCTTGATGTCAAGAAAGGCCAGTTCTTGGAAGTGCGGGGGCCAATCCTTATTTGCTGCCGAGAAATGCTCGTCAATGCCCCAATCCTTATCTTCATCATGTCAATCAAGAGAGGATCTACAATGAGGTCTATGGGGCCAAAGAGTTCAAATGTTGCCTCCAATACTCCATCAGCATGGACAAGCTCAACTCCGACCTCGACTACTTTGGAGAAGCAATAGAGATATGTGATGAACAAGGACTCATACCTTTGATGACCTTCTCTCACGATTACTCCAAGGAGGTGATTTTCCAATTCTATGCCACGGTTGTCTTTCTTGAGGATGAAGGAGGCTATCGCACCTTAAAGTGGATGACGAGGGAGCATGTGATGGAGGCCACATGGCAAGACTTTGCTAGAAGCATTGGTTATGAGCTCGCCGAAGACGACTCTAACACCTTCCGCATTCATCTCCAAGCCAAGCCAATGGCCAAGGAGAAAATGGCCGATCTCTACATTCGAGGGAGGATGTTGTGTGGAAGCACCAAAGGCCTTATACCTGTCTACGACATCATGAACCGCATCTACCGCAACACCATCAACCCCAAGCATACCAACCACGATGAGGTGCATGGGTTCCTTTGAATCTCCTTGTGCACACACATGAGTTGAGGGGCCACGGCAAGCAATTGGACGTCATGGATTACATTTGGCACGAGATGCGTGATTGTGCATTCCTTCGCAAGCTTCCCCAGTATGCTACTTACCTCATGAGGCTCATTTGTCTCAAGTGGGATCAAGAGGGCCGCGGTGATCTTCTTGAACAATTGATACGTCTCCGACGTATCGATAATTTCTTATGTTCCATGCCACATTATTGATGATATCTACATGTTTTATGCACACTTTATGTCATATTCGTGCATTTTCTGGAACTAACTGATGTCTACGCCCCCCTCCTTTTCCTGTAGACAGTGTTGGGCCTCCAAGAGCAGAGGTTTGTAGAACAGCAGCAAGTTTTCCCTTAAGTGGATCACCCAAGGTTTATCGAACTCAGGGAGGAAGAGGTCAAAGATATCCCTCTCATGCAACCCTGCAACCACAAAGCAAGAAGTCTCTTGTGTCCCCAACACACCAAATAGGTGCACTAGTTCGGCGAAGAGATAGTGAAATACAGGTGGTATGAATAAGTATGAGCAGTGGCAACGGCACCAGAAAAGTGCTTTGCCCAGGACAGTAAACAAGCAGTAGTAACGCAGCAGTAGTAACACAGTAAAACAGTAAACAAGCAGCGATAGCAGTATTTAGGAACAAGGCCTAGGGATTACACTTTCACTAGTGGACACTCTCAACATTGATCGCATAATAAATAACTCTTTCTCATATGTGCTACATACACTCTTTTGTTGGATGATGAACACATTGCGTAGGATTACACGAACCCTCAATGCCGGAGTTAACAAGCTCCACAATTCAATGTTCATATTTAAATAACCTTAGAGCATAATAGATCATTGCAAAATAAACCAAGAACTAACATAGTGCACACACTGTCCACATTACACTATGAAGGAGGAATAGATCACATCAATACTATCATAATGATAATTAACTCCACAACCTACAAGAGATCATGATCATAGCCTACGACAAGAACCACATGGTGCACACACTAGTCACCTTTACACCATGCAGGAGGAATAGACTACTTTAATAACATCACATGAGTAGCACACAACTAGTAGAGATACAAAGCTCATCATATGGATCTCAATCATGTAAAGCAGCTCATGAGATCATTGTATTGAAGTACATAGGAGAGAGATTAACCACATAGCTACCGGTACAGCCCCGAGCCTCGATGGAGAACTACTCCCTCCTCATGGGAGCAGCAGCGGTGATGAAGATGGCGGTGGAGATGGCAGCGGTGTCGATGGAGAAGCCTTCCGGGGGCACTTCCCCATTCCGGCAGCGTGCCGGAACAGAGACTCCTGTCCCCCAGATCTTGGCTTCGCGATGGCGGCGGCTCTGGAAGGTTTCTGTGGGTTTCGTCCAACGTATCAGGGTTTTCGCGACGGAGGCTTTAAATAGGCGAAGAGGCGGCGCCAGAGGGTCGAAGGGGTGCCCACACCATAGGGTGGCGCGGGCCCCCTGGCCGCGCCGGCCTAGGGTTTGGTGGGCCTGTGCCCCCTCTCTGGCGGCTCTCGGGTGTTCTGGATGCTTCCGGGCAAAATAGGAACCTGGGCGTTGATTTCGTCCGATTCCGAGAATATTTCGTTACTAGGATTTCTGAAACCAAAAACAGCAGAATACAGGAACTGGCACTTCGGCATCTTGTTAATAGGTTAGTTCCAGAAAAAGCACGAATATGACATAAAGTGTGCATATAACATGTAGAAATCATCAATAATGTGGCATGGAACATAAGAAATTATCGATACGTCGGAGACGTATCAGCATCCCCAAGCTTAGTTCTGCTCGTCCCGAGCAGGTAAAATGATAACAAATATAATTTCTGGAGTGACATGCCATCATAACCTTGATCATACTATTTGTAAAGCATATGTAGTGAATGCGGCGATCAAAACAATGTATATGACATGAATAAACAAGTGAATCATATAGCAAAGACCTTTCATGAATAGTACTTCAAGACAAGCATCAATAAGTCTTGCATAAGAGTTAACTCATAAAGCAATAAATCAAAGTAAAGGTATTGAAGCAACACAAAGGAAGATTAAGTTTCAGCGGTTGCTTTCAACTTGTAACATGTATATCTTATGGATAGTTGTCAATGCAAAGCAATATAACAAATGCAATAAGCATGTATGTAAGAATCAATGCACAGTTCACACAAGTGTTTGCTTCTTGAGGTGGAGAGAAATAGGTGAACTGACTCAACATTGAAAGTAAAAGAATTGTCCTCCATAGAGGAAAGCATCGATTGCTATATTTGTGCTAGAGCTTTGATTTTGAAAACATGAAACAATTTTGTCAACGGTAGTAATAAAGCATATGTATCATGTAAAATATATCTTACAAGTTGCAAGCCTCATGCATAGTATACTAATAGTGCCCGCACCTTGTCCTAATTAGCTTGGACTACCGGATCATCACAATGCACATGTTTTAACCAAGTGTCACAAAGGGGTACCTCTATGCCGCCTGTACAAAGGTCTAAGGAGAAAGCTCGCATTGGATTTCTCGCTATTGATTATTCTCAACTTAGACATCCATACCGGGACAACATAGACAACAGATAATGGACTCCTCTTTTATGCATAAGCATGTAACAACAATTAATAATTTTCTCATATGAGATTGAGGTTATATGTCCAAAACTGAAACTTCCACCATGGATCATGGCTTTAGTTAGCGGCCCAATGTTCTTCTCTAACAATATGCATGCTTAACCATAAGGTGGTAGATCTCCCTTACTTCAGACAAGATGAACATGCATAGCAACTCACATGATATTCAACAAAGAATAGTTGATGGCGTCCCAGAAACATGGTTATCGCACAACAAGCAACTTAATAAGAGATAAAGTGCATAAGTACATATTCAATACCACAATAGTTTTTAGGCTATCTGTCCCATGAGCTATATATTGTAAAGGTGAAGAATGGAAATTTAAAGGTAGCACTCAAGCAATTTACTTTGGAATGGCGGAGAAATACCATATAGTAGGTAGGTATGGTGGACACAAATGGCATAGTGGTTGGCTTAAGTATTTTGGATGCATGAGAAGTATTCCCTCTCGATACAAGGTTTAGGCTAGCAAGGTTGTTTGAAGCAAACACAAGCATAAACTAGTACATAAAAACTTACATAAAAGACATATTACAAGCATTATAAGACTATACATCGTCTTCCTTGTTGTTCAAATACCTCACTAGAAAATATCTAGACTCTAGAGAAACCACTCATGCAAACCAAATTTTAACAAGCTCTATGTATTTCTTCACTAATAGGTGCAAAGTATATGATGCAAGAGCTTAAACAAGAGCACAACAATTGCCAAGTATCAAGTTATTCAAGACATCATACCAATTACTACATGTAGCATTTTCTGTTTCCAACCATATAACAATTAACGAAGCAGTTTCATCCTTCGCCATGAACATTAAAAGCTAAGAACACATGTGTTCATACGAACCAGCGGAGCGTGTCTCTCTCCCACACAAGCATTTATTCAAACAAGAACAAAAACAAGAAACATACAGACGCTCCAAGTAAAGTACATAAGATGTGACCGAATAAAAATATAGTTTCAAGAGAAGGAACCTGATAATTTGTCGATGAAGAAGGGGATGCCTTGGGCATCCCCAAGCTTAGACGCTTGAGTCTTCTTGAAATATGCAGGGATGAACCACCGGGGCATCCCCAAGCTTAGACTTTTCACTCTTCTTGATCGTAGTATATCATCCTCCTCTCTTGACCCTTGAAAACTTCCTTCACACCAAACTTCTCATAAACTTCATTAGAGGGGTTAGTACATAATCAAAAACTCACATGTTCAGAGGTGACACAATCATTCTTAACACTTCTGGACATTGCTCAAAGCTACTGGAAGGTAATGGAACAAAGAAATCCACCCAACACAGCGAAAGAAGCAATGCGAAATAAAAGGCAGAATCTGTCAAAACAGAACAGTCCGTAAAGACGAATTTTTAATAAATACTTCCGTTGCTCAGATCAGAAAACTCAAAACTAATGAAAGTTGCGTACATATCTGAGGAACACGCACGTAAATTGGCATATTTTTTTGATTTTTCTACAGAGAAAACAGCCCAGATTCGTGATAGATAGAAATCTGTTTCTGCGCAGAAATCCAAATCTAGTATCAACCTTCGATTAGAGGCTTCACTTGGCACAACAAAACACAAAACTAAGATAAGGAGAGGTTGCTACAGTAGTAAACAACTTCCAAGACACAAATATAAAACAAAGTACTGTAGCAAAATAACACATGGGTTATCTCCCAACAAGTTATTTCTTTATAGCCATTAAGATGGGCTCAGCAGTTTTAATGATGCACTCGCAAGAAATAATATTTGAACCAAAAAGAGAGCATCAAGAGGCAAATTCAAAACACATTTAAGTCTAACATGCTTCCTATGCATAGGAATCTTGTAAATAAACAAGTTCAAGAAGCATAATGCAACAAGCATAGAAAGATAAAACAAGTGCAGCTTCAAAAATTTAAGCACATAGAGAGGTGTTTTAGTAACATGAAAATTTCTACAACCATATTTTACTCTCTCATAATAATTTTCAGTAGCATCATGAGCAAACTCAACAAAATAACTATCACATAAAGCATTCTTATCATGAGTCTCATGCATAAAATTATTACTCTCCACATAGGCATAATCAATTTTATTAGTTGTAGTGGGAGCAAATTCAACAAAGTAGCTATCATTATTATTCTCATCATCAAATATTGGAGGCATATTGTAATCATAATCAAATTTATCCTCCATAACAGGTGGTACTAAAAGACTACTATCATCATCATAAATAGGAGGCAAAGTATCATCAAAGAAAATTTTCTCCTCAATGCTTGGGGGACTAAAAAGATCATGAAAACCAGCTTCCCCAAGCTTAGAACTTTCTATATCATTATCAACAATGGTGTTCAAAGATTTTTGCATCAAACAATCCATGTTTTAAATCAGGAAATAGCATAAGAAGCTCATTTTTGTCCATTATGCCAAACTAGTGTAAACAAGAAACAAAAAGATGCAATTGCAGGATCTAAAGGAAATAGCTTTGAGGACTTACAATGCGCCGGAAAATAGCTTGGTAGCCGAGATCCGGAGTGTGAGTACCTTTTACCTTTCCTCCCCGGCAACGGCGCCAGAAAATAGCTTGATGTCTACGCCCCCCTCCTTTTCCTGTAGACAGTGTTGGGCCTCCAAGAGAAGAGGTTTGTAGAACAGCAGCAAGTTTTCCCTTAAGTGGATCACCCAAGGTTTATCGAACTCAGGGAGGAAGAGGTCAAAGATATCCCTCTCATGCAACCCTGCAACCACAAAGCAAGAAGTCTCTTGTGTCCCCAACACACCAAATAGGTGCACTAGTTCGGCGAAGAGATAGTGAAATACAGGTGGTATGAATAAGTATGAGCAGTGGCAACGGCACCAGAAAAGTGCTTTGCCCAGGACAGTAAACAAGCAGTAGTAACGCAGCAGTAGTAACACAGTAAAACAGTAAACAAGCAGCGATAGCAGTATTTAGGAACAAGGCCTAAGGATTACACTTTCACTAGTGGACACTCTCAACATTGATCGCATAATAAATAACTCTTTCTCATATGTGCTACATACACTCTTTTGTTGGATGATGAACACATTGCGTAGGATTACACGAACCCTCAATGCCGGAGTTAACAAGCTCCACAATTCAATGTTCATATTTAAATAACCTTAGAGCATAATAGATCATTGCAAAATAAACCAAGAACTAACATAGTGCACACACTATCCACATTACACTATGAAGGAGGAATAGATCATATCAATACTATCATAATGATAATTAACTCCACAACCTACAAGAGATCATGATCATAGCCTACGACAAGAACCACATGGTGCACACACTAGTCACCTTTACACCATGCAGGAGGAATAGACTACTTTAATAACATCACATGAGTAGCACACAACTAGTAGCGATACAAAGCTCATCATATGGATCTCAATCATGTAAAGCAGCTCATGAGATCATTGTATTGAAGTACATAGGAGAGAGATTAACCACATAGCTACCGGTACAGCCCCGAGCCTCGATGGAGAACTACTCCCTCCTCATGGGAGCAACAGCGGTGATGAAGATGGCGGTGGAGATGGCAGCGGTGTCGATGGAGAAGCCTTCCGGGGGCACTTCCCCGTTCCGGCAGCGTGCCGGAACAGAGACTCCTGTCCCCCAGATCTTGGCTTCGCGATGGCGGCGGCTCTGGAAGGTTTCTGTGGGTTTCGTCCAACGTATCAGGGTTTTCGCGACGGAGGCTTTAAATAGGCGAAGAGGCAGCGCCAGAGGGTCGAAGGGGTGCCCACACCATAGGGTGGCGCGGGCCCCCCTGGCCGCGCCGGCCTAGGGTTTGGTGGGCCTGTGCCCCCTCTCTGGCGGCTCTCGGGTGTTCTGGATGCTTCCGGGCAAAATAGGAACCTGGGCGTTGATTTCGTCCGATTCCGAGAATATTTCGTTACTAGGATTTCTGAAACCAAAAACAGCAGAAAACAGGAACTGGCACTTCGGCATCTTGTTAATAGGTTAGTTCCAGAAAATGCACGAATATGACATAAAGTGTGCATATAACATGTAGAAATCATCAATAATGTGGCATGGAACATAAGAAATTATCGATACGTCGGAGACGTATCACTAACCTATTAACAAGATGCCGAAGTGCTAGTTGCTGTTTTCTGCTGTTTTTGGTTTTGGAAATCCTAGTAAGGAAATATTCTCGGAATTGGACGAAATCAATGCCCAGGGTCCTATTTTGCCACGAAGCTTCCAGAAGACCGAAGAGTCAACGAAGTGGGGCCACGAGGCGGCCAGAGCACAGGGCGGTGCGGCCTAGGTCTTGGTCGCGCGGCCCTGTCATCTGGGCTCCTCGTGACGCCCCTCGACCTGCCCTTCCGCCTACAAATAGCCTTCGTCGCGAAACCCCCAGTACCGAGAGCCACGATACAGAAAACCTTCCAGAGACGCCGCCGCCGCCAATCCCATCTCGGGGGATTCAGGAGATCGCCTCCGGCACCCTGCCGGAGAGGGGAATCATCTCTCGGAGGACTCTACGCCGCCATGGTCGCCTCCGGAGTGATGAGTGAGTAGTCTACCCCTGGACTATGGGTCCATAGCAGTAGCTAGATGGTTGTCTTCTCCTCATTGTGCTTAATTGTCGGGTCTTGTGAGCTGCCGAACATGATCAAGATCATCTATCTGTAATTCTATATGTTGTGTTTGTTGGGATCAGATAAATAGAGAATACTATGTTATGTTGATTATCAATTTATATCTATGTGTTGTTTATGATCTTGCATGCTCTCCGTTACTAGTAGATGCTCTGGCCAAGTAGATGCTTGTAACTTCAAGAGGGGGCATTTATGCTCGATAGTGGGTTCATGTCTCCGTGAATCTGGGGAAGTGACAGAAATCTCTAAGATTATGGATGTGCTGTTGCCACTAGGGATAAAACATTGGTGCTATGTTCGAGGATGTAGTTACTGATTACATTACGCGCAATACTTAATGCAATTTTCTGTTGTTAGCAACTTAATACTGGAGGGGGTTCGGATGATAACCTGAAGGTGGATTTTTTAGGCATAGATGCATGCTGGATAGCGGTCTATGTACTTTGTCGTAATGCCCAATTAAATCTCACTATACTCATCATAATATGTATGTGCATGGTCATGCCCTCTCTATTTGTCAATTGCCCAACTGTAATTTGTTCACCCAACATGCTGTTTATCTTATGGGAGAGACACCTCTAGTGAACTGTGGACCCCGGTCCAATTCTCTATACTGAAATACAATCTACTGCAATACTTGTTCTACTGTTTTCTGCAAACAATCATCTTCCACACTATACATCTAATCCTTTGTTACAGCAAGCCGGTGAGATTGACAACCTCGCTGTTACGTTGGGGCAAAGTACTTTGGTTGTGTTGTGCAGGTTCCACGTTGGCGCCGGAATCCCTGGTGTTGCGCCGCACTACATCTCGCCGCCATCAACCTTCAACGTGCTTCTTGACTCCTACTGGTTCGATAAACCTTGGTTTCATACTGAGGGAAAACTTGCCGCTGTACGCATCACACCTTCCTCTTGGGGTTCCCAACGGACGTGTGCTACACGCCATCAAGCAATTTTTCTGGCGCCGTTGCCGGGGAGATCAAGACACGCTGCAAGGGGAGTCTCCACATCGCAATCTCTTTACTTTGTTTTTGTCTTGCTTTATTTTATTTACTACTTTGTTTGCTGCACTATATCAAAATACAAAAAAATTAGTTGCTAGTTTTACTTTATTTACTATCTAGTTTGCTATATCGAAAACACAAAAAAATTAGTTACTTGCATTTACTTTATCTAGTTTGCTTTATTTACTATTGCTAAAATGAGTAATCCTGAAGTTGAAGTTCGTTCGTTTAAGCAACAAGGGGGAGAATGTTTAAGAGATGCTTGGTATAGAATTAGTAATGCTCATAATAGGTGCACTAAGAAACACTCCACCACTATTTTACTCAGGAATTTTTATGTTGGTATCTCTAGCTGGAATAGGTATGTTCTTGATTTTCTCGCGGGAGGTAACTTCCTAAGTACTCCTACATTAGAAGCTAGCTGCATTATTGAGAGTCTATTTGGAATACCCCCTGTTGATGAAGTTAAAATTGAAATCTCTCTTGAAGATGTTATGAAAAAATTGGAAACCATAGAGAAATTTTTTCCAAGTGTTGAAACTAAATTGGAAATGTTACTTGATACAACTGATGAACTTGATAAATCCTTAGGAGGAATTGATGAAAGAATTAGTGTCCTAGGAACTTGTGTTGTCCATGATAATCAAACCGATAGGATTGGCGAGCATGAAAAGGCTATGGGAACCTTGGGATCAACCTTTTCTTCTCTTAAATATAAGGAGAAAGCCTATGTGGGTAAGGAGAAAAAGTTTATGTATGTCTCTAAAGTGCCTAAACCAAAAAAATATTATTATAGGCCTAAAATTGACAAAGCCCTTAGTACCACTACAGATAGGGGAGCTTATGATAACGATGCTCCATCCTTTGATAACACTTGATACACACTTTCTGCGCCTAGCTGAAAGGCGTTAAAGAAAAGCGCTTATGGGAGACAACCCATGTTTTTACTATAGTACTTTGTTTTTATTTTGTGTCTTGGAAGTTGTTTACTACTGTAGCAACCTCTCCTTATCTTAGTTTAGTGTTTTATTGTGCCAAGTAAAGTCGTTGATAGCAAAGTTCATACTAGATTTGGATTTACTGCGCAGAAACAGATTTCTTTGCTGTCACGAATCTGGGCAAAATTCTCTGTAGGTAACTCAGAAAATTATGCCAATTTACGTGAGTGATCCTCAGATATGTACGCAACTTTCATTCAATTTGAGAATTTTCATTTGAGCAAGTCTGGTGCCTCAGTAAAATTCGTCAATACGAACTGTTCTGTTTTGACAGATTCTGCCTTTTATTTCGCATTGCCTGTTTTGTTATGTTCGATGGATATTTTGATTCCATTGACTTTCAGTAGCTTTGTGCAATGTTCAGAAGTGTTAAGAATGATTATGTCACCTCTGAACATGTATATTTTGATTGTGCACTAACCCTCTAATGAGTTGTTCTAAGTTTGGTGTGGAGGAAGTTTTCAAGGATCAAGAGAGGGAGATGATACAACATGATCAAGGAGAGTGAAAGCTCTAAGCTTGGCGATGCCCCGGTGGTTCACCCCTGCATATATCAAGAAGACTCAAGCGTCTAAGCTTGGGGATGCCCAAGGCATCCCCTTCTTCATCGACAATATTATCAGGTTCCTCCCCTGAAACTATATTTTTATTCCATCAGAGCTTATGTGCTTTGCTTGGAGCGTCGGTTTGTTTTTGTTTTGTTTGAATAAAATGGATCCTAGCATTCCTTGTGTGGGAGAGAGACACACACCGCTGTTACATATGGACAAGTATGTCCTTAGGTTTTACTCATAGTATTCATGGCGAAGTTTCTTCTTCGTTAAATTGTTATATGGTTGGAATCGGAAAATGATACATGTAGTAAATTGCTATAATGTCTTGGATAATGTGATACTTGGCAATTGTTGTGCTCATGTTTAAGCTCTTGCATCATATACTTTGCACCTATTAATGAAGAAATACATAGAGCATGCTAAAATTTGGTTTGCATATTTGGTTTCTCTAAAGTCTAGATAATTTCTAGTATTGAGTTTGAACAACAAGGAAGACGGTGTAGAGTCTTATAATGTTTACAATGTGTCTTTTATGTGAGTTTTGCTGCACCGGTTCATCCTTGTGTTTGTTTCAAATAGCCTTGCTAGCCTAAACCTTGTATCGAGAGGGAATACTTCTCATGCATCCCAAATACTTGAGCCAACCACTATGCCATTTGTGTCCACTATACCTACCTACTACATGGTATTTCTCCGCCATTCCAAAGTAAATTGCTTGAGTGCTACCTTTAAATTTCCATTCTTCACCTTTACAATATATAGCTCATGGGACAAATAGCTTAAAAACTATTGTGGTATTGAATATGTACTTATGCACTTTATCTCTTATTAAGTTGCTCGTTGTGCGATAACCATGTTCCTGGGGACGCCATCAACTACTCTTTGTTGAATATCATGTGAGTTGCTATGCATGTTCGTCTTGTCTGAAGTAAGAGCGATCTACCACCTTATGGTTAGAGCATGCATATTGTTAGAGAAGAACATTGGGCCGCTAACTAAAGCTATGATCCATGGTGGAAGTTTCAGTTTTGGACATATATCCTCAATCTCATACGAGAAAAATAACTGTTGCTACATGCTTATGCATAAAAGAGGAGTCCATTATCTGTTGTCTATGTTGTCCCGGTATGGATGTCTAAGTTGAGAATAATCAATAGCGAGAAATCCGATGCGAGCTTTCTCCTTAGACCTTTGTACAGGCGGCATAGAGGTACCCCTTTGTGACACTTGGTTAAAACATGTGCATTGCGATGATCCCGGTAGTCCAAGCTAATTAGGACAAGGTGCGGGCACTATTAGTATACTATGCATGAGGCTTGCAACTTGTAAGATATAATTTACATGATACATATGCTTTATTACTACCGTTGACAAAATTGTTTCTTGTTTTCAAAATCAAAGCTCTAGCACAAATATAGCAATCGATGCTTTCCTCTTTGAAGGACCATTCTTTTACTTTTATTGTTGAGTCAGTTCACCTATTTCTCTCCACCTCAAGAAGCAAACACTTGTGTGAACTATGCATTGATTCCTACATATTTGCATATTGCACTTGTTATATTACTCTATGTTGACAATATCCATGAGATATACATGTTATAAGTTGAAAGCAACCGCTGAAACTTAATCTTCCTTTGTGTTGCTTCAATACCTCTACTTTGAATTATTGCTTTATGAGTTAACTCTTATGCAAGACTTATTGATGCTTGTCTTGAAGTACTATTCATGAAAAGTCTTTGCTATATGATTCATTTGTTTACTCATGTCATATACATTGTTTTGATCGCTGCATTCACTACATATGCTTACAAATAGTATGATCAAGGTTATGATGGCATGTCACTCCAGAAATTATCTTTGTTTATCGTTTACCTGCTCGGGACGAGCAGGAACTAAGCTTGGGGATGCTGATACGTCTCCGACGTATCGATAATTTCTCATGTTCCATGCCACATTATTGATGATATCTACATGTTTTATGCACACTTTATGTCATATTCGTGCATTTTCTGGAACTAACCTATTAACAAGATGCCGAAGTGCCGATTCTTTGTTTCTGCTGTTTTTGGTTTCAGAAATCCTAGTAAGGAAATATTCTCGGAATTGGACGAAATCAATGCCCAGGGTCCTATTTTGCCACGAAGCTTCCAGAAGACCGAAGAGTCAACGAAGTGGGGCCACGAGGCGGCCAGAGCACAGGGCGGCGCGGCCTAGGTCTTGGCCGCGCGGCCCTGTCATCTGGGCCCCTCGTGACGCCCCTCGACCTGCCCTTCCGCCTACAAATAGCCTTCGTCGCGAAACCCCCAGTACCGAGAGCCACGATACGGAAAACCTTCCAGAGACGCCGCCGCCGCCAATCCCATCTCAGGGGATTCAGGAGATCGCCTCCGGCACCCTGCCGGAGAGGGGAATCATCTCCCGGAGGACTCTACGCCGCCATGGTCGCCTCCGGAGTGATGAGTGAGTAGTCTACCCCTGGACTATGGGTCCATAGCAGTAGCTAGATGGTTGTCTTCTCCTCATTGTGCTTAATTGTCGGGTCTTGTGAGCTGCCGAACATGATCAAGATCATCTATCTGTAATTCTATATGTTGTGTTTGTTGGGATCCGATGAATAGAGAATACTATGTTATGTTGATTATCAATTTATATCTATGTGTTGTTTATGATCTTTCATGCTCTCCGTTACTAGTAGATGCTCTGGCCAAGTAGATGCTTGTAACTCCAAGAGGGGGTATTTATGCTCGATAGTGGGTTCATGTCTCCGTGAATCTGGGGAAGTGACAGAAATCTCTAAGATTATGGATGTGCTGTTGCCACTAGGGATAAAACATTGGTGCTATGTTCGAGGATGTAGTTACTAATTACATTACGCGCAATACTTACTGCAATTGTCTGTTGTTAGCAACTTAATACTGGAGGGGGTTCGGATGATAACCTGAAGGTGGACTTTTTAGGCATAGATTCATGCTGGATAGCGGTCTATGTACTTTGTCGTAATGCCCAATTAAATCTCACTATACTCATCATAATATGTATGTGCATGGTCATGCCCTCTCCATTTGTCAATTGCCCAACTGTAATTTGTTCACCCAACATGCTGTTTATCTTATGGGAGAGACACCTCTAGTGAACTGTGGACCCCGGTCCAATTCTCTATACTGAAATACAATCTACTGCAATACTTGTTCTACTGTTTTCTGCAAACAATCATCTTCCACACTATACATCTAATCCTTTGTTACAGCAAGCCGGTGAGATTGACAACCTCGCTGTTACGTTGGGGCAAAGTACTTTGGTTGTGTTGTGCAGGTTCCACGTTGGCGCCGGAATCCCTGGTGTTGCGCCGCACTACATCTCGCCGCCATCAACCTTCAACGTGCTTCTTGACTCCTACTGGTTCGATAAACCTTGGTTTCATACTGAGGGAAAACTTGCCGCTGTACGCATCACACCTTCCTCTTGGGGTTCCCAACGGACGTGTGCTACACGCCATCAACAATTCCGCCCCAACGTCACCATCCACAAGGAGAAGAGTCCTCTTGTTAAGGACCATGACCTTCCAAGGTTTGGCAAGGGAGCTCCCAAGGACAAGGATGAAGACGAAGCCGATAGCGAAGACTCCGACTATGTGCCCAACTCCATCAAGACCAAGGGCCTCTTCGCCAAGCTCACCGCTCGCCTCAAGAAGTCCTTTTGCTTCAAGAGGGATCTCGAAGATAGGATGTATCAAGCTCATCACGACAACAAGAAAATCCGCCAACGCCAAAAGGCGATGATGAGCCACATGCAACTTCCGGTCTCCGAGGGCTCCGAGGACAACATCACTCCTCCCGGTGAGTGGAAGTCGAAGCTCGTTTGGTCAAGCTCCGAGGAATCCATCCCCGAGCCACCTCATGGCAAGGGCCTTGCCCAAGAAGAAGATGATGACGAAGGCGAGTATGAGGAGGAGGAGGACGTTGAGGATGAGGGTGATGAGAACGAGGATGACGATGACGAGGATGATGATGACGAGTGATTCCCTTGGGGCGTTAGTATGCTCCTTCTCCCTTTTTGGTGTCTCGATGCCAAAGGGGGGAGAAGTTGATCTATTAGGACGCGAATTTGCATGGGGATGCCAAGGGCTTGGTGGCTTCATTTTGGTTCTTTCGGCCTTGGCATCAAACCTTCCCCTAGTTATTCAGAACTTTATTCGTATGTGTGTTTGCTACTCTATTTGTGGATCTCCCGATCCCCCCGTTTGTATTAAGACTTAATCATTCGTAGCTTAAAAGGTCTTCATTATTTATCCTTTGAGTGGCTACATCATTCCTATGGAGGCTCTTATTATTATGAGTTTGGGTTTTCTCAAGGCAAAGGTATGAAAAGGTTCACCCAAACTCCCCTATATGCAAATATACTTGCCTCCATAGAGTACTTGTGCTACATAATCTTGTCACATATTCATCTTAGCACTTGTGCTTGGTTTGTAGAATCTAGGGGGAGTTTCTCTCTAGGATGTGTGTATTTGTATACCAATGCATATTCTAAATATGCACACATCTAGGGGGAGCTTCATCTACTTTTTCAAACCAAATACCGTATCATAATATACGATGACTTATTGCAAATTCGTGTGTTGTCATCAAACACCAAAAAGGGGAGATTGTAAGAGCAATATCCATATCCCGTGTTTTGTGTGTTTGATAAAAACACTCGAACAATTCTAACCGTGCACAAAGTTTGTCATTGATAGGTTTCCAGGATGCACGGTACCCTCGCCGAACACATTATGATCAGAAGACCGAAGCGTAGGCTTTCTGGTTTTGTGTGTGTGTCGCGAGGTAACATGGTAGGAGAGGAAAAGAGGAAAAAGCTGTTTTAGCCATAGCGGTACTACCGGTACCAGGAGCGGTAGTACCGCTACCCCTACTGGTACCGCCCGAGATACCGCTCTGAGTATTGCACGCGAAAATGCCTCACAGAACATGTTGCGGTACTTCTACGGTACCTTGAGCGGTAGTACCGCTTGAGAGCGGTAGTACCGCCCACGGTACCGCTTGAAGTACCGTAACGCGTTACGGCAGTACCGCTCTGGTACCGCTCTGGTACCGCTTTGGATCCAGTAAGGTCTGGACCCTATTGCGGTACCTCAAGCGGTACCGCGAGCGGTAGTACCGCTATGTGTCCACGTGGACAAGTTCTGTGGGGATTCGAACTCAGAGCGGTAGTACCGCTTCCCAGAAGCGGTAGTACCGCTTAGGCAAAAACAGCATCCAACGGTTGGATTTGGAGGGACCTATATAAAGGCCCCTTCTTCTCCAGCCCAACTTGGCTCTTCTCTCTCTCTCCTCCATTGTTGCTGAGCTCAAAATTGAGGGGATCTCCTCATCCACCCAACCAATCTTGCTCATACTTTGAGAGGTGGTGGAGGAGACCCCGATCTATCATTCTACCGAGAGAAAGTTCACCAATTCGTGGTACTCCTTAGTGGATCTTGGTGTTAGGGTTCCTTAGTGGGGCATTGGAAGTGCTTCTTGGTGGAGCACTGGAAGAGTTCCTTGGTGGGGCATTGGAAGAGCTTCTTGGTGGAGCACTGGAAGAGTTTCTTTGGTGGAGCATTGGAAGAGTTCCTTTGGTGGATCATTGGAAGAGTTCCTTGGTGGGGCATTGGAAGAGCTTCTTGGTGGAGCACTGGAAGAGTACCTTGGTGGGGCAATTGAGATGGGTTCCTATGGTGGAGCATTGGAGATGTGCAGCTATGGAGTCTAGCTTGGTGATGTACTAGCTCCATAGGGTGTTGGGAGCATCCTTGTGTGTGGAGCTCGCCCCAACCTTGTGAAGGAATCACCGCCTCGACCGGTGCCTTAGTGGAAGAGGGAGAGCACCTCCGTGGAGCTCTCTCGAGGAAGAAGGTGAGGCCTTCCTTCGTGGTGTGGCCGTCTAGTCTCTTGTGTGAGACTAGCACCTCCTCAACGCAGACGTACTTCCTGTTGTGGAAGGAACTGCGGTAAACAAACCTCGCCTCGCCTCCGCGCCCTCCGGTTGTCTCGCTCCTTACTCTTACTATCTTGTTGATTCCTTTACTTGTTGCACATGTCTTAGCATCATTGTAGGAACACCGCTATTGCAAAAGTTATCACCTTTACCTTCCGTTGCGCTAAAATTGAAAAAGGTTAAAACTTGCCGTAGCACCATTCACCCCCCCTCTTGTTCGCTACGATCCATTCAGTTATGCAACCTACTATTCGGTGAAATTAAGAAATTCGAATTTTCACTTTTTTTGCATAAATGGTTTGAAAAATGGTAAAACCGCACTAACTTTTGCATACGACGTCAAAAAATCGTATAATATATCAAAATCATCGTGGGAAAAAGTTACATCCGAATTCATCAGGGTTTACCCGGTTAGCCTATTTTTAGATTCTCAAAATTCCAAATTAAAATATGAAAGCAGGAAGATTTTAGTTTTTTGCTGGAAATTTAGAAATTAAAATTTTCTATTTTTTAAAATTAAAATTAATAATTGCATCCTGCATAAAGATTACTATTACTTTTATCAAACTATAAGATTTTCAAATTTTCAGGTTTTAGGTTTGGCAAAAAAAATTAAAAAATTGAAAATAATTAAAAATAATACAAATTATAAAGTTAATGTTTATTTATTTATTCAAGATTATTATTATATCATTAGTTTTTTTGTTAAAAGAATTATTTGAAATTCGAACAATAAAGAAATATGACATCGACCGACATGTTAATAGGACTGATATGATACTAGTATCACATACATGCGCGCGAAGTACTTGGATGCGGGACGGAAAGGAACTTGGAAGTTAAGCGTGCTAGTGCTAGAGTAGTGGGAGGATGGGTGATCGAGCGGGAAGTTTGAGCACGAGTAAGTAATTGGACTAGAGATAAGGGTAGTTAGAGACTAAACTTGTGAAATAACTAAAATATTAAAAATTCTGAAAAAAAAGAAAAAAAAAGAGGGAGTGGAAAATAATTCGAAAAAAATTACGGTAGCGGGGTTCTACCGCGGCAGCGTTTTGGGGCGTTTTCCTGCCGTGGTAGACCCTTTACGAACCGGTGCTAAAGGTCCTCTCGCTCGGGCGCCCGGCAGCCGCCACGTGGTGCCCCCTTTAGCACCGTTTCGCAACTGAACCGGTGCAAAGGGGGGGTTTTGCACCGGATGCGTTCCACCGGTTGGACATCCGGTGCATATGGCCCTTACCAACCGGTGCAAAATCCCCATTTTCCACTAGTGACTATATGCACTGGAGCTGGAAGAACTGGGAAAGGTCAATACAAAGGCCATTGCAAAGCAACAATAATCTTTGAGGCAGTTGCATTGCATGACCTATGGATACGACATTCATTCTTTGGATTGCTCGGCTCTCTCAATGATCTCAATATTTTGTCGATGTCACCACTGTTCTCAAGGCTTATTAAAGGTGAAGCTCCTCCTTGCAACTATGAGGTCAATGACCATCGGTATTCAGTGGGGTACTATCTTGCTGATGACATCTATCCTCCATGGTCCACATTTGTGAAAAAAATCCCGCGGAGTCTTGTCAATGGTCCCAATAAATCACACTTCGCAACAATGCAAGAGGTACACAGGAAATATGTGGAGAGAGCCTTTGGTGTGCATCATAAGAGAGTTGGCATTGTTCGTGGACCAGTCGAATATTGGAAACCGGAGACCCTATGACAGATAGTGACATGTTGCATCATTTTGCATAACATGATCATTGAATATGAGAGGGACATGCCATAGAACTTTAGGTATATCTCAAAGCATGATGCAAACACGATCCACCACCAGTTCCTCGAAATGCACCGAAGCATCGAGAGCCAGGATGCACATGCTCAGCTATAAGATGATCTTATTGAGCTGATGGGATTCGTAGCATAGAAAACAAAAAATTTCCTACCGCGAGAACGCAATCCAAGCCAAGATGCAATCTAGAAGATGGTAGCAACGAGGGGATGAACGAGACTGACCCTTGAAGATTTCCAAAGCCTACAAGAGGAGGCTCTCGTTGCTGCGGTAGACGATCACTTGCCGCTTTCAAAAGCGCGTAGAAGATCTTGACGGTGCCACAATCGGGCAGCACCTCCGTACTCGGTCACACGTTCGGTGTTGATGAAGACGACGTCCTTCTCCCTGTTCCAGCTGGCAGCGGAAGTGGTAGATCCTCCTCGGAATCCTGGCAGCACGACTGCGTGGTGGCGGTGGTGGTGGAGAACTCCGGCAGGGCTTCGCCTATGCGCTGCGGGAGTAGTATGTGGAGGAGGGGCGCTAGGGTTTGGGGAGAGAGAGGGGAGTAGGGTGCCAGACATGGGCAGCCCTAGGTGGTGCGGCCAAGAGTGTCTGCCCCTCCCTCTTCTCCTCATTATATAGGTGGAAATCCCCAAGAGTTGTAGTCCAAGTCTTCGAATAAGACCCCAACAACAAAACCTCCCATAGGTGGGAAACCTACTCAAGGAGGGAGTCCTACCCAAGGTGGGACTCCCACCTTTCCTTTAGGTGGGGTGGCCGGCCACCTATGGTGGAGTCCACCTGGGACTCCACCCTTTAGGGTTTGGCTGGCCATGCAAGGTGGAGTCCCTCCGGGACTCCACTTTCCATGGTGATTTCTTCCGGACTTTTCTAGAACTTTTCTAGAACCTGCCATAAATGCACCGGATCATTTCCAAACTGGGAATATGACTTCCTATATATGAATCTTATTCTCCGGACCATTCCGGACCTCCTCGTGATGTCCTGGATCCCATCCGAGACTCCGAACAAAACTTTGAACTCCATTCCATATTCCATATCTACTTAAACGACATCAAGCCTTAAGTGTGTCACCCTACGATTCACGAACTATGTAGACATGGTTGAGACCTCTCTCCGACCAATAACCAATAGCGGGATCTGGAGATCCATAATGGCTCCCACATATTCAACGATGACTTTAGTGTTGGGATTCGTTTCATAGAAAACAAAAAATTTCCTACCGCGAGAACGCAATCCAAGCCAAGATGCAATCTAGAAGACGGTAGCAACGAGGGGATGATCGAGACTCACCCTTTAAGATTTCCAAAGCCTACAAGATGAGGCTCTTGTTGCTGCGGTAGACGATCACTTGCCGCTTGCAAAAGCGCGTAGAAGATCTTGATCACGGTGCCACGATCGGGCAGCACCTCCGTACTCGGTCACACGTTCGGTGTTGATGAAGTCGACGTCCACCTCCCCGTTACAGCGGGCAGCGGAAGTAGTAGCTTCTCCTTGAATCCGGCATCACGACGGCGTGGTGGCGGTGGTGGTGGAGAACTCCGGCGGAGCTTCGCTAAGCGTGCGGGAGTGGTGGAGGAGAGAGGGGCGGCTAGGGTTTGGGAGAGGGGGGCGCCGGCCACTAGGGGGTGCGGCCACCTTGTGGTCTTGGGGTGGCCGGCCCCCTCCCCTTGGCCTCTCATTATATAGGTGGAACCCCCAAGTGTTGGACTACAAGTCTTCGAATAAGACCCCAACCCAAAACCTTCCATGTAGTAGGGAAACCCACCCAAGGTGGGAATCCCACTTGAGGTGGGATTCCCCCCTTCCATGTGGGGGGTGGCCGGCCCCCTTGGTGGAGTCCACCTTGGACTCCCCCCTCTAGGGTTGGCCGGCCATGGGGAGGTGGAGTCCCTCCGGGACTCCTTCCTTAGTGATTCCTTCCGGAATTTTCTAGAACCTTCTAGAACCTTCCGTAAAATCTTCCGGATCATTTTAAATCTTACAAAATGACTTCCTATATATGAATCTTATTCTCCGGACCATTCCGAAACTCCTCGTGATGTCCGGGATCCCATCCGAGACTTCGAACAATACTTCGAACTCCATTCCATATTCAAGTTCTACCCTTTCAACATCAAACCTTAATTGTGTCACCCTACGGTTCGCGAACTATGTGGACATGGTTGAGTACTCTCTCCGACCAATAACCAATAGCGGGATCTGGAGATCCATAATGGCTCCCACATATTCAACGATGACTTCAGTGATCGAATGAACCATTCACATACGATACCAATTCCCTTTGTCACGCGATATTTTACTTGTCCGAGGTTTGATCATCGGTATCACTCTATACCTTGTTCAACCTCGTCTCCTGACAAGTACTCTTTACTCGTACCGTGGTATGTGGTCTCTTATGAACTTATTCATATGCTTGCAAGACATTAGACGACATTCCACCAAGAGGGCCCAGAGTATATCTATCCGTCATCGGGATGGACAAATCCCACTGTTGATCCATATGCCTCAACTCATACTTTCCGGATACTTAATCCCACCTTTATAACCACCCATTTACGCAGTGGCGTTTGATGTAATCAAAGTACCTTTCCGGTATAAGTGATTTACATGATCTCATGGTCATAAGGACTAGGTAACTATGTATCGAAAGCTTATAGCAAATAACTTAATGACGTGATCTTATGCTACGCTTAATTGGGTGTGTCCATTACATCATTCATACAATGATATAACCTTGTTATTAATAACATCCAATGTTCATGATTATGAAACTAATCATCCATTAATCAACAAGCTAGTTAAGAGGTATACTAGGGACTCTTTGTTGTTTACATATCACACATGTACCAATGTTTCGATTAATACAATTATAGCATGGTATATAAACATTTATCATAAACATAAAGATATATAATAACCACTTTTATTATTGCCTCTTGGGCATATCTCCAACAGTCTCCCACTTGCACTAGAGTCAATAATCTAGATTACATTGTAATGTACCTAACACCCATGGCATTCTGGTGTTGGTCATGCTTTGCCCTAGGGAGAGCTTTAGTCAACGGATCTGCTACATTCAGATCAGTGTGTACTTTGCAAATCTTTACTTCTCCATCTTCGATGTACTCGCGAATCAAGTGGTAACGCAGCTTGATATGCTTTAGCCTCTTGTGTGACCTTGGTTCTTGTGCATTGGCGATGGCACCCATGTTGTCACAGTAGATGACTAGTGGGTCCAATGCACTAGGAACCACACCGAGCTCTACAATGAACCTCTTCATCCATACCGCTTTTGATGAAGCCTCTGAAGCCGCTATGTACTCTGATTCTGTTGAAGACTTCACCACCGTGCACTGCTTCGAGCTTGCCTAGCTTACTGCAGCACCATTCAATATAAACATGTACCCAGACTGTGACTTAGAGTCATCAGGATCAGTGTTCCAACTTGCATCGGTGTAACCGCTTACAACAAGCTCTTGGTCACCTCCATAACAAAGAAACATATCCTTAGTTCTTTTCAAGTACTTCAGGATATTCTTGACCGCTGTCCAGTGTTCCATTCCTGGATCACTTTGATATCTGCTAGTCAAACTAACAGCATGTGCTATATCCGGTCTAGTACATAGCATGGAATACATGATAGATCCTACTGCCGAGGCATAGGGGATATTACTCATCCTTTCTCTTTCTTCTGCCGTAGCCGGTCCTTGAGTCTTACTCAAGACCTTGCCTGGTAACATAGGTAAGAACCCTTTCTTACTTTCGTCCATTCTAAACTTCTTTAGAATCTTGTCCAGGTATGTACTCTGTGATAGCCCTATTAGGCGTCTTGATCTATCTCTATAAATCTTGATGCCTAATATATATGATGCTTCACCAAGGTCTTTCATTGAAAAACTATTATTCAAATAACCTTTTACACTGCTTAATAGTTTTATATCATTCCCAATCAATAATATGTCATCTACATATAATATCAGGAATGCTACAGAGCTCCCACTCACTTTCTTGTAAATACAGGCCTCTCCATGACACTGTATAAACCCGAAGTCTTTGATCACCTTATCAAAGCGTCGGTTCCAACTTCTTGATGCTTGCTTCAGTCCATAGATTGAACGCTGAAGTTTGCATACTTTGTCAGCATTTTTAGGATCGACAAAACCTTTGGGTTGTACCATATACAACTCTTCCTCAATGTCTCCATTAAGGAACGCCGTTTTGACATCCATCTGCCAAATTTCATAATCGAAAAATGCAGCTATTGCTAACAAAATCCTCACATATTTTAGCTTCGCTACAGGTGAGAAAGTCTCATCGTAGTCAACTCCTTGAATTTTTCGGAAACTCTTTGCGACAAGTCGAGCTTTATAGACAGTAATATTACCATCAGCATCTGTTTTTCTCTTGAAGATCCATTTGTTCTCGACAGCCTTGCGGCTATCAGGTAAGTCTACCAAAGTCCATACTTTGTTATCATACATGGATCCCATTTTGGATTTCATGGCTTCTTGCCATTTGTTGGAATCTGGGCTCGTCATCGCTTCTTCATACGTCGCAGGGTCCTCGTCATTGTTGTCCACAATCATGACATTTAGACAAGGATCATACCAATCAGGAGTGGCACGTTCCCTTGTCGATCTGCGAGGTTCAGTAGTTTCCTCGTTCGAAGTTTCATGATCATTATCATTAGCTTCCTCTGTTGCCGGTGTAGGCGGTACAGGAACAGCTTCGATCGCGCTACTCTGATCAACGAGTAAAGATTCATCAATCTCATCGAGTTCTACTTTTCTTCCAGTCACTTCTTTAGTGAGAAATTCTTTCTCAAGAAAGGTTCCGTTCTTAGCAACAAAGATTTTGCCTTCGGATCTGTGATAGAAAGTGTACCCTATAGTTTCCTTAGGGTATCCTATGAAGACGCATTTCTCCGCTTTGGGTTCTAGCTTGTCCGGTTGTAACTTCTTTACATAGGCTTCGCAACCCCAAACTTTAAGGAACGACAGCTTAGGTTTCTTATTAAACCATAATTCATACGGTGTCGTTTCTGCGGATTTTGATGGTGCTCTATTTAAAGTGAATGCGGCTGTCTCTAATGCATAACTCCAAAATGATAACGACAAATCAGCAAGAGACATCATAGAACGAACCATATCTAAGAGAGTTCGATTACGACGTTCGGACACACCGTTTCGTTGTGGTGTTCCCGGCGGTGTCAATTGTGAAAGTATTCCGCATTTCTTTAAATGCATGCCAAAATCATAACTCAGATATTCACCTCCGCGATCAGATCGTAGAAATTTAATCTTCTTGTTACGTTGATTTTCTACTTCACTTTGGAATTCCTTAAACTTCTCGAAAGTTTCAGATTTATGTTTCATGAAATAGATATACCCATATCTACTCAGATCATCTGTGAAGGTTAGAACATAACGATAACCACCGCACGATGCTACACTCATTGGTCCGCACACATCAGTATGTATGATTTCCAATAAGTCAGTAGCTCGCTCCATCGTACCAGAAAATGGAGTCTTAGTCATTTTTCCCATCAGACATGCTTCGCATCTATCAAGTGACTCAAAGTCAAGTGATTCAAGTAATCCATCGGTATGGAGTTTCTTCATGCGTTTCACTCCAATATGACAAAGACGACAGTGCCACATATAAGTAGAATTATCATTCAATTTAATTCGCTTAGCATCAATGTTATGTATATGCGTATCACTACTATCGAGATCTAACAGAAATAAGCCATTCTTTTCAGGTGCTCGACCATAAAAGATATTATTCATAAAAATAGAACAACCATTATTCTCAGACTTGAATGAATAAGCGTCTTGCATTAAACAAGATCCAGATATAATGTTCATGCTCAACGCGGGTACAAAATAACAATTATTTAGGCTTAAAACTAATCCCGAAGGTAGATGTAGAGGAAGTGTGCCGACAGCGATCACATCGACTTTGGATCCGTTTCCAACGCGCATCGTCACTTCATCTTTCAGTAGTCTTCGTTTATTGTTTAGTTCCTATTTCGAGTTACAAATATGAGCAACCGAACCAGTATCAAATACCCAGGTACTAGAACGAGAACCAGTGAGATAAACATCTATAACATGTATATCAGATATACCTTCTTTCTTCTTCTTGACAAGGCCGCTCTTCAGATCAGCCTGATACTTGGAGCAATTACGCTTCCAGTGTCCCTTCTCCTTGCAGTAATAGCACTCAGCATCAGGCTTAGGGCCGTTCTTAGGTTTCATAGGAGGCGTGGCAGCTTTCTTGCCACCCTTCTTGAATTTTCCCTTAGACTTGCCATGTTTCTTGAAATTGGTGGTCTTGTTGACCATCAACACTTGGTGGTCTTTCTTGATCTCAATCTCAGCAGCTTTTAGCATGCCAAAGAGTTCAGGTAACTCTTTGTTCATGTTCTGCATATTGTAGTTCATCACAAAGTTCTTGTAACTTGGTGGCAGTGATTGAAGGACACGATTAATCCCCAGTCTATTAGGAATCACTATTCCCAAGTCACTGAGTTTCTTCGCATGCCCGGTCATAACGAGCATGTGCTCACTAACGGAGCTGCCTTCTTCCATCATACAGCTGAAGAAGTGTTTCGATGCTTCATAGCATTCCACGGCCGCATGAGTCTCAAATATAGCTTTCAGCTCATTGACCAACTCATGAGGATCGTGGTGCTCAAAACGTTTTTGAAGATCGTCTTCCAGACTGCACAAGATGGCACACTGAACTTGAGAGTACCGAGCTTTCCGAGTTGCGTAAACATTTTTTACTTCATCGGTTTCAGTTTCTGCAGGAGGGTCACCTAGCGGTGCATCAAGCACATATTGCAGATTTCCGCCAGCGAGGAAGATCCTCACATGACGGAACCAGTCGGTGAAGTTGCTACCATTGCTCTTAAGCTTTTCTTTCTCTAGGAACTGGTTAAAATTGATTAGGGACGCCATATCTACAACATATATTTGCAATAGTTTAGACTAAGTTTATGACAAATTGAGTTCAAATTTTAATTCAACATAATTAAAAATCTAGGTGAACTCCCACTCAAAACAATATCCCTCGCATTGTCTTAGTGATCACACGAACCAAATCCACCACACCTAAGTCCGATCATCACAAGACAAGGTGTAATTTCAATGGCGAACACTCAAAGTATTCATCATATCAATCATATGATTCATGCTCTACCTTTCGGTATCACGTGTTCCGAGACCATGTCTGTACATGCTAGGCTCGTCAAGGCCACCTTAGTATCCGCATGTGCAAAACTGGCTTGCATCCGTTGTATGCACTTGTTGATTCTATCACACCCAATCATCACGAGATGCTTCGAAACGACAAGTCTTGGCAACGGTGCTACTAAGGATGAACACTTTATTATCTTGATATTTTAGTGAGAGGGATCATCTTATAATGCTACCGTCGCGATCTAAGCAAAATAAGATGCATAAAAGGATTAACATCACATGCAGTTCATATGTGATATGATATGGCCCTTTTGTATTTGCGCCTTTGATCTTCATCTCCAAAGCACGGACATGATCTCCATCATCTTCGGGCATGATCTCCATCATCGTCGGCGTAGCGTCAAGGTCAATGGCGCCGTCTTCATGGTTGTTCACCTCATGTAGCAACTATTACAACTACTTTGAAATACTACTCAACATGAAATTTAAAGACAACCATAAGGCTCCTGCCAGTTGCCACAATACAATAATGATCATCTCATACATATTCATCATCACATTATGGCCATATCACATCACCAAACCCTGCAAAAACAAGTTAGACGTCTCTAATTTGGTTTGCATATTTTACGTGGTTTAGGGTTTTCGAGAGAGATCTAATCTACCTACGAACATGAACCACAACGGTGATACTAGTGTTGTCAATAGAAGAGTAAATTGAATCTTCACTATAGTAGGAGAGACAGACACCCGCAAAGCCTCTTATGCAATACAAGTTGCATGTCGAACGAGGAACAAGTCTCATGAACGCGGTCATGTAAAGTTAGTCTGAGCCGCTTCATCCCACTATGCCACAAAGATGAAAAGTACTCAAACTAAATACAACAAGAGCATCAACGCCCACAAAACCATTGTGTTCTACTCGTGCAACCATCTATGCATAGACACGGCTCTGATACCACTGTTGGGATTCGTTGCATAGAAAACAAAAATTTTCCTACCGCGAGAACGCAATCCAAGCCAAGATGTAATCTAGAAGACGGTAGCAACGAGGGGATGATTGAGACTCACCCTTGAAGATTTCCAAAGCCTACAAGATGAGGCTCTTGTTGCTGCGGTAGACGATCACTTGCCGCTTGCAAAAGCGCGTAGAAGATCTTGATAATGGTGCCATGATCGGGCAGCACCTCCGTACTCGGTCACACGTTCGGTGTTGATGAAGTCGACGTCCACCTCCCCGTTCCAGCGGGAAGCGGAAGTAGTAGCTTCTCCTTGAATCCGGCTGCATGACGGCGTGGTGGCGGTGGTGGTGGAGAACTCCGGTGGAGCTTCGCTAAGCGTGCGGGAGTGGTGGAGGAGAGAGGGGCGGCTAGGATTTGGGAGAGGGGGGCGCCGGCCACTAGGGGGTGCGGCCACCTTGTGGTCTTGGGGTGGCCGGCCCCCTCCCCTTGGCCCCTCATTATATAGGTGGAACCCCCAAGTGTTGGACTACAAGTCTTCGAATAAGACCCCAACCCAAAACCTTCCATGTAGTAGGGAAACCTACCCAAGGTGGGAATCCCACTTGAGGTGGGATTCCCCCCTTCCATGTGGGGGGTGGCCGGCCCCCTTGGTGGAGTCCACCTTGGAGTCCCCCCTCTAGGGTTGGCCGGACATGGGGAGGTGGAGTCCCTCCGAGACTCCTCCTTCCTTAGTGATTCATTCCGGACTTTTCTAGAACCTTCTAGAACCTTCTGTAAAATCTTCCGGATCATTTTAAATCTTATAAAATGACTTCCTGTATATGAATCTTATTCTCCGGACCATTCCGGAACTCCTCGTGATGTCCGGGATCCCATCCGAGACTTCGAACAATACTTCGAACTCCATTCCATATTCAAGTTCTACCATTTCAACATCAAAACTTAAGTGTGTCACCCTACAGTTCGCGAACTATGTGGACATGGTTGAGTACTCTCTCCGACCAATAACCAATAGCGGGATGTGGAGATCCATAATGGCTCCCACATATTCAACGATGACTTCAGTGATCGAATGAACCATTCACATAGGATACCAATTCCCTTTGTCACTCGATATTTTACTTGTCCGAGGTTTGATCATCGGTATCACTCTATACCTTGTTCAACCTCGTCTCCTGACAAGTACTCTTTACTCGTACCGTGGTATGTGGTCTCTTATGAACTTATTCATATGCTTGCAAGACATTAGACGACATTCCACTGAGAGGGCCCAGAGTATATCTATCCGTCATCGGGATGGACAAATCCCACTGTTGACCCATATGCCTCAACTCATACTTTCCGGATACTTAATCCCACCTTTATAACCACCCATTTACGCAGTGGCGTTTGATGTAATCAAAGTACCTTTCCGGTATAAGTGATTTACATGATCTCATGGTCATAAGGACTAGGTAATTATGTATCGAAAGCTTATAGCAAATAACTTAATGACGTGATCTTATGCTACGCTTAATTGGGTGTGTCCATTACATCATTCATACAATGATATAACCTTGTTATTAATAACATCCAATGTTCATGATTATGAAACTAATCATCCATTAATCAACAAGCTAGTTAAGAGGCATACTAGGGACTCTTTGTTGTTTACATATCACACATGTATCAATGTTTCGGTTAATACAATTATAGCATGGTATATAAAAATTTATCATAAACATAAAGATATATAATAACCACTTTTATTATTGCCTCTTGGGAATATCTCCAACATTTAGTGATCGACTGAACCATTTACATACGATACCGATTCCCTTTGTCACGCGATATTTTACTTGTCCGAGGTTTGATCATCGGTATCTCTATACCTCGTTCAACCTCGTCTCATGACAAGTACTCTTTACTCGTACCGTGGTATGTGGTCTCTTTATGAACCATTCATATGCTTGCATGCTATTAGACGATATTCCACCGAGAGGGCCCAGAGTATATCTATCCGTCATCGGGATGGACAAATCCCACTGTTGATCCATATGCCTCAACTCATACTTTCCGGATACTTAATCCCACCTTTATAACCACCCATTTACGCAGTGGCGTTTGATGTAATCAAAGTACCTTTCCGGTATAACTGATTTACTGATATCATGGTCGAAAGGACTAGGTAACTATGTATCTAAAGCTTATAGCAAATAACTTAATGACGTGATCTTATGCTACGCTTAATTGGGTGTGTCCATTACTCCATTCATATAATGACATAACCTTGTTATTAATAACATCCAATGTTCATGATCACGAAACCATGATCATCTATTAATCAACAAGATAGTTATACAATAGGCTTACTAGGGACTCCTTGTTGTTTACATAACACACATGTATCAATGTTTCGGTTAATACAATTATAGCATGGTATGTAAACATTATCATAAACACAAAGATATATAATAACCATTTATTATTGCCTCTTGGGCATATCTCCAACAGTCTCCCACTTGCACTAGAGTCAATAATCTAGTTTACATATGTAAAGATATAACACCTTGGCCTTCCGGTGCTTTATCATGTTTTGCTCACGGGAGAAGTTTTAGTCAACGGATCTGACACGCTCAGAAATGTATGTATTTTGCAATTTATTTGCGTCACAACGCATCACTCATTTTCCAAATGAGTCGGCATTAAATATGTTTGTTCTTCTGGTGGAACCTTAATCCCGCGGTCTAAAATATGTCACTAATATTGTCATACACACTATAGCTTCAAAGTTCTGACACTATCGGAACTACACCAAGTTCTCAAAGAACTTCTTGACTTAATCATTGTCAAAACAATGACATACTCTGCCTTCTTCTGTAGAATCTGTCACAATATTTAGAACACATCTAAATCTAGCATAGACTTATTCTAGCTCATTGTGCTACCTTTTAAACAACACTTAGCCTAATTGAGATTGAAATTTATTTTTATATGCGATCAAACTAATATCGGTGCAACACATTACATCGATTTGTTTTGTCATTACTCCATACAAAATTATATATATCCTTGGTTCTTCTAAAGTACTCAAGGATATTCCTACTGTTTGTCCAATAATCATCACATGAATCATTCTGGTATATGCTCCTAACTCTTTAGGCACAGGACATCTGATTTTGTACATATTCTTCGTGATCTAAAATCACTCATGTGTTTTTACTCATCGAGTGTCAAATACACTCAAGTCTTGTTAAACCTTCACATGAAAAGAACACCTTCTTAATATTTCTATATTGAACTACTTCAATATCCATTCTTTGTACTTTGACTTAAACTTATTATGTATTCCAATCTATCTTCATAGATTTTGACACTAAATATGTTTTAGTCCATATTCTTTCATTGAAATTAATTCTCAATGAAACATTTTAATCAAGTATATAATTACATCATTTATAACCAACTATATGTCATCTACATAAAGTATTATAAATATGTCTCAGCGCTCCCACTTAATTTCTTGCAAATGCAGGCCTCTTCATCGTCTCTGATGAAATCAAAAATTCTTTGACTATTTCATCTGGTGAAGATTCCAACTCCACGATACTCACTTTATCCAATTGAAGTTTGTATACCTATATAGTATTCCATGGACTAGCAAAACTCTTGATTGTATCTTGTATACACCTTTAATACACACTTCTGATAAGTAATGTATTTTGCCATCCTACTAGCATATCTCATAAAAGAAATATGTAGCGATTACTAGAATAATCCACATAGACTATAAGCGTTGCCACAGAAGATCTAATCTTATCGTAGTCAACTTTTGAACTTTGTCATAAACAACTTTTCGACAAGTCGAGCTTCTTCAAGGATATTCCATCCAAGTCCATTAATTTTATAGATCCATTTACTTTCAAAAAAATATTTATCTATCATGGATTTCATGGCGCATGGCCATTTTAATGGAGTCAGGGCCCATCATAACTTCTTTGTATGTAGTTGGTTTATCATTGTTCAAAATCAATCCTTTGTCCACAAATCATTTATTTGATCACAAAGTAAACCATACCTACAAGGTTCAATATGTACTTCGATCTCCATGGCTATAACACTTTGTAGTCATGGGAGCCATGATCGTTGTGGCAGCTTCCTGAACCAATTTCCGATGCTGCGCTACTCTGATCATTATGCTCAGGTTCATAAACCTTATTAAGTTCTATTTTCCTCCCACTCAAATATTTCGCTAGAAAACAATTTCTTGGAAATAAGCAAGTAACATTAACAAACACTTTTGTCTTTTACTTCATAGTGGGAAGAATTCCCAATCAATTCTTTGGGATAACCAACAAAGAAATTCATCCGATTTTGGTTGTAAACTCTTAGACCAAAATTTAAATAAAGGACTATTAGGGTTTATACCCATGCCATAACTTATATGGTGTCATTTCAACGGATCATGATGATGCTCTATATAGTGTAAAAGCGGTAGTCTCTAAAGCATAATCCACAAAAATATAATGGCTTTATTTTATTTTATCTCATCATTAATCCAACAAGGTTTGGATACATCTCTTCGATACTTCATCATCACTATGATACTCCAAGAAACGTGAGTTGTAGAACAATTTCATAACTCTCTTAGATGTTTGCTAAAACTCGTAATTCAAATATTTCCACCATGATCCAATCATAGATATTTGACTTTTCTATTACGATGATTTCCACTTCATGCTGAAATTTATTTGAATCCATTCAAATGTTTCAAACTTCTTCTTTATCGAATATATCCACATATATATACTCAATTCATTGTTGGAAGTTTTCATGAAGTAGAAGAATCTCCCGCACACAACTATGCCCAGTGAACCACATATATCATCATGTATGTTTTCACTAAGTTAGTTGTCCGTTCAACTCTTGGCCTATGAACGGTATTTTAGTCATTCTTTTTTTTAGAAAAGATTTGCAAGCGCCAAATGATTAAAAAATCAAATGACTCCAAAAATCCATTTGCATGGAGTTCCTTCATGCGTTCCTTTCTAACATGACCTAAATGGCGGTTCCACAAATAAGTGGAATTCAAATCATTTGCCTTATGGCATTTTAGCGTCAGTATTATGTGTGTGTGTGTTTCACCATTAAGATTTATAATAACTTATCCATTGTACATGGAGTAATGTCATAATTTGAATAACTCATTGTTTTCATTTGACCAGAGAAAAATGACAATTATTAAGTTCTTTATTATAAATTCTAAGGGCTAGATAGAATGCCAACGACGAACATAATAACACTTTATTTTGTTCCAGACGTGCATTCCTATCATATTCCTTGTCAGTCACTTAGGCCATTGTATTCTTGTATTGCGTTGTTTTGTAAGACACTTCATACCAACCAATATGGTACTAATACCCAAGAATTTCATTGTATGACCTAACTAGGAATACAACCATAACATGTATATCATTTATATACACCTGAGCTAGACTTTCTAGTCTTTTCTTTTCTTTCTGCCAAAATATCTTTTGTAGCTTCTCTTTTAGCTTTCCTCATTCTCAGAAAACACTTCACTTTCAATAACTTCTAGGTTTGTTGGTCAAATACCAATAACCTTGAGGTTCTTACTTTGAAGTTGATCATCATATGACAAGTGTTTCAGATTTCACTATTAGTAACTTTGTAATATGATGAACAATTTCACTCATAATTTTATCCATCATATCATGACGACTTTCCGAGACCATGTCTGTACATGCTAGGCTCGTAAAGTTTAACCTCAGTATTCGCATGTGCAAATCTGGCTTGCACCCGTTGTATGCACACGTAGAATCTATAACACCCGATCATCACGAGATGCTTCGAAACGACGAGTCTTAGCAACAGTGCATACTAAGGACGATCACTTCATGGATATGCGAATATCATTAGTGCCCCAATAGTTGGAGGATTGGAACACCTTGCGTCTTCAACCTTCGTGCATTCCCATAAAACTTATGAGTATATGTAGTCTCACCAAATTATATTATATCATCTTGCAATAAGGTCTTAGATATCACATATATCTCATACCTTGATTATTTCTGAAAACTAAATTGTCAGCTCCTTACTTTTCAAACAGATTTGAACTTCAAGTTTCACGGAGACAAGATAACTTTAGATACTATTTGAAACCATAGCTCTTTGAATTAACAATGTGAGGTTTACTAAAAATTTGCAATAGGACTTAATCATTTCTTGATTCTTTAGCAATACGGTACTAGTTCGTAAAGTTACTTGTCAGACTTAACAGTATTTCTATCTCAATTACAAGACTAGCACATGGTAGAAAACGGATGCCAATACTACAAAATTAATTCAAAATACTACTCAGACTATGTTCATGATAATTAGTTCATGTTTTAATCTAATTACTAATGAACTCCCACTTAATACAACATCCCTCATAGTTGTTAAGTGGTACACGATCTAAATCCACTACACCAAAACCGATCATCACGTGAGATGATGTAGCTTCAATAGTGAACATCAACATGTTGATCATATCATCCATATGACTCGTGTTAAACCTTTCGGTTTCCGTTGTCCCGAGGACATGTCTGTACATGCTAGGCTCGTCAAGCAAACCCAAGTATTCCGCGTGTGCAACATGGCTTACACCCGTTGTATGTGAACGTTGAGTCTATCACATCCGATCATCACGAGATGCTTCAAAACGACGAACTATATCAACGGTGCATACGAGGGGAGAACACTTTATTATCTTGATTTTAATGTGAGGGATCATCTTATAATGCTACCGTCGCGTTCTAAGCAAAATAAGATGCATAAAGGATTAACATCACATGCAATTCATATGTGATATGATATGGCCCTTTAGTCTTTGCGCCTTCGATCTTCATCTCCAAAGCACGAACATGATCTCCATCATCAACGGGCATGATCTCCATCATCGTCGGCGTAGCGTCAAGGTCCATGGCGCCGTCTTCATGGTTGTTCACCTCATGTAGCAACTTATTACAACTACTTTGAAATACTACTCAACATGAAATTTAAAGACAACCATAAGGCTCCTGCCGGTTGCCACAATACAATAATGATCATCTCATACATATTCATCATCACATCATGGCCATATCACATCACCAAACCCTGCAAAAACAAGTTAGACGTCTCTAATTTGGTTTGCATATTTTACGTGGTTTAGGGTTTTCGAGTAAGATCCAATCTACCTACGAACATGAACCACAACGGTGATACTAGTGTTGTCAATAGAAAGAGTAAATTGAATCTTCACTATGGTGGGAGAGACAGACACCCGCAAAGCCACTTATGCAATACAAGTTGCATGTCGAACGTGGAGCAAGTCTCATGAACGAGGTCATGTAAAGTTAGCCCGAGCCGCTTCATCCCACCATGCCGCAAGATGCAAAGTACACTAACTAAAGACAACAAAGCATCAACGCCCACAAAACAATTGTGTTCTACTCATGCAACCAATCTATGCATAGACACTGCTCTGATACCACTGATGGGATTCGTAGCATAGAAAACAAAAAATTTCCTACCGCGAGAACGCAATCCAAGCCAAGATGCAATCTAGAAGATGGTAGCAACGAGGGGATGAATGAGACTAACCCTTGAAGATTTCCAAAGCCTACAAGAGGAGGCTCTCGTTGCTGCGGTAGACGATCACTTGCCGCTTTCAAAAGCGCGTAGAAGATCTTGACGGTGCCACAATCGGGCAGCACCTCCGTACTCGGTCACACATTCGGTGTTGATGAAGACGACGTCCTTCTCCCTGTTCCAGCGGGCAGCAGAAGTGGTAGATCCTCCTCGGAATCCCAGCATCACGACGGCGTGGTGGCGGTGGTGGTGGAGAACTTCGGCAGGGCTTCGCCTATGCGCTGCGGGAGTAGTATGTGGAGGAGGGGCGCTAGGGTTTGGGGAGAGAGAGGGGAGTAGGGCGCCGGCCATGGGCAGCCCTAGGTGGTGCGGCCAAGAGTGGCTGCCCCCTCCCTCTTCTCCTCATTATATAGGTGGAAATCCCCAAGAGTTGTAGTCCAAGTCTTCGAATAAGACCCCAACAACAAAACCTCCCATAGGTGGGAAACCTACTCAAGGAGGGAGTCCTACCCAAGGTGGGACTCCCACCTTTCCTTTAGGTGGGGTGGCCGGCCACCTATGGTGGAGTCCACCTGGGACTCCACCCTTTAGGGTTTTGCTGGCCATGCAAGGTGGAGTCCCTCTGGGACTCCACTTTCCATGGTGATTTCTTCCGGACTTTTCTAGAACTTTCTAGAACCTGCCATAAATGCACCGGATCATTTCCAAACTTGGAATATGACTTCCTATATATGAATCTTATTCTCCGGACCATTCCGGACCTCCTCGTGATGTCCTGGATCCCATCCGAGACTCCGAACAAAACTTTGAACTCCATTCCATATTCCATATCTACTTAAACGACATCAAACCTTAAGTGTGTCACCCTACGGTTCGCGAACTATGTAGACATGGTTGAGACCTCTCTCCGACCAATAACCAATAGCGGGATTTGGAGATCCATAATGGCTCCCACATATTCAACGATGACTTTAGTGTTGGGATTCGTTGCATAGAAAACAAAAAATTTCCTACCGCGAGAACGCAATCCAAGCCAAGATGCAATCTAGAAGACGGTAGCAACGAGGGGATGATCGAGACTCACCCTTGAAGATTTCCAAATCCTACAAGATGAGGCTCTTGTTGCTGCGGTAGACGATCACTTGCCGCTTGCAAAAGCGCGTAGAAGATCTTGATCACAGTGCCACGATCGGGCAGCACCTCCGTACTCGGTCACACGTTCGGTGTTGATGAAGTCGACGTCCACCTCCCCGTTCCAGCGGGCAGCAGAAGTAGTAGCTTCTCCTTGAATCCGGAAGCACGACGGCGTGGTGGCGGTGGTGGTGGAGAACTCCGGCGGAGCTTCGCTAAGCGTGCGGGAGTGGTGGAGGAGAGAGGGGGCGGCTAGGGTTTGGGAGAGGGGGGCGCCGACCACTAGGGGGTGCGGCCACCTTGTGGTCTTGGGGTGGCCGGCCCCCTCCCCTTGGCCCCTCATTATATAGGTGGAACCCCCAAGTGTTGGACTACAAGTCTTCGAATAAGACCCCAACCCAAAACCTTCCATGTATTAGGGAAACCTACCCAAGGTGGGAATCCCACTTGAGGTGGGATTCCCCCCTTCCATGTGGGGGGGTGGCCGACCCCCTTGGTGGATTCCACCTTGGACTCCCCCATCTAGGGTTGGCCGGTCATGGGGAGGTGGAGTCCCTCCGGGACTCCTCCTTCCTTAGTGATTCCTTCCGGACTTTTCTAGAACCTTCTAGAACCTTCCGTAAAATCATCCGGATCATTTTAAATCTTATAAAATGACTTCCTATAAATGAATCTTATTCTCCGGACCATTCCGGAACTCTGATGTCTACTTCCCCCTCCTTTTCCTGTAGACAGTGTTGGGCCTCCAAGAGCAGAGGTTTGTAGAACAGCAGCAAGTTTTCCCTTAAGTGGATCACCCAAGGTTTATCGAACTCAGGGAGGAAGAGGTCAAAGATATCCCTCTCATGCAACCCTGCAACCACAAAGCAAGAAGTCTCTTGTGTCCCCAACACACCTAATAAGTGCACTAGTTCGGCGAAGAGATAGTGAAATACAGGTGGTATGAATATATATGAGCAGTAGCAACGGTGCCAGAAAATAGCTTGCTGGCGTGTAGTTGATGGTGGTAGTATTGCAGCAGTAGTAACGCAGTAAAACAGTAAACAAGCAGCGATAGCAGTATTTAGGAACAAGGCCTAGGGATTAGACTTTCACTAGTGGACACTCTCAACATTGATCACATAACAGAACAGATAAATGCATACTCTACACTCTTGTTGGATGATGAACGCATTGCGTAGGATTACACGAACCCTCAATGCCGGAGTTAACAAGCTCCACAATTTGTTCATATTTAAGTAACCTTATAGTGTAAGATAGATCAAAAGACTAAACCAAGTACTAACATAGCATGCACACTGTCACCTTCATGCATATGTAGGAGGAATAGATCACATCAATATTATCATAGCAATAGTTAACTTCGCAATCTACAAGAGATCATGATCATAGCATAAACCAAGTACTAACACGGTGCACACACTGTCACCTTTACACACGTGCAGGAGGAATAGAACTACTTTAATAACATTGCTAGAGTAGCACATAGATGAATAGTGATACAAAACTCATATGAATCTCAATCATGTAAAGCAGCTCATGAGATCATTGTATTGAGGTACATGGGAGAGAGATGAACCACATAGCTACAGCGGAGCCCTCAGCCTCGGGGGTGGATTACTCCCTCCTCATCATGGAGGCAGCGATGGCGGTGAAGATGGCGGTGAAGACGGCGGTGGAGATGGCTCCGGGGGCAATTCCCCGTCCCGGCAGGGTGCCGAAACAGAGTTCTGTCCCCCGAATTGGAGTTTCGCGATGGCGGCGGTGCCCCTGGAGTCTTTCTGGAGTTTTTGTCGAACGTATCAGGGTTTTCGATCCAGGGGCTTTATATAGGCGAAGAGGCGGCGCAGGAGGGTCGAAGGGGCGACGACACCATAGGGCGGCGCGGCCAGGGCCTGGGCCGCGCCGGCCTATGGTCTGGGGGCCCCTCTGGTCCTTCCCGGGTGTTCTGGATGCTTCCGGTGAAAATAGGAACTTGGGCGTTGATTTCGTCCGATTCCGAGAATATTTCGTTACTAGGATTTCTGAAACCAAAAACAGCAGAAAACAGGAACTGGCACTTCGGCATCTTGTTAATAGGTTAGTTCCAGAAAATGCATGAATATGACATAAAGTGTGCATGAAACATGTAGATAACATCAATAATGTGGCATGGAACATAAGAAATTATCGATACGTCGGAGACGTATCAGCATCCCCAAGCTTAGTTCTGCTCGTCCCGAGCAGGTAAAACGATAACACAGATAATTTCTGGAGTGACATGCCATCATAATCTTGATCATACTATTTGTAAAGCATATGTAGTGAATGCAGCGATCAAAACAATGTATATGACATGAGTAAACAAGTGAATCATAAAGCAAAGACTTTTCATGAATAGCACTTCAAGACAAGCATCAATAAGTCTTGCATAAGAGTTAACTCATAAAGCAATAATTCATAGTAAAAGCATTGAAGCAACACAAAAGAAGATTAAGTTTCAGCGGTTGCTTTCAACTCATAACATGTATATCTCATGGATATTGTCAACATAGAGTAATATAATAAGTGCAATAAGCAAGTATGTAGGAATCAATGCACAGTTCACACAAGTGTTTGCTTCTTGAGGTGGAGAGAAATAGGTGAACTGACTCAACATTGAAAGTAAAAGAATTGTCCTCCATAGAGGAAAAGCATCGATTGCTATATTTGTGCTAGAGCTTTGATTTTGAAAACATGAAACAATTTTGTCAACGGTAGTAATAAAGCATATGTATCATGTAAATTATATCTTATAAGTTGCAAGCGTCATGCATAGTGTACTAATAGTGCCCGCACCTTGTCCTAATTAGCTTGGACTACCGGATCATCACAATGCACATGTTTTTACCAAGTGTCACAAAGGGGTACCTCTATGCCGCCTGTACAAAGGTCTAAGGAGAAAGCTCGCATTGGATTTCTCGCTATTGATTATTCTCAACTTAGACATCCATACCGGGACAACATAGACAACAGATAATGGACTCCTCTTTTATGCATAAGCATGTAACAACAATTAATAATTTTCTCATATGAGATTGAGGATATTTGTCCAAAACTGAAACTTCCACCATGGATCATGGCTTTAGTTAGCGGCCCAATGTTCTTCTCTAACAATATGCATGCTTAACCATAAGGTGGTAGATCTCTCTTACTTCAGACAAGACGGACATGCATAGCAACTCACATGAAATTCAACAAAGAGTAGTTGATGGCGTCCCCAGTGAACATGGTTATCGCACAACAAGCAACTTAATAAGAGATAAAGTGCATAATTACATATTCAATACCACAATAGTTTTTAAGCTATTTGTCCCATGAGCTATATATTGCAAAGGTGAATGATGGAATTTTAAAGGTAGCACTCAAGCAATTTACTTTGGAATGGCGGAAAATACCATGTAGTAGGTAGGTATGGTGGACACAAATGGCATAGTGGTTGGCTCAAGTATTTTGGATGCATGAGAAGTATTCCCTCTCGATACAAGGTTTAGGCTAGCAAGGCTTATTTGAAACAAACACAAGGATGAACCGGTGCAGCAAAACTCACATAAAAGACATATTGAAAACATTATAAGACTCTACACCGTCTTCCTTGTTGTTCAAACTCAATACTAGAAATTATCTAGACCTTAGAGAGACCAAATATGCAAACCAAATTTTAGCATGCTCTATGTATTTCTTCATTAATGGGTGCAAAGTATATGATGCAAGAGCTTAAACATGAGCACAACAATTGCCAAGTATCACATTACCCAAGACATTAATAGCAATTACTACATGTATCATTTTCCAATTCCAACCATATAACAATTTAACGAAGAAGAAACTTCGCCATGAATATTAAAAGCTAAGAACACATGTGTTCATATGCAACAGCGGAGCGTGTCTCTCTCACATAAAGTGAATGCTAGGATCCATTTTATTCAAACAAAACAAAAAAACAAAAACAAACCGACGCTCCAAGCAAAGCACATAAGATGTGATGGAATAAAAATATAGTTTCAGGGGAGGAACCTGATAATTTGTCGATGAAGAAGGGGATGCCTTGGGCATCCCCAAGCTTAGATGCTTGAGTCTTCTTGATATATGCAGGGGTGAACCACCGGGGCATCCCCAAGCTTAGAGCTTTCACTCTTCTTGATCATAGTATATCATCCTCCTCTCTTGACCCTTGAAAACTTCCTTCACACCAAACTTCTCATAAACTTCATTAGAGGGGTTAGTACATAATCAAAAACTCACATGTTCAGAGGTGACACAATCATTCTTAACACTTCTGGACATTGCTCAAAGCTACTGGAAGGTAATGGAACAAAGAAATTCATCCAACATAGCAAAAGAGGCAATGCGAAATAAAAGGCAGAATCTGTCAAAACAGAACAGTTCGTATTGACGAATTTCTAATAAATACTTCCATTGCTCAGATCAGAAAACTCAAAACTAATGAAAGTTGCGTACATATCTGAGGAACACGCACGTAAATTGGCATATTTTTCTGATTTTTCTACAGAGAAAACAGCCCAGATTCGTGACAGATAGAAATCTGTTTCTGCGCAGAAATCCAAATCTAGTATCAACCTTCGATTAGAGGCTTCACTTGGCACAACAAAACACAAAACTAAGATAAGGAGAGGTTTCTACAGTAGTAAACAACTTCCAAGACATAAATATAAAACAAAATACTGTAGCAAAATAACACATGGGTTATCTCCCAAGAAGTTCTTTTCTTTATAGCCATTAAGATGGGCTCAGCAGTTTTAATGATGCACTCGCAAGAAATAGTATTTGAAGCAAAAGAGAGCATCAAGAGGCAAATACAAAACATATTTAAGTCTAACATACTTCCTATGAAAAGGAATCTTGTAAATAAACAAGTTCAAGAAACATAATGCAACAAGCATAGAAAGATAAAACAAGTGTAGCTTCAAAAATTTCAGCACATAGAGAGGTATTTTAGTAACATGAAAATTTCTACAACCATATTTTCCTCTCTCATAATAACTTTCAGTAGTGTCATGAGCAAACTCAACAATATAACTATCACATAAAGCATTCTTATCATGAGTCTCATGCATAAAATTATTACTCTCCACATAAGCATAGTCATTTTTATTAGTTGTAGTGGGAGCAAATTCAACAAAGTAGCTTTCATTATTATTCTCATCATCAAATATAGGAGGCATATTGTAATCATAATCAAATTTATCCTCCATAACAGGTGGCAACAAAAGACTACTATCATTATAATCATCATAAATAGGAGGCAAAGTATCATCAAAGAAAATTTTCTCCTCAATTCTTGGGGGACTAAAAATATCATGCTCATCAAAACCAGCTTCCCCAAGCTTAGAATTTTCCATATCATTAGCAACAATGGTATTCAAAGTGTTCATACTAATATGTTCCATGGGTTTTTTAATTTTCGGATCAAACCATCCATGTCTTAAATCAGGAAATAGAGTAAAAAGCTCATTGTTGTCCATTATGCCTTACTAGTGTAAACAAGAAACAAAAAGTTGCAATTGCAGGATCTAAAGGAAATAGCTTTGAGTACTTACGGCGCCGGAAAATAGCTTGGTAGCCGAGGTCCGGAGTGTGAGTACCTTTTACCTTTCCTCCCCGGCAATGGCGCCAGAAAATAGCTTGATGTCTACTTCCCCCTCCTTTTCCTGTAGACAGTGTTGGGCCTCCAAGAGCAGAGGTTTGTAGAACAGCAGCAAGTTTTCCCTTAAGTGGATCACCCAAGGTTTATCGAACTCAGGGAGGAAGAGGTCAAAGATATCCCTCTCATGCAACCCTGCAACCACAAAGCAAGAAGTCTCTTGTGTCCCCAACACACCTAATAGGTGCACTAGTTCGGCGAAGAGATAGTGAAATACAGGTGGTATGAATATATATGAGCAGTAGCAACGGTGCCAGAAAATAGCTTGCGGGCGTGTAGTTGATGGTGGTAGTATTGCAGCAGTAGTAACGCAGTAAAACAGTAAACAAGCAGCGATAGCAGTATTTAGGAACAAGGCCTAGGGATTAGACTTTCACTAGTGGACACTCTCAACATTGATCACATAACAGAACAGATAAATGCATACTCTACACTCTTGTTGGATGATGAACGCATTGCGTAGGATTACACGAACCCTCAATGCCGGAGTTAACAAGCTCCACAATTTGTTCATATTTAAGTAACCTTATAGTGTAAGATAGATCAAAAGACTAAACCAAGTACTAACATAGCATGCACACTGTCACCTTCATGCATATGTAGGAGGAATAGATCACATCAATATTATCATAGCAATAGTTAACTTCGCAATCTACAAGAGATCATGATCATAGCATAAACCAAGTACTAACACGGTGCACACACTGTCACCTTTACACACGTGCAGGAGGAATAGAACTACTTTAATAACATTGCTAGAGTAGCACATAGATGAATAGTGATACAAAACTCATATGAATCTCAATCATGTAAAGCAGCTCATGAGATCATTGTATTGAGGTACATGGGAGAGAGATGAACCACATAGCTACAGCGGAGCCCTCAGCCTCGGGGGTGGATTACTCCCTCCTCGTCATGGAGGCAGCGATGGCGGTGAAGATGGCGGTGAAGACGGCGGTGGAGATGGCTCCGGGGGCAATTCCCCATCCCGGCAGGGTGCCGAAACAGAGTTCTGTCCCCCGAATTGGAGTTTCGCGATGGCGGCGGCGCCCCTGGAGTCTTTCTGGAGTTTTTGTCGAACGTATCAGGGTTTTCGATCCAGGGGCTTTATATAGGCGAAGAGGCGGCGCAGGAGGGTCGAAGGGGCGACGACACCATAGGGCGGCGCGGCCAGGGCCTGGGCCGCGCCGGCCTATGGTCTGGGGGCCCAGTGCCCCCCCTCTGGTCCTTCCCGGGTGTTCTGGATGCTTCCGGTGAAAATAGGAACTTGGGCGTTGATTTCGTCCGATTCCGAGAATATTTCGTTACTAGGATTTCTGAAACCAAAAACAGCAGAAAACAGGAACTGGCACTTCGGCATCTTGTTAATAGGTTAGTTCCAGAAAATGCATGAATATGACATAAAGTGTGCATGAAACATGTAGATAACATCAATAATGTGGCATGGAACATAAGAAATTATCGATACGTCGGAGACGTATCAAACTCCTCGTGATGTCCGGGATCCCATCCGAGACTTCGAACAATACTTCGAACTCCATTCCATATTCAAGTTCTACCATTTCAACATCAAACCTTAAGTGTGTCACCCTACGGTTCGCGAACTATGTGGACATGGTTGAGTACTCTCTCCGACCAATAACCAATAGCGGGATCTGGAGATCCATAATGGCTCCCACATATTCAACGATGACTTCAGTGATCGAATGAACCATTCACATACGATACCAATTCCCTTTGTCACGCGATATTTTACTTGTCCGAGGTTTGATCATCGGTATCACTCTATACCTTGTTCAACCTCGTCTCCTGACAAGTACTCTTTACTCGTACCGTGGTATGTGGTCTCTTATGAACTTATTCATATGCTTGCAAGACATTAGACGACATTCCACCGAGAGGGCCCAGAGTATATCTATTCGTCATCGGGATGGACAAATCCTACTGTTGATCCATATGCCTCAACTCATACTTTCCGGATACTTAATCCCACCTTTATAACCACCCATTTACGCAGTGGCGTTTGATGTAATCAAAGTACCTTTCCGGTATAAGTGATTTACATGATCTCATGGTCATAAGGACTAGGTAACTATGTATCGAAAGCTTGTAGCAAATAACTTAATGACGTGATCTTATGCTACGCTTAATTGGGTGTGTCCATTACATCATTCATACAATGATATAACCTTGTTATTAATAACATCCAATGTTCATGATTATGAAACTAATCATCCATTAATCAACAAGCTAGTTAAGAGGCATACTAGGGACTCTTTGTTGTTTACATATCACACATGTATCAATGTTTCGGTTAATACAATTATAGCATGGTATATAAACATTTATCATAAACATAAAGATATATAATAACCACTTTTATTATTGCCTCTTGGGCATATCTCCAACAGTCTCCCACTTGCACTAGAGTCAATAATCTAGATTACATTGTAATGTACCTAACACCCATGGCATTCTGGTGCTGGTCATGCTTTGCCCTAGGGAGAGCTTTAGTCAACGGATCTGCTACATTCAGATCAGTGTGTACTTTGCAAATCTTTACTTCTCCATCTTCGATGTACTCGTGAATCGAGTGGTAACGCAGCTTGATATGCTTCAGCCTCTTGTGTGACCTTGGTTCTTGTGCATTAGCGATGGCACCCATGTTGTCACAGTAGATGACTAGTGGGTCCAATGCACTAGGAACCACACCGAGCTCTACAATGAACCTCTTCATCCATACCGCTTCTGATGAAGCCTCTGAAGCCGCTATGTACTCTGATTCTGTTGAAGACTTCACCACCGTGCACTGCTTCGAGCTTGCCTAGCTTACTGCAGCACCATTCAATATAAACACGTACCCAAACTGTGACTTAGAGTCATCAGGATCAGTGTTCCAACTTGCATCGGTGTAACCGCTTACAACGAGCTCTTGGTCACCTCCATAACAAAGAAACATATCCTTAGTTCTTTTCAAGTACTTCAGGATATTCTTGACCGCTGTCCAGTGTTCCATTCCTGGATCACTTTGATATCTGCTAGTCAAACTAACAGCATGTGCTATATCCGGTCTAGTACATAGCATGGCATACATGATAGATCCTACTGCCGAGGCATAGGGGATATTACTCATCCTTTCTCTTTCTTCTGCCGTAGCCGGTCCTTGAGTCTTACTCAAGACCTTGCCTGGTAACATAGGTAAGAACCCTTTCTTACTTTCGTCCATTCTAAACTTCTTTAGAATCTTGTCCAGGTATGTACTCTGTGATAGCCCTATTAGGCGTCTTGATCTATCTCTATAAATCTTGATGCCTAATATATATGATGCTTCACCAAGGTCTTTCATTGAAAAACTATTATTCAAATAACCTTTGACACTGCTTAATAGTTCTATATCATTCCCAATCAATAATATGTCATCTACATATAATATCAGGAATGCTACAGAGCTCCCACTCACTTTCTTGTAAATACAGGCCTCTCCATGACACTGTATAAACCCGAAGTCTTTGATCACCTTATCAAAGCGTCGGTTCCAACTTCTTGATGCTTGCTTAGTCCATAGATTGAACGCTAAAGTTTGCATACTTTGTCAGCATTTTTAGGTTCGACAAAACCTTTGGGTTGTACCATATACAACTCTTCCTCAATGTCTCCATTAAGGAACGCCGTTTTGACATCCATCTGCCAAATCTCATAATCGAAAATTGCAGCTATTGCTAACAAAATCCTCACAGATTTTAGCTTCGCTACAGGTGAGAAAGTCTCATCGTAGTCAACTCCTTGAATTTTTCGGAAACCCTTTGCGACAAGTCGAGCTTTATAGACAGTAATATTACCATCAGCATCTGTTTTTCTCTTGAAGATCCATTTATTCTCGACAGCCTTCCGGCTATCAGGTAAGTCTACCAAAGTCCATACTTTGTTATCATACATGGATCCCATTTTGGATTTCATGGCTTCTTGCCATTTGTTGGAATCTGCGCTCATCATCGCTTCTTCATACGTCGCAGGGTCCTCATCATTGTTGTCCACAATCATGAAATTTAGACAAGGATCATACCAATCAGGAGTGGCACGTTCCCTTGTCGATCTGCGAGGTTCAGTAGTTTCCTCATTCGAAGTTTCATGATCATTATCATTAGCTTCCTCTGTTGCCAGTGTAGGCGGCACAGGAACAGCTTCCGGTACTGCGCTACTCTGATCAACGAGTAAAGATTCATCAATCTCATCGAGTTCTACTTTTCTTCCAGTCACTTCTTTAGTGAGAAACTATTTCTCAAGAAAGGTTCCGTTCTTAGCAACAAAGATTTTGCCTTCGGATCTGTGATAGAAAGTGTACCCTATAGTTTCCTTAGGGTATCCTATGAAGACGCATTTCTCCGCTTTGGGTTCTAGCTTGTCCGGTTGTAACTTCTTGACATAGGCTTCGCAACCCCAAACTTTAAGGAACGACAGCTTAGGTTTCTTATTAAACCATAATTCATACGGTGTTGTTTCTACGGATTTCGATGGTGCTCTATTTAAAGTGAATGCGGCTGTCTCTAATGCATAACTCCAAAATGATAACGGCAAATCAGTAAGAGACATCATAGAACGAACCATATCTAAGAGAGTTCGATTGTGAAAGTATTCTCGGCGGTGTCAATTGTGAAAGTATTCCGCATTTCTTTAAATGCATGCCAAACTCATAACTCAGATATTCACCTCCACGATCGGATCGTAGAAATTTAATCTTCTTGTTACGTTAATTTTCTACTTCACTTTGGAATTCCTTAAACTTCTCGAAAGTTTCGGATTTATGTTTCATGAAATAGATATACCCATATCTAATCAGATCATCTGTGAAGGTTAGAACATAACGATAACCACCGCGCGATGCTAAACTCATTGGTCCGCACACATCAGTATGTATGATTTCCAATAAGTCAGTAGCTCGCTCCATCATACCAGAAAATGGAGTCTTACTCATTTTTCCCATCAGACATGCTTCGCATCTATCAAGTGACTCAAAGTCAAGTGATTCAAGTAATCCATCGGTATGGAGTTTCTTCATGCGTTTCACTCCAATATGACCAAGACGACAGTGCCACATATAAGTAGAATTATCATTCAATTTAATTCGCTTAGCATCAATGTTATGTATATGCGTATCACTACTATCGAGATCTAACAGAAATAAGCCATTCTTTTCAGGTGCTCGACCATAAAAGATATTATTCATAAAAATAGAACAACCATTATTCTCAGACTTGAATGAATAAGCGTCTTGCATTAAACAAGATCCAGATATAATGTTCATGCTCAACGCGGGTACAAAATAACAATTATTTAGGCTTAAAACTAATCCCGAAGGTAGATGTAGAGGAAGTGTGCCGACAGCGATCACATCGACTTTGGATCAGTTTCCAACGCCCATCGTCACTTCATCTTTCAGTAGTCTTCGTTTATTGTTTAGTTCCTGTTTCGAGTTACAAATATGAGCAACTGAACCAGTATCAAATACCCAGGTACTAGAACGAGAACCAGTGAGATAAACATCTATAACATGTATATCAGATATACCTTCTTTCTTCTTCTTGACAAGGCCGCTCTTCAGATCAGCCAGATACTTGGAGCAATTATGCTTCCAGTGTCCCTTCTCCTTGCAGTAATAGCACTCAGCATCAGGCTTATGGCCGTTCTTAGGTTTCATAGGAGGTGTGGCAGCTTTCTTGCCACCCTTCTTGAATTTTCCCTTAGACTTGCCCTGTTTCTTGAAACTGGTGGTCTTGTTGACCATCAACACTTGGTGCTCTTTCTTGATCTCAATGTTAGCAGCTTTTAGCATGCCAAATAGTTCAGGTAACTCTTTGTTCATGTTCTGCATATTGTAGTTCATCACAAAGTTCTTGTAACTTGGTGGCAGTGATTGAAGGACACGATTAGTCCCCAGTCTATTAGGAATCACTATTCCCAAGTCACTGAGTTTCTTCGCATGCCCGGTCATAACGAGCATGTGCTCACTAACGGAGCTGCCTTCTTCCATCATACAGCTGAAGAAGTGTTTCGATGCTTCATAGCATTCCACGGCCGCTTGAGTCTCAAATATAGCTTTCAGCTCATTGACCAACTCATGAGGATCGTGGTGCTCAAAATGTTTTTGAAGATTGGCTTCCAGACTGCACAGGATGGCACACTGAACTTGAGAGTACCGAGCTTTCCGAGTTGCGTAAACATTCTTTACTTCATCGGTTTCAGTTTCTGCAGGAGGGTCACCTAGCGGTGCATCAAGCACATATTGCAGATTTCCGCCAGCGAGGAAGATCCTCACATGACGGAACCAGTCGGTGAAGTTGCTACCGTTGCTCTTAAGCTTTTCTTTCTCTAGGAACTGGTTAAAATTGATTGGGGACGCCATATCTACAACATATATTTGCAATAGTTTAGACTAATTTTATGACAAATTGAGTTCAAATTTTAATTCAACATAATTAAAAATCTAGGTGAACTCCCACTCAAAACAATATCCCTCGCATTGTCTTAGTGATCACACGAACCAAATCCACCACACCTAAGTCCGATCATCACGAGACAAGGTGTAATTTCAATGGCGAACACTCAAAGTATTCATCATATAAATCATATGATTCATGCTCTACCTTTCGGTATCACGTGTTCTGAGACCATGTCTAGAGCCTGGCTGTTCGAAGTTCACTAGCTAGCTGAACACATACATTATTGCCTTATGTTTGAAGCCACCCTCACCTCTTTTGGCATGACAAATTGACTAATCCAGTCGGCTGAAGTTTATGTTTTATTTTTATTGAGTGCTAACTTCAACTATGCTAGCAGGCTGCAATTTTTGTATTACGCACGATTAATTAGAAATAGGGATGGTTAATTGGGAGCCTACTTGAATATAAGAAATTCTGATGTTTCAGAGTAAGAAGTTGCCCAAAAAAAAGGCATGATACTAGCATACCCCCGACCCCAGCGTCGTCTCTTAGGGGCGGCCTGGGGGAACCCTAGCCCGCTACGCCACCACCCCACTCCACCCAGGCCCGCCGCTCCGTCGCCACCGGAGGAAACCGTTGGGCGAAGCCCTCGCGGTGGACGGCAACGGTGGGGCTTTCGTCCCGCGCGCGCAGCGTCACCGGTGGCGTGGGATCTCGGTTGGAGAGGCTCGGCCCCTAGCTCCGCAGGCGGCACCTCTCTGACGCACTTGGCCTCTGCAGTGCCCTGCTGGTAGTCTTCTCCGGGGAGTGGCCATCACGGTGGCGCCTGCAATCTTTCTTGGCGCTTTGGGGTGGGGTGGTAGCCCCCCTTCTGCTTCTACGCAGTGGGTTGTGTGGTCCATCATGTTTCTGCGGCTTGGCACGCCGAACCTGGTCCACGCCTTGGTCTGGTCCGCCGGCTTCTGTCGGTGGTGAGGTTGGTGGCTCCTGTGCGTTGGTGGCGCTGCCGCCGCGTTCGGAGGTGTCGTCTCACGCGCGGAGTGTCCCCGATGGCGCGGGGTCTCGGTGGGGGAGGCTCGACCCAAGCTCTGTGGGTGGCGCTTCTCCGACGCCCTCGGCCTCTGCAGCACCCTGCTGGCGGTCTTCTCCGGCGAGTGACAGGCGCGGCGGTGCCTGCAATCTTGCCCGACGCTTCGGGGTTGGGTTCCAGCCCCTTCTTCTTCTTCTACGATGTGGGTTGTGTGGTCTGTCGTGTTGTCGCGTCTTGGCGCGCCGGACCTGGTCGACGCCTTGGTCTGGTCCGCTGGCTTCTGTCGGTGGTGAGGTTGGTGGCTCCTGCGCATTGGTGGCGACGCTGCCGCATTCGGAGGTGTTTGGGTCTGTGGGGTTGCAGGTTAGCGGCATTGCGGGTCTTCCCCGCCTCAGTCCGATTGCATGGGGTTGAGGGGTATGGGCATCTCCGGGTGAAATCCTGATGACGCGTCGTCCGCCGATGTGGAGCTGCAGTCCGCTGCCGCATTCGGAGGTGTTTGGGTCTGTGGGGTTGCAGGTTAGCGGCATTGCGGGTCTTCCCCGCCTCAGTCCGATTGCATGGGGTTGAGGGGTATGGGCATCTCCGGGTGAAATCCTGATGACGCGTCGTCCGCCGACGTCGCTTTCCTCTTCGGGGGTCGTCGTGGAGCTCCCCTTTCCCTCAACCTCAGGTCATCTCTCCAGGCGAATGCCTTGACCCTGCGGTGCAGGGTTGGACGACAACGTTGTTCCGCGCTACTTCCCCTCCTGAAGGGCGTCATTTTTGGAGTTCGTGATTCTCTTCGTGATTTCCCGAGGCTGGACTTGCACAACATCGCGGTTCACAGTTGGTCAGCGATGTGTGTGTTCATTGTGGTGGCTTGTGTGGCAACGATGGTGTTGAAGAGTGATGGTTTGGTCGCGGCAAGACCTTGTTAGTCGGATGGCCCGACGTGTCCGAGATTCCTTCATATTGGTCTTCCGTTGCTGCGGAGTCGAAGCTGCCATGTTCTTCGTGGTCTTCTATTGGGCGGCGTATGATGACCTGCAAGGGGCGGTCAAGGTGAAGTTCTCCTTCGATGCGGGTCTTGCGCATCCCCTCTCCGGAGCCCGTCATTCGAGTTAGAGCTGCTTTCCCCTTCACGAGGAGCCACCTGTTTGGCGGAGGCCGGCTTGAGCCTTGCGGTGCCACCTTGTCAAGGTATTCTTTGGTGGTTGCTTCTTCGGGGAAGTCAGAGTCGCTACGGGTGCGGAGTGATGACGATGACGTCGGTGAGTAACCTCGACGATGATCTTCGTCTCAGTGGTGTTTGTGCAGCTTCGGTGGGTTGCCAGGGTGGTTGTGTGTGCCCATCCAACGGTCGTGTTCCAGAACGGTCGGCATGGGTGTTCGTACTGGTTTTTGGCCGGTTTTCCATTAACAAACCAACAACCTATTCTTCTCTATTAATGAAAAGGCAAGTCTTCCCTCGTTTAAAAAATGATATTGCTAATGGTACAAGTTTCCTGAAACATTGGGTCAGAATACATGTATAAATGGTATTGGATACAACTATGTAAAACAGCGTGGTAAAATGATTAAGATACAATCAATAATATGAAGACTTATTGTACCCTTGTACTTACGTGTGACATAATTTTTTATCTCGTTGCAACGCACGGGCATTTTTGCTAGTCATAAACACAAAGATATATAATAACCACAAAGATATATCATTCCAAAGTTCATCGTAGAACACATGTGTCCTACGAATCCCATGTAAAATAACAATGGTTTTGACCACTGATACCGGATAGTCATTACTTAGCAAATATGGTTTTAAACGATGAACTAATTAGATTTTAGTATCACGTGTTCCGAGACCATGTCTGTACATGCTAGGCTCGTCAAGGCCACCTTAGTATCCGCATGTGCAAAACTGTCTTGCACCCGTTGTATGCACTTGTTGATTCTATCACACCCGATCATCACGAGATGCTTCGAAACGACAAGTCTTGGCAACGGTGCTACTAAGGATGAACACTTTATTATCTTGAGATTTTAGTGAGGGATCATCTTATAATGCTACCGTCACGATCTAAGCAAAATAAGATGCATAAAAGGATTAACATCACATGGAGTTCATATGTGATATGATATGGCCCTTTTGTCTTTGCGCCTTTGATCTTCATCTCCAACGCACGGACATGATCTCCATCATCTTCGGGCATGATCTCCATCATCGTCGGCGTAGCGTTAAGGTCAATGGCGCCGTCTTCATGATTGTCCTCCATGTAGCAACTATTACAACTACTTTGAAATACTACTCAACATGAAATTTAAAGACAACCATAAGGCTCCTGCCGGTTGCCACAATACAATAATGATCATCTCATACATATTCATCATCACATTATGGTCATATCACATCACCAAACCCTGCAAAAACAAGTTAGACGTCTCTAATTTGGTTTGCATATTTTATGTGGTTTAGGGTTTTCGAGAAAGATCTAATCTACCTACGAACATGAACCACAACGGTGATACTAATGTTGTCAATAGAAGAGTAAATTGAATCTTCACTATAGTAGGAGAGACAGACACCCGCAAAGCCTCTTATGCAATACAAGTTGCATGTCGAACGAGGAACAAGTCTCATGAATGCGGACATGTAAAGTTAGTCCGAGCCGCTTCATCCCACTATGCCACAAAGATGCAAAGTACTCAAACTAAAGACAACAAGAGCATCAACGCCCACAAAACCATTGTGTTCTACTCGTGCAACCATCTATGCATAGACACGGCTCTGATACCACTGTAGAGCATGAATCATATGATTGATATGATGAACACTTTGAGTGTTCGCCATTGAGATTACACCTTGTCTCATGATGATCGGACTTAGGTGTGGTGGATTTGGTTCGTGTGATCACTAAGACAATGCGAGGGATATTGTTTTGAGTGGGAGTTCACCTAGATTTTTAATTATGTTGAATTAAAATTTGAACTCAATTTGTCATAAACTAAGTCTAAACTTTTGCAAATATATGTTGTAGAGATGGCGTCCCCAATCAATTTTAACCAGTTCCTAGAGAAAGAAAAGCTTAAGAGCAACGGTAGCAACTTCACCGACTGGTTCCGTCATGTGAGGATCTTCCTCGCTGGCGGAAATCTGCAATATGTGCTTGATGCACCGCTAGGTGACCCTCCTGTAGAAACTGAAACCGAGGAAGTAAAGAATGTTTACGCAACTCGGAAAGCTCGGTACTCTCAAGTACAATGTGCCATCCTGTGCAGTCTGGAATCCGATCTTCAAAAACGATTTGAGCACCATGATCCTCATAAGTTGGTCAATGAGCTGAAAGCTATATTTGAGACTCATGCGGCCGTGGAATGCTATGAAGCATCGAAACATTTCTTCAGTTGTATGATGGAAGAAGGCAGCTCCGTTAGTGAGCACATGCTCGTTATGACCGGGCATGCGAAGAAACTCAGTGACTTGGGAATAGTGATTCCTAATAGACTGGGGATTAATCGTGTCCTTCAATCACTGCCACCAAGTTACAAGAACTTTGTGATGAACTACAATATGCAGAACATGAACAAGGAGTTACCTGAACTCTTTGGCATGCTAAAAGCTGCTGAGATTGAGATCAAGAAAGAGCACCAAGTGTTGATGGTCAACAAGACCACCAGTTTCAAGAAACAGGGGAAGTCTAAGGGAAAATTCAAGAAGGGTGGCAAGAAAGCTGCCACGCCTCCTATGAAACCTAAGAACGGCCCTAAGCGTGATGCTGAGTGTTATTACTGAAAGGAGAAGGGACACTGGAAGCGTAATTGCTACAAGTATCTGGCTGATCTGAAGAGCGGCCTTGTCAAGAAGAAGAAAGAAGATATATCTGATATACATGTTATAGATGTTTATCTCACTGGTTCTCGTTCTAGTACCTGGGTATTTGATACTGGTTTGGTTGCTCATATTTGTAACTCGAAACAGGAACTAAAGAATGAACGAAGACTACTGAAAGATGAAGTGACGATGCGCGTTGGAAACGGATCCAAAGTCGATGTGATCGCTGTCGGCACACTTCCTCTACATCTACCTTCGGGATTAGTTTTAAGCCTAAATAATTGTTATTTTGTACCCGCGTTGAGCATGAACATTATATCTGGATCTTGTTTAATGCAAGACGGTTATTCATTCAAATCTGAGAATAATGGTTGTTCTATTTTTATGAATAATATCTTTTATGGTCGAGCACCTGAAAAGAATGGCTTATTTCTGTTAGATCTCGATAGTAGTGATACGCATATACATAACATTGATGCTAAGCGAATTAAATTGAATGATAATTCTACTTATATGTGGCACTGTCGTCTTGGTCATATTGGTGTGAAACGCATGAAGAAACTCCATACCGATGGATTACTTGAATCACTTGACTTTGAGTCACTTGATAGATGCGAAGCATGTCTAATGGGAAAAATGACTAAGACTCCATTTTCTGGTATGATGGAGCGAGCTAATGACTTATTGGAAATCATACATACCGATGTGTGTGGACCAATGAGTGTAGCATCGCGCGGTGGTTATCGTTATGTTCTAACCTTCACAGATGATCTGAGTAGATATGGGTATATCTATTTCATGAAACATAAATCCGAAACTTTCGAGAAGTTTAAGGAATTCCAAAGTGAAGTAGAAAATCAACGTAACAAGAAGATTAAATTTCTATGATCTGATCGCGGAGGTGAATATCTGAGTTATGAGTTTGGCATACATTTAAAGAAATGCGGAATACTTTCACAATTGACACTGCTGGGAACACCACAACGAAACGGTGTGTCCGAACGTCGTAATCGAACTCTCTTAGATATGGTTCGTTCTATGATGTCTCTTACTGATTTGCCGTTATCATTTTGGAGTTATGCATTAGAGACAGCCGCATTCACTTTAAATAGAGCACCATCAAAATCCGTAGAAACGACACCGTATGAATTATGGTTTAATAAGAAACCTAAGTTGTCGTTCCTTAAAGTTTGGGGTTGCGAAGCCTATGTAAAGAAGTTACAACCGGACAAGCTAGAACCCAAAGCGGAGAAATGCGTCTTCATAGGATACCCTAAGGAAACTATAGGGTACACTTTCTATCACAAATCCGAAGGAAAAATCTTTGTTGCTAAGAACGGAACCTTTCTTGAGAAAGAATTTCTCACTAAAGAAGTGACTGGAAGAAAAGTAGAACTCGATGAGATTGATGAATCTTTACTCGTTGATCAGAGTAGCGCAGTACCGGAAACTGTTCCTGTACCGCCTGCACCGGCAACAGAGGAAGCTAATGATAATGATCATGAAACTTCGAACAAGGAAACTACTGAACCTCGCAGATCGACAAGGGAACGTGCCACTCCTGATTGGTATGATCCTTGTCTAAATGTCATGATTGTGGACAACAATGATGAGGACCCTGCGACGTATGAAGAAGCGATGATGAGCCCAGATTCCAACAAATGGCAAGAAGCCATGAAATCCGAAATGGGATCCATGTATGATAACAAAGTATGGACTTTGGAAGACTTACCTGATAGCCGCAAGGCTGTCGAGAATAAATGGATCTTCAAGAGAAAAACAGATGCCGATGGTAATATTACTGTCTATAAAGCTCGACTTGTCGCAAAGGGTTTCCGACAAATTCAAGGAGTTGACTACGATGAGACTTTCTCACCTGTAGCGAAGCTAAAATCTGTGAGGATTTTGTTAGCAATAGCTGCATTTTTCGATTATGAGATTTGGCAGATGGATGTCAAAACGGTGTTCCTTAATGGAGACATTGAGGAAGAGTTGTATATGGTACAACCCAAAGGTTTTGTCGATCCTAAAAATGTTGACAAAGTATGCAAACTTCAGCGTTCAATCTATGGACTGAAGCAAGCATCAAGAAGTTGGAACCGACGCTTTGATAAGGTGATCAAAGACTTCGGGTTTATACAGTGTCATGGAGAGGCCTGTATTTACAAGAAAGTGAGTGGGAGCTCTGTAGCATTCCTGATATTATATGTAGATGACATATTATTGATTGGGAATGATATAGAACTATTAAGCAGTGTAAAAGGTTATTTGAATAATAGTTTTTCAATGAAAGACCTTGGTGAAGCATCGTATATATTAGGCATCAATATTTATAGAGATAGATCAAGACGCCTAATAGGGCTATCACAGAGTACATACCTGGACAAGATTCTAAAGAAGTTTAGAATGGATGAAAGTAAGAAAGGATTCTTACCTATGTTACCAGGCAAGGTCTTGAGTAAGACTCAAGGACCGGCTACGGCAGAAGAAAGAGAAAGGATGAGTAATATCCCCTATCCCTCGGCTGTAAGATCTGTCATGTATGCCATGCTATGTACTAGACCGGATATAGCACATGCTGTTAGTTTGACTAGCAGATATCAAAGTGATCCAGGAATGGAACACTGGAAAGCGGTCAAGAATATCCTGAAGTACTTGAAAAGAACTAAGGATATGTTTCTTTGTTATGGAGGTGACCAAGAGCTCGTTGTAAGCGGTTACACTGATGCAAGTTGGAACACTGATCCTGATGACTCTAAGTCACAGTCTGGGTACGTGTTTATATTGAATGGTGCTGCAGTAAGCTGGGCAAGCTCGAAGCAGTGCACGGTGGCGAAGTCTTCAACAGAATCAGAGTACATAGCGGCTTCAGAGGCTTCATCAGAAGCGGTATGGATGTCAAAACGGCGTTCCTTAATGGAGACATTGAGGAAGAGTTGTATATGGTACAACCCAAAGGTTTTGTCGATCCTAAAAATGCTGACAAAGTATGCAAACTTCAGCGTTCAATCTATGGCCCCACAACATAAGGCGGCGCGGCCTAGGGGGGGCCCGCGCGGCCCTATGGTGTGGCCCCCTCGCCGGCCTCCGACGCCCTCCTTCGGACTATTTATCGGCCTCGACCTAAAAACGCACGGGGAGAAGTCGAAGTCGCCAGAAACCCTCCAGAACGCCGCCACATCGCGAAACTCCGTCGCGGGAGCCAGAAGTCTCCGTTCTAGCACTCCGCCGGGACGGGGAATTGGAGGAGATCATCGCCATCATCACCGCCAACGCCTCTACATCAACTAGCCATGTTTCCCCCATCCATGTGTGAGTAATTCCCCTGCTGTAGGCCGAAGGGGATGGTAGGGATTGGATGAGATTGGTCATGTAATAGCATAAGATTGTTAGGGCATAGTGCCTAGTGTCCGTAATTGGTACTTTGATGATATTGTTGCAACTTGCTATGCTTAATGCTTGTCACTAGGGCCCGAGTGCCATGATCTCAGATCTGAACATGTTATTGTTTCATCATGATATTCATTGTTTTATGATCTTACCTGCAAGTTGTATACACATGTCGCTGTCCGGAACCAATGGCCCCGAAGTGACAAGAATCGGGACAACCGGAGGGGATGGTAGTGATGTGAGGATCACATGTGTTCACGGAGTGTTAATGCTTTGCTCCGGTACTCTATTAAAAGGAGTGCCTTAATATCCAGTAGTTTCCCTTGAGGCCCGGCTGCCACCGGCTGGTAGGACAAAAGATGTTGTGCAAGTTTCTCATTGCGAGCACGTACGACTATAATTGGAACACATGCCTATTGATTGCTTTGTACTTGGACACCGTTTTATTATTATCTGCAAATGCCCTGCTATGATTGTTACATGAGTTTCTCTCATCCATGCAACGCCCGTCATCCGTCCCCGTGCCTACAGTATTTTAATCCTGCTGTTTACTATAATCACTACTGCTGTCTCTCGTTACTCGTCTTGTTATTTCACTACTGCTATCTTGCTATAAAGCGTTACTACTGATAAACTCTTGCGAGCAAGTCTGTTTCCAGGTGCAGCTGAATTGACAACTCCGCTGTTAAGGCTTCCAAGTGTTCTTTGTCTCCCCTTGTGTCGAATCAATAAATTGGGTTATACTACCCGCGAAGACTGCTGCGATCCCCTATACTCACTACAAGAAAAGTTCTGATAGACAACGTCTCAAAATCGTCCGCTAAGGGGTATTTTTCGTCGCCTATGGGCCTAACCCGACGATATGGGTTCTGTTGTGGAAACTGCGTCAGGCAAAGTCCTACGACGATTTTTTCGGTCCGTCGCGCTTGGGCGCCCTTCCGCCACGGAAAATCGGACCGTTGCCCAAGTGTTTCCGGGAGCCCGTTGACTGCTGACGTCATGCAAACTGACACGTGGCAGACGCCGTTAACTGGCAGTTAACGGCGTTAACCGGCTGAAACCCCGTGGTAGATGGTAGGCCCACACGAGGCCTGCCACGTCTTAAGCGGGCCGGCCCATTAAGTTTACGGGCCGGGCCAGCTGACTTAGTTTGACCGGTCAACTATATAGCTGGGCTGGTCCATTAGTTACGTGGGCCGGGCCTAACCTCTAAAGTTGACTGGTCAAAACTTTAATGGGCCGGCCCACTAAGCATGTGGGCCGGGCCGAATGCACTCGTTTGACCGGTCAACAGGCAAAAGGGCCGGCCCACAAGACATGTGGGACCCACTTTCCTGGTATCGGGCCGGCCCATTTACAAAGTGGGGTCCACATTAAGGCAACTGGGCCAGCCCAAGAAGTTATTGGGCCGGCCCAATTAGCATGTGGGTCCCACTTTCCTGCTATCGGGCCGGCCCATTTAGTACGTGGGGTCCACATTAGATCAACTGGGCTGGCCCAACAAGCCAGTGGGCCGGGCCAAAAGCACAAGTGGGTCCCACTTTCCTGTTAAAGGGCCAGCCCATTTAGTATGTGGGGTCCACCATATAGCAAGTGGGCCGGCCCAACAAGATAGTGGGCCGGGCCAAAAACACAGGTGGGTCCCACTTTCCAGTTAAAGGGCTGGCCCATTTAGTATGTGGGGTCCACCATATAGCAAGTGGGCCGGCCCAACAAGATAGTGGGCCGGGCTAAAAACACAGGTGGGTCCCACTTTCTAGTTAAAGGGCTGGCCCATTTAGTATGTGGCGTCCACCATATAGCAAGTGGACCGGCCCAACAAGATAGTGGGCCGGGCCAAAAACACAGGTGGGTCCCACTTTCCTGTTAAAGGGCCGGCCCATTTAGTATGTGGGGTCCACCATATAGCAAGTGGGCCGGCCCAACACGCTAGTGGGCCGGGCCAAAAACACAGGTGGGTCCCACTTTCCTCTTAAAAGGCCGGCCCGTTTAGTATGTGGGGTCCACCATATAGCAAGTGGGCCGGCCCAACAAGAGAGTGGGCCGGGCCAAAAACCCTGGTGGGTCCCACTTTGGTCTTAAAGGGCCGGCCCATTTTGTATGTGGGGTCCACCACAAAAGCAATTGGGCTGGCCCAACTAGTTAGTGGGCCGGCCCAGTTGTGTGTGGGGTCCACCTTAAAGCAAGTGGGCCGGCCCACTTAGAGTGTGGGGTCCACAGTAAATCAAGTGGGCTGGCCCAATAAGTAAGTGGGCCAGCCCATTTAGTTGCTATTTATATGCCGAAGTAATAGGCGCTTTAGGATTTTCCGAGCCGGCACATATGTGATTTCTCTTAATTGGGCCGTTTAAGGGATGGGAATTTGTGATTTAGATACTGAGAATATTTACGCAGCATTGATTTCTGTCGGATAGCCTCACTTACCACAAGCACCAAAGAAAAAATGCGCGAAAGAACTATAAAAACTAACTAAATATTACATCAGCTGCAAGGCTTTGAAAAAATATTACAGAACCCAGAGAAATTGAATGGTAATTAAACCTATAATACAATGAAGCGATCCAGCAATCTTTTAAGTTGTCCATGCAGCACCTATATCTGAAACAAAGACATTACAAGTTAAGACAACAACAATGGAAACGCAAAGACACTGCAATATTGTTTGCCAAAGAATTTGGAACTCATCATTTCGTCGTTATAACAAGATCATTGTAATGCGCACAATAAGCAAACAAAGAGTGCATGCCGCATACCAACAGCCAATATAACAGAGCATGTTAGAATGAAACAACAGACTTACTACTGTCGAGTCCCATGCAAACCAACATGTTCAGGGAGTACAAAATTGGCATGAACAACATAGTAGCAGGCTATAAATTTTGTAACAACGACTGAGCAAGATGAAGTTATGATGGCTACATCTACAGAGCAGGGAATGTAAACCAAAAATAGAAGTTACGATGGCAAAAGCTAAAGAGGAGGGAATGTGAACCAACATGTGCCAAGTGCAATTACTTCATTTTGGCCGTGAACTAAATAATACTCCTGAACTTATAGTGAAGGGGATGCAAATCAAGATGTTTCGGGATATAAACTTGTAATGAGCAACACATAGAGGATAGTTAATGCTGGAGCTTAGGATGGACCAGATACAGAATATAGTGGGATCACCTGTGAACTTGTATAAGAGGGAATGCAAACCAATATGTTCAGCTTTCCATATGTGAGCGTCATGCCAAGTCAGAGATACAAGTCAATAATGCAGCTTTTGAAGAACAAGATGGCACGCAAAATTATTATCTAGTAGTATGACAAGTTTATTTGTACTACATGCTAGATAGCAGAGTGATAGCATGCCAAACTAAGTCCTTACTTTGTTAGCTTACAATGAACTAGATACAAAACAATGGCATCACCTGTAGTACAGGGAATGCAAGCCAACATGTTCATGGAGTAAAAAATTGGCACAAACAACATAGTAGCAGGCCATAATTTTTGTAACAACGACTGAGTAAGATAAAGTTATGATGGCTAGATCTACAGAGCAGGGAATGTAAACCAAATATAGAAGTTACGATGCCAAAAGCTATAGAGCAGGGAATGCGAACCAACATGTGCAATTACTTAAAATTGGCCGTGAACTAAATAATAGCAGGATGTTACTATAATACCTATAATTTTTGTAACAACGACTGAGCAAGATAGAAGTTATGATGGCTACATCTACAGAAGCGAGGAATGCAAACCAAAATGTTCAATCGCTTAAAGTTAGCAATGAAGTAGAAAATAGCAACGTGTTACGGTCATAGCTAGGAATGAACTAAAAGAGCTTCGGACAAACAAGCATCCGAACCCGAACATGGCGCTAAAACAAGGGACTTACATTAGGAGAAGCACTGCGTGGGAGTCACGTGAGATCTTCCTGGGGTTGATAGATCCGGTGATGAAGTACGCTACATGTGCTACTTGGGGTTGGAGAGACGGCCATTACACTTCATGATTACTCATCTCATCTGCAAAAACGTAACGGCGCGTCGTTAGCACAAACACGTTCCCCCAAGATTAAACAAGAACTTGCAGGCAAGCAATAGAAAAGCGACAGTAGAAGAGTTTAGATCATGCACGGCGCGGGTGAAGCAGATCCGGTTCGTGCACAGCGGTGTCGGTGAGCAAGATCCGATGCGGTGGACGACGGATCCGGCGAAGCGGCTCCGGTGGGGTGGACGATACCGCAGCTGAAGCGACTGCGGTAGACTGCTGGATGAGCATATGGTTTCGAGGTTCGGCGGGGATGATCCGGTCCGGTTGATGACGGCGTCGATGAAGCGGCTCCGGCAGGCAGCCGGATGACGAGGATCGCGAGGGCTCGGGTAGGCCAGGGAAGTCCGGCGGGGATGTTCCGGTGCGGTGGTCGTGGAGGTGGTAGAGAGAGGGACTTGAGAAGTTCCGGTGGGTGGTCTCAGATGAGAGACTGAGGGAAATGAATTTTTTTGGGAGGGTATCCGGGGCTAGGGAGGTGGTGATCCAAAAAATGACGGCCAGACCCCCCACCAACCGACTTTGCTGTCATCTCCACAAGGGTAGAATCGGAATTTGGAAGCGTGTGAAATTTTTGTATTTTGTGGGCGGGAAGTTTTGCCGCTATGAGATTTTGAATTTCGCTAAGGTCCAAGTATAATGATAAAAAATTGTGAGACCGTACTAGTACCTCTGTTCAAGGCCGACTGTAAAATGAAATCATCATCAAGTTGAACATCGGTTACTACCATGATCATCATCGGACACAGATCTGGTGACATGCACCTGAAATTGGTGCATCCGTTGCAAAGTATAATGCTAAAATTTTGAGTGACCGTACTAGTACTTATGTTCAAGCCCGAGTGCAACATCAAATCATCATCACGTTGAAAATTTGTTACCATGATCATGATCTATCTCTAAATTTGGCGAATCCGCTAAATCTGGCAAAGTATAATGATAAAGAAATTGTGAGACAGTAGTAGTACTTCTGTTCAAGGTCGAGTGCAACATCAAATCATCATCACGTTTAAAATTTGTTACCATGATCATGATCTACCTCTGAAAATGGGCGCATCCGCTAAAACTTGCAAAGTATAATGATAAAAAAATTGTGAGACCGTACTAGGACTTATGTTCAAGGTCGAGTGCAACATCAAATCATCATTACATTGAAAAGTGTGTTACCATGATCATGATCTATCTCTGAATTTGGCGCATCCGCTAAATCTCGCAAAGTATAATGATAAAAAAATTGTGAGAATGTACTAGTACTTATGTTCAAGGCCGAGTGCAGGATCAAATCATCATCACGTTGAAATTCGTTACAACGATCATGACATATCTCTAAAATTGGCGCATCCGCTAAATCTCGCAAAGTATAATGATAAAAAAAATTGTGAGACTGTGCTAGTACTTGTGTTCAAGGCCGAGTGCAGGATCAAATCATCATCACGGTGAAATTTGTTACAACGATCATGACATATCTCTGAAATTGGCGCATTCGCTAAATCTTGCATGTGGCGCATCTCAGTGCGGAGCAACAGGCCGGTGCTATCAAGGTTGAGGCGTCAGTAGCGTCATCGGGCTCTCCTCTTTTGATAGATCTTCTACATGGCGCGGCGCACCGCCCGTCGAGAAGCAGTCACATGTGATACCGAGGTGGAGACGTCGCCGGCATCCTCGAGGCGCGGCCGCCCTTCTACGAGCCAGCGTCGACTCAAGGTATGAATCCATGCGTTGTCGCGCCCCTTCTTCCGATGAAGTGGGGTGCCTTAGATTTATTGTTCTTCTCTTACGATTATTTCGAGCCGATCATGTGTGCTCTTTCTCTGAATATATTGCTTGAAAAGCTAACCAAGTTAATTAAATTCACTTCGTTCTTAATCTTGCGTGCTAATTTTGTTATTTTTGCTGACAGTGGTGCGCGCAAGGAGATTTATTTGTGGGTGTGCTGAGCTGTTAGGCCTAAGTCGAAATCCTCAGCTAAACGAGGCCTCAGCTTAACACATAAAAAAGGTGTTCAATCTCGTCCACAATGTCCTTTTCTTTCCTCTTCCTTTATTGGAACTTGTTTTGCAGACAAGGAAAGTGGCACGTGTAATGTGAGTAAAACCCTCTTAGCCAAAATCAGCTACAAGCAAGATTTTCTGTATTGTAGATGCCCCAATTGACTCTAATCCCCAATGTAGTCTTTTTTATGTCAGTATAGACTTCTTTACATGGCATGCATTTGCCTAATGAGCAGCATTGTATTGCCATTCTAGCCAACCTGGTCGATATGTCAAGCTTCATGCACGAGATGCCATGTTTAATTTACTCCCTCACTCCGATCCATATTTCTTGGTGTAAAATGAATGTGAATCGAAGGGAGTACTTTTCTTAGATAGTACTATACCATTTCAAAAAAAAAAATACTAGTACTTCGTACTACTACATCACAAATGCATCAAAAGAGTACTACCATCACAAGACCACCACGGTTGTACTAGTAGAGTTTAATACTGAACTTCCAAAGGGAATAAGATTACACATATGAACTTTAAACAGGACCAGGAGCATGAGGGCCAGCAAAGACGGCGTTGGACTCGGGAACAAGCCAGGCAAGACGTAAATCTGGAGGAAGAGGCCATATGCTGCGTGCTTGGCCTTGGTTGCAGGGCGGTGCTTCCCCGATGTACTTAGGCCTACACCCGTCGCATCTCGGATCAGGCTGCGGATGTCCTTGGAGGATTTTGCCACGAGAATGGGCAAAATAGCTCCCCGCGCATGCGGAAACGAATTTCACCACCCTTCAGCCGCTTCAGAACGTAGCGGCTCTTCTGGTCCCTGCGCTCCTTGTTGTCGTCCATGTCATCAGAATATTCCTGTGAATTATAAAGTACATAATAATCAGGTGCTTAATGAAAGATCGAATAAATACTGCACTATCATAAGCAAACCTTAGAAACCCTAAAATTAAATGTGTAGAACAAGTAAATGGCAGAAGAAATCATACTAAATCACGAGAAAACCCTATGAACAGCAATGAACATAAGCCACAACAATTGCAAGTCCACTAAGTATGAACACATAAATTAATTATATGACAAATCAAGCCAACTACATGGCAGATTAGTCGAAATTAAACTAGAATCTGACCGTACGAACCGTAGAATCAAGTACGTCTACAAGACAAGGTAGGGGATCAAATCAATCAAGAACCAGGTTCGTGCAAACCACGCGAACAGTAATATGAGACAAAAAGGATCGGGACAGTTTCGGTAAAAGAGCAGTACCTCCTCGTCGTCACCCTCGACATCCTCCTGGAACTGAACGTTTGGGCCGAAATCGTCGAAGGGGTCGAGGTCCGCGTCCAGCACCGGGTCTAGGAAGACCTCGCCGTGGTGGCCTGCAACGCCTTGCGGATCTTCGGCGGGAGCAACGGCGTTGCTATCCACCTTCTCCTCGACGGCCAGGACGCCCGTTTCGACCGAGGTCGAAGAATCAGACAAGCAGAGGAGACGAGCGGCCTGGGTGCCCGGTGAAGCCTCACCCGCCGCGACGGCCACTACCGCAGAGGCATCCTCTGCGCGAGCGGCCGCCGATTGCTCCGCCTCGTACGCAAGACCTGTCTTCATGCTGCTGCGGTTGGAAACGAGGAAGTCGATGCCTCGGAGGTGCGGTGAGTTGATGGGAGGAGAGGACGAGCTCGCGAGAGACGATGAGGCCGATTATTTTATAGCCTCGACTCTACGTATCAGAATGGCATTAGTTGTGGACGCGACAGACGATGAGGCCGATTAGTTGTGGACGCGTGAAGTCGTGCATGTACTCGATTCTCACGTATACCAATACTTCCAAACGTCATAAGTAATTCACAATCATTCAGAATAATATGAGACCTTAACATTTTATTGTTTGTGTCAGATATTGTCCATGAAAAATAACATCCTTCAAAAAATAAATCCCCTATGCCAATCCGGTCATGCCCGTCTACTCCAACTAGCTTCCTCGAGTAAATTTGTCACCTTACATTCTTAAAATGAACCAAAATTTGGCACAGGGGCATCACATGGAAAATGATGTTACCATTCTCTCTTCCCATTTTTGTTTGAATTTTTCAAAATTGTCATGCCCTAACGGAAAAAATGTATGTTCCTTCTATGAAGCATGTATCAGAATGGCATTACCAAAACCTGGGGGTGGCGGGGCACATGGTGGTGTGATGATACATCACATTTGGACCACACAACACAATTTGGACCAACCAAAAAAATTCAACCACCCTACACAAACCCTGGTCAAAACTAGTTTGACCAATATTACAAAAGTTGTACATAATTCAGAAACCGTCAGAAATATACGAATCATTCAGGAGTCAATACTGAAGACAAAGCAATTATGCCAAAAGACGAAGGCAGAGGAGGAACAGGTCTTGCTATATTGCACAACAAAGCCAAATTCAACTTTTCATCGATTCCAAAATTCTGGCTGCAATTAGCACACCCTGGTCTCCTGATGTCGCAATAGTTGGCTGCTGGGAGCGGAGACACTCGACTTCCTTCTTCAACTTATCGCACTCTGTGCGAACTTTCAAGTACTTCGTCTCGAAATATTGCGCATGTTCAGCATGCAACTCCACTTCCTGTTGAAAACTTTCACAGTCACAGTTGCAATCACACTGACCAGCCTTGTCAGTGACCACACTCATCGGTGGCTGGGCGCGTAGTTCCTCGACTCGCTTCTTCAACTTCTTACACTCCGCGAGAACATCTGAGTACCGTTTATCAAAAGAAGATTGCTCGGAACAGGCATTCTCCGCCGATATGGCACGATTTAAAATGCCCCTGCCCACGAGGTGGCGGATTTTCTTATGAAGGATGGTGTTGTGGCCCTTGATCTGGTCCAGTTTCGCGGAGAATCGTGTTATCACATCCTGCATTGCAAATTCAACAGCAATGAAGTATGCAGAGTGCAGATGAGGGGGGAGAAATAAACAAATGGAGTGCCAACCTCTTCAATATGCCTGAGAGCTGCAAAGTCCTTGTCCATAGGAACCTCTTCAACTATGGAACCGCCATCCCTGGAAGAAAGACAGTTAAGTAGTTGGATCTGGCAGCCAGCAAGGAGGCGATGAAACTGCGGCACGGCAATGGAAACATACACGGCCGAAGATGCACACACGTGCACTGGCTGCTCCTCTCCCGGAGACTGAGCATTCGTCTCTGATTCTGCATTCAGGATACCAAACCTATGCAAGAGTTTGAGGTTTCTGTTCTGAAGGGTGGTGTTGTGGCCCTTTAATCTCATAATCCCTTCCTGCATGGAAAAATTCACCGATGAATCGAATCAGGGATCCTTTTTCATTCACAGGATATGAAAATCATAAGATTAGGAAAAGCATAGGATTTTGTATACATTAGAGAGGGTGTATGCGCTATTTTATGGGCTATTTTGGAATGTACAAAATGAAGTCGTGTTTAATAAACCCAAATCTCATCCCTTCTTGCAGGTTATCCCTATGATTATTCACTAGATCTGTATGTTTCTTATCTCCAGCCCGAGGATCAGCAGGATATCAGGGAGTCTGGGTGCAACTGACTAGAGACAGCCGCACGGGATTTTTACAGCCAGGGTGGCTGGCAGTTTCCTCATAGAATTACTTACTGATGTGTTTTTGCCTTTTTGGCACCTGCTGTTTTCTATGTTTCGTTGGTGGATCTTTGTGTCGACTCTAGCTGATCCATGAGAAGTTGTCATAATTTGTGTATGAACTGAAGAAAGCAATAAAGCAGCCATATACATCATTTTGATGCAGAGGCTGTGATATGTCCCCCATTTCGAAAAAAGGAACAAACATAGGATATATTTCTATAAATCAAACAACTAATGTAGGGAAGAACCCATAGGATCTAAATGCTACACAATTCTTATAGAAGTCCTACGAATTAAAGAAGCCCTCATGCAGTACGGAGATGAAGAGGAAGAAAAAAAAGCAATGGATATACTTCATATATTATAGTGCATACATTATTAATGCTCTTGAGAGCTAACAAGTGCTCATCAAAGTGGATCCTGCGGCAGAAAGCATGAGCCTGGAACCGTCGGCCCTGGAAGATGATAGCCGGTTTAGTTGGCACCGCCTGCCAGCAAGGACTCAACGAAAATCCGACATGGCGATGGAAACATACCCAGGAGCTTCGTACCCACCAGGTTGGCGAGAAACGAGCGATTTCTCAACTTGGGTAGGAATGGCGCTGAAACCAGCCGCCATGGAAGAAAGACGGTTAAATTGTTTGATCCGCTAGCCAGCCAGAAGGCAGAGAAACTTCGGCATGGAAACATACCGGGGAGCTACGTACCCACCATCTTGGCGAAACACGGTCGATTTCTCGGCATCGGTAGGAAGGGCGACACTTGAACGGGCGGCCCTGGAAGAAAGACGGTCAAATAGCTGGTTCTCCCGGGTAAAAAAATAGTTGGATCTGTTTGCCTTGCTGTAATCTGCGTTCATGGGGGCAAAGAAAGCACATGGCGATAAAAACCTACCAGGACTCTTGCTGGATTACTCTGCCCTGACCCAACAAGCCCGAAGCAGACTGAGCTTGCGATGGAAGCGCAGACTGAGCTTGCGATGGAAGCGCAGACATGCCTGTCCGCCGGCGCCGCTGGTACACTTTCAAAGTCGGAGTTTGCAGGACTTTCAGCGGGATGGATTTCACCGCGGATTTAGTCTCAGACAACAACGCCTCCTTCCTCTTCTTACACTTCTTCATGTTCTTCTTAGACAACTTGTTGAACGATGGATGAATCGCTGGAGGAAGAAGGAAGGGACAAGCAGGTGGGGATAGAAGGGGTCGGTGTAGAGCTCTCCGGGGAGGGTTCCCCGGGGAGGAGGATGAAAACTGGAACGAACAGGACAGGGATGGGACTGGGCAATCTTGTCCGTCCATCCAAAATCAAAGGGCGGGAGCACATAAGACTTTGGGCCATTGACAGGCTGGTCCTGCCACAGGCGGACCCCAAGTTTCAGCGATTCAATGTCAGTGAAAAGATGGGCAATGTAAAAGAATCTTGTTCGGGGTCGGCCGGAAGCCAAATCTCTCGTGTCCCAAAGTCTACTAGTAGTCTACTCCTATATAGGTATAGCTGCATAGCCATCATACCATTGCATTGATCGAGCTGTACGCCTTTACCACTCTGATTCAGGTCCAAAATATTAGTGTTCTCTTGTCAAATCAAAGGCCTTGTCAGTTTGACGAAATGGACGTTCTTTAACTCACAAACTACTCCAAGGACATCATTTACGGACTACTCAGTTCGGCAAAAAGATTTTTGAAGCCATGTACATATTTTCTGGATCGATTTAGTAATTTGCTACAACTGTAATATTATTTCCAATTTTCAGCAATTTATTTGAATTTTAGGATTTTACTTATAAATTTCGCTAATTGACATGTGTAGGAAAGATAGAAAACAACTAGTGTATGCATGACCAATTAATCTGACTAAATAAATCTTATAGTGGCCACTTTGCATCACTCAAACTGAGAGTGCATGTTAGATTCATATGATAGAATAATGGAGAATCGCTATGACATATGCCTCCTTGAATCCTACGGGAAAGAAATCTACGGGAATTGGTAGAGCTAGGTGCGTGATGGTATCATAGGAAAGACAAAGGAAATTTCTATATAGATTGAGAGTGCATAGCATAGTTGTCACAGATGCATATGAATTTTTCCAGGAGGTCTAACCTCTTATTAGAAATCCCATAGGGTTGTACTAGTATAAGAAAACAATACATAGAAATTTTGGAGGATTCAATTCTTCAAATCAAACAAGCTATATAGGGGGAAAATCAAATCCTTTGATTCGTACAATTTGTATAGGAGTTATGTAGGATTTGACTATAGGAGTTATGTAGGATTTGACTATAGGATTTGAATATTTGTACGGTTGTGTAATATTTCTACCCAGATCAATTCACATACCACCGGTTATGTATTTTTTTGGGCTATAAAAATAGGAGGTGTGGTATATTTGATGTGTGTAGAGATAATCTCACCATCTTATAGCCACCCCTAACATTTCGAGCAAAAAAAAAATCTATACCACTACCCACCTCTCGTCCTACACTCAATTCCTACACAACCAAACAACAAAAATTGGCTATCCCTAGCCAGGTGGTTGGGGATACTCTCACCCCATAAACCTATCTCCTAAACCAAACAACCCCTAATATGGAGGGAAGGAAAACCTAGTATCTGATACTGTACAAAAACACATAAAGCAATCTGGAACCGTCCACATAGAATCAACGGGCCAGAGCAGATGCCTTCTTTGGGAAGGGTCTTGCGCGGAAGCCAAGGAATCCTCTGCGTCGACAATCTGGTGTAGCAGTAAAATACACCATCATAGCGGAACATTGATGGAGTCACTACAATGCGTCCGAATCCGGGTATAGTCTTGTCATATCAATGGCCATGTCAGTTTCTCCAGATATAATCTATCCGTTAGCTAGTACTACTACTCTAGAGGCTGACGCCACATGCAGAAGTTGTACAGTACTACGACTACTATCGAGTATCGACTAGTCCGATCACGTCCAGGTCCCAACTACTCAAAAATGGCCGTAAAGAAAATGCAGAAGTAGGATGGGGCCACGACAAAAGACATACATCTAATTATGGACAGAGGTAGTATCATATCAGCATGCATTAGCATCTCATTTGCAACTAGTTGCACTCGCATCCTATTATCGGATATCACACTTCTGCACTTTTAAAAAATATGAAGAAAAACAAAAGCGGGACACATATTATGTTGTGTATTGCTCCACAGTCCTGAGATGAGTATGTAAAAAAAAATAATTCTAGCTTGCACAAAAAAGACAAATGATATGTGAATAGTTAAGGAATATTATTCACTTTGGTCTCTTCTTTTTTCCACAGCTCACATATGGTCACTTTTTGAAACAAATGTTTAGATGTGCGCAAGATACAACATAACCCGTGACTATGATTTGAATTTACATTTTTTTACAAACTCGAAATGTGACATCCGACAATAAGATGAGGGATCAACTAGTTGCGAAATGTTTGCACTCCTGACCATGCATCTGAATCTATCTACTAGACTACTACAACAACATACAAAATGCACCAGTTTTGAACTAGACATGTAACAGCAGTACTAACCGTTGGTTTCCAAAATCTAACGCTTGTGATTAGAGGGATTCGCGTCAAGAGATACCACAACAGCATACACTTCTTTCTAGAACCATCATGTAGCCATTATGTAGAAGAAGAAAAAAGCAGGGTCACACCAATATCACACGTCCCACTCGATAGTAAGAAAGGTTCCAAGTTATTGTTCCCATTTCTCAACTGGTCATACCTTTTTCGATGGTGTAACCTACGTAGTATAAGTTATATATTAGTTGTATGGAAAGTTTGAGCAACATTTAGAACATAATTTTGTACTCCTAATTGGTCCAACATGCATGCTAAGATTGGGGTCTTCACCTTGAAACGGCGAGCGCCGAAAAGCGGGTCAAAATCGCCCAGATCCTCGAAGATATCTACAGGTGCAGCCGCTGTATGAGAGATGGAGTGGGAAACGAGTGGGGCGATGTATGAGAGACGGAGTGGGGGTGTAGTATGTACTATAGTAAGACGGCGAGACGGCGAGGTCAGAGTGATTAAGACTAGTCACAATGGGAAGTACGTAGTACGTAGTATCATACACTACTAGTTTGTGATACTACCTCCACAATGCATAGTATCATAATATGGTTCATACTTATGTCATATTTAAAGTTTTGTAGAATCTCAATGCAAATGTGTGTACATGATGTATTTGTCATGAAGTTTTCTAAGTTTTCTAGGTTTATGTGTTATAATACTACTCTCATCTCTCACCTGATAATTGATGTGACACATTAGATTTTTGCCAACATGGCATGTATGATACTACTTACGAGCCTTAAAAGCACTTTTTGTGATGTTGATCAAATTGTACTCTAAAATTGTCACTGGACAACAGGTCGGCCTATTGCAAACTTGTTTGAATGAGCTAAAATAGTTAGAAATCTAGAAAATTTGTCACTTCAATGAATTTTCATCCTATAACGTTTACTTAATTTGAAAAACGAATGGGGACGTTTGCCATAATGGGACAATCATTTCTACAAAAAAGAATAAGATGGAAAGTCTCGCAATGTTATTTATCATGACAACATTGACAATGTCACAACCGTGGGGTGATTAGGGAATCCACTCCGCTAGAAAAAACAAACTTATATAAGGCATGTGTGGCAATGCAGTTTGTCTACCTTATACACATATCTCGATGTGTAGCTATATATGGATTTTATTTTCCAACTTTAGATGATCAGTTTATAGTTCACCATTTAATTAGATTCATAATTTTTGGGAATAAAATACTTGGAGGTACCCTGCAAGTGTGGTACCACAAACAAAGCCCAAACATGGGTCCCAATAGTACAACATTGCGCGCATATATAGGAAGTTTGAGCAAATTTGAAACCAACCAAATGAGGTAGAAATAAATCAAAAAAATAGTTGTGAAACATGTGCATGGAGCCATCACATGACATGTACTTACTACTAACAAGTAAAAAATATAAAACCCTATCATACATAGAGGTTTGGGGTGAAGAGTTATTATTCACACACATATAGAATAAATATGGACTACTTTTGGCTTTCTACCCATTAATTTGAGCAAGCTTCATGCAGTGTCCACTTCAAACTTGACAACATTGGAACCATAGCTGCTTGAGTTCGCCTCGCTAGCCTCTTCCCATATGTAAGCTTAATTAATTGGTTACACTACGAAAACCACAGTCAACTTCTGAATAATGCATGCATTGCCCCCCTTTTGCACATATGCAACTTTGCAAAGTAGGGATTTTTGGTTTACCACACATTAGTGTGTTGTTTTCTTTTTATTAGGACCCATGTTTGGTAGCCACATTTTTCCAAAGCCAAAGTGTGGTTAGCAACAAAAAAAAAGCTAGTATGGCTAGCCACCAAATTGTGGCTTAAAATATTAAAGCCAAACTTTGTCAAAACTTTGTAAAAAAAAGTTGAGTCTATGACAAATGGATGATATATACATGCAATGAAGTGTGATAAGCCAAATTGTGGCAAAAACCAAACACATGCCAAATAAACTATATGCATGGCTGCCAAATTTTGGCTTCTTGACAAATTGTGGCTAGGAACCAAACATGCCCTTGCTGGCCAAAGGGGTCCAAATATGTGTTTTGTTTATTCGCTATCATGTGCAGTGTGTGCACAATACCACAAATCAAAATTTCACGGGTAGGCCAAACATGCATGCATGGTAGGCGAATCGCCATTTCGAAGGCTAATTTGTCAAACTAGCTTACCATGAAACCATCATTTGTACTCCAATTAATTAAGTTCAGATATGAATGGTGGTCATCAACCAAACTAATAAGAATTCAAAATTTGGGATGATATAGGGATGTGCCCTATTGTTGTGGAATCAGAAAACATTAATTAGCCAACGAAAATGTGGGTTGCATCCAAGTATAGTAACTCACAAAGTCGATTGCCAAGAAGTTTTTGCCTAAATTTGAAAAAAGCCAAAAATGAGGTTCAAACTTATTGAAATCAGCAAGCAAGGCAATCACGAAGTCACCAATTACTACTTTTATCTAGGAAAAATAACAAACATGATGGCATGCAAATATTCTTGAGAAGCAGAATCATTCTGTAAATATATTTTTTTGGAACCATGCATGTTGGACATTGATTCTCTTCTTGCCACATGGGTGAGCTAGCTTGGTTACCACAAGAACCATGCATGGCGAACTTTCGAATCATGACCCCTTTTTTAAGAGATCAATGAAAAACTTCTTATTTTCGACTATACTTTGCCAAATACAGTTTTTTTGGTTTTCCACATAAAGTCTTTTCATTTTTATTGGCCGAATTAAGGGGGGCAAAATTAAAAGGATGTATTTGTGAAGTGGCTACCGCGTGTATTGCGCACACTACTGATGCGTGTGGTTGGCACGTCCGTTGGGAACCCCAAGAGGAAGGTGTGATGCGCACAGCGGCAAGTTTCCCTCAGTAAGAAACCAAGGTTTTATCGGACCAGTAGGAGTCAAGAAGCACGTTGAAGGTTGATGGCGGCGAGATGTAGTGCGGCGCAACACTAGTGATTCCGGCGCCAACGTGGAACCTGCACAACACAACCAAAGTACTTTGCCCCAACGAAACAGTGAGGTTGTCAATCTCACCGGCTTGCTGTAACAAAGAGTTAACCGTATTGTGTGGAAGATGATTGTTTGCAGAAAACAGTAGAACAAGTATTGCAGTAGATTGTATTTCAGTAAAGAGAATTGGACCGGGGTCCACAGTTCACTAGAGGTGTCTCTCCCATAAGACGAACAGCATGTTGGGTGAACAAATTACAGTTGGGCAATTGACAAATAAAGAGAGCATGACCATGCACATACATATCATGATGAGTATAGTGAGATTTAATTGGGCATTACGACAAAGTACATAGACCGTCATCCAACTGCATCTATGCCTAAAAAGTCCACCTTCAGGTTATCATCCGAACCCCTTCCAGTATTAAGTTGCAAACAACAGACAATTGCATTAAGTATGGTGCGTAATGTAACTAGTGACTACATCCTTGAACATAGCACTAATGTTTTATCCCTAGTGGCAACAGCACAACACAACCTTAGAACTTTCAGTCACTGTCCCAGGTGTCAATGCAGGCATGAACCCACTATCGAGCATAAGTACTCCCTCTTGGAGTTAATAGCAAAAACTTGGCCAGAGTATCTACTAGTAACGGAGAGCATGCAAGATCATAAACAACACATAGATATAACTTTGATAATCAACATAACAAGTATTCTCTATTCATCGGATCCCAACAAACGCAACATATAGAATTACAGATAGATGATCTTGATCATGTTAGGCAGCTCACAAGATCCGACAATGATAGCACAATGGGGAGAAGACAACCATCTAGCTACTGCTATGGACCCATAGTCCAGGGGTAGACTACTCACACATCACACCGGAGGCGACCATGGCGGCGTAGAGTCCTCCGGGAGATGATTCCCCTCTCCGGCAGGGTGCCGGAGGCGATCTCCTGGATCCCCCGAGATGGGATCGGCGTTGGCGGCGTCTCTGGAAGGTTTTCCGTATCGTGGCTCTCGGTACTGGGGGTTTCGTCACGGAGACTTTTTATAGGCGGAAGGGCAGGTCAAGAGGCGGCACGGGGGCCCCACACCACAGGGCCGCGCGGCCAAGGGGGGGGCCGCGCCGCCCTAGGGTGTGGCCCCTCCGTGGCCCCTCTTCGTCTCTCCTTCGGACTTCTGGAAGCTTCGTGAGAAAATAGGCCCCTGGGCTTTGATTTCGTCCAATTCCGAGAATATTTCCTTACTAGGATTTCTGAAACCAAAAACAGCAGAAACAGCAACTGGCACTTCGGCATCTTGTTAATAGGTTAGTTCCGAAAAATGCACGAATATGACATAAAGTGTGCATAAAACATGTAGATAACATCAATAATGTGGCATGGAACATAAGAAATTATCGATACGTCGGAGACGTATCAGCATCCCCAAGCTTAGTTCTGCTCGTCCCGAGCAGGTAAAACGATAACACAGATAATTTCTGGAGTGACATGCCATCATAATCTTGATCATACTATTTGTAAAGCATATGTAGTGAATGCAGCGATCAAAACAATGTATATGACATGAGTAAACAAGTGAATCATATAGCAAAGACTTTTCATGAATAGCACTTCAAGACAAGCATCAATAAGTCTTGCATAAGAGTTAACTCATAAAGCAATAATTCAAAGTAAAGATATTGAAGCAACACAAAAGAAGATTAAGTTTCAGCGGTTGCTTTCAACTTGTAACATGTATATCTCATGAATATTGTCAACATAGAGTAATATAATAAGTGCAATAAGCAAGTATGTAGGAATCAATACACAGTTCACACAAGTGTTTGCTTCTTGAGGTGGAGAGAAATAGGTGAACTGACTCAACATTGAAAGTAAAAGAATGGTCCTCCATAGAGGAAAAGCATCGATTGCTATATTTGTGCTAGAGCTTTGATTTTGAAAACATGAAACAATTTTGTCAACGGTAGTAATAAAGCATATGCATCATGTAAATTATATCTTATAAGTTGCAAGCCTCATGCATAGTGTACTAATAGTGCCCGCACCTTGTCCTAATTAGCTTGGACTACCGGATCATCACAATGCATTGTTTTTACCAAGTGTCACAAAGGGGTACCTCTATGCCGCCTTTGTACAAAGGTCTAAGGAGAAAGCTCGCATTGGATTTCTCGCTATTGATTATTCTTCAACTTAGACATCCATACCGGGACAACATAGACAACAGATAATGGACTCCTCTTTTATGCATAAGCATATACCAACAATTAATAATTTTCTCATTTGAGATTTGAGGATTGTTGTCCAAAACTGAAACTTCCACCATGGAGCATGGCTTTAGTTAGCGGCCCAATGTTCTTCTCTAACATATGCATGCTTAACCATATGGTGGTAGATCTCTCTTACTTCAGACAAGACGGACATGCATAGCAACTCACATGAAATTCAACAATGAAAAGTTGATGGCGTCCCCAGTGAACATGGTTATCGCACAACAAGCAACTTAATAAGAGATAAAGTGCATAATTACATATTCAATACCACAATAGTTTTTAAGCTATTTGTCCCATGAGCTATATATTGCAAAGGTGAATGATGGAATTTTAAAGGTAGCACTCAAGCAATTTACTTTGGAATGGCGGAAAATACCATGTAGTAGGTAGGTATGGTGGACACAAATGGCATAGTGGTTGGCTCAAGTATTTGGATGCATGAGAAGTATTCCCTCTCGATACAAGGTTTAGGCTAGCAAGGCTTATTTGAAACAAACACAAGGATGAACCGGTGCAGCAAAACTCACATAAAAGACACATTGAAAACATTATAAGACTCTACACCGTCTTCCTTGTTGTTCAAACTCAATACTAGAAATTATCTAGACCTTAGAGAAACCAAATATGCAAACCAAATTTTAGCATGCTCTATGTATTTCTTCATTAATGGGTGCAAAGCATATGATGCAAGAGCTTAATCATGAGCACAACAATTGCCAAGTATCACATTACCCAAGACATTTATAGCAATTACTACATGTATCATTTTCCAATTCCAACCATATAACAATTTAACGAAGGAGAAACTTCGCCATGAATACTATGAGTAGAAACCAAGGACATACTTGTCCATATGCTACAGCGGAGCGTGTCTCTCTCCCATAAAGTGAATGCTAGGATCCATTTTATTCAAACAAAACAAAAAACAAAAACAAACCGACGCTCCAAGAAAAAGCACATAAGATGTGATGGAATAAAAATATAGTTTCAGGGGAGGAACCTGATAATGTTGTCGATGAAGAAGGGGATGCCTTGGGCATCCCCAAGCTTAGACGCTTGAGTCTTCTTGATATATGCAGGGGTGAACCACCGGGTGCATCCCCAAGCTTAGAGCTTTCACTCTCCTTGATCATGTTGCATCATACTCCTCTCTTGATCCTTGAAAACTTCCTCCACACCAAACTCGAAACAACTCATTAGAGGGTTAGTGCACAATATAAATTGACATATTCAGAGGTGACACAATCATTCTTAACACTTCTGGACATTGCATAATGCTACTGGACATTAATGGATCAAAGAAATTCATCCAACATAGCGAAAGAGGCAATGCGAAATAAAAGGCAGAATCTGTCAAAACAGAACAGTTCGTATTGACGAATTTTAAAATGGCACCAGACTTGCTCAAATGAAAATGCTCAAATTGAATGAAAGTTGCGTACATATCTGAGGATCATGCACGTAAATTTGCTTAATTTTCTGAGCTACCTACAGGGAGGTGGACTCAGATTCGTGACAGCAAAGAAATCTGGAACTGTGCAGTAATCCAAATCTAGTACTTACTTTTCTATCAACGGCTTAACTTGGCACAACAAAACACAAAACTAAGATAAGGAGAGGTTGCTACAGTAGTAAACAACTTCCAAGACACAAAATAAAAACAAAGTACTGTAGGTAAAAACATGGGTTGTCTCCCATAAGCGCTTTTCTTTAACGCCTTTCAGCTAGGCGCAGAAAGTGTGTATCAAGTATTATCAAGAGATGGTGCCTTGTTATCATGAGCTCCCCCATCCATAGTGGTACTAAGGGCTTTGTCAATTTTAGGCCTATAATAATACTTCTTTGGTCTAGGCACTTTAGAGACATACATAAACTTTTGCTCCTTACCCACATAAGCTTTCTCCTTATATTTAAGAGAAGAAAATGTTGAACCCAAGGTTCCCATAGCTTTTTCAAGTTCATCAATCCTATTGATTTGATCATCATGGACAGCATTAGTTCCTAGGACACTAATTCTTTCATCAATTCCTCCTAAGGATTTATCTAGTTCATCAGTTTTATCAAGTAATATTTTCAATTTAGCTTCAATACTTGGAAAAATTTTCTCTATGGTTTCCAATTTTTTCATAACATCTTCAAGAGAGATTTCAGTTTTAACTTTATCAACAGGGGGTATTCCAAATAAGCTCTCAATAATGCAACTAGCTTCTAATGCAGGAGTACTTAGGAAGTCACCTTTTGCGAGACTATCAAGAACATATCTATTCCAGCTAGAGATACCAACATAAAAATTCCTGAGTAAAATAATGGTGGAGTGCTTCTTAGTGCATCTATTATGAGCATCGCTAATTCTATACCAAGCATCTCTCAAACATTCTCCCCCTCGTTGCTTAAACGTGCGAACTTCAACTTCAGGATTACTCATTTTAGTAGTAGTAAATAAAGCAAACTAGATAAAGTAAATGCAAGTAAACTAATTTTTTTTTGTGTTTTAGATATAGCAAACAAGATAGCAAATAAAGTAAAACTAGCAACTAATTTTTTTGTATTTTGATTTAGTGCAGCAAACAAAGTAGTAAATAAAACTAAGCAAGACAAAAACAAAGTAAAGAGATTGAGAAGTGGAGACTCCCCTTGCAGCGTGTCTTGATCTCCCCGGCAACGGCGCCAGAAATTTGCTTGATGCGTGTGGTTGGCACGTCCGTTGGGAACCCCAAGAGGAAGGTGTGATGCGCACAGCGGCAAGTTTCCCTCAGTAAGAAACCAAGGTTTTATCGGACCAGTAGGAGTCAAGAAGCACGTTGAAGGTTGATGGCGGCGAGATGTAGTGCGGCGCAACACTAGTGATTCCGGCGCCAACGTGGAACCTGCACAACACAACCAAAGTACTTTGCCCCAACGAAACAGTGAGGTTGTCAATCTCACCGGCTTGCTGTAACAAAGAGTTAACTGTATTGTGTGGAAGATGATTGTTTGCAGAAAACAGTAGAACAAGTATTGCAGTAGATTGTATTTCAGTAAAGAGAATTGGACCGGGGTCCACAGTTCACTAGAGGTGTCTCTCCCATAAGACGAACAGCATGTTGGGTGAACAAATTACAGTTGGGCAATTGACAAATAAAGAGAGCATGACCATGCACATACATATCATGATGAGTATAGTGAGATTTAATTGGGCATTACGACAAAGTACATAGACCGTCATCCAACTGCATCTATGCCTAAAAAGTCCACCTTCAGGTTATCATCCGAACCCCTTCCAGTATTAAGTTGCAAACAACAGACAATTGCATTAAGTATGGTGCGTAATGTAACTAGTGACTACATCCTTGAACATAGCACTAATGTTTTATCCCTAGTGGCAACAGCACAACACAACCTTAGAACTTTCTCACATCGTCCTGTGTCAATGCAGGCATGAACCCACTATCGAGCATAAGTACTCCCTCTTGGAGTTAATAGCAAAAACTTGGCCAGAGTATCTACTAGTAACGGAGAGCATGCAAGATCATAAACAACACATAGATATAACTTTGATAATCAACATAACAAGTATTCTCTATTCATCGGATCCCAACAAACGCAACATATAGAATTACAGATAGATGATCTTGATCATGTTAGGCAGCTCACAAGATCCGACAATGATAGCACAATGGGGAGAAGACAACCATCTAGCTACTGCTATGGACCCATAGTCCAGGGGTAGACTACTCACACATCACACCGGAGGCGACCATGGCGGCGTAGAGTCCTCCGGGAGATGATTCCCCTCTCCGGCAGGGTGCCGGAGGCGATCTCCTGGATCCCCCGAGATGGGATCGGCGTTGGCGGCGTCTCTGGAAGGTTTTCCGTATCGTGGCTCTCGATGCGGGGGTTTCGTCACGGAGACTTTTTATAGGCGGAAGGGCAGGTCAAGAGGCGGCACGGGGGCCCCACACCACAGGGCCGCGCGGCCAAGGGGGGGGGCCGCGCCGCCCTAGGGTGTGGCCCCTCCGTGGCCCCTCTTCGTCTCTCCTTCGGACTTATGGAAGCTTCGTGAGAAAATAGGCCCCTGGGCTTTGATTTCGTCCAATTCCGAGAATATTTCCTTACTAGGATTTCTGAAACCAAAAACAGCAGAAACAAAGAATCGGCACTTCGGCATCTTGTTAATAGGTTAGTTCCAGAAAATGCACGAATATGACATAAAGTGTGCATAAAACATGTAGATAACATCAATAATGTGGCATGGAACATAAGAAATTATCGATACGTCGGAGACGTATCAACTACCACCTATACAATTTTCACAAGCGGGTGACATGGTTGGATGGCCATGCATTTCCATGGTTTGTTGGATTATCTCATCATGTAGTATATAATAAATTTATTTTGTAAATATTTTTCAATTCAAGTATTAACGATGGTTATATTACAACTCAAATAAATTGGGAAAATACTGGGATTCGCCTCCCTATAATCAATCTTGCCCGTCCATTTCCTATCACCTGACTATAGGGAGTACTAGATTTAAATGGCGGTTGGAGTTAATTCCTCAACCTCATCGCAGTATTATTCCCATCTGTCCCCACTAAACAACCCCTGGCGGTTCGTTCTCCCCTGCATTTCGGCAAGTTCCAAAAAACCCCATTGTTTGCAGCTGCTCTCCCTCCCTCCCCCTCAATCCCTCTGATCAGTTCGACGTGCTTCAGCGCTGCCATGGCCGACGGCGGCCTGTTAACGCTGAAGAGGAGCGTCGTTCCCCATGGGACGACCAAGGTGAACGTGGTCTACACGAATGACCCTTCCGTTCTCGAGCACACCCTCAAGATGTACGAACAAAACCTACTAGAGGACAGGCCCAGGTTCGTCGGCCTCGACCTAGAATACACTGCGGACCAAGTAAGTACCGCCGTCGTTCAGTTGGCCATGGACGACCACGTCCTGGTGTACCATTTCTGCAGGTATGTTCTTCACATGCCTTCCTTTATCCTTTTGTTTTTTAATATAGAAACTCTTCCTTTATCTTGGATCTGCTTTTTTATTTCGAAATAGACTAGGTTCTAACTTGTATGAAAACACGAACAAACTAACTTGTATGAAAAATGTGGTCTGGAACGTAATATCCAACATACTTGTATAATTTTTTTGGATTGACCACGATATCTAGTTTCATGATTTTGGTACTCAAAATTTGCACAAATTTCATGTACTCATACTCACCGATAATCGGCATGGATGTCAAGATATTAACATATAGTAACTGAATCTTAACTTGACACTTAAATAATTAGATCATATAGTCGCAACAATAATTCATGTTATTTTGATGTGTATCACTGATGCAAAATCATTGTTTCACTGCAACAAGTATACAGTTTACTGGAAGAAAAATATGTGTACTATTTCAGCATATACGATCTTACAAGATTGATTTGTGTTAACATGCAGGAGTCCTGATAATCTGGCACTGCAAGAATTCCTTCAACATAAAGGAATTTTTTTCACAACTGTTGACATCAGGGGTGACTCTAGCAGGTTTGCTAGAGATGGCATTAAAATTCCTAAACATAATTGGATTGACATTCAGGATATGATCAATTTCAATGGTCCTGGCAATAGGACTGGCATGGATGATTTGGCAGCCGCCATCATTGACCCATCTTACAAAGACATGAAGACCAAGTTCCCTACTAGCAGCCACTATCAATGGGAGTGCATGCCATTGCCTGAAGTAAACTTGAGGTATGCTGCGATTGATGGGTATGTCAGTTTTGAGTTGTACAGGCGACTCAAAAAAATCAATGATGGGCAGCGTCAAGCACAACCAATTCCAAGGGAAGTGGTTTGCCTGGATTGCAAGGAAGCGGCTAGGTTGGCCGCTCTTCCCCTTGCCTGGCGCGACAAGAAGAAGCAGTGTGTCGGGACAACCTACTGGGAATTTGTATCTTATTGCTTTAGGCACAACATACCATTAAGAATATGCCACCATGGATAAAGGACCCGTGCGAGCCTACTTCGGGGTCTCCGTGGGATGGCGGTTCACATGGTGAGCAAGCTAGGGCAACGGCTGGATGTGGTGAGCTAGCAAGGGCAGGGCCTGTATCTGGTTGGGAAGCTCCAACAAGGATTCCCGACACACGAAGTGCGAACGAGTGCAGAACTTGGACTGCCAACCCATGGGAGGCAGGTACAAGCGGCACCGGCAAGCGCATCAAGAGGGATGATGATAATTGGTGAACTAGGCTGGCGTTATATGTTTCCAAGATTGTACATAAGTTTAGAATTATGAACTGATAGTATTGTTTAGGTGATGTAATTACTTTTGCAACAATGTGTATGAGGTTTCAGAACCACGCATCCTTATTTAAACATGTTTAAAACATGAAAATGAAAAGGTAAGCCTGCATCCTTCTTAGTCACTCCAAAATGAAGCTTTTCGGAAGGTATTTGAAATTTCCATGTTTGAAACCCAAAACGACTTCTCTTCGTGATTGACTTCATAAGACAAAGTTCAGGCTTAGGGGTAGATACATGATTTTTCTGGTTTGAATATGACTAGACCTTGTTTATCAACTTGAGTGCTTACTATATGACATAAGAAGGCTATGTGCTTTGGTTTTTCTTTTTTTTTTGAAATTTTATGCCCATTTGAATCTTGGTCAAATCCTAGGTACGGTTTGACCAAGATTTGAACAAGTTTAAAATATGAAAATAAAATGTAAGCCCGGTCTGGATCCTTCTTAGTCACTCTGAAATGAAGCTTTTGGGAGGTTTTTGAAATTTCCATGTTTGAAACCCAAAACCACTTCTCTTCATGCTTGACTTCGTAAGATAGAGTTTAGGGTTAGGGGTAGATACGTACATCATTTTTCTAACTATTTTTATGCCCATTTGAATCTTGGTCAAATCATAGGTTTGACCAAGATTTAAACATGTTTAAAATATGAAAATGAAAAGTAAGCCTGCATCCTTCTTAGTCACTCCAAAATGAAGTTTTTGGGAAGGTTTTTGAAATTTCCATGTTTGAAACCCAAAAATGACTTCTCTTCGTGCTTGACTTCATAAGACAAAGTTTAGGGTTAGGGGTAGATACATGATTTTTCTGGTTTGAATATGTCTAGACCTTGTTTATCAACTTGAGTGCTTATTATATGACATAAAAAGGCTATGTGCTTTGGTTTTTCATTTTTTTATACCCATTTGAATCTTGGTCAAATCCTAGGTTTGATCAAGATTTGAACAAGTTTAAAACATAAAAATAAAAGGTAAGCTCGACCTGGATCCTTCTTAGTCACTCTAAAATGAAGCTTTTGGGGGGTTCTTGAAATTTCCATGTTTGAAACCCAAAACCACGTCTCTTCATGCTTGACTTCATAAGACAGAGTTTAGGGTTAGGGTAGATACATGATTTGTCTGGTTTGAATATGTCTTGACCTTGTTTATCAACTTGAATGCTTAATATATGACATAAGAATACTATGTGCTTTGGTTTTCATTTTTTGATTTTTTCTGAATTTTTATGCCCATTTGATCTTGGTCAAATCCTAGGTTTAACCAAGGTTTAAACAAGTTTAAAACATGAAAATGAAAAGGTAAGCCTGCATCCTTCTTAGTCACTCCAAAATGAGGCTTTTGGGAACTTTTTTGTAATTTCCATGTTTGAAACCCAAAACGACTTCTCTTCGTGCTTGACTTCATAAGACAAAGTTTAGGGTTAGGGGTAGATACAAGATTTTTCTGGTTTGAATATCTCTAGACCTTGTTTACCAACTTGAGTGCTTACTATATATGACATAAGAAGGCTATGTGCTTTGGTTTTTCAGTTTTTTTGAATTTTTATACCCATTTGAATCTTGGTCAAATCCTAGGTACGGTTTGACCAAGATTTGAACATGTTTAAAACATGAAAATAAAAGGTAAGCATGGATCCTTCTTAGTAACTCTAAAATGAAGCTTTTGGGAGGTTTTTGAAATTTCCATGTTTGAAACCCAAAACCACTTCTCTTCATGCTTGATCGACTTCATAAGACAGAATTTAGGGTTAGTGGGTAGATACATGATTTGTCTGGTTTGAATATGTTTAGACCTTGTTTATCAAATTGAATGCTTACTATATGACATAAGAATACTATGTGCTTTAGTTTTCATTTTTTTGATTTTTTTTGATTTTTTTTGCCCATTTGATCTTGGTCAAATCCTAGGTTTAACCAAGATTTAAACAAGTTTAAGACATGAAAATGAAAAGGTAAGCCTGCATCCTTCTTAGGCACTCCAAAATGAAGCTTTTCGGAAGGTTTTTGAAATTTCCATGTTTGAAACCCAAAACCACTTCTCTTCATGCTTTACTTCACAAGACAGAGTTTAGGGTTAGGGGTAATATACGTGATTTGTCTAGTTTGAATATGTCTAGACCTTGTTTTATCAACTTGAATTCTTACTATATGACATAAAAAAACTATGTGGTTTGGTTTGATAGTTCATTGTTCATAATTCATAGTTGATCATACATACGGATCATACATACAGAATTGCGCGATCCTTATCGCGACTTCTAACCTATCTAGTCGTCGAGGAAGATGATGGTCGCGTTCTCCTCCGCATCCCGCGCCTCCTTCTCCTTCACGGCGGCGATGGCCGCCGCCTTGTCTTCTTCCTCCGCGCTCTTCTTGTCGGCATCGTCCTTGAGGGACGCGGCCAGCGCCTTCAAGAAGAGGGGGTCTTCCCCTTCCTCCGCCTCCTCCGCCTCCTCGCCGGCTGGCGGCGCGAATCCGCCGCTGGTGCTCGCCTCCCACGCCGCCTTCGACCGGCGGTTCCTCTCCCGGTCGGTGCGCCATTTGTTGAAGACGGGGCCGCTCATCGGTTTGAGCGGCGGATCCGCCTTGTACCAGAGCCCGCCCGGGGCGAACTCGCGGAGCGACGACGGCATGTACAGGGAGCCTCTGTACCTGCACGCCGCGCGCCGACTCCCGGCGGCGGACTGCTTGCACTGGAGCCGCCACGCCTCCTCGAGCGTGTCCGGCGCGCGGGATCGCTTCGATCCGCTCGCGGGCGACGCGGAACTGGTACGGCGTGAATACATGGCGAGCGGCGAAGAATCACCACCCTGCAATCAAGGCCAAGCACGCAGCATATGGCCTCTTCCTTACGTCTTTTGACTGGTTTGTTGCCGGTCAACGCCCCTGCTACTGGCCCTAATGCTCCTGGTCCTGTTTAAAGTTCAGCATTAAACTCTACTATACAACTGTCGTGGTCTTGTGATGTACAGTACTAGTACTCTTTTGTAGCATTTGTGATGTAGTAGTACTATACTTTTTTTTGAACTGATATAGTACTATCTAAGAAAAGTACTCCCTCCGATTCACATTCTTTTTAGCACCAAGAAATATGGATCGGAGCGAGGGAGTAAATTGGCATCTCGTGCATGAAGCTTGACAGATTGATTGGGTTGGCTAGAACGGCTAAACAATGCTGCTCATTAGGCAAATGCATGCCATGTACGATAGTATACATCTAGTAAAGAAGTCTATACTGACATAAAAAAAGACTACATTGGGGATGAGAGTCAATTCGGGCGTCTACAATACAGAAAATCTTGCTCGTAGTTGATTTTGGCTAAGAGGGTTTTGTGCCCATACTTATCTTGGTCAAATCCTAGGTTTGACAATGATTTAAACAAGTTTAAAATAAGAAAATGAAAAGGTAAGCATGGATACTTCTTAGTCACTCTAAAATGAAGCTTTTGGGAGGTTTTTGATATTTCCATGTTTGAAACTGATACGTCCCCGACGTATCCATAATTTCTGTCGTTCCATGCTTGTTTTATGACAATACTTACATGTTTTGCTTGCACTTTATGATGATTTCATGCATTTTCCGGAACTAACCTATTAACGAGATGCCACAGTGCCAGTTCCTGTTTTCTGCTGTTTTTGGTTCCAGAAAGGCTGTTCGGGCAATATTCTCGGAATTGGACGAAATCAACGCCAAACCTCCAATTTTTCCCGGAAGCATCCAGAACACCGAAGAGGAGTCGGAGAGGGGCCAGAGGGCCACCAGACCATAAGGCGGCGCGGCCTGGCCTGGGCCCGCGCCACCCTATGGTGTGGCGCCCCCAGGTGCCCCCCTGCGCCGCCTCTTCGCCTATAAAATCCCTTTCGACCTAAAAACGCGATACCAATTGACGAAACTCCAGAAAGACTCCAGGGGCGCCGCCGCCATCGCGAAACTCCAATTCGGGGGACAGAACTCTGTTCCGGCACCCTGCCGGAACGGGGAAGTGCCCCCGGAAGCCATCTCCATCAACGCCACCGCCTCCGCCATGCTCCGTGAGTAGTTCCCCCATGGACTACGGGTTCTAGCAGTAGCTATGTCGGTATACTCTCCCCCATGTACTTCAATACAATGGTCTCATGAGCTGCCTTACATGATTGAGATTCATCTGATGTAATAGGTGTTGTGTTTGTTGGGATCCGATGGATGATACATTATGATTAGTCTATCTATAAAGTTTGTGAAGTTATTGTTGCTGCAATCTTGTTATTCTTAATGCTTGTCACTAGGGCCCGAGTGGCATGATCTTAGATTTGAGCTCTATACTTATTGCTTAGATTGTATCTACAAGTTGTATGCACATGTCACTGTCCGGAACCAATGGCCTGAAGTGACAGAAATCGGGACAACCGGAGGGGATGGTAGTGATGTGAGGATCACATGTTTTCACGGTGTGTTAATGCTTTGCTCCGGTGCTCTATTAAAAGGAGTACCTTAATATCCAGTAGTTTCCCTTGAGGCCCGGCTGCCACCGGCTGGTAGGACAAAAGATGTTGTGCAAGTTTCTCATTGCGAGCACGTATGACTATATACGGAAAACATGCCTACATAATTAATAATCTTGATGTTCTTTCTTAATGCTTTGATTCCTATCAATTGCCCAACTGTAATTTGTTCACCCAACACTTGTCACTTATTGGAGAGTTACCACTAGTGTAGATCGCTGGGAACCCCGGTCCATCTCTCATCATAATATACCTGTTCTACATGTCATTGGAAGTAGTATCAACTATCTTCTCGTGCCATCGCTCTCATATTGCTATTCTTTCTTTGTGTTACTGTTACTACTGCTCTCATATTACTGTTACTTTCACATCACCCCTGTTGCTAGTGCTTTTCCAGGTGCAGCTGAATTGACAACTCAGTTGTTAAGGCTTATAAGTATTCTTTACCTCCCCTTGTGTCGAATCAATAAATTTGGGTTATACTACCCTCGAAGACTATCGCGATCCCCTATACTTGTGGGTTATCAAGACTGTTTTCTGGCGCCGTTGCCGGGGAGGCATAGCTCTACTCATAAGTTCACCTGGGAGTACACTCTACCTCTCTCTCTGTTTTATTTTATTTTGTTTTGCTTAGTTTACTTTTGTCTAGTTTATTTTTGCTTAGTTTATTTCTGTCTAGTATTAGTTTGCGTAGTTTACTTTTGCTTAGTTTATTTTTGTCTTGTTTTATTTGTCTCATATACCCAAAAATCCATAAAAATTTGAAAAACCAAAAAATTAAAAACTACTGTTATGGGAGAACCAACAACCTACTTGGAGCTCATAGAATGTTATAATAATTATAGGAAATCAAGAGCTGGTGAAATAATGAGTGCTATGATAGAAAAAGTGGATACAATTGCTAAAATCTTGCTTAAACGCCATGATATAAACTGTTGCTCTCAACAGGATACTAAACATCTTAAATTTCAATGTGGCTTTAGTGAGGAATTTTTAATTAAGAATTATAATCGGAATTGCTATATTCATTATGGGTTCGAAGAGGTAGAACAATTTGTCGTGTTTATGGGAGCCTCTGAGATCGAATCCTTCATGGTTGAGAATTATGAAACTTGTGTTGTTTGTAAGGACCTTAAAGATTATGTCTCTTCTATCCTTAATTGTTGCATAGAATGCTTCGGTAATAATCCTTATATCATTGATTATAAAGAGAGACACATTAATGCACAAGAATGCACTCACAATTTGCAGGAACCGGTGGAAGAAGAAATTGATGAACCTGAAAGCTCATTGGATGAAAAAGAGGAGGAAATTGATGAACCGGAAAGCTCATTGGATGAAAAAGAAGAGGAGAGCGACGAACAAAAGGAGGAAGAATGGATTAGCTACCCATGCCAACCTTCTAATGAGAGTAACTCTTTATCTCTTACACTATTTGATTGTCCTCCATGCTTATCGAAAGAGGTTGAATGTTATGTTCCTGTGGATTCTCTTGAAATAGTACCTATGAGTAATACTTGTGAGAGTAATTATGCTACTGTTATTTATGATAATCCATGCTACTTTGATAAATCTTATGATAATGCTTTGTTTGTGCCTGATGTCGAAATGCATGGTACTAAAGAATTTTGCTTGGCAAATGTTTATGATAAATCTCTAGATGATGGTCCTATGTTACTTGATAATATTAATTGTGCTACTAATGAAAATGGGATTGGAGAGTTCTTGACTTATTCTATGAGTCCCATATCTCTTGAGAATGATCAACTACCTTGTTATATTATTAATAAAAGTAAGTTTGAAAGCATTAAATCCACTATTCTTGAACTTGATAAAAATTATATGTATGTGGATCATGAAAAGTATGCTGCATGTGATAGCTATATTTTTTAGTTTGTTCATGAAGCTACTGAAAATTATTATGAGAGAGGAAAACATGGTTGTAGAAATTTGCATAGTACTAATACGCCTCTCTATATGCTTAAAATTTTGAAGTTATACTTATTCTATCTTCCTATGCTTGTTACTTTGCTTTTCATGAACTTGTTTATTTACAAGATTCCTTTGCATAGGAAGCATGTTAGGCTTAAATGTGTTTTGAATTTGCCTCTTGATGCTCTCTTTTGCTTCAAATACTATTTCTTGCGAGTGCATCATCAAAACTGCTGAGCCCATCTTAATGGCTATAAGGAAAGCAACTTCTTGGGAGATAACCCATGTGTTATTTTGCTACAGTACTTTGTCTTATATTTGTGTCTTGGAAGTTGTTTACTACTGTAGCAACATCTTCTTATCTTAGTTTTGTGTTTTGTTGTGCCAAGTGAAGCCTCTAATCGAAGGTTGATACTAGATTTGGATTTCTGCGCAGAAACAGATTTCTATCTGTCATGAATCTGGGCTGTTTTCTCTGTAGGGAAATCAGAAAAATATGCCAATTTACGTGCGTGTTCCTCAGATATGTACGCAACTTTCATTAGTTTTGAGTTTTCTGATTTGAGCAACGGAAGTATTTTATTAAAATTCGTCTTTACTGGCTGTTCTGTTTTGGCAGATTCTGTCTCTGTTTTTTGCATTGTCTCTTGTGGACTTTAAGCGAGCTTTTCTAGACATAGAGAGCTGTAGCTAATGTTTTATTGAGTTCTTGCAATGTGCCACTACAGGACCAAGGTGGATTCAAATTTTTTGAGTACTAACCCCTCTAATGAAGTTTATGAGAAGTTTGTTGTGAAGGAAGTTTTCAAGGGTCAAGAGAGGAGGATGATATATGATCAAGAAGAGTGAAAAGTCTAAGCTTGGGGATGCCCCCGTGGTTCATCCCTGCATATTTTAAGAAGATTCAAGCGTCTAAGCTTGGGGATGCCCAAGGCATCCCCTTCTTCATCAACTTATCAGGTTCCTCCCCTGAAACTATATTTTTATTCGGTCACATCATATGTGCTTTACTTGGAGCGTCTGTGTGTTTATTTTCATTTTGTTTGTTTGAATAAGATCGGATCCTAGCAATCCTTGATTGGGAGAGATACACGCTCCGCTTTTTCATATGAACACTTGTTCTTCGTTTTACTTTTAATGTTCAATGATAAAAGTTGGAAGCTACAATACTTATTGTTTGGTTGAAAACAGAAAATGCCTCATCATGTCTTGGATAATTTGATACTTGGCAATTGTTTTGAGCTCTCAAGTAGATCATGATTAAGTTTTTTTCATGTAGTTTAAGCCTATTAGTGGAGAACTACTGTAGAGCTTGTTGAAATTGGTTTGCGTAATTGATCTCTCTTAAGGTCTAGATATTTTCTAGTAAAAGTGTTTGAGCAACAAGGAAGACAGTGTAGAGTATTATAATGCTTGCAATATGTTCTTATGTAAGTTTTGCTGTACCGGTTCATACTTGTGTTTGCTTCAAACAACCTTGCTAGCCTAAACCTTGTATTGAGAGGGAATACTTCTCATGCATCCAAAATACTTGAGCCAACCACTATGCCATTTGTGTCCACCATACCTACCTACTATGTGGTATTTCCTGCCATTCCAAAGTAAATTGCTTGAGTGCTACCTTTAAACAATTCAAAATTTATCACCTCTGATTTGTGTTAATGTTTTATAGCTCATGAGGAAGTATGTGGTGTTTAGCTTTCAACCTTGTCATTTACTTTTGACGGACTCTCATATGGACTAGTGGCACATCCGCTTATCCAATAATTTTGCAAAAAGAGCTGGCAATGGGATTCCCAGTCCCAAATTAATCAAACTAAATAGACACTCCTCCATGGTATGTGATTGTTGGACGGCACCCGAAGGATTCGGTTAGCCATGGCTTGTGTAAGCAAAGGTTGGGAGGAGTGTCATCATAATAAAACTAAAATAAAAAGGCACTCCTTCATGGTATGAGATTGTTGGCAGGCACCCGAGGATTCGGTTAGCCATGGTTTGTGAAAGAAAGGTTGGAAGGAGTGCCACCCAAAAATAAATATGCAATAATTCATGGGAGCCGCTCTTGAAAGTCCGGTTGGCGAGGTAGTTAGTGTACCCATTACCATTCATTGACAACAACAAACACCTCTCAAAATTTTACTTTTATGCTCTCTATATGTTTTCAAAACCAAAGCTCTAGCACAAATATAGCAATCGATGCTTTCCTCTTTGAAGGACCATTCTTTTACTTTTATGTTGAGTCAGTTACCTACTTCCTCCCACCTTAGAAGCAAACACTTGTGTTAACTGTGCATTGATTCTTACATACTTGCATATTTGCATTCATCATATTACTTTGTGTTGACAATATCCATGAGATATGCATGTTGAAAGTTGAAAGCATCCGCTGAAACTTATATCCTCCTTTGTGTTGCTTCAATGCCTTTACTATGAACTTATTGCTTTATGAGTTAACTCTTGTGCAAGAATTTTGATGCTTGTCTTGAAAGTACTGTTCATGAAAAGTTTTGCTATATGTTATCTATTTTGTTAGCAACTATAGATCATTGCCTTGAGTCACTTCATTCATTTCATATGCTTTGTAATAGTATGATCAAGGTTATGTAAGTAGCATGTCACTACAGAAATTATTCTTTTTATCGTTTACCTGCTCGGGACGAGCAGGAACTAAGCTTGGGGATGCTGATACGTCCCCGACGTATCCATAATTTCTGTCGTTCCATGCTTGTTTTATGATAATACTTACATGTTTTGCTTGCACTTTATGATGATTTCATGCATTTTCCGGAACTAACCTATTAACGAGATGCCACAGTGCCAGTTCCTGTTTTCTGCTGTTTTTGGTTCCAGAAAGGCTGTTCGGGCAATATTCTCGGAATTGGACGAAATCAACGCCAAACCTCCTATTTTTCCCGGAAGCATCCAGAACACCGAAGAGGAGTCGGAGAGGGGCCAGAGGGCCACCAGACCATAAGGCGGCGCGGCCTGGCCTGGGCCCGCGCCACCCTATGGTGTGGCGCCCCCAGGTGCCCCCCTGCGCCGCCTCTTCGCCTATAAAATCCCTTTCGACCTAAAAACGCGATACCAATTGACGAAACTCCAGAAAGACTCCAGGGGCGCCGCCGCCATCGCGAAACTCCAATTCGGGGGACAGAACTCTGTTCCGGCACCCTGCCGGAACGGGGAAGTGCCCCCGGAAGCCATCTCCATCAATGCCACCGCCTCCGCCATGCTCCGTGAGTAGTTCCCCCATGGACTACGGGTTCTAGCAGTAGCTATGTCGGTATACTCTCCCCCATGTACTTCAATACAATGGTCTCATGAGCTGCCTTACATGATTGAGATTCATCTGATGTAATCGGTGTTGTGTTTGTTGGGATCCGATGGATGATACATTATGATTAGTCTATCTATAAAGTTTGTGAAGTTATTGTTGCTGCAATCTTGTTATTCTTAATGCTTGTCACTAGGGCCCGAGTGGCATGATCTTAGATTTGAGCTCTATACTTATTGCTTAGATTGTATCTACAAGTTGTATGCACATGTCACTGTCCGGAACCAATGGCCCCGAAGTGACAGAAATCGGGACAACCGGAGGGGATGGTAGTGATGTGAGGATCACATGTTTTCACGGTGTGTTAATGCTTTGCTCCGGTGCTCTATTAAAAGGAGTACCTTAATATCCAGTAGTTTCCCTTGAGGCCCGGCTGCCACCGGCTGGTAGGACAAAAGATGTTGTGCAAGTTTCTCATTGCGAGCACGTACGACTATATACGGAAAACATGCCTACATAATTAATAATCTTGATGTTCTTTCTTAATGCTTTGATTCCTATCAATTGCCCAACTGTAATTTGTTCACCCAACACTTGTCACTTATTGGAGAGTTACCACTAGTGTAGATCGCTGGGAACCCCGGTCCATCTCTCATCATAATATACCTGTTCTACATGTCATTGGAAGTAGTATCAACTATCTTCTCGTGCCATCGCTCTCATATTGCTATTACTGCTGCTGTGTTACTGTTACTACTGCTCTCATATTACTGTTACTTTCACATCACCCCTGTTGCTAGTGCTTTTCCAGGTGCAGCTGAATTGACAACTCAGTTGTTAAGGCTTATAAGTATTCTTTACCTCCCCTTGTGTCGAATCAATAAATTTGGGTTATACTACCCTCGAAGACTATCGCGATCCCCTATACTTGTGGGTTATCAGAAACCAAGAACCACTTCTCTTCATGCTTGGCTTCATAAGATAAAGTTTAGGGGTTAGGGGGTAGATACATGATTTGTTTGGTTTGAATATGTCTAGACCTTGTTTATCAGCTTGAATGCTTACTATATGACATAAGAAGACTATGTACTTTGGTTTTTCATTTTTTTGTTTTTTTAATTTTATGCCCATTTGAATCTTGGTCAAATACACTAGCTATGACCAAGATGTAAACAAGTTTAAAACATGAAAATGAAAAGGTAAGCATGGATCCTTCTTAGTCACTCTAAAATGAAGCTTTTGGGGGGTTCTTGAAATTTCCAAGTTTGAAACCCAAAACCACTTCTCTTCATGCTTGACTACATAAGACAGAGTTTAGGGTTAGGGGTAGATACATGATTTTTCTTGTTTGAATATATCTAGACCTTGTTTGTCAACTTTAATGCTAACTATATGACATAAGAAAACTATGTGCTTTGGTTTTTAATTTTTCTGATTTTTTTATTTTGATGCACATTTGAATCTTTGTCAAATCCTAGGTTTGACCAAGATTTAAACAAGTATAAAACATGAAAATGAAAAGGGGAAGCCTGTATCCTTCTTAGTCACTCTAAAATGAAGTTTTTGGGATGTTCTTGAAATTTTCATGTTTGAAACCCAAAACCACTTCTCTTCATGCTTGACTTCATAAGATATAGTTTAGGGGCTAGGGGATAGATACATGATTTGCCTAGGTTTTAATATGCATGTCCAAACCTTGTTTATCAACTTGAATGCTTAGTATATGACATAAGAAGACTATATGCTTTTGTTTTTCATTTTTCTGGTTATTTTTAAATTTTATGCCCATTTGAATCTTTTGGTCAAATCCTTGGTTTAATTTGACACAGATTTAAACAAGTTTAAAATATGAAAATGAAAAGGTGGTAAGTGATACGTCCAAAACGTATCTACTTTCCCGAACACTTTTGCTATTGTTTTGCCTCTAATTTGTGTATTTTGGATGCAACTAACACGGAGTAACGCTGTTTTCAGCAGAACTACTCTGGTGTCTCGTTTTTGTGCAGAAATCCAACTTTCGGGAAAATCCTCGGAATTTATGCGGAAGGCCCTATTTTCCCAGGAAACTAACGGAGCCAGAAGGACAATTGAGGTGGAGGCCCGAGGGCCCCACACCATAGGGCGGCGCAGCCCAGGGGGGCCCGCGCGGCCCTGTGGTGTGGCCCCCTCGGCCGGCCTCCGACGCCCTCCTTCGGACTACTTATCGGCCTCGACCTAAAAACGCCAGGGAGAAGTCGAAGTCACCAAAAACCCTCCAGAACGCCGCCACATCGCGAAACTCCGTCGCGGGAGCCAGAAGTCTCCGTTCTGGCACTCCGCCGGGACGGGGAATTGGAGGAGATCATCACCGCCATCACCGCCAACGCCTCTACATCAACTAGCCATGTTTCCCCCATCCATGTGTGAGTAATTCCCCCGCTGTAGGCTGAAGGGGATGGTAGGGATTGGATGAGATTGGTCATGTAATAGCATAAGATTGTTAGGGCATAGTGCCTAGTGTCCGTAATTGGTACTTTGATGATATTGTTGCAACTTGTTATGCTTAATGCTTGTCACTAGGGCCCGAGTGCCATGATCTCAGATCTGAACATGTTATTGCTTCATCAAGATATTCATTGTTTATGGTCTTACCTATAAGTTGTATACACATGTCGCTGTCCGGAACCGATGGCCCCGAAGTGACAGAAATCGGGACAACCGGAGGGAATGGTAGCGATGTGAGGATCACATGTGTTCACGGAGTGTTAATGCTTTGCTCCGGTACTCTATTAAAAGGAGTACCTTAATATCCAGTAGTTTCCCTTGAGGCCCGGCTGCCACCGGCTGGTAGGACAAAAGATGTTGTGCAAGTTTCTCATTGCAAGCACGCACGACTATATATGGAACACATGCCTATTGATTGCTTTGTACTTGGACACCGTTTTATTATTATCTGCAAATGCCCTGCTATGATTGTTACATGAGTTTCTCTCATCCATGCAACGCCCGTCATCCGTCCCCGTGCCTACAGTATTTTAATCCTGCTGTTTACTATAATCACTACTGCTGTCTTTGTTACTCGTCTTGTTATTTCACTATCACTACTGCTATAAAACTGTTACTCTCGATAAACTCTTGCGAGCAAGTCTGTTTCCAGGTGCAGCTGAATTGACAACTCCGCTGTTAAGGCTTCCAAGTGTTCTTTGTCTCCCCTTGTGTCGAATCAATAAATTGGGTTTTACTTCCCTCGAAGACTGTTGCAATCCCCTATACTTGTGGGTCATCAAGACTATTTTCTGGCGCCGTTGCCGGGGAGCATAGCTTTATTTGGAAGTTCACTTGGATTAATATTGTTCGCTGCAAATTATCCATCATGGGTAAACCTCGCGATACTAAGATCGCCATATTACCATCCACTACAAGAAAAGGTACAATTCTGAGTACCTCTGCTGCTCTTGATTCGCCATCTGTGATTGATAAACTTGTTTCACCGCCGCATGCTTCAAATGCGGGTACTTCTGCTGAATCTGAAAACTCTCATAATATTGATAATATTTCTGCTGTGCTTGATGATAGTGGTTCATTGGGATCTTTTCTAGATGCTACAATTGCTAGGTCTAGACAAATTGAAAATACTGAAACTCCTAATGCTACTACACCTGTTAATTCACCTGAACTTGATTATTTTAGTGATGATCCTGATGAAGATTATGTGGAGCTTAATGATGATTTTATTGAAAAATGCAAAGCTACTACTGATGCAAGAAAAATTAAAAAGTTGCTTGCAGAACATGCTGTTAGATATAAACTGTCTCCTGATCCTAAATTTGCCACATCTCCTATAAACATTAGGGATAAAGATTATGATTTTTCTCTTGATCTATCTCATATAGCTATTGTTGAGAAAACACCCTTTTGTGGTACTGAAAAAGAAAGTGCTGTTGAACACATGACTGAGTTATCTACTCTAAGTAGCTTGTTTTCTGATGATGTCAAGATGCGTACTTACTTTGTTGCTAAAATCTTTCCATTCTCATTAAAGGATGACGCTAAAACTTGGTATAATAATTTGCCACCTAATTCTATTAAAAGTCCAAAAGAATTGCTTGATGTTTTCTTCCGCAAATACTTTCCTGCTAGTGCTCAACATATTGCTTTGCAGAGAATTTATAATTTTGACCAGGGAGATGAAGAGAAATTACCTGAGGCTTGGGCGAGATTTTGCTCTCTTATTAGAGCTCGGCCTGAGCATGATCTGGAAAAGCATGATTTACTTGATATATTTTATAGTGGACTAACCATTGAGTCTAGGGCATACCTGGATAGTTGTGCTGGTTGTGTTTTCAGGAAAAGAACTCCAGACGACGCTGAAGAATTATTGGCTAAAATAAGCCGGAATCATGATGATTGGACTACGCCTGAACCAACTCCAACTCCAATATTGAAGAAGAGGGGTTTAATTGAATTGAATGATGAAGATATGAGGGAAGCCAAGAAGTCTCTCAAGGAGAAAGGTATTAAATCTGAAGATGTGAAGAATCTACCTCCTATAGAAGATATATGTGAGATAATTCCCCCTTCATCCATGATTGAGGTAAACTCCCTTCAACGCTTTACTAGGGAAGATATTCCGTATTCGAAACCTCCTGCACAATGCTTAGATGAGTTTGATAATTATATTGTTAAGCAAGAAAATTTTAATATGAGAGTAGAGAATCATTTAATGGAAAATTCTCGAGCTATTAGTGAATTGCATGGTATTGTGGAGAGAACCACCAATGATGTTAAGATGCTTGTTAAACATTTTCATATGATTCAAACTCAAATTGATCAACTCACTAAAGTGCAAAATGACTTGTTAGGGAATAATTCTAAAGAGAAACATGCTTATGAAGTAACAACTAGAGGTGGTGTCTCTACCCAGGGATCCTCTATATCCTGAAGGGCACCCCAAAAGAATTGAACAAGATTCTCAACGCATTGAACCTAGTGCTCATTCTAGGAAGAAAAAGAAGAAGAAACATAAAAATGTTGTAGAATCCTCTGAACTTGTTAATGATCCTAATAGTATCTCTATTTCTGATGCTGAAACTGAAAGTGGTAATGAACATGATAAAGATAATGATAAGAATGATACTCCTGATAAAGAAGAGGTAGAAGAAGAACCTGAAAAGCATGCTAAAAATAAAAAGTACACTAAAGAAGATTTTATTGCTGAGAAACATGGTAATGAAAGAGAACCTTGGGTACAAAAGCAAATGCCTTTTCCTGCTAAGAAACTAAAATCAAAGGAAGAAGAACACTATAATAAATTTTGCGATTGGATGAAACCTTTATTCTTGCAAATCCCTTTGACTGATGCTATTAAATTGCCTCCTTATTCAAAGTATATGAAAGATATTGTTACTAACAAAAGGAAAATCCCCAATGAGGAAATTTCCACTATGCTTGCTAATTACTCTTTCAATGGCAAAATTCCAAAGAAGTTGGGCGACCCAGGTATACCTACTATTCCTTGTTCTATTAAGAATAATTATGTTAAAACTGCTCTATGTGACTTGGGAGCCGGTGTTAGTGTTATGCCTTTTTCTCTTTATAAGAGACTTTATTTAGATAAGTTGATACCTACTGATATATCTTTGCAAATGGCTGATAAATCTACTGCTATTCCTGTTGGTATATGTGAGAATGTTCCTGTTCAAGTTACTACTAACTGCTTGATATTAACTGATTTTGTTGTGTTGGAAATGCCTGAAGATGATAATATGTCTATTATTCTTGGGAGACCCTTTCTTAACACCGCAGGGGCTGTTATTGATTGCAACAAAGGGAAGGTTACTTTCAATGTTGATGATAGGGAACATACCGTTTATTTTCCCAAGAGGATTGAGAAAGCGTGTGGAGTTAATACTATTTCTAATGTGAGAACTATCAAAGTGGGAACTATTGATTGTCCTATATATGAGCCTAAGGAAGAATATCAAACTCTCGTGATTGGATCCATATCAATACAATTCAAGGTAACATGATTGATTTGAGGTTTATTTCTTCTTATGCTATGAAAAAGTTATTTGGTGACAAGACTTGATCAACCTTGTTAACGGATACTTTTTATATGCATAGAGGAGGTAAACAACATATCTTTCTTCCTCCATTTGCTCTAGTTGCTGTAGCACTTTTAATTTGCAAAGTTCTTTAGTTATTTGAAGATTTCGAAATTTTTCCTGGCCAGTAATAATAAACTAAATACCCAGAAATGTGCGTTTTTCAAAGTTTTCAAAAATTCACAAAAATTATACCGTTGGTCTTATTTTTCGACGAGGCACCTGGGAGCACCAGAGGATGACCTGTGGGGCACCAGAGGGCGCCAAACCACAGGCCGGCGCGGCCAAGGAGGTGGCCACGCCACCATGTGGTGTGGGCCCCCCTCTGCCCCACTTTGTCATCTCTTTCTCCCAGCACCTTCTCTCTCCCAAAAAAACTCGTACCAAGTTCATCTCTCTCGCGTTTTTGCTCCAGAGCTCCAGATTTCTCGATCTCTTTGCTCAGCCCAGATTTCTGTCTGAAATTTGGCACATTTGCTCTTCGGTATGTGACTCCTCCACCCATCCAAGTAGAATTTCGTTTGGTTGAGTATATCTTGAATATTCTGCTGCTGTAGGTAACATGTTTAGTGAGCTTGCATGCTTGTTCTAAGTGGTAGAAACTAGTTTTGATGCATGATTAGTACTCTAGCAAGTTCCTATGGTAGTTTCCCTCAATTATATGTCACCAAATCAAATTTTTTATATTGGTTGTTGAAATTTCAGAAAATGGAGTGGAATAGATATCACTTGAACCAGCAAGAATTGGAAGTCCAACAAGTTATGATAGTCAATCGTGAAGAGGGAGTATACCCCTCTTACTACCCGTGCGCGGATTTCATGAGAAGCGCGGGGATATTCGAAGATGTTCAAACTCTAATTTCTCGTGCAGGGCTGAGCGACTTTGTTGAAGGAGAGCCAAGACAATATGTGAAATTAACTATGTCTTTTGTGCAGGACTTCAAGTTCAATTGGTCGCGATCTAACCCCACGGTCCAGTATAAAATTTATAATAAAGCTGTCAACTTGCCATTTAGTGCTTTTTGTGCAGCAATTAGAGTACCGCAATGGGGATCATGTGAGAAGATAAAGGGATCGCCGCAAGAACTCTCGGATCTCTACAAGATGATCTGCGATGGAAGAAGTTTCTCAGGTGATAGTGGTAAAATCACTAGTATTCAGCTCCCGGCTATCCGCTACTTTGCCTATTTTATTACCAAATGTGTTCTTGCTAAAAGGATTGGTGGTAAACTTTCTATCCCGGATTTGGCTTTTCTAGCTGCAGCACTGCAAAATAGTAGGGCTTATAATTTGGGAGCGTTAATAGCTTATAGACTTGCTACTAACCGTGAGAAAGGTGGAATTTGTGGAGGTCTCATCGCCTCTCGTTTACTAGCTTTTCATAATGTAGAACCTCATCATCTTGATATTCCGTTCCCCATAGAAAAACTTGACATAGCCTCTATGATTAAACATGAATTTGTTTCAGATTCCTCCAACTTGGGTAACCTGTATTATAAGATGATATTTTACAAGAAAGTCTGGAGAATAACTAAGAAAACTGAGAAACTAGTAAGATTGCCTGCGCCTGTTTTGTCTAACCTTGATTCCAGGGGAGATTGGTCGGTCACAGAAGGTGCACTGGATGCACATATAGAGAGAGGAGGTCAACATGCAAGAGGCGACACGGAGGTCGAGGAGCACCTCGACTCATCATCCGATGCAGCAAGTTCCTCGCATCAACATGGTGGATATGCGGAGCCTCCACGCTTTTCTTCTGCACAGGAGCTCTACTATGACTACTCCATGGACTACCCACCGGCGAGGAACAACGACCCTCGTTGGGGTTGAACTCCACTTAGGCCAAAAGCCTAAGCTTGGGGGGAGGTATACCGGCATCACTCATTCTTTGCATATTATGGTTGCTGGATACTTGCACATACTTGTTTTGTTCGTTTGAGTGGTTTTCTAATGAGAGGAAGATGATATTTGGGGAAGTGCTGCCTGAAAACAGATTCTGGAACGTTACCGTAAAAATTCTCAAAAATAGCCAGAGCGTCATTTTGAGCTGCCAATTTTTTTTCAGGTTCCCCAGGTTGTTGTCTAACTTTCATTAGTTGAACACTTTTCGATCTGAGCAACGTAAGATTTTTGTAAAAATCGATTTCTGTACTGCTGTCAGGTTTTGGCAGATTTCTGTCATCCTGTTGTTATGTGTTTCTTTTAGTTTGCTATTTCTTGTTTTTGCTTTGTTTCTTTCCCAAAACACAAAAAGACCAAAAATATTTCTGTTGTTTCTCTTCACCATTTGTTTGCTTTGGTTTCTTGCATTTGTTTCGCTTTATTTGCTATTGCTAGTTTGCTATAAGAAAACCCAAAAAGATTTTACTTTGTTTGTTTGTTTCCTTTTGTTCTTGTTTCTAATTCGAAAACACCAAAAATATTTGCTGTTCTTCTTTGGTTTGTAAAGTTCTTTATGAGTTCAATGGTCTTCGGTGGCTGGAGCGTGGTTTTCATTTCATATTATCCAAGCTACACAAGTGAAAAGGCAATAATGACGATCTACGACAATCTGATTGTGGTGAGAGGCTGGTATGAACTCTATTTGTTTTCATTTTTGTACATATACTCATCCATGTGAACATGCTTAGTTGGTTCATGTGAGGTATATGTTATTTGAGAAAGTCTAGTGGTTTATGATCTCTCATGTTTAGCTCCAATCTATTAATATGAGTAGCATGTCATGGATGTTTGCTTGCATTGTTTTATTCATAAGTAAGTATGGCATTGTGGTATCCTCCTCTGAATAATTCATTTATATCGACTTGGCACATGCTCACGCATGCATATGACTGAACAAAAAGTCAATTAAGCCTCGATGATTTATATTGCTTCAGAGTTCTTGTATCACTTTTATGCCTCCGTTAATATATTTTGCCGCAAGCATGATTATGACGATTCTTTGCTCTCTTGATTTGTCGCTCCCTAGTCTATTGCTAGCCTTCACTTGTACTGAGCGGGAACGCTGCTCGTGCTTCCAAACACCTGAAAACCAAGTTGTTCCAAAAGTGTCCACCATAAATACCTATGCATGGCATTTCAAACCATTCCAAGTAAATTCTCGTGCGCTACCTTTAAAACCTTCAAAATGCTTCTCAATTTGTGTTTATGTTTCATAGCTCATGAGGAAGTATGTGGTGTTTAGCTTTCAACCTTGTCATTTACTTTTGACGGACTCTCATATGGACTAGTGGCACATCCACTTATCCAATAATTTTGCAAAAAAGAGCTGGCAATGGGATTCCCAGTCCCGAATTAATTAACTTAAATAGACACTCCTCCATGGTTTGTGATTGTTGGACGGCACCCGAAGGATTCGGTTAGCCATGGCTTGTGTAAGCAAAGGTTGGGGGGAGTGTCATCATCATAATAAAACTAAAATAAAAAGGCACTCCTTCATGGTATGAGATTGTTGGTAGGCACCCGAGGATTCGGTTAGCCATGGTTTGTGTAAGAAAGGTTGGAAGGAGTGCCAAATAAATATGCAATAATTCATGGGAGCTGCTCTTGAAAGTCCGGTTGGCGAGGTAGTTAGTGTACCCATTACCATTCGTTGACAACAACAAACACCTCTCAAAATAATTTTGCTCCTGTCTTTATAAAAATAAAAAGCTCTAGCGCATGTTAATCCCTGCTCCCCTCTGCGAAGGGTCAATCTTTTACTTTTATGTTGTGTCTCCATTATTTCTTTGAGCACTATCTTGAGAGCACAACTGTCATTCTTAGTACAATATGCTTGTCTCAAAATATGATTGATTGTGGTATAACTTTGATGCATTTATCTTTTGACAATCACTACTTCTAGTCTTTCTATGAACTCCAGAGGTGCCCGGGCATTTATGTTTTGCCAATCAAATACAGGCAAGCGAGATACCACTTTATCATACTCTCTTATGAACATTGCAATCCTGCTTATATACATGATTCATGATGCTTATTATTAATTGTTGGTACCTCTCCATGATTGACATAGCTATTAGATGATCTTATTTGCATGTATCCCATTATGAACTGCTTAAGTATTAGCCATAGCATGAGAATATATACATCATATGAGCAAATGTGTTCGTGAAAGTTCTTTTATCGCTCAGTTGTTAACTGAATTGCTTGAGGACAAGCAATAAGCTAAGCTTGGGGGGAGTTGATACGTCCAAAACGTATCTACTTTCCCGAACACTTTTGCTATTGTTTTGCCTCTAATTTGTGTATTTTGGATGCAACTAACACGGACTAACGCTGTTTTCAGCAGAACTGCTCTGGTGTCTCGTTTTTGTGCAGAAATCCAACTTTCGGGAAAATCCTCGGAATTTATGCAGAAGGCCCTATTTTCCCAGGAAACTAACGGAGCCAGAAGGACAATTGAGGTGGAGGCCCGAGGGCCCCACACCATAGGGCGGCGCGGCCCAGGGGGGGCCCGCGCGGCCCTGTGGTGTGGCCCCCTCGGCCGGCCTCCGACGCCCTCCTTCGGACTACTTATCGGCCTCGACCTAAAAACGCCAGGGAGAAGTCGAAGTCGCCAAAAACCCTCCAGAACGCCGCCACATCGCGAAACTCCGTCGCGGGAGCCAGAAGTCTCCGTTCTGGCACTCCGCCGGGACGGGGAATTGGAGGAGATCATCACCGCCATCACCGCCAACGCCTCTACATCAACCAGCCATGTTTCCCCCATCCATGTGTGAGTAATTCCCCCGCTGTAGGCTGAAGGGGATGGTAGGGATTGGATGAGATTGGTCATGTAATAGCATAAGATTGTTAGGGCATAGTGCCTAGTGTCCGTAATTGGTACTTTGATGATATTGTTGCAACTTGTTATGCTTAATGCTTGTCACTAGGGCCCGAGTGCCATGATCTCAGATCTGAACATGTTATTGCTTCATCAAGATATTCATTGTTTATGGTCTTACCTATAAGTTGTATACACATGTCGCTGTCCGGAACCGATGGCCCCGAAGTGACAGAAATCGGGACAACCGGAGGGAATGGTAGCGATGTGAGGATCACATGTGTTCACGGAGTGTTAATGCTTTGCTCCGGTACTCTATTAAAAGGAGTACCTTAATATCCAGTAGTTTCCCTTGAGGCCCGGCTGCCACCGGCTGGTAGGACAAAAGATGTTGTGCAAGTTTCTCATTGCGAGCACGCACGACTATATATGGAACACATGCCTATTGATTGCTTTGTACTTGGACACCGTTTTATTATTATCTGCAAATGCCCTGCTATGATTGTTACATGAGTTTCTCTCATCCATGCAACGCCCATCATCCGTCCCCGTGCCTACAGTATTTTAATCCTGCTGTTTACTATAATCACTACTGCTGTCTTTGTTACTCTGCTGCTGTTATTTCACTACTGCTACTGCTATAAAACTCTTACTACTGATAAACTCTTGCGAGCAAGTCTGTTTCCAGGTGCAGCTGAATTGACAACTCCGCTGTTAGTAAGCAGGCATGGATCCTTCTTATATATATTAGTCACTCTAAAATGAAGCTTTTGGGAGGTTTTTGAAATTTCCATGTTTGAAACCCAAAACCACTTCTCTTCATGTTGTTGACTTCATAAGATAGAGTTTAGGGGTTAGGGGTATAGATACATGATTTGTCTTGTTTGAATATGTGTCTAGACCTTGTTTATCAACTTTAATGCTTACTATATGACATAAGAACACTATGTGCTTTAATTTGGTTTTTAATTTTTATAAATTTTTTTTGAATTTTGATGCACATTTTGAATCTTGGTCAAATCCTAGGTTTGACCGAGATTTGAACAAGTTTAAAACAAGAAAATAAAAGGTAAGCCCGCCAGACTGGATCCTTCTTAGTCACTCTATAATGAAGCTTTTAGGGGGGTTGTTGAAAATGTAAGCATGTATCCTTCTTAGTACGTCACACCACAATGAAGCTTTTGGGAGGGTTTTTGAAATGTCCATGTTTGAAACCCAAAACGACTTCTCTTCGTGCTTGACTTCATAATTAAGACAAAGTTTAGGGTTAGGGGTAGATACATGATTTTTCTGGTTTGAATATGTCTAGACTTTGTTTATCAACTTGAGTGCTTACTATATGGCATATATAAGAAGCTAGGCTATGTGCTTTGGTTTTTCATTTTTTTTTTGAATTTTTATGCCCATTTGAATCTTGGTCAAATCCTAGGTACGTACGGTTTGACCAAGATTTGAACATGTTTAAAACATGAAAATAAAAGGTAAGCATGGATCCTTCTTAGTCACTCTAAAATGAAGCTTTTGGGAGGTTTTTGAAATTTCCATGTTTGAAACCCAAAACCACTTCTCTTCATGCTTGGCTTCGTAAGATAGAGTTTAGGGTTTGGGGTAGATACGTACATGATTTTTCTAAGTATTTTTACGCCCATTTGAATCTTCGTCAAATCCTAAGTTTGACCAAGATTTGAACAAGTTTAAAACATGAAAATGAAAAGGGTAAGCCTGGATCCTTGTTTAGGGTTAGGGGGTAGATACATGATTTTTGTGGTTTGAATATGCCAGACCTTGTTTATCACCTTGAATGCTTACTATATGACATAGGAAGACGGCGTGCTTTTGTTTTTTCTTTTTTTTGATTTTTTTTGAATTTTTATGCCCATTTGAATCTTGGTCAAGTCATAGGTTTGACCAAGATTTAAACATGTTTAAAACATGAAAATGAAAAAGTAACCCTGGATCCTTCTTAGTCACTCCAAAATGTACCAATTGATAAATGAGTTAACTTGGCTTCATGGAAAAAATAATGTCATGTAAATAATTTAACTTGGCTTTCGTACCCTTGAATCCATAGGAAACTTTGTATAAATGTAGTAGTATAATAATCAACCGAGTTTTTACATCAACAGGTCTGTCACTTACGTGTGGTGCCCATGCGTGAGGTCCCACACTTCAGTGAGCACAAGTCACGTGCAATAGGTACGCAAACTCCCAGCCATTTTCTTTGTCAAGAGAAGACGCATCAGGATGCGTATCGGAAGTATGTGGGTCCTTCTGGATCCTTCGGTTGTCCCTCTCACAAAAAAAAAAACAAATCTCTCTCATTCTCGGCCTCGCTCGACTCGCTCGCTCGCTCGCTCGCTCCTGCTCACTGACAAACCCTGCACAAAAGTCAACATCATCACACGAAAAAGGGGAGACACCATAATTCTCTCCCTTCTTCTCTCCTTCCGAGTGATCCCTCTTCCTCCGAGTTTCACTCGACGGGCAAACACACATGTGCTGCATACTAATAATAAAAAAGTAGAAAAATCGACCTACGAATCTATGATTAAATATGTTAAACTAGGGTTTTGCCCACTACTACAGATCAAGTTCAAAAATATCCAACTACTACTTCGATTTTGGGCTACTAATATAAAACTAAAATAAGTTGAACTAGTATTCCTCTAAAAAATCATTTTGGTATGCATTGTTTGATACTTTTCATAGCTATAGTGCATCACAAATTTATGATTTCATGCTTTGCTTTGCCAATTTCGATTTTTTCTAACCACCTTCTCTTTGATTTCAAATTTAGGTCAAACTATCGATGCCTACTATGTGTTCTACTTGAATTGGATGCAGCGTGCGCACATGTTTTGCCATTGTTTTGGGCTTCCACACATCTTTGGGGCATCCAAGTATTTAAGTTACCTTGTTTTTTTGAATTGTAATTCATACCCTTCCTCCCAATTTTTATGCCCATTTGAATCTTGGTCAAATCCTAAGTTTGACCAAGATTTGAACAAGTTTAAAACATGAAAATGAAAAGGTAAGCCTGAATCCTTCTTAGTCACTCTAAAATGAGAAGCTTTTGGGATTTTTTTGAAATTTCCATGTTTGAAACCCAAAACCACTTCTCTTCATGCTTGACTTCATAAGACAGAGTTAATTTAGGGTTAGGGGGTAGATACATGATTTGTCTAGTTTGTTGTTTAGACCTTGTTTATCAACTTGAATGCTTACTATATGACATAATAATACTATGTGCTTTGGTTATCATTTTTTTTTTGATTTTTTCTGAATTTTTATGCCCATTTGATCTTGGTGAAATCCTAGGCTTAACCAATATTTAAACAAGTTTAAAACATGAAAATGAAAAGGTAAGCCTGTATCCTTCTTAATTAGTCACTCCAAAATGAAGCTTTTGGGAAGGTTTTTGAAATTTCCATGTTTGAAATCCAAAACGACTTCTCTTCGTGCTTGACTTCATAAGACAAAGTTTAGGGCTAGGGGTAGAAACATGATTTTTCTGGTTTGAATATGTCCAGACCTTGTTTATGAACTTGAGTGCTTACGTACTATATGACATAAGAAGGCTATATGCTTTGGTTTTTCATTTTTTTTGAAATTTTATGCCCATTTTTGAATCTTGATCAAATCCTAGGTACGGTTTGACCAAGATTTGAACAATTTTAAAACATGAAAATAAAAGGTAAGCCCGACCTGGATCCTTTGGTCACTCTAAAATGAAGCTTTTGGGGGGTTCTTGAAATTTCCAAGTTTGAAACCCAAAACCACTTCTCTTCATGCTTGACTACATAAGACAGAGTTTAGGGTTAGGGGTAGATACATGATTTTTCTTGTTTGAATATATCTAGACCTTGTTTATATCAACTTTAATGCTAACTATATGACATAAGAAAACTATGTGCTTTGGTTTTTAATTTTTCTGATTTTTTATTTTGATGCACCTTTGAATCTTTGTCAAATCCTAGGTTTGACCAAGATTTAAACAAGTATAAAACATGAAAATGAAAAGGGGAAGCCTGTATCCTTCTTAGTCACTCTAAAATGAAATTTTTGGGATGTTCTTGAAATTTTCATGTTTGAAACCCAAAACCACTTCTCTTCATGCTTAACTTCATAAGATATAGTTTAGGGGCTAGGGGATAGATACATGATTTGCCTAGGTTTGAATATGCATGTCCAAACCTTGTTTAATTATCAACTTGAATGCTTAGTATATGACATAAGAAGACTATATGCTTTTGTTTTTCATTTTTCTGATTTTTTTTAAATTTTATGCCCATTTGAATCTTTTGGTCAAATCCTTGGTTTAATTTGACACGGATTTAAACAAGTTTAAAATATGAAAATGAAAAGGTGGTAAGCAGGCATGGATCCTTCTTATATATATTAGTCACTCTAAAATGAAGCTTTTGGGAGGTTTTTGAAATTTCCATGTTTGAAACCCAAAACCACTTCTCTTCATGTTGTCGACTTCATAAGTGTTATCACCAGGATTTGACCGAGTCAGAGGTGGGCCGCGATCAAGATGGATTTGAAGAATATACATGGAAGAAATACGTGAATCGGCCTTATATGTAAAGTTTGGGCTAGTTTGCCCTTGTATCTGTAATATAGTAGATCGCATCTTAGATTAGAAAATAGAGTTCGACCCGTGCACGGTTAGGTGCACGCCATGAATTAGAAAGTCCCCTGGACTATAAATATGTATCTAGGGTTTATGAAATAAACAACAACCAACATTCAACCACAAATCAATCTCGGCGCATCGCCAACTCCTTCGTCTCGAGGGTTTCTACCGGTAAGCATCATGCTGCCTAGATCGCATCTTGCGATCTAGGCAGCATAAGCTTATTTACGTTGTTCATGCGTTGCTCGTACTGAAGCCTTTTTGATGGCGAGCAACGTAGTTATCTTAGATATGTTAGGGTTAGCATTGCTCTTAATATCATATGCTATCGTAGTGCAACCCTTGCATATCTAGCCGCCCTTACACCTATCTTAGGTGTAGGGGCGGCACCCTGCTTGATCATTATTTAGTAGATCCGATCCGTTACGGTTGCTCCTTGTTCTTCAAGGATTAGTTTAATATCTGCAATAGTTAGGCCTTACAAAGGGTTGGAGGATCCAGCGGCACGTAGGGTGTCGTTTGCTAGTCCTAGACAGGATGTTCCGGGGATCAACCTCGTGTTGGTTTTTAGGCCTTGTCTAGGATCGGCTTACGATCACCGTGCGTGGCCGCGAGGCCCAATCGTGAGTAGGATGATCCGATTATGCGGTGAAAACCCTAAATCGTCGTAGATCGCTTTAGCTTTATCTTGATCAAGCAGGACCACCATATATTCGTGCACCTCGTACGAATCATGGGTGGATCGGCTCCTTGAGCCGATTCACGGGATAACCTGAGAGCCGATCGAGGCTCGTATTTAATGTTTACGTGTATGCCATGCAGGAAACTAAGCGAGGCATCTCCATCACCTTCCTGACCAGGTATAGGTCAGGTGGCACGCCCTTGCATCAGCATCGGACGTGTGTACCAGAGGCTTTGCGGGCCGTCGCTCGGAGGGACCAGGGCCAGCCGCATCCCTAAGTTGTTCCTGGCTCTACTGTGTTGCCCGTCGCTACCCGCCGGTGGGTTTTGACCGCAACACATTCTGGCACGCCCGGTGGGACAAGCTTCGTCATCAACCACATCGCCATCTACATATGAGATGGCGGACGGCACTCCAGTCACGTACGAGGATCTGACCGACGAGCTCAAGAAGAAGTATGACGAGGTCAAAGCAATCCTCGAAGCCGACCTCATCGGCTCTTTTCACAGGACCCGTTCACATGGCATCAGGTGGAAGGGGTTCTCGCCTGATGGTGCACTCGATGGGATAGACCTCTCTGCCCCGTCAGAAGAACGCACCAGGTCCCTACGTCAGGAGATCAACTACTTGGTGGCTCACTCGCTCCACCGCCACTCTGAGAACCTGGTGAACACTCTGGAGCGTGTCGCTCTCCGGGTGATCCAGGAGATCATGAGGCACCAGTACTCTCCGTCAGGACTAGCTCTCGGGACACACCAAGGAGAGATGCCACTCTAGTCCCGTCCACCGCTGCCATTTGCGTTGGCAGCACCAGAAGTGCCGAATTCACCGGCATTCGTCGTCTACAAGATCGGTGGTGACCCTAGTGACTGCCAGTTCTTGCATGAGGCGCCTAAGGAGATCCCTCACGGGTACATGTGCACATACATGCCAGACTGCAGGAGGAACGTCAGCAACAGATCTTGAGAAGCAGACGTGGCTAGCTAAATATGCCACCCCGACGAACCTCCAGAGCACAGCTCCTGCAGTTGGCTCAGAGCTGGAAAAGCAAGCATGGCTGGCTAAGTACGCCACCCCGGCGAATCTTCAGAGTTCGACTCCTGCAGCCAGCACCGCGGATCAGATCAGCACGATCCTCAGGGACCAGTTCGGCATGGTGCCGAAAAGGAGGACAATCGGCTATTCCAAGCCGTACCCCGATGAATACGAGTTGGTCCCGCTACCACCCAAGTATCAGCTCCCTGACTTCTCCAAGTTCAGTGGATCAGATGGTTCCAGCTCCATCGAGCATGTGAGCCGATATTTGGCACAGCTAGGAACGGCCTCAGCGTTGGATCCACTACGCGTGAGGTTCTTCGCACAGTCCCTCACGGGATCGTCTTTCGGGTGGTACACTTCGTTGCCACCAGACTCGATCCGGACTTGGAAGCAGTTGGAAGAGCAGTTCCACATGCAGTTTCACTCAGAAGCTTCCGAGTCTGGCCTTGCCGATCTAGCACAGATACGTCAGAAGCGTGGAGAAACTGTGGCAGAATACATCCAGCGCTTCAGAAATCTAAGGAACCGATGTTATTCGGCTCGTGTGACTGAAAAAGAAGCAGTCGAATTGGCAGTGGTGGGCCTTGCCTCACAAATCAAGGACATGGCCTCCCAAGCAGACTATCCTTCGCTGGCGCACATGGTTCAGAAACTGTCAGCATATGAACAGCGCCACCCGGACTTGTACCAGGACAAATTCAAGCGTGCAGTAGTCCTGGTCGAAGCAGAGGAAGACGAAGTTTCTGCGGGAGATCAAGAGGTAGCAGTGGCTGAATGGACTCGGGGGGCAACCCCCGTGTCCTGCAAATGGGTTAAGCCACCAGGCCCGCCCAGAGGGTTTGATTTTGACGTGACCAAAACTGAGCAAATCTTCGACCTCCTGCTCAAGGAGAAGCAGTTGAAGATACCCGAAGGTCTCAAATTCCCCACGGTTCAGGAGCTGAATGGAAAGCCATACTGCAAATGGCATAATTCGCTTTCCCATGCCACCAACGACTGCAGGGTGTGGCGTCAGCAGATCCAAATGGCGATAGAACAAGGACGTCTGATTTTCAACCAGTACGCCATGAAGGTTGACACTCACCCCTTCCCCGCCGTTAACTTGGTGGAGTGCACTTACCCTGAAGGTTGCCAGCCAGGATCCTCGTTCAGTATCAACATGATAGGACCTGGGCACCACTCTGGCAAGGATGGAGACGAGGGCAGCTGCTCTCGTAGCAAGGACATAGAGGACGCCGCTCCACGCGATCGGCTCCGTCATGATGGCAAGCACTACGTCACAGAGGGAGAAGTGAAGAACATAAGATATCAGCGACCCCTCTCTGATCACCTCCTCAACAAGTATGTGAGTCTGTTGTGGGTATACTTCATGGGTGTACCATCGACAGTGCCTAGATCCGGCAAGCCCGGGTGGCCCATAGACGGTGATGAGGCATGTGGCCCATCGGGCGGCCCAGTTGCTGTTGATCATGAAGGAAGTCCAGCCCAGGATCAGTAAGCCGGATCCGTACCGACATAGGAGTAACCCGGATCCATGGAGGCCCATGAGGAACCCGGATCCAGTACGACGTGTATGGAAGGCGGATCCGTGACGTGCACGGCAAGATATTGTACCGTAGTTAGGCTATCTGTAATCCGGCTAGGACTCTCCATTTAAACCCTAGATCCGTGCGCCTTTATAAGCCGGATCCCGGGAGCCCTGGAGGCACAACCACAACTCATTGTAACAACGCGAAAGCGCCCAGATAATTCCAGACAAGCAGCAGTAGGCCCTGTCATCGTGCAGGTGTTCCGAAGCTGGGTAACTCGCGTACCACCGTCCCGAGAGCACTCCGCCCTATGGCCCCTACTTCTTCTCCCCCTCGTGAGGATCCCTCCTCCGAGGTACCGTCGATTAGGCAACGACAGTTGGCGCCCACCGTGGGGCCTGTGGCGTCTGGAGGCCGGAACCGGGAGGGTTCCGCCATGGGAAGCTACGACGACACCATCGCTGTGGGGCGCGTCCTTTACGCCGGAAATCTGCCGATCGTCCCTCCGGATGAGTGCTGGATTCCGGCTAGGACAAACCCCGTCAAGCTCTCCATCGTCCCAATTGGTGGCATTCACATCTTCATCGGGGAAACCGTCGATTCCGACGGAAACCCACTGGTAAGTAACGCAGACGCGACCGCCGCTGAGCTGGACGCTGTCGCGAAGATCCGATCTGAGATGCAGGAGCTTCCCAAGGAAGATTCCGCCTTGGATCTGGAAATTTCAAAGCCCACCCAATCCGCCCCTGAGCAGGAAACAAAGGTGGAAGACCAATGCAGATCCGCCTGGGTCTCCCAGGTGTTAGAAAAGCAGAGGTGCCACTTCGTACACTTCTTGGCCCATACCGCCGGAACCGCCCCTCAAGAAGTCGGAGCTGGTCCTGAGCAGGAAGAGGCACCGGAACACAACGCGGATCCGGATCAGGCTGAGCTTGTCGGAGAGAGCGAGACTCCGGTTGAAGAGTCGATTTTGGGCAACCTGAGCCCAATTTCCGGAGATACTCCCTCTACGGAATCTGATGACTTCATTCGCAAGATAAGGGAATACGGATACAGTGATCAGCCCGAGGTCGACTCCGCCCAGCCTAAGCAGGTTCTCGCAACGGTAGCAGCACTGGGACAAACTGGATCTGGAGACCAAGTCGGCCAATCTGACCCCCAACCATCCCATCAAGGATCTCCAATGTCTCGGGTGCGACCCCAAAGGGATTCTCCCTCGGAGGAAATCTTGTCAGCAGAGGAGGTGGCCGCGCGAGCAGTTCTTAACACACCTATAACCCCGGGCGACGCCGCAGATCTGGAGGCCCTAGAGACCGCCAGAAAGGAAATGCTGGCCACAGCCAAGAGGCTCGCCGATACCGAAGCTGCGTTAAGGATAGGAAGGGCAGATCACGCAGCCTGGACGGAAAACTTCGAGAGACAGGACCGCGAGATTACTGCCACACTCGAGCAGGTCAAGAGCATGAGGGCTGAGTGGGAGGTAAAGATGACCTATGCGCAGGCGGAGGCCGATCGAATTGTTAGAGAAGCAATTCCGCCTCGCAGGATACCCTTCAACACGCCCGCAGATCACCAGCCGCTGGAAACTCCAAAGGACAACATGCTAAAAGCAGCGGAATTGCTGAAGAAGAAGGACGAAGAGGTTGACATCAACTATCTCCGCACACTCGTCGCTTCAGCAATGCAGCAGCAAAGCAAGGCGGATACTTCGCGCAGGTTGGAATCCAATCCGGATATCTGTATATCTACCGCGCAGATGGACGACGAATCGCACACCGGATCCTCGGAGCGCAGAAGAAGGGCCAGGGAGCACCCAAATCCGATCCCCGTTCCCTCACAGACGCCTCCGTCGGATCCAAGGAAGGGAAAGGACGCGATGTACTCCGGAAGAGACAAATACCGCAACCCCTCACCTCCACCCAACGGTTACCCGCGCCCCCCTCGCCGCCGTAGTCCAGCCGGAAACACCAGGCCCATAGGGCATGGTGCGCTTGTTATCCGCGACAACGTGCTGCCAAGAAACAGAAACAGGGAGCGCTCGCCGGAACCTCGCCGGAATCAGAACAATGTTCGTGAGCCCGAGCCCAGGAGGAGTCGGAATGAAGATCGCGGTCCAGAGCCTCGCCGGAACCGCGATCCAGAACCTCGCAGGAGCCGCGACCCAGAACCTCGCAGGAGCCGCGACCCAGAACCTCGCAGGAGCCGGGACCCAGAGCCTCGTCGGAGCCGTGACCCGGAGCCTCGCCGGAACGACCAGGGCAGCCAGCGCCAAGGCGAAGGCAGCCACAGGAGCCGGAGTCAGCACCAGGAAGGCCGAGGAGATTCAGATGGCGGAAGCAAGAAGTCAGACCGCCCACCTCGCAGGTCTCCCTCACCACCACCTAGCGGTGGCGGCGGAGGTGGAGGCGGAGGCAATGGTCGGAGATCTCGCTCTCGCTCAAAGTCTCCTCGCCACGGCTCGCGCGACGCACGGGACCGCCTTAACGAGTACAGAACCGACTACATTGGTCCGAAGTGCTTTGGCAGGATGATTCGAGAGGAACCAAAGCCAAGGATGAACCTCAAGCTACCCGGAAATCTGAAGCATTACGATGGCACCGAAAGGCCGGATACCTGGATTGAGGATTACTATAATGCTGTAACCTTCGCCGGAGGAACCCCTAACATCGCCTGCCGCATGCTTCAGTTGTACCTTGTAGGTCCAGCCCGGATCTGGCTCAGCGACCTTGAGAAGAATTCCATCTTTTGCTGGTTCGACCTGAAGAACGCTTTTGAGAAACACTTCAGGGGCACCTACAAGAGACCTGCCACAACAAGCGACCTGCAGGCATGCATCCAGAAGAAGGGCGAAACATCGAGGAACTTCCTCACCCGATGGTTGGCATGCAGAAACGAGTGCGAGAACGTCGACAACCGCACAGCAATGCACGCCTTCATTGGGGGCTTGCAGCGAGGAGGATTGCTGCGACACAAGCTAACTTGCTTGGTCAATGCAAATAAATTGACGTTGGATGACATGATCACCATCGCTAGCGATCACACTGCCGCCGATGACGACGCAGGCGGTGATCTCACCGGCTCTGACAATCCCCCTGCACCAACAAAAGAAGAACCGTGACAACGGCGGCAGCAGCCATAAGCGCAAGAACCCTGATGACCAGAAGAGTGGCGGATCCGAGATGGTCGCCATGGCGTTCCAACGCGGAGGTCCTGGAGGCGGAAGAGGACGCGGACGCGGAAGCGGAGCCGGCAGGGGTCAGCAGCATACCTCCGAGGTCACTGCTGCCGGATCCCGCGCACCGCAAACCTATGAGGAGTACAGAGACATGCCCTGCCTGGCCCATCTGGATCCGGTTACAGGGAAGTCCACTCATACTAACCGCAACTGCAAGTGGGTCAATGATCTAAAGAACGACCCGGAGGCCGGATACAAGCGCGCCCGGAAGCACCGCCCTCGCGGAAAAGGTGGCAAGGGCAAGAACAAAGACAAGGAGGACGATAGTTCCGAGGCGATGGATGAGGATGATAACTCGCCGGATCCCAAGGCAGGAGCCGCAGGTAAATCCAATCCATTCGACAAAAAGAGCGTGGGGGCTTACCACACTTTCCTCGGAACCCCAACAGTACGCGCCTCCAAGTCAGCTACCCGGATCCTGAACGCCATAGTTCCGGCTGTGCCGCAGTACGTCAGGTGGTCGGAAATTCCGTGCACATTTGATCGGAAGGATCATCCCGCAATTGTGCCAAAGGAATGCTACGCCTTGGTTGTAAGTCCCCGCATAGACGGGTATGACTTCTCCAAGTGCCTCATGGATGGCGGAGCCAGCTTGAACATCATGTACCTGGAGACTCTAGAGCGGATGAACCTCACCAAGGAACAGCTCAAACATAGCACCACCGAGTTTCATGGTGTGGTTCCGGGTAAGAAGGCAAATTCCCTCGGCAGCATCACACTTCCCGTGGCTTTTGGCGATGTTCATAATTTCCGCGAAGAGAAGATCACGTTTGAAGTTGTGCCCTTCAAGAGCTCCTACCACGTCATCTTCGGCAGGCCCACCTACCACAAGTTCCACGCAAGAGCGTGCTATATCTACAACAAGCTCAAGATTCCGGGTCCTAAAGGTATGATTACCGTATCCGGAGACTACAAAAAGGCTCATGAGTGCGAGTTAGGCGAAGCCGCCTTCGCAGAGTCTGTGATATCCGGAGAAGAGCTGAAAGGCTACAGAGCCGCGGTGGATCCGGCGAGATGCAGACCACCAAGAAGCAGATCTCCGAGCAGAAAACCTCCTTCAAGCCCGCGATAGAAACCAAGAAGCATGACCTCATTCCAGGTGACTCTTCCAAGCAGGTTTGATCGGAGCCAACATGGACCCCAAATAGGAAAGCGCGCTCGTCGAGTTCCTCCGCGCTAACATGGATATCTTCGCATGGCAACCTTCTGACATGTCCGGAGTACCTAGGGAACTCGCCGAGCACTACCTCAACATAAATCCGGGGGCCAAACCAGTGAAGCAAGCTATGCGACGCTTTGGAGATAAGAAGCGCCGCGCCATAGGAATGGAACTAGCAAAGTTACTAGAAGCAGGTTTTGTAATAGAAGTTATCCACACCGATTGGGTCGCGAATCCCGTCCTTGTACCCAAAAAGAACACTGAAATACTAAGAATGTGCATCGATTACTCTGGCTTGAACAAGCATTGCCCGAAGGATCCGTTCCCCTTGCCGCGCATTGACCAAGTCATTGATTCGACGGCGGGGGCGGAACTTCTGTGTTTTCTTGATGCGTATTCCGGGTATCATCAGATCCGGATGAAGGAATCCGACCAAAAGGCGACTTCATTCATTACCCCGTTCGGTACTTACTGCTATGTTACTATGCCCTTTGGTTTGAAAAATGCAGGTGCTACCTACCAACGTACGATGCAGCGGTGCCTGAAGGACCAAATCGGCCGGAACGTGCACGCTTACGTCGACGACATCGCGGTCATGACCCGGAAAGGATCCGACTTGATCAGCGACCTCACAGAAACCTTCGACAACCTCCGCAGGTACAAGATGATGTTAAATCCGCTGAAGTGCGTTTTTGGCGTGCCAGCCGGAAAACTCCTTGGCTTCATAGTCTCTCACAGAGGCATTGAGGTTAACCCGGAAAAGATCAAGGCAATCCTGTGTATCAAAAGGCCAACTTGTCTCAAAGATGTGCAACGACTAACTGGCTGTGTCGCAGCAATCAGTAGGTTTGTTAGCCGTCTTGGCGAGAAGGCACTACCTCTGTACAAGCTGCTGAAGAAAACAGACAAATTTGTCTGGGACGACGCAGCTGATGCAGCTCTTCGAGGGTTGAAGGAAATACTCACCTCCCCGCCTATCTTGGCAGCTCCAGTAGAGTCAGAGCCAATGCTCCTTTATCTGGCAGCTACCAACAAGGTCGTCAGCCTCGTCATTGTGGTGGAGCGAAAGGAAGAAGGTCATGAGTATGACGTCCAGAGACCTGTCTACTACATTAGCGAGGTGCTGACGGAATCAAAACAGAGATATCCTCACTTTCAGAAGTTAGCTTATGGCGTGTTCTTAGGCAGCCGGAAGCTGAGGCATTATTTCCAAGAGCATCCAGTAACAGTCGTGAGCAAGGCTCCGCTGTCAACAATTCTCAACAACGCTGACGCAACAGGACGTACGGCTAAATGGGGCATCGAATTATCTGCCTTCGACATCGCTTACAAGCCAAGGACTGCGGTAAAATCCCAGGTTCTGGCAGATTTTGTTGCAGATTGGACAGAAGCTCCGGATGCAAGTCTGGAGCCGGAACCAGAGACATGGGTTATGCACTTCGATGGATCCAAGCAGCATCAAGGCTCAGGAGCCGGAGTCACCCTGAAATCCCCTACCGGAGAAGAACTGCAGTATGTTCTGCAGATCCACTTCGAAGCTACTAACAACATGGCGGAATATGAGGCTCTACTACACGGTCTGCGCATCGCTAAGGAAATGGGGATCAAGCACATCATATGCTGTGGAGATTCCGACCTGGTGGCACAGCAGGTAGCCGGAACCTGGAACGCCAGAAATTCCGTCATGGCGGCCTACAGAGACGAAGTTGACGAGATCGCCAAGAGCTTCCTCGGATACGAAGTCAAATACGTCAGGAGAGACGATAACACAGCGGCAGACATGCTATCCAAGCTCGGATCCGGCAGGAAACCAATTCCGCCTGGCATTTTCCTGGAGCATCTCCGGATACCCTCAGTTAAGGGCGCTAACCCGGAAAACCCAGAGGTGGCGGTGTCTCCGGCTAGGGAAGTGATGGCTATCATTCCGGCTTGGACCCAGCCTTTCCTGGACTACCTCATCGATCAGAAGTTGCCAGAGGACGAGGTCCTCGCACGACAGATCGTCAGACGAGCAAGAACCTACACAATAGTTGATGGACAGCTCTACAAACGAAGTGCAGCAGGGGTATTTCTTAAATGCGTCTCCAACCAAGATGGCATTGAAATCCTCAGAGAGATCCACGCAGGGGATTGCGGGCATCACGCCGCTCCCAGATCACTCGTTGCAAAAGCTTTTCGGTTGGGTTTCTATTGGCTTACAGCTAAAGAAGACGCTGATAAAATAGTCAAGACCTGCCGCGGTTGTCAGTACTACGCTACTCAACCAAACGCTCCAGCCCAAGAGCTGAAGACCATACCTATCACCTGGCCATTTGCGGTCTGGGGGCTCGATATGGTTGGTAAGTTAAAAAGATCATCTCCTGGCGGTTTTGAGTACCTCCTGGTCGCTGTTGACAAGTTCAGCAAATGGATCGAGGCCAAGCCAGTGAGAAAAGCCGACGGTGCTACGGCACTAAAATTCGTCTGCAGCCTCGTGATGAGATTTGGCATCCCACACAGCATAATCACAGATAATGGCACGAACTTCGCTCAAGGAGAATTGAGGGATTATTGTGAAACAATGGGGATACGACTGGACCTCGCATCTGTGGCTCATCCACAGTCCAATGGTCAGGTTGAAAGGGCTAACGGCCTAATATTATCAGGAATTAAACCACGCCTTGAAGGACCGCTGCGACGAGCAGCTGGAGCTTGGGCTGACGAGTTGGAAGCTGTTCTGTGTAGTTTACGAACTACCCCTAACAGATCAACAGGGTTTACCCCTTTTTTCCTGGTATACGGATCCGAAGCCGTGCTTCCCTCCGACATCATCCACGATTCACCGCGAGTTTCCGCCTACAATGAAGAAACAGCTGACGAGGCCAGACAGCTATCTGTGGACCTGATCGAGGAAGCTCGGAACTTAGCTGACCAGAGATCCGCCATCTACCAGCAAAAGCTCCGACGTTATCACAGTCGTCGAGTTCGGAAACGCTCCTTCATGGCAGGAGACCTGGTCCTCCGCCTTCGACAGGTGAAAGACCATAAGCTGCAATCTCCATGGGAAGGACCCTTCGTCGTTAGCAAAGTGCTTCATAACGGGTCGTATTACCTTGTTGATTTCCGCGAGCTAAGGGATAGACCTGCTAACTGGCACCGGAAACGCAAGCGTGAGGATCCGGATGACATCTACGATGAAACAGATCGCCCCTGGAATATCGCACAGCTACGTCCTTTCTACACTTAGCATATATTTTTCCGAGTTCTAAACTCTGTAATAGTTATACATGATCAATGAAATAAAGCTTCTGGTTCACTCAGAGTCTTTTACCTCCTTTACTTGTTCATTTTAGATCGTGTATGTTTTCTCCGACTAAAACCGCAGAGCTGGATATTTCCGCCTAGGCGTGTATGAAAGTTGTGATTTTCAAAATCGTCCTTTAGGACGTAAGCTTAAGTTTTCTGATTAAGTTGTTATCTGTTGCGAACTCGTGGATTCCTAGTAGCGATTTCCGGCACCTATGCCTGGGGGCTTGTTTCCGCGGTTATGGACGGACTGCCATTGGGCTTCGTCGCCGCTGGCGAGCGTTTCCGGCTAAGGTTTTCCGGCTCGTGGAAGGTCAAGCGGGCAAGCCGGAAAATAACGAAGTCAGCACTTGCTTTCCGACATAAAACGAAGCATGCACATAATACTTAACGGATAGCAGGATAAGTGTTTCCGCCCCATGCATAATCGTTTCGTTCCTAGCTACTTAAGAATTTAAAGTCTTATTACAAACCCTCGCTGGGGCCAAAATGATGCAACTTGTTTCATTGTTTCAAACAGGAACTCTACTCGGAGTCCTCCTCTTCAGATTGCTGGTAGCTGGAGCCGTCGTCGCTGCCGCCAGATCCGGCTTCAGAGTCGTCTCCAGAGTTTTCTCCGGAGTGCTCGCTGCTGGACCCGGATCCTTCCCCATAATACTCTGGCTCGCCTGCTTCCTCCTCTGCATCGGAAAAACCTTCGGGCAGATTGTGCTGCTTGTACCAGAACGAGTGATCCACTCGCCTGACAAACAGCTCTTCATAGCCTTCAGTTTCCGCGAGGAGGGCGCTCATGTCGGAACTCTCGGGGGCTCCGCGTGCAACTTGCGCCAGGTTGAGTGAGGGGAAGAAAGCCTTGCAGGTGGCCAAGACTAAGGAGGCGGCTCCGCGTGCTGAAGACTTCTGCCAGTCCTTGATGAACTCCGGCACCTGTCGCATGAGTTTGGTCATCGTGTCGATGACTGTGGTTTTGGCCTTCTTCAGCGACAGAGCCGTGGCGATTCCGCGACAGGCTCCAAACAGCGCATCAATTGAGATCCGCGCTTCATCGTACGCCTCCGTCCTCGTCAGGTTTGAGTCCTTTGTCCACTCAAAGCCGAGGCTTGCTGTGAAAGAGAGAGATTCAGTTCCGTCAGAGAAAACATGCAAGGTGGTCGGAGCAACGACACGGAAAAATGCTTACGAAAGATAAGCTTGTCAATGGCTTCCGCCTCCGCTTCTAGGGCTTTGTTCTTGGCAATTATGGAGATCACGCGGCCTTGGCTTTTCTCCAGCTTGTCGATCAGTTCCGCCTTCTCACGGGCATGCTTCTCGGAGAGCTCCTTCCTCGCCTCAGTCTCTTTGCTTGAAGATTCTTTCATGAAGTTTTGGAGGGACTCGTTCTCCGCCTCAAGCACCTTGACCTTGGCGGATAGTTCATCAAGCGAGGAATGCTTGGCAGTTTCTTCTGAAAGCAGAATTGAACATGTTATGCACCCTGAACAACTGTCAGCACAAAAAAAAAGTAAAGATCCGGATCTCGTACCTTGAAGTCGGGTCTCAAGCAGCTGGATAGCCTTTCGGCTATTTTCCGCGTGTTCGCGCAGTCCCTCGATCTCCTTGATTTGCTCCAGCACGTGAATGCGCAAATCTTCGTGCAGTTTCCGCGTGGACTGAGAAGCAGCAGAGAGTTAGTGGGATATTAAAATCTGGGGGGCTAGCGAAGATTTCAAAGGCTTGGATAAACATTTCAAATTTCCGCCTAACAGTACATTTGGAGAAAGCATCGGCTAATACATGTTACACGGAACTATATCACCCAATGCTTGGGGGCTAGTATTACCTGCCGCACTTCCTTGTGCTTGGCGAAAAATTCCTTCAGGCTGTCCTCCAGTTCCGCGAGATAACCCACCTCCTCTTCCGGCTTCCCCCATACCTTATTCAGCATGGCGGAAACTTCCGCGTGACGCTCGGCGAGGGAAAGTTTTTGGAGGGATGAAGTTGGCTCGAGGCTGACTCGGGTCGCATTGGTAACTTGGAGGAGCTTGACCTTTTGCTCTTGCTCTTCCTCAGTAGGTCCCGCGAAAGCGGAACTTGGTTGATCTGGTGGAAGAGTGGGTGAGGAGGTCCCCTGGGTGGAGTCGCCATGGTGGGCAGGGTCTTCCGGAAGGTCATCAAGGTTAATGATGTCCTTCGGATCCGGCTTGCTGGCAGATGAAGCTTTAGGCGGAACTTCCACCTCAGGAGTGATAGGGAAGGAAGCCGGAGATGGTTTGGCCTTCTTCTTAAGGACCCTTGGGGCCTTGGGAGGCTGGCTTCCGGAACTTCAGGAAAACATACAAATATAAGAGCGAGTGTTAAACCAGAACTTGGGTCTCGGAAGAAGACGCTTACCCGGAAGGCTTGAAAAAGTGCTGGATGGCAGGCTGCCCCTTGTTGCTGGTATTAATCAGCGCGAGGCGCTTCTTTTCCGCCTCAACTTTCCGGGTAGCCGCGATGCTGAGCGTTTCGCGGGGGCGTTTCGCGTGAGGGCTGGAAGGGGCTGGCTTCTTCCTCTTCGCGGGACGTGGAGCTTCAGGAGCTTCCGCCTCTGACGTGGCTTCCGGATCCGCGTGGCCGGTGGATGGGACTCGGAGGAGAGTTCCGAGTTGATTTTCCTCAAGCGCCTCGAGCTAGTTCAAAGTTACACTTAGCCAAAAGTTTGAAGAAAAGCGATAAACCAAAGTCAAGACGACGTACCGCAGTTCCGGATCCCTCCGTGTGGATGTCTTTGTTGCATACGTGAACGTGGAGTTCACGTGGGATTTTGATGAGGACCCGGATCCTCTTGTCGATGGCGTCGGCGGAGAGATTGTCCTTGGTGGCGCGTATTGGATCGTCGCGCCCTGTGTGTTCAAACATCAGGCGATCCCTGTGTTGCAGCGGCTGGATCCGCTTCGTGAACCAGGAAAGGGTTAAGTCTTTTCCCGTCAGCCCCTCCTCCGTAAGCTTGCAGATCCGCCTGACAGCGCGGGTCAGCTGAGGCGAGTCGGAGAAGTGGGGGCAGTGCGTCCATGATGGAAGCTCGGTGGCGGGGCAGTTCTTGAATGGCGGCAGCTTCCTGTCACTCGCGGGGTCGGAGACGTCCTTCAAGTAGAAGAAACCCCCAGACCAGTACCTCGCGGATTCATGACGGTCGGTAGGGGGGTAGACGCGGCCCGGGCGGATGATGAAGGTGACAGATCCGCAAGTCGCCAACTCGGAAGTTTGGCGGATCTTCTCCTTCTTCACAGAAAAGTAGTATTGGAAGAGAGAAAGCTCTGGGGTTACCCGGAGGTGGCCTTCGCAGAGAGCGACGTGGTTGCTGATGGCGAGCACGCTGTTCGGAGATATGTTGTGGGGTTGGAGTCCGTATGTCTTCAGAATCTCCCGGAAGAAATCCGAAGGCGGAAACGAAAATCCGCGCTCCACCAGTGCCTTCGTCAGCACCATCTCGTCATCCCTTGGAGCCGGAGCTGGTTCGTTTGGAACTGACCTCCAGCTTCCGGGTTGCAGGAAACCCTCCGCCTCGAGGTTCTTCAATTCCATCTCGGTGGTGGTACAGGGCCACCACTTTCCCTTAGCTTCGGAGTCGCGCTTCCGAGCTTTCGATTTCTTGGCAGCCTCTTCCGCCTGCTGCTCCGTCTGACCCGCCCCGGAGGTTCTTTCCGGGTGAGCTGAGGTCCCCTCAGTCTCCTTGCCGGAATCCTTTGAAGGATCCAGCCTCACTGGAGCGAAGGGAGGAGGGGCGGAGGAGATTGGCGTCGCCATGATCGGTTCCGAGGTCGGAGGCGGAGTTGTTGAAGACATCTGAAGAAAAAGAGTTTGGCGGAAACTTTCCTTAGTCGGATCCCACTTCGTCTTCCCCAAATTCATCCCTACCAACTACGGCGCGAAGTTGGAGCTCGAGGACTTACCGTAATGGTGCGTGCGGTGGTCGGAGTGGCCGGCGGCGAGTTTTCCGCGCGGTGGTTCGCCGGAGTTAAGAACACGAAGAACACTGCGGCGGAGGGCCCGCTCCGACGATGTTCCGGTGACTTTCCGGCAGGTTCCGGCGCGGCGGAGAAAAGGCTCACGGGCGGCGCTCGGCAGAGAGGTGAGAAGGGGGTGAATGAGGGGTAAAGGGGTCGACGGCTGATATTTATAGGCTGAGGGGATAAGATTCGTGTTCCGCATCCTGTGGTCGGAACGCAAGCGTCGCACCGTTGGATGCGTGACACGTGTCCCAAACCCTAGCGGTAAAAATGGCTAGAGATAAGTTACCGCGCGAATCGCGCGAAAATGGCGCCAGAATTGGCGGAACCGTTTGAGTCTTTTAAGATTCCGGGTAATTGCGTGAAGATAAGTTGGCTCTCGTTCGCGAGCAGGGAGTAACCCGGAAATGTTCTTTGGAACGTCGATGGATGAAGTCCCGCAGGATGAGAGCATTTTCCGGCTGTAAGTTGGAAAAAGAAGAAAATGCAAAGTTGGAGCTCTTCAAGTTTCTCCGCGTTGCCGACGATGCCGGAAACCTAAGGAGCAAGCATGGCGGAAACTGCAGGCGAAACTCGGAGAGCTCTGGGGGCTACTGTTGTGGGTATACTTCATGGGTGTACCATCGACAGTGCCTAGATCCGGCAAGCCCGGGTGGCCCATAGACGGTGATGAGGCATGTGGCCCATCGGGCGGCCCAGTTGCTGTTGATCATGAAGGAAGTCCAGCCCAGGATCAGTAAGCCGGATCCGTACCGACATAGGAGTAACCCGGATCCATGGAGGCCCATGAGGAACCCGGATCCAGTACGACGTGTATGGAAGGCGGATCCGTGACGTGCACGGCAAGATATTGTACCGTAGTTAGGCTATCTGTAATCCGGCTAGGACTCTCCATGTAAACCCTAGATCCGTGCGCCTTTATAAGCCGGATCCCGGGAGCCCTGGAGGCACAACCACAACTCATTGTAACAACGCGAAAGCGCCCAGATAATTCCAGACAAGCAGCAGTAGGCCCTATCATCGTGCGGGTGTTCCGAAGCTGGGTAACTCGCGTACCACCGTCCCGAGAGCACTCCGCCCTATGGCCCCTACTTCTTCTCCCCCTCGTGAGGATCCCTCCTCCGAGGTACCGTCGATTAGGCAACGACAGAGTCAGTATGACCAACGCCGGCGATCCAGCGATGATGATGAAAGAGATCGTTTGGCTAGAGAAGCCAGAAGACATCGTCGGCATGATCGCGATGAGGAGGAGTGCGAGCGCCGTGCCAAGGAAAAGACAAGGGAGCAAGGCGATGAAGATAGGCATTGGGACTGCCCCTTCTTCAGACACTGCTGGGATTCAGGAATGAGCCGATTGCCCACAATCGGCAATTGCCCAGAATGCAACCAGAAGAAGAAGGAGGCAGCCAACGTTTCCGTGTTCAAACGTCTAGGGCCTCTCCCAACGCAAAGCAAACGCGCTGAGTCCCCTCGGTTGGAAGATCTCGAGGATTCAGAAGACGAGGGAGAAGAAGAAGAAGACAGGTACCACCAGCCAAGGTGGTGCCCTGATGGACTCAGCCGTTCCCAAAAGCGCAGGGTTCAGCGATTGCGCGGCTTGGAGGAAGCCGAAAGGTTATACCTGCATACGCTAAGGAAGGCGCGACCTGATCTGGCTGCGAAAGTTCAGCGAACCCTGGATAAAGAGGGTCGACCACGGAAAATGGGATGGCGCCCCAAGCAGAGGAAAGCCGATGATGAAACATCGGCTGGCACAAACATGGTGCTCGTCCTTCTGATGGAGCTTAGTGCTCCAGGATTACACGATGCACTCAAGGTGGACGACAGCGAGCGCATCGACATGACAAAGGACGAGGTTGGGCTGGTCTTATCCACCGGCCTGACCGTGTAGCAAGAACAAACCGATGAGCAAACGTGGAGAGGCCGATCCTTGGGATCGGCCCCAAGGATCTATGAAGGAACATTACAGAGCCTTCATTGAGCGCTTCAATCAATATGGAGGCCGATTCCAGCAATCGGCCAAAATTATCCTCACCGCATGTTCTGCTTGTGTTCAACATTGATCCCACCGGAACCGACGTACAAATTACAGAGCCGATATCTGCAATTACCTGACAGATTCGGCTCGGGGGGCACCTAAACCAGATGAACATGTGAACATGTGTACAGTGGAACATTGGGGGCCGATTAGAAAAATCAGCCAGTAAAAAAAATATATATTTATATACTCATAGTGGGTATACAGCCGATGCATGGCCATCGACTCAAGATGTACAGCTGATGTAAGCAGTTGTTGAGTTACAAGGAGAGGCCCTACTAGATGAATTCCTTCTCAAAGACCTCCAACTCCTTCTGCAAGACTTCAAGTGCAGCAGTGCCAGTGTAAGCATGCAGATCAGGTTAAGGGTGAGTCCAACAAAGGGAGCATACCTATCCTAGAAGCATGAGCACAGCCGATAACGAATCAAGCGGCTATGGCATTTTTGCCTGGCGTGGATTAAGGTGGCGGCTTGGTCAATGTCACTTTCAGAGGTTGTTGCGTCGCTTCCCTGCCACGTTTTGATGAAAACTGAAGAGGCTCGGGGGGCAGCTCGCCTTGAAAAATCTTTGCTCTGGAGAGCCGATTTGGTTGGAATCGGTTGGTTCTGCATTATAACTTGGAGGCCGATGGTAACACATTTGGCTGATTCGTCACTGTTCTCGCCTTGGATGAGGCTTGGGAGGCAGCTCGCCCGAAAAGTTCTTGGCCCTGGAAAGCCAATTTGGTTGCAATCGGCTGGCTCTGCATCGCAATTGTCCTGAAGGGTGGTGCTTTTGTTACAGAATTATCAGTTTCAGCATCCAAGCTGATTCAGCGACAGTCCCAGGGTTCTCTTAAAGACGCCTGCTCAAAACCAAGTCGCAGGCCTGCTACGATCGGTTGTGCCAAATGCTGTCGTCATCAGCCTGTCTAGCAGATTATCGTAAGGGACCGATGTGTTGCCGTCAGTCATTGAGCATTGATTAGGCTAACGGTCGACAAGGTCAGATGAGGAGAAATTGGCTAAATCAGCATAAAGGACATCGGCAAAATCAAAGGAAGTTTCATTAATAATAAGATTTCTTACAAAGAGAAGCCGATTGTTCAACAAAAGGGAACAGATTACTACTGCTAACCCTATGCTAGTAAATCCCTAATCTAAGGGCTGTTGTTGTCTTCACCGTCGCTGGGATAGCTGCCGTCATTGCTGCTGTCGATGAGTTCCTCGTTGCTGCTACTGTGACCTTCAGCAGAGGCTTGTTCCTCATCATCATCATTGTCTTCGTCTGACCAAGCCCAGCCCCGGATGCGCTTTGGCGGTGGTTCGTCGGAGGAGGTGTCGTCCTCCTGTTCCTTCTTCAAGTCGGAGGAGATGTCTTCGTCTTCGTCATCATCTTCTTCTTCTTTGGTGACAGAGGTGAATTTACCCCGGAAGGGAGGGTCGTCGTCGTCGCTCTCCGCCTCCAGTACTCCGTCAACCAGGTACCGGAGGTCATCTTCCCCGTCGGTTAGGGGCATGGCCCCATCTGACCAGACGAGGACCTCGCCCTCTGGCACGAAATCGAAGTCCCACTCCCGCTTGTCCCAATGCTTGGGAGCACACCGGTTGTACGCCTCCATCTGGTCGTGCTCTGGAATCGACTCGCTTGAGGAAAAGGATTGGAGAGAAACGGAAGAGGAGGAAGAAGATGACATTGCTACAGGGGAAGAGGGTTTTTTGGTGCCGATAGCTAGAACAGAGGAAGGGGATGAAGAGGGCTAATCGATCGGCACGGTTAAATAATGAGGAGCCTGGTGGAGATTTAATGCCATTGCAGTTTCCGAGGAGGTGATGCTAAAGCTATCGAATTTTGCAGAGAAGCTGAGAAGACAGGGCATCATGATGAAGGATACTGCAACTGTTCTGCTCTGCCACGACATGACCCTTCGAAGGAAAAACAGAGTGGTTTTGAAATTATCATTATCAAAACCAGGGGGGCATGTGTTATCACCAGGATTTGACCGAGTCAGAGGTGGGCCGCGATCAAGATGGATTTTAAGAATATACATGGAAGAAATACGTGAATCGGCCTTATATGTAAAGTTTGGGCTAGTTTGCCCTTGTATCTGTAATATAGTAGATCGCATCTTAGATTAGAAAATAGAGTTCGACCCGTGCACGGTTAGGTGCACGCCATGAATTAGAAAGTCCCCTGGACTATAAATATGTATCTAGGGTTTATGAAATAAACAACAACCAACGTTCAACCACAAATCAATCTCGGCGCATCGCCAACTCCTTCGTCTCGAGGGTTTCTACCGGTAAGCATCATGCTGCCTAGATCGCATCTTGCGATCTAGGCAGCACAAGCTTATTACGTTGTTCATGCGTTGCTCGTACTGAAGCCTTTTTGATGGCGCGCAACGTAGTTATCTTAGATATGTTAGGGTTAGCATTGTTCTTCGTATCATATGCTATCGTAGTGCAAACCCTTGCATATCTAGCCGCCCTTACACCTATCTTAGGTGTTGGGGCGGCACCCCGCTTGATCATTATTTAGTAGATCCGATCCGTTACGGTTGCTCCTTGTTCTTCAAGGATTAGTTTAATATCTGCAATAGTTAGGCCTTACAAAGGGTTGGAGGATCCAGCGGCACGTAGGGTGTCATTTGCTAGTCCTAGACAGGATGTTCCGGGGATCAACCTCGTGTTGGTTTTTAGGCCTTGTCTAGGATCGGCTTACGATCACCGTGCTTGGCCGCGAGGCCCAATCGTGAGTAGGATGATCCGATTATGCGGTGAAAACCCTAAATCGTCGTAGATCGCTTTAGCTTTATCTTGATCAAGCAGGACCACCATATATTCGTGCACCTCGTACGAATCATGGGTGGATCGGCTCCTTGAGCCGATTCACGGGATAACCTGAGGGCCGATCGAGGCTCGTATTTAATGTTTACGTGTATGCCATGCAGGAAACTAAGCGAGGCATCTCCATCACCTTCCTGACCAGGTATAGGTCAGGTGGCACGCCCTTGCATCAGCAACGGACGTGTGTACCAGAGGCTTTGCGGGCCGTCGCTCGGAGGGACCAGGGCCAGCCGCAGCCCTAAGTTGTTCCCGGCTCTACTGTGTTGCCCGTCGCTGCCCGCCGGTGGGTTTTGACCGCAACAATAAGATAGAGTTTAGGGGTTAGGGGTATAGATACATGATTTGTCTTGTTTGAATATGTGTCTAGACCTTGTTTATCAACTTTAATGCTTACTATATGACATAAGAACACTATGTGCTTTAATTTGGTTTTTAATTTTTATAATTTTTTTTGAATTTTGATGCACATTTTGAATCTTGGTCAAATCCTAGGTTTGACCGAGATTTGAACAAGTTTAAAACAAGAAAATAAAAGGTAAGCCCGCCATTTGGATCCTTCTTAGTCACTCTATAATGAAGCTTTTAGGGGGGTTGTTGAAAATGTAAGCATGTATCCTTCTTAGTACGTCACACCACAATGAAGCTTTTGGGAGGGTTTTTGAAATGTCCATGTTTGAAACCCAAAACGACTTCTCTTCGTGCTTGACTTCATAATTAAGACAAAGTTTAGGGTTAGGGGTAGATACATGATTTTCCTGGTTTGAATATGTCTACACTTTGTTTATCAACTTGAGTGCTTACTATATGGCATATATAAGAAGCTAGGCTATGTGCTTTGGTTTTTCATTTTTTTTTTGAATTTTTATGCCCATTTGAATCTTGGTCAAATCCTAGGTACGTACGGTTTGACCAAGATTTGAACATGTTTAAAACATGAAAATAAAAGGTAAGCATGGATCCTTCTTCGTCACTCTAAAATGAAGCTTTTGGGAGGTTTTTGAAATTTCCATGTTTGAAACCCAAAACCACTTCTCTTCATGCTTGGCTTTGTAAGATAGAGTTTAGGGTTTGGGGTAGATACGTACATGATTTTTCTAAGTATTTTTACGCCCATTTGAATCTTCGTCAAATCCTAAGTTTGACCAAGATTTGAACAAGTTTAAAACATGAAAATGAAAAGGGTAAGCCTGGATCCTTGTTTAGGGTTAGGGGGTAGATACATGATTTTTGTGGTTTGAATATGCCAGACCTTGTTTATCACCTTGAATGCTTACTATATGACATAGGAAGACGGCGTGCTTTTGTTTTTTCTTTTTTTTTGATTTTTTTGAATTTTTATGCCCATTTGAATCTTGGTCAAGTCATAGGTTTGACCAAGATTTAAACATGTTTAAAACATGAAAATGAAAAAGTAACCCTGGATCCTTCTTAGTCACTCCAAAATGTACCAATTGATAAATGAGTTAACTTGGCTTCATGGAAAAAATAATGTCATGTAAATGATTTAACTTGGCTTTCGTACCCTTGAATCCATAGGAAACTTTGTATAAATGTAGTAGTATAATAATCAACCGAGTTTTTACATCAACAGGTCTGTCACTTACGTGTGGTGCCCATGCGTGAGGTCCCACACTTCAGTGAGCACAAGTCACGTGCAATAGGTACGCAAACTCCCAGCCATTTTCTTTGTCAAGAGAAGACGCATCAGGATGCGTATCGGAAGTATGTGGGTCCTTCTGGATCCTTCGGTTGTCCCACTCACAAAAAAAACAAATCTCTCTCATTCTCGGCCTCGCTCGACTCGCTCGCTCGCTCGCTCGCTCCTGCTCACTGACAAACCCTGCACAAAAGTCAACATCATCACACGAAAAAGGGGAGACACCATAATTCTCTCCCTTCTTCTCTCCTTCCGAGTGATCCCTCTTCCTCCGAGTTTCACTCGACGGGCAAACACACATGTGCTGCATAGTAATAATAAAAAAGTAGAAAAATCGACCTACGAATCTATGATTAAATATGTTAAACTAGGGTTTTGCCCACTACTACAGATCAAGTTCAAAAATATCCAACTACTACTTCGATTTTGGGCTACTAATATAAAACTAAAATAAGTTGAACTAGTATTCCTCTAAAAAATCATTTTGGTATGCATTGTTTGATACTTTTCATAGCTATAGTGCATCACAAATTTATGATTTCATGCTTTGCTTTGCCAATTTCAATTTTTTCTAACCACCTTCTCTTTGATTTCAAATTTAGGTCAAACTATCGATGCCTACTATGTGTTCTACTTGAATTGGATGCAGCGTGCGCACATGTTTTGCCATTGTTTTGGGCTTCCACACATCTTTGGGGCATCCAAGTATTTAAGTTACCTTGTTTTTTGAATTGTAATTCATACCCTTCCTCCCAATTTTTATGCCCATTTGAATCTTGGTCAAATCCTAAGTTTGACCAAGATTTGAACAAGTTTAAAACATGAAAATGAAAAGGTAAGCCTGAATCCTTCTTAGTCACTCTAAAATGAGAAGCTTTTGGGAGTTTTTTGAAATTTCCATGTTTGAAACCCAAAACCACTTCTCTTCATGCTTGACTTCATAAGACAGAGTTAATTTAGGGTTAGGGGGTAGATACATGATTTGTCTAGTTTGTTGTTTAGACCTTGTTTATCAACTCGAATGCTTACTATATGACATAATAATACTATGTGCTTTGGTTTTCATTTTTTTGATTTTTTCTGAATTTTTATGCCCATTTGATCTTGGTCAAATCCTAGGCTTAACCAATATTTAAACAAGTTTAAAACATGAAAATGAAAAGGTAAGCCTGTATCCTTCTTAATTAGTCACTCCAAAATGAAGCTTTTGGGAAGGTTTTTGAAATTTCCATGTTTGAAATCCAAAACGACTTCTCTTCGTGCTTGACTTCATAAGACAAAGTTTAGGGCTAGGGGTAGAAACATGATTTTTCTGGTTTGAATATGTCTAGACCTTGTTTATGAACTTGAGTGCTTACGTACTATATGACATAAGAAGGCTATATGCTTTGGTTTTTCATTTTTTTTGAAATTTTATGCCCATTTTTGAATCTTGATCAAATCCTAGGTACGGTTTGACCAAGATTTGAACAATTTTAAAACATGAAAATAAAAGGTAAGCCCGACCTGGATCCTTTAGTCACTCTAAAATGAAGCTTTTGGGGGTTCTTGAAATTTCCAAGTTTGAAACCCAAAACCACTTCTCTTCATGCTTGACTACATAAGACAGAGTTTAGGGTTAGGGGTAGATACATGATTTTTCTTGTTTGAATATATCTAGACCTTGTTTATATCAACTTTAATGCTAACTATATGACATAAGAAAACTATGTGCTTTGGTTTTTAATTTTTCTGATTTTTTATTTTGATGCACATTTGAATCTTTGTCAAATCCTAGGTTTGACCAAGATTTAAACAAGTATAAAACATGAAAATGAAAAGGGGAAGCCTGTATCCTTCTTAGTCACTCTAAAATGAAGTTTTTGGGATGTTCTTGAAATTTTCATGTTTGAAACCCAAAACCACTTCTCTTCATGCTTGACTTCATAAGATATAGTTTAGGGGCTAGGGGATAGATACATGATTTGCCTAGGTTTGAATATGCATGTCCAAACCTTGTTTAATTATCAACTTGAATGCTTAGTATATGACATAAGAAGACTATATGCTTTTGTTTTTCATTTTTCTGGTTATTTTTAAATTTTATGCCCATTTGAATCTTTTGGTCAAATCCTTGGTTTAATTTGACACGGATTTAAACAAGTTTAAAATATGAAAATGAAAAGGTGGTAAGCAGGCATGGATCCTTCTTATATATATTAGTCACTCTAAAATGAAGCTTTTGGGAGGTTTTTGAAATTTCCATGTTTGAAACCCAAAACCACTTCTCTTCATGTTGTTGACTTCATAAGATAGAGTTTAGGGGTTAGGGGTATAGATACATGATTTGTCTTGTTTGAATATGTGTCTAGACCTTGTTTATCAACTTTAATGCTTACTATATGACATAAGAACACTATGTGCTTTAATTTGGTTTTTAATTTTTATAAAAAAATTTGAATTTTGATGCACATTTGGAATCTTGGTCAAATCCTAGGTTTGACCGAGATTTGAACAAGTTTAAAACAAGAAAATAAAAGGTAAGCCCGCCAGACTGGATCCTTCTTAGTCACTCTATAATGAAGCTTTTAGGGGGGTTGTTGAAAATGTAAGCATGTATCCTTCTTAGTACGTCACACCACAATGAAGCTTTTGGGAGGGTTTTTGAAATGTCCATGTTTGAAACCCAAAACGACTTCTCTTCGTGCTTGACTTCATAATTAAGACAAAGTTTAGGGTTAGGGGTAGATACGTGATTTTCCTGGTTTGAATATGTATAGACGATGTTTATCAACTTGAGTGCTTACTATATGGCATATATAAGAAGCTAGGCTATGTGCTTTGGTTTTTCATTTTTTTTTTGAATTTTTATGCCCATTTGAATCTTGGTCAAATCCTAGGTACGTACGGTTTGACCAAGATTTGAACATGTTTAAAACATGAAAATAAAAGGTAAGCATGGATCCTTCTTAGTCACTCTAAAATGAAGCTTTTGGGAGGTTTTTGAAATTTCCATGTTTGAAACCCAAAACCACTTCTCTTCATGCTTGGCTTCGTAAGATAGAGTTTAGGGTTTGGGGTAGATACGTACATGATTTTTCTAAGTATTTTTACGCCCATTTGAATCTTCGTCAAATCCTAAGTTTGACCAAGATTTGAACAAGTTTAAAACATGAAAATGAAAAGGGTAAGCCTGGATCCTTGTTTAGGGTTAGGTTTTTGTGGTTTGAATATGCCAGACCTTGTTTATCACCTTGAATGCTTACTATATGACATAGGAAGAAGGCGTGCTTTTTTTTTTTGATTTTTTTTTGATTTTTTATGCCCATTTGAATCTTGGTCAAGTCATAGGTTTGACCAAGATTTAAACATGTTTAAAACATGAAAATGAAAAAGTAACCCTGGATCCTTCTTAGTCACTCCAAAATGTACCAATTGATAAATGAGTTAACTTGGCTTCATGGAAAAAATAATGTCATGTAAATGATTTAACTTGGCTTTCGTACCCTTGAATCCATAGGAAACTTTGTATAAATGTAGTAGTATAATAATCAACCGAGTTTTTACATCAACAGGTCTGTCACTTACGTGTGGTGCCCATGCGTGAGGTCCCACACTTCAGTGAGCACAAGTCACGTCCAATAGGTACGCAAACTCCCAGCCATTTTCTTTGTCAAGAGAAGACGCATCAGGATGCGTATCGGAAGTATGTGGGTCCTTCTGGATCCTTCGGTTGTCCCTCTCACAAAAAAAACAAATCTCTCTCATTCTCGGCCTCGCTCGACTCGCTCGCTCGCTCGCTCCTGCTCACTGACAAACCCTGCACAAAAGTCAACATCATCACACGAAAAAGGGGAGACACCATAATTCTCTCCCTTCTTCTCTCCTTCCGAGTGATCCCTCTTCCTCCGAGTTTCACTCGACGGGCAAACACACATGTGCTGCATAGTAATAATAAAAAAGTAGAAAAATCGACCTACGAATCTATGATTAAATATGTTAAACTAGGGTTTTGCCCACTACTACAGATCAAGTTCAAAAATATCCAACTACTACTTCGATTTTGGGCTACTAATATAAAACTAAAATAAGTTGAACTAGTATTCCTCTAAAAAATCATTTTGGTATGCATTGTTTGATACTTTTCATAGCTATAGTGCATCACAAATTTATGATTTCATGCTTTGCTTTGCCAATTTCGATTTTTTCTAACCACCTTCTCTTTGATTTCAAATTTAGGTCAAACTATCGATGCCTACTATGTGTTCTACTTGAATTGGATGCAGCGTGCGCACATGTTTTGCCATTGTTTTGGGCTTCCACACATCTTTGGGGCATCCAAGTATTTAAGTTACCTTGTTTTTTTGAATTGTAATTCATACCCTTCCTCCCAATTTTTATGCCCATTTGAATCTTGGTCAAATCCTAAGTTTGACCAAGATTTGAACAAGTTTAAAACATGAAAATGAAAAGGTAAGCCTGAATCCTTCTTAGTCACTCTAAAATGAGAAGCTTTTGGGAGTTTTTTGAAATTTCCATGTTTGAAACCCAAAACCACTTCTCTTCATGCTTGACTTCATAAGACAGAGTTAATTTAGGGTTAGGGGGTAGATACATGATTTGTCTAGTTTGTTGTTTAGACCTTGTTTATCAACTCGAATGCTTACTATATGACAAAATAATACTATGTGCTTTGGTTTTCATTTTTTTTTGATTTTTTCTGAATTTTTATGCCCATTTGATCTTGGTCAAATCCTAGGCTTAACCAATATTTAAACAAGTTTAAAACATGAAAATGAAAAGGTAAGCCTGTATCCTTCTTAATTAGTCACTCCAAAATGAAGCTTTTGGGAAGGTTTTTGAAATTTCCATGTTTGAAATCCAAAACGACTTCTCTTCGTGCTTGACTTCATAAGACAAAGTTTAGGGCTAGGGGTAGAAACATGATTTTTCTGGTTTGAATATGTCTAGACCTTGTTTATGAACTTGAGTGCTTACGTACTATATGACATAAGAAGGCCATATGCTTTGGTTTTTCATTTTTTTTGAAATTTTATGCCCATTTTTGAATCTTGATCAAATCCTAGGTACGGTTTGACCAAGATTTGAACAATTTTAAAACATGAAAATAAAAGGTAAGCCCGACCTGGATCCTTTAGTCACTCTAAAATGAAGCTTTTGGGGGGTTCTTGAAATTTCCAAGTTTGAAACCCAAAACCACTTCTCTTCATGCTTGACTACATAAGACAGAGTTTAGGGTTAGGGGTAGATACATGATTTTTCTTGTTTGAATATATCTAGACCTTGTTTATATCAACTTTAATGCTAACTATATGACATAAGAAAACTATGTGCTTTGGTTTTTAATTTTTCTGATTTTTTATTTTGATGCACATTTGAATCTTTGTCAAATCCTAGGTTTGACCAAGATTTAAACAAGTATAAAACATGAAAATGAAAAGGGGAAGCCTGTATCCTTCTTAGTCACTCTAAAATGAAGTTTTTGGGATGTTCTTGAAATTTTCATGTTTGAAACCCAAAACCACTTCTCTTCATGCTTGACTTCATAAGATATAGTTTAGGGGCTAGGGGATAGATACATGATTTCCCTAGGTTTGAATATGCATGTCCAAACCTTGTTTAATTATCAACTTGAATGCTTAGTATATGACATAAGAAGACTATATGCTTTTGTTTTTCATTTTTCTGGTTATTTTTAAATTTTATGCCCATTTGAATCTTTTGGTCAAATCCTTGGTTTAATTTGACACAGATTTAAACAAGTTTAAAATATGAAAATAAAAAGGTGGTAAGCAGGCATGGATCCTTCTTATATATATTAGTCACTCTAAAATGAAGCTTTTGGGAGGTTTTTGAAATTTCCATGTTTGAAACCCAAAACCACTTCTCTTCATGTTGTTGACTTCATAAGATAGAGTTTAGGGGTTAGGGGTATAGATACATGATTTGTCTTGTTTGAATATGTGTCTAGACCTTGTTTATCAACTTTAATGCTTACTATATGACATAAGAACACTATGTGCTTTAATTTGGTTTTTAATTTTTATAATTTTTTTTGAATTTTGATGCACATTTTGAATCTTGGTCAAATCCTAGGTTTGACCGAGATTTGAACAAGTTTAAAACAAGAAAATAAAAGGTAAGCCACTTAGACTGGATCCTTCTTAGTCACTCTATAATGAAGCTTTTAGGGGGGTTGTTGAAAATGTAAGCATGTATCCTTCTTAGTACGTCACACCACAATGAAGCTTTTGGGAGGGTTTTTGAAATGTCCATGTTTGAAACCCAAAACGACTTCTCTTCGTGCTTGACTTCATAATTAAGACAAAGTTTAGGGTTAGGGGTAGATACATGATTTTCCTGGTTTGAATATGTCTAGACTTTGTTTATCAACTTGAGTGCTTACTATATGGCATATATAAGAAGCTAGGCTATGTGCTTTGGTTTTTCATTTTTTTTTTGAATTTTTATGCCCATTTGAATCTTGGTCAAATCCTAGGTACGTACGGTTTGACAAAGATTTGAACATGTTTAAAACATGAAAATAAAAGGTAAGCATGGATCCTTCTTAGTCACTCTAAAATGAAGCTTTTGGGAGGTTTTTGAAATTTCCATGTTTGAAACCCAAAACCACTTCTCTTCATGCTTGGCTTCGTAAGATAGAGTTTAGGCTTTGGGGTAGATACGTACATGATTTTTCTAAGTATTTTTACGCCCATTTGAATCTTCGTCAAATCCTAAGTTTGACCAAGATTTGAACAAGTTTAAAACATGAAAATGAAAAGGGTAAGCCTGGATCCTTGTTTAGGGTTAGGGGGTAGATACATGATTTTTGTGGTTTGAATATGCCAGACCTTGTTTATCACCTTGAATGCTTACTATATGACATAGGAAGACCGCGTGCTTTTGTTTTTTCCTTTTATTGATTATTTTTTGAATTTTTATGCCCATTTGAATCTTGGTCAAGTCATAGGTTTGACCAAGATTTAAACATGTTTAAAACATGAAAATGAAAAAGTAACCCTGGATCCTTCTTAGTCACTCCAAAATGTACCAATTGATAAATGAGTTAACTTGGCTTCATGGAAAAAATAATGTCATGTAAATGATTTAACTTGGCTTTCGTACCCTTGAATCCATAGGAAACTTTGTATAAATGTAGTAGTATAATAATCAACTGAGTTTTTACATCAACAGGTCTGTCACTTACATGTGGTGCCCATGCGTGAGGTCCCACACTTCAGTGAGCACAAGTCACGTGCAATAGGTACGCAAACTCCCAGCCATTTTCTTTGTCAAGAGAAGACGCATCAGGATGCGTATCGGAAGTATGTGGGTCCTTCTGGATCCTTCGGTTGTCCCTCTCACAAAAAAAAACAAATCTCTCTCATTCTCGGCCTCGCTCGACTCGCTCGCTCGCTCCTGCTCACTGACAAACCCTGCACAAAAGTCAACATCATCACACGAAAAAGGGGAGACACCATAATTCTCTCCCTTCTTCTCTCCTTCCGAGTGATCCCTCTTCCTCCGAGTTTCACTCGACGGGCAAACACACATGTGCTGCATACTAATAATAAAAAAGTAGAAAAATCGACCTACGAATCTATGATTAAATATGTTAAACTAGGGTTTTGCCCACTACTACAGATCAAGTTCAAAAATATCCAACTACTACTTCGATTTTGGGCTACTAATATAAAACTAAAATAAGTTGAACTAGTATTCCTCTAAAAAATCATTTTGGAATGCATTGTTTGATACTTTTCATAGCTATAGTGCATCACAAATTTATGATTTCATGCTTTGCTTTGCCAATTTCGATTTTTTCTAACCACCTTCTCTTTGATTTCAAATTTAGGTCAAACTATCGATGCTTACTATATGACATAATAATACTATGTGCTTTGGTTTTCATTTTTTTTTGATTTTTTCTGAATTTTTATGCCCATTTGATCTTGGTCAAATCCAAGGCTTAACCAAGATTTGAACAATTTTAAAACATGAAAATAAAAGGTAAGCCCGACCTGGATCCTTTAGTCACTCTAAAATGAAGCTTTTGGGGGGTTCTTGAAATTCCAAGTTTGAAACCCAAAACCACGTACTTCTCTTCATGCTTGACTACATAAGACATACAAAGTTTAGGGTTAGGGGTAGATACATGATTTTTCTTGTTTGAATATATCTAGACCTTGTTTATATCAACTTTAATGCTAACTATATGACATAAGAAAACTATGTGCTTTGGTTTTTAATTTTTCTAATTTTTTATTTTGATGCACATTTGAATCTTTGTCAAATCCTAGGTTTGACCAAGATTTAAACAAGTATAAAACATGAAAATGAAAAGGGGAAGCCTGTATCCTTCTTAGTCACTCTAAAATGAAGTTTTTGGGATGTTCTTGAAATTTTCATGTTTGAAACCCAAAACCACTTCTCTTCATGCTTGACTTCATAAGATAGAGTTTAGGGGCTAGGGGATAGATACATGATTTGCCTAGGTTTGATTATGCATGTCCAAACCTTGTTTATCAACTTGAATGCTTACTATATGACATAAGAAGACTATGTGCTTTTTTTTTCATTTTTCTGGTTATTTTTAAAAAATTTATGCCCATTTGAATCTTTTGGTCAAATCCTTGGTTTAATTTGACACGGATTAATTTAAACAAGTTTAAAATATGAAAATGAAAAGGTGGTAAGCAGGCATGGATCCTTCTTATATATATTAGTCACTCTAAAATGAAGCTTTTGGGAGGTTTTTGAAATTTCCATGTTTGAAACCCAAAACCACTTCTCTTCATGCATGTTGTTGACTTCATAAGATAGAGTTTAGGGGTTAGGGGTATAGATACATGATTTGTCTTGTTTGAATATGTGTCAAGACCTTGTTTATCAACTTTAATGCTTACTATATGACATAAGAACACTATGTGCTTTAATTTGGTTTTTAATTTTTATATTTTTTTTGAATTTTGATGCACATTTTGAATCTTGGTCAAATCCTAGGTTTGAACGAGATTTGAACAAGTTTAAAACAATAAAATAAAAGGTAAGCCCGCCAGACTGGATCCTTCTTAGTCACTCTATAATGAAGCTTTTAGGGGGGTTGTTGAAAATGTAAGCATGTATCCTTCTTAGTACGTCACACCAGAATGAAGCTTTTGGGAGGGTTTTTGAAATGTCCATGTTTGAAACCCAAAACGACTTCTCTTCGTGCTTGACTTCATAATTAAGACAAAGTTTAGGGTTAGGGGTAGAGATACATGATTTTTCTTGTTTGAATATGTCTAGACTTTGTTTATCAACTTGAGTGCTTACTATATCAAGTTGTGTCTGAGTCGAGTCAATGTTGAGTCGTTGAGTCACCTAGTATTATTATTATGGTGGTGTACTTGTGTTCATGTACTTGTTTCAGACAGGTATTGTTGTTTTGGTGAAGGAGACATGCATCATCCATTTTTGGTGGGGTTAATTGGTTCTAGGGTTAATTGGTTCTATGCCACTCCTCAATTCACAAGTTGTGTTTATGCCATTCCAAAAACTGAAGTTGTGTTTATGCCACTCTCAATTCTCAATACCCCCTTCTATGCCATTTTCAACAATACAACATGAAAACGGTTCAATAAATAGTCGTATTTCAGTTTATACTTTCGTATTGACCAAAATAAACCTGTGTTCAGATTTGGAGCGACTTTTGGGTGTTTCGGGCACACAAGAAATCCAAAATTTTCAAATTCTGGCGAAAATTAGAACTTCTCAGAAAAATCTAATTTCTTTATAGGAAATCAAAAACACTGAAACGAGTATACTATTTTAATTTGAGCCATTTATGTGCAGATTTGCATAAAAAGGCTGACATTTTCTGTTCTGTCTAGAAATTGGTAAAATTTTGTCCAAAAAATCAAACTTCTTCGAAAAATCTGATAATTTTACAGAATGTCAAGAACACTAATATGAGTCATCCAAGTATTTAAGTTACCTTTTTTTTTGAATTGTAATTCATACCCTTCCTCCCAATTTTTATGCCCATTTGAATCTTGGTCAAATCCTAAGTTTGACCAAGATTTGAACAAGTTTAAAACATGAAAATGAAAAGGTGAGCATGAATCCTTCTTAGTCACTCTAAAATGAGAAGCTTTTGGGAGTTTTTGAAATTTCCATGTTTGAAACCCAAAACCACTTCTCTTCATGCTTGACTTCATAAGACAGAGTTTAGGGTTGGGGGTAGATACATGATTTGTCTGGTTTGTTGTTTAGACCTTGTTTATCAACTTGAATGCTTACTATATGACATAATAATACTATGTGCTTTGATTTTCATTTTTTGATTTTTTCTGAATTTTTATGCCCATTTGATCTTGGTCAAATCATAGGTTTAACCAATATTTAAACAAGTTTATAACATGAAAATGAAAAGGTAAGCATGCATCCTTCTTAGTCACTCCAAAATGAAAGCTTACATATACTCTTGGAATACTGTTTTGGGTGATTTGTCATTCAAAAATTTGGTATCATTCGGATCGGAGGAAGTATAGTTGGAGATGAATGGCCCACCAAGTCTCTGCCTCGAAGTTTGCTCTTTGACCAGATAAGTATTACTACTCGCGAGGTGCCGAGGAGACGGGGAGGCCAAATTTAAGGACTAACCTTTGCTCTTGCCGTCTTCCTCAGTTCACCACTTTGTTTACCTCTTGGAATACTACTTCGCCACCATGACCGGGAGCAAGTCTCGCCACAGAAGGGCTCGTGCGGCTGCGGCGAAGCTGGGAATCCCAGCAATGCCGTCCCTGTGCTGCTGTCGAGGTGCCTTCTGCGCAAGAGTCTTCAAGGGCGTCGCAGCCCGCGACTGCCACCTTCAGGCGATCCTCCGTTCTTCCGCATCTTTCTATGTCTTTCACAACTTATCATCCCCTCCTTTTCTTACCTTCTCTCAATCGTATATTCAGGTCGGGCGGCCTTAGTTTTCCCACAGCCCTCCTGCCTGCGGAAACATCTTCCACGGAGCCAAGTTCTCAAAGCAGCGAGGTATAGACATTCGTGCAAATTGGGATTCCCATTTTCTCTTTCTTGGTACTTCTCTGGGTACACTTCTGATTTTGTGCTCCATCCCCATCTGATAGAAGCCCCGCTACGAGATCGGGCCCATTTTAGAAATGGTTATGGGCGATTTCTGCGTCGAGACGGCGGACAGAAGCGCCCTCGCCGATGAGTGCATGAGACTTTATTCTGAGCTCGCCACTGAGAAGATCCGGATTCGCATTCTCGACGATATCGCCATGAAATCGTTCACTGCGAGTAATGAGATCCAGCGGCGGAGCCTCGGCCAGGCGGAGACCATGGACAAACTCGCCGGACTGATCCTGAACCTCACGGTTAGGACGGACAAACTAGAGGCCGAGCTGTCACAGGTTAAGGCTCTCAACTCCGAGCTGAAGCGTCAAGCAGGCTCAAGGTAGATCTTGACCAGGTCACTGTGTACCACTAGCTGCAATCCTTGATGACTGCTGTGTCACCTGGCTTCCGAGTTTCTGAAGGTTAATTTTCGAAATTTTGTTCGTAAAATTGGCCTGTGGAAATGTAAACAAACTAGTACTCTTACTTTATTATATTAGTACTTGTGTCAATGTAGTACTTGTGTCTGAGTCGAGTCAATGTTTAGTCGTTGAGTCACCTAGTATTATTATTATGGTGGTGTACTTGTGTTCATGTACTTGTTTCAGACAGGTATTGCTGTTTTGGTGAAGGAGACATGCATCACCCATTTTTGGTGGGGTTAATTGGTTCTAGGATTAATTGGTTCTATGCCACTCCTCAGTTCACAAGTTGTGTTTATGCCATTCCAAAAACTGAAGTTGTGTTTATGCCACTCTCAATTCTCAATACCCCCTTCTATGCCATTTTCAACAATACAACATGAAAACGGTTCAATAAATAGTCGTATTTCAGTTTATACTTTCGTATTGACCAAAATAATCCTGTGTTCAGATTTGGAGTGACTTTTGGGTGTTTCGGGCACACAAGAAATCCAAAATTTTCAAATTCTGGCAAAAATTAGAACTTCTCAGGAAAATCTATTTTTTTATAGGAAATCAAAAACACTGAAACGAGTATACTGTTTTAATTTGAGCCACTTATGTGCAGATTTGCATAAAAAGACTGACATTTTTTGTTCTGTCTAGAAATTGGTAAAATTTTGTCCAAAAAAACAAACTTCGAAAAATCTGATAATTTTACAGAATGTCAAGAACACTAATATGAGTCTACTATTCTAATATGAGCCATTTCTGGGCACATATGATCCATTAAACATAGGTGCAAAGTACGGTCCAGATTATCTGAGAGTATGTACAAACTGTAGTACAGAGAAGTCGTTTTGGGTTTCAAACATGGAAATTTCAAGAACATCCCAAAAAGCTTCATTTTAGAGTGAGTAAGAAGGATCCAGGCCTACCTTTTCATTTTCATGTTTTAAACTTGTTTAAATCTTGGTCAAACCTAGGATTTGACCAAGATTCAAATGGGCAGAAAATTAAAAAAATCATAAAAATGAAAAACCAAAGTACATAGTCTTCTTATGTCATATAGTAAGCATTCAAGTTGATAAACAAGGTCTAGACATATTCAAACCATACAAATCATGTATCTACCCCCTAACCCTAAACTCTGTCTTATGAAGTCAAGCATGAAGAGAAGTGGTTTTGGGTTTCAAACATGGAAATTTCAAAAACCTCTTAAAAATTCATTTTAGAGTGACTAAGAAGGATATGATGCAGGCTTCCCTTTTCATTTTCTTGTCTTAAACTTGTTTAAATCTTGGTCAAACCTAAGATTTGACCAAAAGATTCAAACGGGCATAAAATTCAAAAAAAATCAGAAAAATGAAAAACAAAAGCATATAGTCTTCTTATGTCATATAGTAAGCATTCAAGTTGATAAACAAGGTCTAGACATATTCAAACCAGAAAAATCATGTATATATCTACCCCTAACCCTAAACTCTGTCTTATGAAGAGAAGTGGTTTTGGGTTTCAAACATGGAAATTTCAAGAACCTCCCAAAAGCTTCATTTTAGAGTGTGACTAAGAAGGATCCAGGCTTACCTTTTCACTTTCATGTTCTAAACTTGTTTAAATCCTAGTCAAACCTAGGATTTCACAAAGATTCAAATATATGGGTATAAAATACAAAAAAATAGAAAAATGAAAAACGAAAGCACATAGTCTTCTTATGTCATATAGTAAGCATTAAAGTTGATAAACAAGGTCTAGACATATTCAAACTAGACAAATCATGTATCTCCCCCTTAACCCCCAAACTCTGTATTATGAAGTCAAGCATGAAGAGAAGTGGTTTTGGGTTTCCAACATGGAAATTTCAAAAACCTCTTAAAAATTCATTTTAGAGTGACTAAGAAGGATGCAAGCTTCCCTTTTCATTTTCATGTCTTAAACTTGTTTAAATCTTGGTCAAACCTAAGATTTGACCAAAAGATTCAAACGGGCATAAAATTCAAAAAAATCAGAAAAATGAAAAACAAAAGCATATAGTCTTCTTGTGTCATATAGTAAGCATTCAAGTTGATAAACAAGGTCTAGACATATTCAAACCAGAAAATCATGTATATATCTACCCATAACCCTAAACTCTGTCTTATGAAGTCAATCATGATGAGAAGTGGTTTTGGGTTTCAAACATGGATATTTCAAGAACCTCCCAAAAGCTTCATTTTAGAGTGTGGCTAAGAAGGATCCAGGCTTACCTTTTTCATTTTCATGTACTAAACTTGTTTAAATCCTGGTCAAACCCAGGATTTCACAAAGATTCAAATATATGTGTATAAAATATAAAAAATAGAAAAATGAAAACCAAAGCACATAGTCTACTTATGTCACATAGTAAGCATTCAAGTTGATAAACAAGGTCTAGACATATTCAAACCAGAAAAATCATGTATATATCTACCCCTAACCCTAAACTCTATCTTATGAAGTTAATCATGAAGAGAAGTGGTTTTGGGTTTCAAACATTGGAATTCCAAGAACCTCCCAAAAGCTTCATTTTAGAGTGTGACTAAGAAGGATGATTCAGGCTTACCTTTTCATTTTCATGTTCTAAACTTGTTTAAATCCTGGTCAAAACTAGGATTTCACAAAGATTCAAATATATGGGTATAAAATTCAAAAAAAATAGAAAAATGAAAAACCAAAGCACATAGTCTTCTTATGTCACATAGCAAGCATTAAAGTTGATAAACAAGGTCTAGACATATTCAACCTAGACAAATCATGTATCTACCCCCTAACCCCTAAACTCTGTCTTATGAAGTCCAGCATGAAGAGAAGTGGTTTTGTGTTTCAAACATGGAAATTTCAAAAACCTCTTACAAAATTCATTTTAGAGTGACTAATTAAGAAGGATGCATGCTCCCCTTTTCATTTTCATGTCTTAAACTTGTTTAATTCTTGGTCAAACCTAAGATTTGACCAAAAGATTCAAACGGGCATAAAAAAATCAGAAAAATGAAAACCAAAGCACATAGTTTTCTTATGTCATATAGTAAGCATTCAAGTTGATAAACAAGGTCTAGACATATTCAAACCAGAAAATCATGTATATATCTACCCCTAACCCTAAACTCTGTCTTATGAAGTCAATCATGAAGAGAAGTGGTTTTGGGTTTCAAACATGGAAATTTCAAGAACCTCCCAAAAGCTTCATTTTAGAGTGACTAAGAAGGATACAGGCTTACCTTTTCATTTTCATGTTTTAAACTTGTTTAAATCCTGGTCAAACCTAGGATTTGACAAAGATTCAAATATATGGGCATAAAATTCAAAAAAATAGAAAAATGAAAAACCAAAGCACATAGTCTTCTTATGTCATATAGTAAGCATTAAAGTTGATAAACAAGGTCTAGACATAAGCAAACTAGACAAATCATGTATCTACCCCTAACCCCTAAACTCTGTCTTATGAAGTCAAGCATGAAGAGAAGTCGTTTTGGGTTTCAAACATGGAAATTTCAAGAACATCCCAAAAGCTTCATTTTAGAGTGACTAAGAAGGATCCATGATTACCTTTTCATTTTCATGTTTTAAACTTGTTTAATCTTGGTCAAACCTAGGATTTGACCAAGATTCAAATGGGCACAAAATTTAAAAAATCAGAAAAATGAAAAACCAAAGTACATAGTCTTCTTATGTCATGTAGTAAGCATTCAAGTTGATAAAATGGTTCATGCCGGCGTCTTAGCTCCTAAAAAAAATTATACACCAATTGATGTGACGAATTGATGATTTACTCTAGTCTGCTTCTAGACCATGCAGCTAGCGAGTATTCATATGTACTGCATGGAGCCCCCAACTTTTGACTTCCCGTGTCGGAAAAGGCCTGTTTAATAATGTGGGGCAGTGAGGTATCCCGAAGTATCTAGAGGGTTTCAGTGTTTCAGGCTTTCAGCATCGCCAGTCCAAGGGAAGGATGGGTGACGAATCCGTGCATTCACAGCCGTTAGATCTGAAGAGTCCTTGTATGATGAGCGGTAGATAGCACCTCTAAGCTGCAAATCAACAGCTTCAATTACTTCAAATGAGCATTGGCCGGAAGGCTGACAGAGTGAAAAAATTCAAATTCAAAAACTCATGTATAGAATAGAAAAAAAATAAAAAACATGTAGATAGAATAGAGGTATAGATAGATTAGCCCAAAAAAGAAGAGGACGGGGAAATTTCGAACGCTCGCCTTTAACTCAGCAGACACCTCCCTCGCGCACCTAAACTTTCGAACGCGCGCCCAATATTTCGAACGCTCGCCTTTAACTCAGCACCCAGCCCACCTTGTTCTTCTCTAGACACCTCCTTCGGCGCCCTGTTCTTCTCTAGACACACCCTCGGTGAACCAGGCCGCGCACCAAAACTTCCCCACGCTTTCTATCAGCCGCGTCAGCCGGCGACTGCGGGTGGCGCCGTTCTTCTCCAGCCGCACCGGCAGGCGCGGTCAGCTGGTAGATCCTCACGGTATGCATGCTATCTTCAGGCCTGGGCAAGTACGATTCATTATAGCTCAATCGAAGTCAGTCGCCGTCGCCCAGCCCTTATAAGTTCGTTAGTTCGTTCGAATCGATCGGTTGATATTGTTTTCCTCTCGATGTGTTTGTTTGACATTGTTTTCCGCTTTACCTATTTGCTCAATTCGTTAAATCGTACACCTTTGTTTGTTTGTAAGGCAAAGAGGAAAACATACCAGGGCTTATCATCATGGGTATAACCATTATAGCTAGATATTGCTGTTTGCGATCTATGATCCTCTTAGTTGCTGCTCTCCAAAGAACATTTTCCCTCTTTTATTACAGTGAAAAATACACAGCGAGGAAACCACTGTCTAGCCTAAAAAAAATAGACCTCAGTTGGTTTGCTGAAATCGGCTCAAATAACGTGGCATTTAGTTATATAGTTTTATATTCGACTTGTTTGCTCAGATATGTTGGTTTACATTCATACGCAACCTGTTGGGCAAGTATGGACACAGCTTCAGTGACTTTCAGGTCAAAATTCCAGCGGTTGAGTGATTTTTGGTTGGATCCATTCCTGTGCGTTCGATCGGCTTTTGATGGCTGTTATTGAGACAAAGTCATGGCTGGACTTTTGACGCAGCTCCAGTGACGTTCAGGTCAAAAGCCCAGCGTTGACTTTGGTTCAATATCAGCCATCCAAAGCCAATCGAACACACATGAATGTATCCAACCAAAAATCACTCTACAATAAGTCGTTTCCAGAATAAAACAATGTTTATTCCCAAACTATTTTTTGAATCCGACCAATCTTTCCGGAATGCAGAAGAAATATATAAGATTTCTTTGGAATGTTGTTCTTTTTCTTGGACAGTTTGAATTTTAAGTTTAAAGTTGGTTGTAAAACATAAAATGAGGTTTATTGATAAACAATATGGCTGAATCTGATGAAACTCCCCAGAATGCATAACCCGACATATAAGATTTTTGGATTTTTGTTTCAAAAACTTCTAGGCAGTACGAATTTTAAGTTTAAAATTTTCTCGTGAAACTTAAAATGGTAAATTTTGGATCCATTCTCGTGCGTTCGATTGGCTTTTGATGGCTGTTATTGAAACAAGTGTTAATTGGTTCTATGCCACTCCTCAATTACAAGTTGTGTTTATGCCATTACAAAAACTGAAGTTGTGTTTATGCCACTCTCAATTCTCAATATCCCCTTCTATATATGCCATTTTCAATACTCCACTATAATAAATATAGCATATCTATGATAGTACTCTATGATACCACCCACTATGCACCCATGTTCCAAACACCACTCCCGCTGACTGTACCTTATTGTATCGAAGCGATAAGCTTGATGAGCAACCCAAACAAACAAAAAGACTGTACCTTATTGTACTTGCTCTTACCCATATCTTCTCTTTCTCTTTCATCGCGAGTGCAGCTAATTCAGTTAGTCTTCCAATGAATATTAATATTTTGTCTCAATGATGTCATGTTTCGACTAACAATTAGCACTTTTGAATTCTTAGATTGCTTTTTCACACGATGCACTTCTTTTAATTTATTTTACCACATTTGAATGTGAACCTTGACCAAATAAATAGGACAACAATATCACGATCATATAATACATAAGCAGCATTGTTAGAATCGTGTTGGAAAATACTTTCTAATGATACCAGTTTTATATCAATTTTTTTATATACTTCATCCTGAAAAATATGTTTCAACTTCATCAAAACTTGCATGTATCTGCAAACTAAACTCATCTAAATACATGTATATCTACATAAAATTGAAACATCATTTTTAAATAGAGAGATATAGATTAATATTTTTTCGAAGATAAAATACGAAAAACAAGGGTGCATTGTTTATTGAAATGGAGTGAGTAGTATATATAAAATCATTTTAGTTGCCAATGATCATGTTGAGGGCCTCTATTTCTTGTTTTGCTCAGGCCCTCCGTATTCTCAGGTACGGCCCTGGTGGTCTATGAACCTGTATGTAATCTTATTACTTTTGGCTTCTTTGCACTGCTAATAGATCGGCGGAATTATGGCAAAAAAGAAGAAAGAATGTGTTGGTATTGTATTGCTTTCGATAGATATGTTCGCCCTCCCCCCCAAGCATTTACAGATGGCACAAGAGATTCAAGGATGAAATTGCTCTCCTTGTTCATAAGGCAAAGAGGAAATCATATCATGGGTAGAACATTTTATATATATTTTGCTATTTGGGATCTATGATCCTTTTAGTTGCTGCTCTCCAGCAACTTTTGTACATATTTCCCTCTTTTTATTAATAAAAAAATACAAAGTGGGGAACCCAGTGGTCAGCCTAAAAAAAATCTGTTCGCTAGGTAGCCGTAGTTTTGCACTCAGTTCGTTTGCTGAAATCGGCTCAAATAATGTAGCATTTATAGTTTTATATTCGACCTGTTTGCTCAGGTATGTTTGCTTACATTCGTAGGCGACCTGTTTGTTGAAATAGCTTATCGCTTCTCTGACCACCTATCTCCTCAACAGATGGACAGAACTTGGATATTATTTCACTCATTAAACACACCAACATATTTGAGTGGTATTGAAGACTTCATGAAGCACGTTAGTGATTTTACTGACGGCGACAAGACAAAGGAAGTGATTTGTCCATGCCGCGTATGTTTGAATATTGGGTCCAAGCCTCAACATGTAGTCTCAGATCATTTATTCGTTTATGGGATGGACCAGACATATATCAGGTGGATTAACCATGGTGAACACTATGATCAGCAGGACATTATTGATCGTCTTTATTACGATGGTTATCAGCTGAAGATCTCGTCCGGGATGAGGCTCTTGCTAATTTGTTACGGGATCTGTATCCATATGCAAGCCAACAGCCCCATGGTTATCACAAAAAGCCTCTTTTCCATGACCTGATAGAAGATGCTAAGCGCTTAGTGGCCCCTGGTTCTGTTGTGTCAAGATTCGAATTAATTGTGAAATTACTTCATGACAAGTCATACCAGGGGATTACCAATAAAGCGTTCAATGCAGTTGCGAAGACATACAGCGATGCACTCCCTGGGGCTGGACTGCCAAAATCCTTTTATGAGGTGAAGCAGTACATCAAGGTACTGGGACTTGGATATGTGAAGATTGAGTTTTGCAAAAATAACTGTGCACTGTTTTGGATGGAGTATAATGACCTCGATGAATGTCCAGTATGTAAGGAATCAAGATGGAAACATGATGGAGCTGGTGGTAAGAAAAAGATTCCTTGGAAGGTTCTGAGATACTTTCCACTTGTACAAAGATTGCAGAGGTTGTTTGCTTCAGAACAAACATCTCGGGAAACAAGATGGCACAAAGACATTCTCACGCCCGACCACTGATTTATCGAGGCATCCTGGCGATGGCGATGAATGGAAGCAATTCGACTGGATCATCCAGATTTTGCTGCGAGATCCAAGGAACACGAGACTTGGCCTTGCTACAGATGGATTCAACCCATTTGGCAACATGAGCAACTCGTATAGCATGTGGCCAGTACTAGTTACACCTTACAACCAGGCTCCCTGGACATGCACCGATCAGTCGAACTGTATGATGGCCTTACTCATCCCAGGTCCCAAATCTCCTGGGAAGGATTTTGATGTGTTCATGCAGCCTCTTATTAGAGACTTGCAAACATTATGGGAGGGTGTCCCTACACGGGATGTGTGTCAACCTAAAGAACAAAATTTTCTATTACGTGCTGCTGTACTGTATTGCACCCATGATTATCCAGCTTTGGGCACTATGTCAGGCAGAGTAACATCAGGTTATAATGCATGTGTTCACTGTGATACTGATCAGCTGGCAGTGAGGATAATAAACAAGATATGCTATATGGGCCATCGCCGTTTCCTTCCATTAGATCACAGTTTCCGAAAAAATAGAAAAAAAATTGCAATTTATTGGTGATCAGGCCTGTAAAAAGACTAAACCGCAGCACTTTAAGAGTCACGAGTTGGAGGCGCACCTAGAAGCGGTCAGAAATGTTAAACCAGGAAAACCACCAGCCGCCACAACAGGTACAGCAGAGAAGGATACAGAAGATGCAGCAGAAGTAGTAGCAGATAGAAAAAGGAAGAAGAGAGGAGATGAACTGAGTCTAGCAGCTACCAAAAGGAAGATGGGAGGTGAAATAGCAGCATGTACCAAGAGGAAGGAAATGGAAAATGATAGACCGAGAATATTTTATAAGCGCAGGACCACTCTTTGGGACTTGCCGTATTGGGCTGGTAAGAAGCTTCGGCATAATATTGATATCATGCACATGGAGAAGAATATATGTGACAGCATTGTCGGCACATTACTCAACATTCCATCCAAGACAAAAGATAGCTCAAATGCTAGGATTGATTGTGCAACATTGAATGTTAACAGGCACTTGCAACTGGATCGTAATGACAAAGTGAACAAAGGCAAGGAAAAACATTATAAATTTCGAGGCGCGGAATTCACATTGCCGATGCCTAAAAGGAGATTATTTTGTGAGTACCTCCAAGGTGTGATGTTCCCGTTCGGATTTGCTTCCAACATTGCAAATTGTCTCAATGCTGAAGGAAACAAGCTCCAAGGGTTGAAAACTCACGATTGTCATATCCTGCTGCAAAGGCTTTTAGCTATTGGCATTAAAGATTTAGTGAAGCCAAATATGTACAACGTGATTGCGAGTTGGGAAGGTTCTTTAGGGAAATATGTAGTAAAACTCTAAGCGAGCTGTTGTAGAACGTCTTAAGGTGGACATAGCAGTAATCCTGTGCAAGCTGGAGCTGATATATCCTCCAGCCTTCTTTGATGTGATGGTGCATTTGGCTGTTCATCTACCTGATGAGGCACTTTTAAGAGGTCCGGTACAGTATGGATGGATGTACCCTATAGAACGTCGACTGTGCACTTTCAAGAATACAGTTAGGAACAAAGCTAGACCGGAGGCTTGCATTGCAGTGGCGTATATTGCTGCTGAAGCATATACATTTGCCTCAAGATATATTCCTGATATTGAGACCAGATTCAACCGGGGTCGCAGAATTTTGGAAGTTGGAGGATCTGTTTTTAATCATGGTGTTGAGCTAATAGGAAAGAGGACCGAAAAAACATTAGAGCAGTCTGAATTTGAACAGCTGTCTTGGTATGTGCTGAATAATGCTACAGAGGCTGATGAATATGTTAAGTGAGTACTATGCACACGAAATACTCAGTTCCTCGCATATACTATGAACTTGTATCAAAATGAAATATATTCAGCTGACTTGGCTATGTTTTGCAGGTTGTACATGGAAACGAATGGAAAGCTATCGGCACGTCGGAGTGGGTTTCAGGACTGGTTTGAGAAATATGTAAGATGTTCAATTGCACTCTGACTTGTCTATGTGTTTTCACATGAGATGACCTCTTGTCTATTTTGTAATTGTAGATCTCGAAACTCCATGCGGAGAATCCAGGCGCTGTTAGTGCTGATCTCCTTGTCCTATCACGTGGTCCAGATAAGAGGGTGTTGGTAGCTGCAGCTTGCAATGCCAATGGTGTCCATTACAGCTCCTATGAGCGTGAACAACATTTGAAGACACGAAATAGTGGCATCACAACCAGTGGAGATCACTTGACAACCAGAAAGAAGAGATCAGAGTCATTTGACCATTATGGTCACATAGAAGAGGTTATTCAGTTGTTCTATAGTGATAAGGTTACTGTCCGATCTGTGGTTCTATTTAAGTGTTATTGGTACAACCAAGATCCAAACAAGGGCAAAGGTGCCAGAAATGATGGGTATTTCATATCAGTTAATACTACTGCTCAGTGGTACAAGGATGATCCTTATATTTTGGTACCTCAAGCGGCCAAGGTACTTTTCTTGGAAGACAGATCTAGAAAAGGATGGCAGTATGTGCAAAAGTTTGTGGCAAGGAACATATATGATTTGGATGAGAATGCGGATCCAATAATTGGTGCCCAGCAAGATGATTTTGCTGGTTGTATGCAAACTAAAGTTGCTGACATTGATGAAACCTCGTTGGATACAGGTATCCCTGCACATGATGGAGAAGTAGATTTCACTGTTGAGGTTAGCATAGTCGACAAAGAGATGGATAAACTGAAGCTACCTGGTGAATCTCAGGAGGAGAATGGACACGACGAGCAGGATGAGACCATGCACGAATATCAGAATGAAGACGGAGGTGATGATGATGATGATGATGATGATGATGATGATGATTAGACTCTTGTCTCTGTATCAGTCTGTGAGATGAAGAACCATGATTTGTTTTGATTTTTCTATTTGGAAAATGTATGAGTCCAGAAGACAATTATCTGTTGGATTGTAATCCCATGATGACTAATTATTTATGTTTGTTGTCCTACTAAAAGTTGGTCAAACTTAATTGTGTGGAAGTAATCCCATGCTGTTTGATTCATAGGGTCATATCCCATAGGAAAATAGAATGATAATACTTGATCAAACTAATGCAGAATATTTTATAACCACAATCAAATAGAATTTCTCTTGACATAGGATTCAAGTTGGCATGGCATCCCTATCATACAGGGGTTTTATTCATACTATGCTACAAATCGAAAATAAGATGGGTCAGCACTTTATCGCGGCAGATAGGGCAGCTGGCGTTCGTTACAAACCAGGAGAAGATGCACTTCCTATGGAACGGGTGTTTGCATCCCCGGAGACGCACCGTTGTGCGCTGCGACAGCCCCAGCATGCATATGCTGCAGTGGCCGTCCTCCGGCGCAACTAGGACCCAACTGTCCTGCAGCGCCGGCAAGTTGACGATGAGCCGGTGGTCCACCCTAAGGGTGAGGTCGAAGTGGAGGCCACCGAGCCGACGACACGCCTGCTGCCACATCAGGTGCATAACATCGTAAGGCATGATGATGTCCCACTCCTCCTCCGTGAGGTTCAGGTTCTTGAGCAGCCATACACGGGCAAGAATCTCGCGCATAGTTCGCACGACATTGCCCCCACTACGCAGCTCCCTCGGAGGCAAGCCAAGATCCAGCACCACCTCTTCGCAGGGTGTAGTGGTGATATCGTCCTCATCCAGTGGGGCAGGGAGGGGGCCGGCCATCCTCCTGAGCTCGTACATCCTCGAGAAGAAGATGTGCACTGTCATAGTGTATGGGGACGCCTCGCCCTCGCCCACGGCCGGCGGCTCGCCGACGGAGAAGTCGGTCGTGCTTGCCGACACACGGCAGGCACGGAAGACATGTGGGCCAGACTCGATGATGCGCTCGCGTGAGGAGCGCTCTAGTAGGGGCGTCGCCGACATTGGGGATTCTTCGGAGGGCTGTAGACTGGCGGCTAGTCGACGGTGAGGTGGTTGGTGTGAGATCTCTGGGATGAGGCCAGGGGAAGTGGGCGAAGTTCTCGGGACTAGGGACTGCCCTCAACTTTCCGCAGTAGTATGATAATAATTGGTGGACGAGGGAGACTAGTCCAGAGACTACCCAAAGTTGATAAATCATGTTCGAGGGAAAATGCCCAAGATTTATTATCAAAATTCAAGCTAATTTCGCCGATTTTGTTCTGCCGTTCATTAGACATCATCCAACGGCCTTGGTCTCTAGGATTCGCTGCTACAGTGTCATCTACTATTTTCTACCCAATTCCAGAAACATCCATAAAGCTAGTAGATAGCTTTCCTGCTTGTTGGCCCCAACCCATTTTTTTAATCTTTTCTTCCTTATCCCCTTCGCTCATGCTAGCAGCTACTTGCAGCCATTGCTACACCAGCGAGGTGATCTCTATGATAGGCACGGTTTTAGTAAGACAGCAAGTTGTAGATAGCTAACCATGAGACACATGCCTCTCTGGTTGAGACTGAGCTCGCTCTTGTGATTGGGCTCCAATGGTCGAGGTGAGTCACAGCTGCAATGACAGAGGTTTGTGCTGAATTAATTAGCACAGAGGCGTAACTAGCACTAGATGGAGAAGGCATAGTACACATATCGGACACGAAGTCGCGTCTGGCGAGCAGCTCGCATTCACTTGCATCAGTGCGGTACAACAAAGATGATGAAGAAGGATTGGAGCTTTGAAGGTAGTCAGAAAAGTTACAAAAAATAATACGTGCAAAACTTAACCTGTATAAATGCACATGCATGGATAATTTTACATTTCTGCATGAGAAAGACATGTCAATTTTCAGTACGACATGGTTTGATTTTTCAAATTTGATGCTCCTTAATGCATTTTAAGTGAAAATTACAGGTTTATTCATTATAATTGCTGATTTTTAACGTTACGTGCAGCTGACTAGCAAACTATAAGTGTGTGATTGCTTGCTTCCAAAATAAGGATATGTAATCATTTTGTATAAGGTAGTACCAATTAGTCGTTATATTGCAGAACTTAAAGAGTTTTGAGAGATTCAACTCGTTGCTACTCCATAAGAATGGTCATGTTGACAAATTTGATCCAGTGTTGAACAGAGCCAGAAACATTTCAAAAACTTGAGCATGGAAGAGGCTAGGGGTAAATGCCCCAAGGCCAGCCGAGCCTATCGTAGGTGCCGTCCCGAGGAGGAAGTACCTTAATTTGGGGCGCGCGCGGACGCTGCGGTACCCCGAGCTCGAGACGCCGCCGTACCGGTAGCTCGACCCGCGACGAGGCATGGCGGCGGCGGCGGAAGCGGAGCGGCGGCGGCGGAAGGTAAAGCTCCTGCTGACAAACATATTAGGCACAAATGGGCAACCTTCAGTAACCCATGTTCCATTTTTTTTGTCAGGATAACCCCATGTACCACCTTCCCAATAGAAAAAGTACTGTTCAACCTTCCCCTGTTGGGCCCAATATTTCACTTTTGGGTTGCCAAGGAACATCTACATGGTAATTGTTATCGGTCTACTTGATCCGGCTGTCGAAGCCCAATAACTACAAATGGGCCTTTCTGCTCATGCAATTTCGGCCCTTTTCTAATGAAACACAGATCCTATGATTGGCAAATAAAAATACACGGAGATTCTACATAAAAGTTGTTTTTATTTATTTTGAATTATAGGGTTCCAATTTTTGAAACTGCTCATGCCCAATATGAAAATCCTTGATCGCTCCATACCCACATGGATAACGGTATTTTTAAAAATTCATAAAGTGGATTTGAAATTTAAAACATATCCTAATAATTCCTTGATTTAATCTATCAACTTGCAAGATCTTGGAGCCAAAGAGCTTGTATTAGTCTGCGAAAATAATACTGATAAACCTGTCGTTAACAAGAAATGAAGGTTTATCGTTCAGAGAGGATGCCATGTGGGACCCATGAGACAGTAGCGTCCTCAACGTTTCAAAGAAAAAGGCAAGTAGCCCGAAAATAGGGGTAAAAAATAAATCCTACAAAGGAAACATTTATAGTTCATAGAGGCTGACATGTGGGACCGATCTGCCAGCTGCATCCTCATCATTTCGAAGTCGGCAGGGATCAGAAGAAAAAGGCAAATAGCCAGAAATTAGGGGTCAAAAATAAATCCAAAAAGGAAACTTTTATTCTTAATAGAGGATGACATGTGGGACCGACCTGCCAGCAGCGTCCTCATCATTTCAAAGGCCGCAGGGGATCAAAAGAAAAAGGCAAATAGCCAGAAATTAGGGGTAAAAAATAAATCCAACAAAGGAAAGGTTTATTGTTCATAGAGGCTGACATGTGGGACCCATGAGCCAGCGGCAACCACAATTTCAAAGGCGGCATATGATCGAAAAGAAAAAGGCAAGTTAGCAAAAATCAGTGGGTAAAAAAAATCTAAGAAATGAAACTTTATTGTACAGTCCCATGAGCCTGCACCTTACTCAACGTTTCAGTGGCGGCATGAGATAGAAAGAAAAAGGAAAGTGACCAAATATCAGGAGCAAAAAATAATCCAAGAAAAGAAACTTTTATTGTACATAGAGGATGACATATGGGTCCCACTTATACAAGCTCTTTCGCTCCAAGATCTTGCAAGTTGATTGTACATAGAGGATGACATGCGGGCCCCTTGTGTCAGCAGCTTACTCAACGTTTCCAAGGCGGCAGGGGATCAAAAGAAAAAGGAAGTAGCCAGAAATTAGCGGTCAAAATAACTCCAAGGAAGGAAACTTTTACTGTTCATAGAGTATGACATGCGGGACCCATGCGCTAGCGACTTCCTCAACGTTTCAAAGGGGGCATGAGATCGAAAGAAAAAGACAAGTGACCAAATATCAGAGCCAAAAATAATCCAAGAAAAGAAACTTTATTGTACATAAAAGATGACATGCGGGTCCCATTTTGCAGCAGCGGTGTCAACGTTTCAAATGCGGCTTGAGATCAAAAGAAAAAGAGTAGCCAGAAATTAGGGGTAAAAAAACTCCCAGAAAAGAAAGTTGATTGTACATAGAGGATGGCATGCGGGTCCCATGACCCAGCACCTTACTCAACGTTTCAGAGGCGGCATGAGATCGAAAGAAAAAGGAAAGAGACCAAATACCAGGAGCAAAAAATAATCCAAGAAAAATAAACTTTTATTGTACATAGAGGATGACATATGGGTCCCACTTATACAAGCTCTTCCGCCCCAAGATCTTGCAAGTTGATTGTACATAGAGGATGACATGCGGGCCCCTTGTGTCAGCAGCTTAATCAACGTTTCCAAGGCGGCAGGGGATCAAAAGAAAAAGGAAACAACCAAAAATAAGAGGGTGAAAAAAAATCCAAGAAAAGAAACTTTTATAGTATCGAGGATGACATGTGGGTCCCATGAGCCAGCAGCTTCCTCAACGTTTCAGAGGCTGCATGAGATCGAAAGAAAAAGGCAAGTGACAAAATAAGGGGGTAAAAAAATCCAAGAAAAGAGACTTGATTGTACATAGAGGATGACATGCGGGTCCCACCAGTCAGCAGCTTACTAACGTTTCCAAGGCGGCAGGGGATGAAAAGAAAAAGGAAATAGCCAAAGATCAGAGGGTGAAAAAAATCCAAGAAAAGAAACTTTTGTAGTACATAGAGGATGACATGCGGGTCCCATGGGCCAGCAGGTTCCTCAACGTTTTCAAGGGCGGCATGAGATCGAAAGAAAAAGGCAAGTGACCAAAAATCAGAGGGTGAAAAATAATCCAAGAAAAGAAACTTTTATTGTACATAGAGGATGACATGCTGTCCCAACGTTTCAAATGCGGCTTGAGATCAAAAGAAAAAGAAAGTAGCCAGAAATTAGGGGGTAAAAAAAAACTCCAAGAAAAGAAAATTGATTGTACATAGAGGATGACATGCGGGTCCCATGAGTCAGCAGATTCCTCAACGTTTCAAACGTGGCATGAGATCGAAAGAAAAAGGCAAGTGACCAAATATCAGGAGCCAAAAATAATCCAAGAAAAGAAACTTTATTGTACATAGAGGATGACATGCGGGTCCCATTTTGCAGCAGCGGTCTCAACGTTTCCAAGGCGGCACAGGACCAAAAGAAAAATGAAGTTGCCAGAAATCAGGGGGTGAAAAAAATCCAAGAAAAGAAAGATTTCAATTGGGCTGCATCTGGACATCTGGGCCTTCGAACTATCCTTCTGGGCCTTTTGACTCGTACAATTTCAGCCCACTCCAGAACATGAAAGTTCGGATTTTTCTATAAAAAAAAAACAGGAAAGTCCTATGCTTCGCCAAAACAAAAAACAAGGAGATTCAAGATATAAGTTGTAAAAATAAAGATTTAATTTATCCGTTTGCAATAGCTCAGAGCGAAATACACTGTTTATTGTCTGCAAAATAATCAAGATATCACATGTTTCTTGTACGGGGAGGCTGACATCAGGGACCCATGAGCCAGCAGCGTCGTCAACGTTTCAAAGGCGGCAGGGGATCGAAAATAAAAAAAACCAAATATCAGTTGGTAAAAAAATCCAAGAAAAGAAAACATTTATCGTTCTGAGAGGATGACATGCGGGACCGATGAGGCAGCAGCATCCTCAACGTTTCCAAGGCGGCAGGGGATCAAAGAAAAAAGGAAATAGCTAGAAATTAATTAGGGGTTCAAAATAAATCCATCAAAGGAAAGTTTTATTGTTCATAGAGGATGACATGTGGGACCGACCTGCCAACATGACGTCCTCATCGTTTCAAAGGGGGCAGGAGATCAAAAGAAAAAGGCAAATAGCCAGAAATTAGGGGTAAAAAATAACTCCAAGAAAGGAAACTTTTATTGTTCGTAGAGGATGACATGCGGGACCCATGAGCCAGCAGCTTACTTAACGTTTCAAAGGCGGCATGAGATCGAAAGAAAAAGGCAAGTGACAAAATATCAGGAGCCCAAGATAATCCAAGAAAAGAAACTTTATTTACATAGAGGATGACATGCGGGTCCCATTTTGCAGCAGCGGTCCCAACGTTTCAAATGCGGCTTGAGATCAAAAGAAAAATAAAGTAGCCGAGAAATTAGGGGTCAAAATAATCCAACAAAATAAAGTTGATGGACATAGAGGATGACATGCGGGTCCCATGAGCTAGCAGCTTACTCAACGTTTCCAAGGCGGCAGGGGATCAAAAGAAAAAGGAAATAGCCAAAAATCAGAGGGTGAAAAAAAACAAAGAAAATGAACTTTTATAGTACATAGAGGATGACATGCGGGTCCCATGAGCCAGCAGGTTCCTCAATGTTTCAAACGTGGCATGAGATCGAAAGAAAAAGGCAAGTGACCAAATATCAGGAGCCAAAAATAATTCTAGAAAAGAAACTTGATTGTACATAGAGGATGACATGCGGGTCCCAATTAGCAGCAGCGGTATCACCGTTTGAGAGGCCGCACGGGATCGAAAGAAAAGGCAAGTGACCAAATATCAGAGCCAAAAATAATCCAAGAAAAGAAATTTTATTGTACTTAGAGGATGACATGCGGGTCCCATTTTGCAGCAGCGGTCTCAACGTTTCCAAGGCGGCACAGAACCAAAAGAAAAATAAAGTAGCCGTAAATCGGGGGTGAAAAAAATCCAAGAAGAAAGATTTCAATTGGGCTGCATCTGGACATCTGGGCCTTCGAACTATCCTGCTTGGCCTTTTGACTCGTACAATTTCAGCCCACTCCAAAACAGGAAAGTTCCGAATTTTCTAAAAAAACAAGAAATTCCTATGCTTCGCAAAGACAAAAAAACAAGGAGATTCAACATATAAGTTTGTTTATGTAAAAATAAAGATTTAATTATCCGTTTGAAATAGCTCAGAGCGCAATACATTGTTTATTGTCTGCAAAATAATCAAGATATCATATGTTTCTTGTACGGGGAGGCTGACATCGGGGACCCATGAGCCAACAGCGTCGTCAACGTTTTAAAGGCGGCAGGGGATGGAAAGAAAAAATAAACCATAAATCTGTTGGTAAAAAATCCAAGAAAAGAAACATTTTCGTTCTGAGAGGATGACATGCGGGACCCATGAGGCAGCAGCATCCTCAGCGTTTATTGTTCATAGAGGTTGACATGTGGGACCCGTGAGCCAGCAACGTCCTCAACGTTTTAAAGGCTGCACGTGATCGAAAGAAAAAATAAGCCAAAAATCGTTTGGTCAACAAAATCCAAGAAAATAAACATTTACCGTTCTGAGAGGATGACATGCGGGACCCATGAGGCAGCAGCATCCTCAACGATTCCAAGGCGGCAGGGGAAATATCCAGAAATTAATTAGGGGTTCAAAATAAATCCATCAAAGGAAACTTTTATTGTTCATAGAGGATGACATGTGGGACCGACCTGCCAACAGCGTCCTCATCGTTTCAGAGGGGGCAGGAGATCAAAAGAAAAAGGCAAATAGCCAGAAATTAGGGGTAAAAAATAACTCCAAGAAAGGAAACTTTTATTGTTCGTAGAGGATGACATGCGGGACCCATGAACCAGCAGCTTACTCAACGTTTCAAAGGCGGCATGAGATCGAAAGAAAAAGGCAAGTGACAAAATATCAGGAGCCAAAGATAATCCAAGAAAAGAAACTTTATTGTACGTAGAGGATGACATGCGGGTCCCATTTAGCAGCAGCGGTCTCAACGTTTCAAATGCGGCTTGAGATCAAAAGAAAAAGAAAGTTGATTGTACATAGAGGATGACATGCGGGTCCCATGAGTCAGCAGCTTACCCAACGTTTCCAAGGCGGCAGGGGATCAAAAGAAAAAGGAAATAGCCAAAAATCAGAGGGTGAAAAAAAAATAAAGAAAATAAACTTTTATAGCACATAGAGGATGACATGCGGGTCCCATGAGCCAGCAGGTTCCTCAACGTTTCAAACGTGGCATGAGATCGAAAGAAAAAGGCAAGTGACCAAATATGAGGACCCAAAAATAATTCAAGAAAAGAAAGTTTTATAGTACATAGAGGATGACATGCGGGTCCCATTTAGCAGCAGCGGTATCACCGTTTGAGAGGCGGCAGGGGTTCAAAAGAAAAAAGAAATTGCCAAAAATCAGAGGGTGAAAAAAACCAAGAAAATGAACTTTTATAGTACATAGAGGATGACATGCGGGTCCCATGAGCCTGCAGGTTCCTCAACGTTTCAAACGTGGCATGAGATCGAAAGAAAAAGGCAAGTGCCCAAATATGAGGTGCCAAAAAAAACTCCAAGAAAAGAAAGTTGATTGCTCATAGAGGATGACATGCAGGTCCCATTTAGCTGCAGCGGTCTCACTGTTTGAGAGGCTGCAGGGGATCGAAAGAAAAAGGCAAGTGACCAAATATCAGGAGCCAAAAATAATTCAAGAAAAGAAAGTTTTATAGTCCATAGAGGATGACATGCGGGTCCCATTTAGCAGCAGCGGTATCACCGTTTGAGAGGCGGCGGGGGATCGAAAGAAAAAGGCAAGTGACCAAATATGAGGTGCCAAAAAAAATCCAAGAAAAGAAAGTTTTATAGTACATAGAGGATGACATGCGGGTCCCATTTAGCAGCAGCGGTATCACCGTTTGAGAGGCGGCAGGGGATCGAAAGAAAAAGATAAGTGACCAAATATGAGGTGCCAAAAAAAATCCAAGAAAAGAAAGTTTTATAGTACATAGAGGATGACATGCGGGTCCCATTTAGCAGCAGCGGTATCACCGTTTGAGAGGCGGCAGGGGATCGAAAAAAAAAGGCAAGTGACCAAATATGAGGTGCCAAAAAAAACTCCAAGAAAAGAAAGTTGATTGCACATAGAGGATGACATGCGGGTCCCATTTAGCAGCAGCGGTCTCAACGTTTCAAATGCGGCTTGAGATCAAAAGAAAAAGAAAGTTGATTGTACATAGAGGATGACATGCGGGTCCCATGAGTCAGCAGCTTACCCAACGTTTCCAAGGCGGCAGGGGATCAAAAGAAAAAGGAAATAGCCAAAAATCAGAGGGTGAAAAAAAAATAAAGAAAATAAACTTTTATAGCACATAGAGGATGACATGCGGGTCCCATGAGCCAGCAGGTTCCTCAACGTTTCAAACGTGGCATGAGATCGAAAGAAAAAGGCAAGTGACCAAATATGAGGACCCAAAAATAATTCAAGAAAAGAAAGTTTTATAGTACATAGAGGATGACATGCGGGTCCCATTTAGCAGCAGCGGTATCACCGTTTGAGAGGCGGCAGGGGTTCAAAAGAAAAAAGAAATTGCCAAAAATCAGAGGGTGAAAAAAACCAAGAAAATGAACTTTTATAGTACATAGAGGATGACATGCGGGTCCCATGAGCCTGCAGGTTCCTCAACGTTTCAAACGTGGCATGAGATCGAAAGAAAAAGGCAAGTGCCCAAATATGAGGTGCCAAAAAAAACTCCAAGAAAAGAAAGTTGATTGCTCATAGAGGATGACATGCGAGGTCCCATTTAGGCTGCAGCGGTCTCACTTGTTTGAGAGGCTGCGGGGATCGAAAGAAAAAGGCAAGTGACCAAATATCAGGAGCCAAAAATAATTCAAGAAAAGAAAGTTTTATAGTCCATAGAGGATGACATGCGGGTCCCATTTAGCAGCAGCGGTATCACCGTTTGAGAGGCGGCAGGGGATCGAAAGAAAAAGGCAAGTGACCAAATATGAGGTGCCAAAAAAAATCCAAGAAAAGAAAGTTTTATAGTACATAGAGGATGACATGCGGGTCCCATTTAGCAGCAGCGGTATCACCGTTTGAGAGGCGGCAGGGGATCGAAAGAAAAAGATAAGTGACCAAATATGAGGTGCCAAAAAAAATCCAAGAAAAGAAAGTTTTATAGTACATAGAGGATGACATGCGGGTCCCATTTAGCAGCAGCGGTATCACCGTTTGAGAGGCGGCAGGGGATCGAAAAAAAAGGCAAGTGACCAAATATGAGGTGCCAAAAAAAACTCCAAGAAAAGAAAGTTGATTGCACATAGAGGATGACATGCGGGTCCCATTTAGCAGCAGCGGTCTCAACGTTTCCAAGGCGGCAAGGGATCAAAAGAAAAAGGAAGTAGCCAGAAATCAGGGGGTCAAAAAAAATCCAAGAATAGAAAGAATTTTGGTTCATAGAGGATGACATGCGGGACCCATGATCCTGCATCGTAAACGGCTCGATCGGAGAACGTTGAACGAGATGGCGCGATCGAGAAAAAAAACAATGCCAGAGAGGCTGCCATCTGGGCCCTACATCCCTCGGCGGTGCGGATTTGCGTTGACTCGGCCGGCGAATCCGAGATTTCGAGATGCACCACGTCCCGGGCCACCATACGCGATGTTTTGGCCACTTTCGTCGGGCTAGGTGGCCTCAAAAACGAGAAAAAAAAAGTTTTGACATGCACAACGGAGGGACCCAAAATCGTCGGCCATGGTACACCAGCAACCACGGCGCGACTTCAACTTCGTCGGCCATGGCAACTTTTCTTGTAGTGACTTGTGGGTCATCAAGACTGTTTTCTGGCGCCGTTGCCGGGGAGCATAGCTTTATTTGGAAGTTCACTTGGATTAATATTGTTCGCTGCAAATTCTCCATCATGGGTAAACCTCGCGATACTAAGGTCGCCATATTACCATCCACTACAAGAAAAGGTACAATTCTGAGTACCTCCGCTACACTTGATTCACCATCTGTGATTGATAAACTTGTTTCACCGCCACATGCTTCACATGCGGGTACTTCTGCTGAATTTGAAAACTCTCATAATATTGATAATATACTGTGCTTGATGATAGTGGTTCATTGGGATCTTTTCTAGATGCTACAATTGCTAGGTCTAGACAAATTGAAAATACTGAAACTCCTAATGCTACTACACCTGTTAATTCACCTGAACTTGATTATTTTAGTGATGATCCTGATGAAGATTATGTGGAGCTTAATGATGATTTTATTGAAAAATGCAATGCTACTACTGATGCAAGAAAAATTAAAAAGTTGCTTGCAGAACATGCTGTTAGATATAAACTGTCTCCTGATCCTAAATTTGCCACATCTCCTATAAACATTAAGGATAAATATTATGATTTTTCTCTTGATCTATCTCATATAGCTATTGTTGAGAAAACACCCTTTTGTGGTACTAAAAAAGAAAGTGCTGTTGAACACATGATTGAGTTATCTACTCTAAGTAGCTTGTTTTCTGATGATGTCAATATGCGCACTTACTTTGTTGCTAAAATCTTTCCATTCTCATTAAAGGATGACGCTAAAACTTGGTATAATAGTTTGCCACCTAATTCTATTAAAAGTCCAAAAGAATTGCTTGATGTTTTCTTTCGTAAATACTTTCCTGCTAGTGCTCAACATATTGCTTTGCAGAGAATTTATAATTTTGACCAGGAAGATGGAGAGAAATTGCCTGAAGCTTGGGCGAGATTTTGCTCTCTTATTAGAGCTCGGCCTGATCATGATTTGGAAAAGCATGATTTACTTGATATATTTTATAGTGGACTAACCATTGAGTCTAGGGCATACCTGGATAGTTGTGCTGGTTGTGTTTTCAGGAAAAGAACTCCAGGGCAGCCATTTGAAGAATTATTGGCTAAAATAGGCCGGAATCATGATGATTGGACTACGCCTGAACCAACTCCAACGCCAATATTGAAGAAGAGAGGTATGATTAAATTAAATGATGAAGATATGAGGGAAGCCAAGAAGTCTCTCAAGGAGAAAGGTATTAAATCTGAAGATGTGAAGAATCTTCCTCCCATAGAAGATATATGTGAGATAATTCCCCCTTCATCCATGATTGAGGTAAACTCCCTTCAACGCTTTACTAGGGAAGATGTTCCGTATTCGAAACCTCCTGCACAATGCTTAGATGAGTTTGATAATTATATTGTTAAGCAAGAAAATTTTAATATGAGAGTAGAGAATCATTTAATGGAAAATTCTCGAGCTATTAGTGAATTGCATGATATTGTAGAGAGAACCTCCAATGATGTTAAGATGCTTGTTAAACATTTTCATATGGTTCAAACTCAAATTGATCAACTCACTAAAGTGCAAAATGACTTGTTGGGGAATAATTCTAAAGAGAAACATGCTTATGAAGTAACAACTAGAGGCGGTGTCTCTACCCAGGATCCTCTATATCCTGAAGGGCATCCCAAAAGAATTGAACAAGATTCTCAACGCATTGAACCTAGTGCTCCTTCTAAGAAGAAAAAGAAGAAGAAACATAAAAATGTTGTAGAATCCTCTGAACCTGCTAATGATCCTAATAGTATTTCTATTTCTGATGCTGAAACTGAAAGTGGTAATGAACATGACAAAGATAATGATAAGAAGGATGCTTCTGATAAAGAAGAGGTAGAAGAAGAACCTGAAAAGCATGTTAAAAACAAAAAGTATACTAAAGAAGATTTTATTGCTGAGAAACATGGTAACGAAAGAGAACTTTGGGTGCAAAAGCAAATGCCTTTTCCTGCTAAGAAACTAAAATCAAAGGAAGAAGAACACTATAATAAATTCTGTGATTGGATGAAACCCTTATTCTTGCAAATCCCTTTGACTGATGCTATTAAATTGCCTCCTTATTCAAAGTATATGAAAGATATTGTTACTAACAAAAGGAAAATTCCCAATGAGGAAATTTCCACTATGCTAGCTAATTACTCTTTCAATGGCAAAGTTCCAAAGAAGTTGGGCGACCCAGGTATACCTACTATTCCTTGTTCTATTAAGAATAATTATGTTAAAACTGCTCTATGTGACTTGGGAGCCGGTGTTAGTGTTATGCCTTTTTCTCTTTATAAGAGACTTTACTTAGATAAGTTGATACCTACTGATATATCTTTGCAAATGGCTGATAAATCTACTGCTATTCCTGTTGGTATATGTGAGGATGTTCCTGTTCAAGTTACTACTAACTGCTTGATATTAACTGATTTTGTTGTGTTGGAAATGCCTGAAGATGATAATATGTCTATTATTCTTGGGAGACCTTTTCTTAACACCGCAGGGGCTGTTATTGACTGCAATAAAGGGAAGGTTACTTTTAATGTTGATGATAAGGAGCATACCGTCTATTTCCCCAAGAAGATTGATAAAGTATGTGGAGTCAATACTATTTTTAATGTGAGAACTATCAAAGTGGGAACTATTGATTGTCCTATATATGAGCCTAAAGAAGAATATCAAACTCTCGTGATTGGATCCATATCAATACAATTCAAGGTAACATGATTGATTTGAGGTTTATTTCTTCTTATGCTATGTAAAATTTATTTGGTGGCAAGACTTGATCAACCTTGTTAACAAATACTTTTTATATGCATAGAGGAGGTAAACAACATCTCTTTCTTCCTCCACTTGCTCTAGTTGCTGTAGCACTTTTAATTTGCAAAGTTCCTTAGTTAATTGGAGATTTCAAAAAATTTCCTGGCCAGTAATAATAAACTTAATACCCAGAAATGCGCATTTTTCAAAGTTTTCAAAAATTCACAAAAATTATACCGTTGGTCCTATTTTTCGAAGAGGCACCTGGGAGCACCAGAGGATGACCTGTGGGGCACCCCAGGGTGCCACACCACAGGCCGGCGCGGCCAAGGAGGGGGGCGCGCCACCCTGTGGTGTGGGCCCCTCCTTGCCCCACTATCTCATCTCTTTCTTCCAGCATCTTCTCTCTCCCGAAAAAACTCGAACCAGCTTTCTCTCACTCGCATTTTTGCTCAAGAGCTCAGGATTTTTCGATCTCTTTGCTCAGCCCAGATTTCTGTCTGAAATTTGGCACATTTTCTCTCCGGTATGTGACTCCTCCACCTATCCAAGTAGAATTTTGTTTGGTTGAGTATATCTTGAATATTTTGCTGCTGTAGGTAACATGTTTAGTGAGCTTGCATGCTTGTTCTAAGTTGTATAAACTAGTTTTGATGCATGATTAGTACTCTAGCAAGTTCCTATAGTAGTTCCCCTTGATTATATGTCACCAAATCAAATTTTATATTGTTTGTTAAAAATTTCAGAAAATGGAGTGGAGTAGATATCAACTTAACCAACAAGAATTGGAGGTCCAACAAGTTATGAGAGTGAATCGTGAAGAGGGAGTATACCCCTCTTACTACCCGTGCGCGGATTTCATGAGAAGCGCGGGAATATTGGAAGATGTTCGGAGTCTAATTTCTCGAGCAGGGCTGAGTGATTTTGTTGAAGGAGAGCCAAGACAATATGCAAAATTAACTATGTCTTTTGTGCAGGACTTTAAGTTCAATTGGTCGCGATCTAACCCCACGGTCCAGTATAAAATTTACAATAAAGCTGTCAACTTGCCATTCAATTATTTTTGTGCAGCAATTAGAGTACCGCAATGGGGATCATGCGAGAAGATAAGGGGATCGCCGCAAGAACTCTTAAGCCTCTTCAAGATGATTTGCTATGGAAGGAGTTTCTCAGAGGATAGTGGTAAAATCACTAGCATTCAGCTCCCGGCTATCCGCTACTTTGCCTATTTCATTACTAAATCCGTTCTTGCTAGAAAGATTGGTGGTAAACTTTCTATCCCGGATTTAGCTTTTCTAGCTGCGGCACTGCAAATTAGTAGGACTTATAATTTGGGGGCATTGATAGCTTATAGACTCGCTACTAACTGTGAGAAAGGCGGAATTTGTGGAGGTCTCATCGCCTCTCGTTTACTAGCTTTTCATAATGTAGAACCTCATCATTTTGATATTCCATTCTCCATAGAAAAACTTGACATAGCCTCTATGATTAAACATGAATTTGTTTCTGATTCCTCCAACTTGGGTAACCTGTTTTACAAGATGACATTTTATAAGAAAGTCTGGAGAATAACTAAGAAAACTGAGAAACTAGTAAGATTGCCTGCGCCTGTTCTGTCTAACCTTGATTCCAGGGAAGATTGGTCGGTCACAGAAGGTGCACTGGATGCACACATAGAGGGAGGAGGCCATCATGCAAGAGACGACACGGAGGTCGAGGAGCACCTCGACTCATCATCCGATGCAGCAAGTTCCTCGCATCAACATGTTGGGCATGGGGCCTCCACGCTTTTCTTTTGCACAGGAACTTTACTATGACTACGCCATGAATTATCCACCGGCGAGGAACAGCGACCCTCGTTGGGGTTGAACTCCACTTAGGCCAAAAGCCTAAGCTTAGGGGGAGGTATACCGGCATCACTCATTCTTTGCATATTATGGTTGCTGGATACTTGTACATACTTGTTTAGTCTCTTTGAGTGGTTTTCTAATGAGAGGGAGATGATATTTGGGGAAGTGCTGCGTGAAAACAGATTCTGGACTGCTACTAGAAAAATTCGTGCGCACAGCCAGAACGTTATTTTGAGCTGCCAATTTTTGTGCAGGTTCCCCAGGTTGTTATCTAACTTTCATTAGTTGAACACTTTTCGAGCTGAGCAACGTAATATTTTTGTAAAAATCGATTTCTGTACTGCTGTCAGGTTTTGGCAGATTTCTGCCATCTCGCTTTTCTGTGTTTCTTCTAGTTTGCTATTTCTTGTTTTTGCTTTGTTTCCTTTCCAAAACACAAAAATACCAAAAATATTTCTGTTGTTTCTCTTCACCATTTGTTTGCTTTGGTTTCTTGCATTTGTTTCGCTTTATTTGCTATTGCTAGTTTGCTACAATAAAACCCAAAAAGATTTTGCTTTGTTTGCTTGTTTTCTTTTGTTCTTGTTTCTAATTCGAAAACACCAAAAATATTTGCTGTTCTTCTTTGGTTTTGTAAAGTTCTTTATGAGTTCAATGGTCTTCGGTGGCTGGAGCGTGGTTTTCATTTCATATTATCCAAGCTATACAAGTGAAAAGGCAATAATGATGATCTACGACAATTGGATTGTGGTGAGAAGCTGGTATGAACTCTATTTGTTTTCATTTTTGTACATATACTCATCCATGTGAGCATGCTTGGTTGGTTCATGTGAGGTATATGTCATTTGAGAAAGTCTAGTAGTTTATGATCTCTCATGTTTAGCTCCAATTTATTAATATGAGTAGCATGTCATGGATGTTTGTTGCATTGTTTTATTCTTAAGTAAGTATGGCATTGTTGTGTCCTCCTCTGAATAATTCATTTATATCGACTTGGCACATGCTCACGCATGCATATGACTGAACCAAAGTCAATTAAGCCTCGATGATTTATATTGCTTCAGAGTTCTTGGATCACTTTTATGCCTCCGTTAATTTATTTTGCCGCAAGCATGATTATGACAGTTACTGCTCTCTTGATTTGTCGCTCCCTAGTCTTTTGCTAGCCTTCACTTGTACTGAGCGGGAACGCTGCTCGTGCTTCCAAACACATGAAAACCAAGTTATTCCAGAGTGTCCACCATAAATACCTATGCATGGCATTTCAAACCATTCCAAGTAAATTCTCATGCGCTACCTTTAAAACCTTCAAAATGCTTCTCAATTTGTGTTTATGTTTCATAGCTCATGAGGAAGTATGTGGTGTTTAGCTTTCAACCTTGTCATTTACTTTTGATGGACTCTCACATGGACTAGTGGCACATCCGCTGATCCAATAATTTTGCAAAAAGAGCTGGCAACGGGATTCCCAGTCCCAAATTAATTAACCTAAATAGACACTCCTCCATGGTTTGTGATTGTTGGACGGCACTCGAAGGATTCGGTTAGCCATGGCTTGTGTAAGCAAAGGTTGTGGGGAGTGTCATCATCATAATAAAACTAAAATAAAAAGGCACTCCTTCATGGTATGAGATTGTTGGCAGGCACCCGAGGATTCGGTTAGCCATGGTTTGTGTAAGAAAGGTTGGAAGGAGTGTCACATAAATATGCAAATAATTCATGGGAGCCGCTCTTGAGAGTCCGGTTGGCGAGGTAGTTGGTGTACCCATTACCATTCGTTGACAATAACAAACACCTCTCAAAATGATTTTACTCCTGATTTCAAAAATGAAAAGCTCTAGCGCATGTTAATCCCTGCTTCCCTCTGCGAAGGGTCAATCTTTTACTTCTATGTTGTGTCTCCATTATTTCTTTGAGCACTATCTTGAGAGCACAACTGTCATTCTTAGTATAATATGCTTGTCTCAAAATATGATTGATTGTGGTATAACTTTGATGCTTTTATCTTTGACAATCACTACTTCTAGTCTTTCTATGAACTCCAGAGGTGCCCGGGCATTTATGTTTTGCCAATCAAATACAGGCAAGCGAGATACCACTTTATCATACTCTCTTATGAACATTGCAATCCTGCTTACATACATGATTCATGATGCTTATTATTAATTGTTGGTACCTCTTCATGATTGACATAGCTGTTATATGATCTTATTTGCATGTATCTCACTATGAACTACTTAAGTATTAGCCATAGCATGAGAATATATACATCATATGAGCAAATGTGTTCGTGAAAGTTCTTTTATCGCTCAGTTGTTAACTGAATTGCTTGAGGACAAGCAATAAGCTAAGCTTGGGGGGAGTTGATACGTCCAAAACGTATCTACTTTCCCGAACACTTTTGCTATTGTTTTGCCTCTAATTTGTGTATTTTGGATGCAACTAACACGGACTAACGCTTTTTTCAGCAGAACTGTTCTGGTGTCTCGTTTTTGTGCAGAAATCCAACTTTCGGGAAAATCCTCGGAATTTATGCAGAAGGCCCTATTTTCCCGAATGCGACGGAGCAGAAGGACAATTAAGGTGGAGGCCCGAGGGCCCCACACCATAAGGCGGCGCGGCCTAGGGGGGCCCGCGCGGCCCTATGGTGTGGCCCCCTCGGCCGGCCTCCGACAAGTCGAAGTCGCCAGAAACCCTCCAGAACGCCGCCACATCGCGAAACTCCGTCGCGGGAGCCAGAAGTCTCCGTTCTGGCACTCCGCCGGGACGGGGAATTGGAGGAGATCATCGCCATCATCACCGCCAACGCCTCTACATCAACCAGCCATGTTTCCCCCATCCATGTGTGAGTAATTCCCCCGCTGTAGGCCGAAGGGGATGGTAGGGATTGGATGAGATTGGTCATGTAATAGCATAAGATTGTTAGGGCATAGTGCCTAGTGTCCGTAATTGGTACTTTGATGATATTGTTGCAACTTGCTATGCTTAATGCTTGTCACTAGGGCCCGAGTGCCATGATCTCAGATCTGAACATGTTATTGTTTCATCATGATATTCATTGTTTTATGATCTTACCTGCAAGTTGTATACACATGTCGCTGTCCGGAACCAATGGCCCCGAAGTGACAAGAATCGGGACAACCGGAGGGGATGGTAGTGATGTGAGGATCACATGTGTTCACGGAGTGTTAATGCTTTGCTTCGGTACTCTATTAAAAGGAGTACCTTAATATCCAGTAGTTTCCCTTGAGGCCCGGCTGCCACCGGCTGGTAGGACAAAAGATGTTGTGCAAGTTTCTCATTGCGAGCACGTACGACTATAATTGGAACACATGCCTATTGATTGCTTTGTACTTGGACACCGTTTTATTATTATCTGCAAATGCCCTGCTATGATTGTTACATGAGTTTCTCTCATCCATGCAACGCCCGTCATCCGTCCCCGTGCCTACAGTATTTTAATCCTGCTGTTTACTATAATCACTACTGCTGTCTCTGTTACTCTGCTGCTGTTATTTCACTACTGCTACTGCTATAAAACTGTTACAACTGATAAACTCTTGCGAGCAAGTCTGTTTCCAGGTGCAGCTGAATTGACAACTCCGCTGTTAAGGCTTCCAAGTGTTCTTTGTCTCCCCTTGTGTCGAATCAATAAATTGGGTTATACTACCCGCGAAGACTGCTGCGATCCCCTATACTTGTGGGTCATCAAAGAGCTTCATATTCTGCTTCATTGTTAGATGCGTTTGGGAACGTCATCCGTAGGACATACTTCAATTTTTCGCCTTCAGGTGATATGAGTATCACCCCTGCACCAGCTCCTTCTACTCTCTTGGATCCATCGAAGTTCATGGTCCAAGTTCTCGACAAATCTGGGGGTCCTGTATTTTGCAACTCCATCCACTCTGCAATGAAATCTGGCAGAATTTGCGACTTGATTTCCTTTCTTTTTTCATACGTGATGTACCGAGGGGAAAGTTCTATTCCCCAAAGGGAGACACGCCATGTAGCTTCTGGATTGTTCAGTATGTTTGATAGAGGTGCTTCATTGACCACTATTATCGGGTGTGCCGAAAAATAGTGGCGCAATTTTCTTGCTGTTGTAATCACTCCATATGCTAACTTCTGGTACTGCTGGTACCGCTGTTTTGAAGGCGATAAAACTTCACTAATGAAATATACCGGCCTTTGTACTCCATGGAGTTTTCCCTCTTCTTCTCTTTCGACGACTAGCGCCGTGCTGACCACTTGAGGTGTGGCTGCGATATATAACAGGAGAAGTTCCTTCTCTTTTGGCGCCACCAAGATTGGTGGTGTCGAAATTGTGCGTTTTAGATCCTCGAAGGCTCGATGTGCCTCTTCATTCCACTGGAATTTCTCTCCTTGCTTGATTAGAGCATAGAACGGTAACGCTTTTTCTCCTAGCCTGGCAACGAATCTGCTTAAAGCTGCGACTCGCCCAGTTAGCTGTTGTATTTCCTTCAACTTTGTTGGCTTCCTCATTGTTGCGATAGCTTGGATTTTTTCGGGATTTGCTTCAATCCCTCTTGCTGAAACTAGGAACCCAAGAAGTTCTCCTGCAGGGACGCCAAAGGAACACTTCATCGGGTTCAATTTGAGGCAGAACTTGTCGAGGTTGTCGAAGGTTTCCTTCAGATCCTCGATTAGCGTCGTCCCCTTTTTTGATGTTATGACGACATCGTCGATGTACACTTGTACGTTTTTCCCAATTTGTGTCGCTAAGCACTTATGCATCATCCTCTGGTATGTTGCTCCCGCGTTTTTCAGACCAAAAGGCATTGTTCTATAGCAAAACACGCCATAAGGTGTGATGAACGCTGTTTTGACCTCATCTTCTTCTTTTAATCTGATCTGGTTATAGCCAGAATATGCATCCAGAAAGGAAAGACGTTCACATCCTGCCGTGGAGTCAATAATTTGATCGATCCTCGGGAGGGGAAAGTGATCCTTTGGACAATGTTTATTGAGACACGTAAAATCGACGCACATGCGAAGGACTTTAGTGTTTTTCTTCGGCACCAACACTGGATTTGCTACCCATGTGGCCTCTGTATGCAGCTCCTTGATAAAACCAGCTTCTCTTAGTCGATCGATTTCTGACAGCATAGCTTTGCGGTTTGGCTCCGAAAAACGCCGCAAAGCTTGTTTTATTGGTCTCGCTAGTGGATCCAAGTTTAGGTGGTGCTCGGCAAGTTCCCTGGGTACTCCTGGCATGTCAGCTGGACACCATGCGAAGATTTTCCAGTGCTCACGGAGGAACTCGACGAGCGCGCTTTCATATGCGAGGTCCATGTCTTTCCTTAGAGAAAATAAAAAAAAATTATTCAATGCGGTGGTTATCGTTATCGCTTAGCATCACATGAAACTATTAGTATTACACGAGTTTTACTTCTCTCATAAAGCCAAGTATTCCGCTTCATCCCACTATGCCACAAAGATGCAAAGTACTTCAAACTAAAGACAACATAAGCATCAACGCCCACAAAACCATTGTGTTCTACTCGTGCAAACATCTATGCATAGACACGGCTCTGATACCACTGTAGGGATTCGTTGCATAGAAAACAAAAAATTTCCTACCGCGAGAACGCAATCCAAGCCAAGATGCAATCTAGAAGATGGGAGCAACGAGGGGATGAACGAGACTAACCCTTGAAGATTTCCAAAGCCTATAAGAGTAAGCTCTTATTGCTGCGGTAGACGATCACTTGCCGCTTGCAAAAGCGCGTAGAAGATCTTGATCACGGTGCCACGATCGGGCAGCACCTCCGTACTCGGTCACACGTTCGGTGTTGATGAAGACGACGTCCTTCTCCCCGTTCCAGCGGGCAGCGGAAGTAATAGATCCTCCTTGGAATCCCGGCAGCACGACGGCGTGGTGGCAGTGGTGGTGGAGATCTCCGACAGAGCTTCGCCTAAGCTATGTGGGAGAGAGAGGTAGGAGGGAACCGCTAGGGTTTGGGAAAGGGGGCGCCGGCTAGGGCAGCCATGAGGGGGGTGCGGCCATGGTGTCAAGGGTGTGGCCGGCCACCCCCTCTCCTCCCCTCTTTATATAGGTGGAAGCCCCAAGGTTTAGGTCAAAGTGTCCGAATAAGACCCCAACATAAACCTTCCATGTGACCAAACCTAGGGGGAGTGGGACTCCCCCTTTCCTTGGTGGGGTGGCCGGCCACCATGGTGGGGAGTCCACTTGGGACTCCTCCTTGGTTCACCTAGTTTATTACGAGATAAAGTGCATGTGCCTAAACTACATAATTTTTGTCAAACACCACAGATCTTGGATGCACTTACTGCTCCAATTGCGAACAAAAATGAATTGTGAAGTGATATGAGTTTGTGATATAAAGGTTACAACTACTCCTATGAGAAAAGCATGTGTGCTTGGCAATTACTAGAATGTTTGTGCTTGCAACAACGTTTGATGTAATAGAAAATGCGTTCTTGCGGTATTAAATTTTTTGTTCATACTGGTTCAAATTTTGTTTTCTATTGACAACATTAGTATCACCGTTGTGGTTCATGTTCGTAGGTAGATTAGATCTCTCTCGAAAACCCTAAACCACGTAAAATATGCAAACCAAATTAGAGACGTCTAACTTGTTTTTGCAGGGTTTGGTGATGTGATATGGCCATAATGTGATGATGAATATGTATGAGATGATTATTATTGTATTGTGGCAACCGGCAGGAGCCTTATGGTTGTCTTTAAATTTCATGTTGAGTAGTATTTCAAAGTGGTTGTAATAGTTGCTACATGAGGTGAACAACCATGAAGACGACGCCATTGACCTTGACGCTACGCCGACGATGATGGAGATCATGCCCGAAGATGATGGAGATCATGTCCGTTCTTTGGAGATGAAGATCGAAGGCGCAAAGACAAAAGGGCATATCATATCACATATGAATTGCATGTGATGTTAATCCTTTATGCGTCTTATTTTTGTTAGATCGCGACGGTAGCATTATAAGATGATCCCTCACATTAATATCAAGATAATAAAGTGTTCTCCCCTCGTATGCACTATTGCAAAGTTCGTCGTTTCGAAGCATCTCGTGATGATCGGATGTGATAGACTCAACGTTCACATACAACGGGTGTAAGCCATGTTGCACACGCGGAATACTTGGGTTTGCTTGACGAGCCTAGCATGTACAGACATGGCCTCGGGACAACGGAAACCGAAAGGTTGAACACGAGTCATATGGATGATATGATCAACATGTTGATGTTCACTATTGAAGCTACATCATCTCACGTGATGATTGGTTTTGGTGTAGTGGATTTGGATCGTGTACCACTTAACAACTATGAGGGATGTTGTATTAAGTGGGAGTTCATTAGTAATCAGATTAAAACATGAACTAATTATCATAAACATAGTCTGAGTAGTATTTTGAATTAATTTTGTAGTATTGGCATCCGTTTACCTCAAATTTTAATATATCTTTTTGGCAATTTTAATAAACTAGGTGAACCAGTGGTAATAGTTCACCTAGTTTTTTAATTATGTTGAATTAAAATTTGAACTCAATTTGTCATAAACTTAGTCTAAACTATTACAAATATATGTTGTAGATATGACGTCCCCAATCAATTTTACCCAGTTCCTAGAGAAAGAAAAGCTTAAGAGCAACGGTAGCAACTTCACTGATTGGTTCCGTCATGTGAGGATCTTCCTCGCTGGCGGAAATCTGCAATATGTGCTTGATGCACCGCTAGGTGACCCTCCTGCAGAAACTGAAACCGAGGAAGTAAAGAATGTTTACGTGACTCGGAAAGCTCGGTACTCTCAAGTACAGTGTGCCATCCTGTGCAGTCTGGAAGCCGATCTTAAAAAACGTTTTGAGCACCACGATCCTCATGAGTTGGTCAATGAGCTGAAAGCTATATTTGAGACTCATGCGGCGGTGGAATGCTATGAAGCATCGAAACACTTCTTCAGCTGTATGATGGAAGAAGGCAGCTCCGTTAGTGAGCACATGCTCGTTATGATTGGGCATGCGAAGAAACTCAGTGACTTGGGAATAGTGATTCCTAATAGACTGGGGATTAATCGTGTCCTTCAATCACTGCCACCTAGTTACAAGAACTTTGTGATGAACTACAATATGCAGAACATGAACAAGGAGTTACCTGAACTCTTTGGCATGCTAAAAGCTGCAGAGATTGAGATCAAGAAAGAGCACCAAGTGTTGATGGTCAACAAGACCACCAGTTTCAAGAAACAGGGCAAGTCTGAGGGAAAATTCAAGAAGGGTGGCAAGAAAGCTGCCACGCCTCCTATGAAACCTAAGAACGACCCTAAGCCTGATGCTGAGTGCTATTACTGCAAGGAGAAGGGACACTGGAAGCGTAATTGCTCCAAGTATCTGGCTGATCTGAAGAGCGGCTTGGTCAAGAAGAAGAAAGAAGGTATATCTGATATACATGTTATAGATGTTTATCTCACTGGTTCTCGTTCTAGTACCTGGGTATTTGATACTGGTTCGGTTGCTCATATTTGTAACTCAAAACAGGAACTAAAGAATAAACGAAGACTACTGAAGGATGAAGTGACGATGCGCGTTGGAAATGGATCCAAAGTCGATGTGATCGATGTCGGCACACTTCCTCTACATCTACCTTTGGGATTAGTTTTAAGCCTAAATAATTGTTATTTTGTACCCGCGTTGAGCATGAACATTATATCTGGATCTTGTTTAATGCAAGACGGTTATTCATTCAAGTCTGAGAATAATGGTTGTTCTATTTTTATGAATAATATCTTTTATGGTCGAGCACCTGAAAAGAATGGCTTATTTCTGTTAGATCTCGATAGTAGTGATACACATATACATAACATTGATGCTAAGCGAATTAAATTGAATGATAATTCTACTTATATGTGGCACTGTCGTCTTGGTCATATTGGAGTGAAACGCATGAAGAAACTCCATACCGATGGATTACTTGAATCACTTGACTTTGAGTCATTTGATAGATGCGAAGCATGTCTGATGGGAAAAATGACTAAGACTCCATTTTCTGGCATGATGGAGCGAGCTACTGACTTATTGGAAATCATACATACCGATGTGTGCGGACCAGTGAGTGTAGCATCGCGCGGTGGTTATCGTTATGTTCTAACCTTCACAGATGATCTGAGTAGATATGGGTATATCTATTTCATGAAACATAAATCTGAAACTTTCGAGAAGTTTAAGGAGTTCCAAAGTGAAGCAGAAAATCAACGTAACAAGAAGATTAAATTTCTACGATCTGATCGCGGAGGTGAATATCTGAGTTATGAGTTTGGCATGCATTTAAAGAAATGCGGAATACTTTCACAATTGACACCGCCGAGAACACCACAACGAAACGGTGTGTCCGAACGTCGTAATCGAACTCTCTTAGATATGGTTCGTTCTATGATGTCTCTTACTGATTTGCCGTTATCATTTTGGAGTTATGCATTAGAGACAGCCGCATTCACTTTAAATAGAGCACCATCAAAATCCGTTGAAACGACACCGTATGAATTATGGTTTAATAAGAAACCTAAGCTGTCGTTCCTTAAAGTTTGGGGTTGCGAAGCCTATGTAAAGAAGTTACAACCGGACAAGCTAGAACCCAAAGCGGAGAAATGCGTCTTCATAGGATACCCTAAGGAAACTATAGGGTACACTTTCTATCACAGATCCGAAGGCAAAATCTTTGTTGCTAAGAACGGAACCTTTCTTGAGAAAGAATTTCTCACTAAAGAAGTGACTGGAAGAAAAGTAGAACTCGATGAGATTGATGAATCCTTACTCGTTGATCAGAGTAGCGTAGTACCGGAAGTTGTTCCTGTGCCGCCTACACCGGAAACAGAGGAAGCTAATGCAATGATCATGCAACTTTGAACGAGGAAACTACTGAACCTCGCAGATCGACAAGGGAACGTACCACTCCTGATTGGTATGATCCTTGTCTAAATGTCATGACTGTGGACAACAATGATGAAGACCCTGCGATGTATGAAGAAGCGATGATGAGCCCAGATTCCAACAAATGGCAAGAAGCCATGAAATCCGAAATGGGATCCATGAATGATAACAAAGTATGGACTTTGGTAGACTTACCTGATAGCCGCAAGGCTGTCGAGAATAAATGGATCTTCAAGAGAAAAATAGATGCTGATGGTAATATTACTGTCTATAAAGCTCGACTTGTCGCAAAGGGTTTCCGACAAATTCAAGGAGTTGACTACGATGAGACTTTCTCACCTGTAGTGAAGCTAAAATCTGTGAGGATTTTGTTAGCAATAGCTGCATTTTTCGATTATGAGATTTGGCAGATGGATGTCAAAACGGCGTTCCTTAATGGAGACAATGAGGAAGAGTTGTATATGGTACAACCCAAAGGTTTTGTCGATCCTAAAAATGCTGACAAAGTATGCAAACTTCAGCGTTCAATCTATGGACTGAAGCAAGCATCGAGAAGTTGGAACCGACGCTTTGATAAGGTGATCAAAGACTTCGGGTTTATACAGTGTCATGGAGAGGCCTGTATTTACAAGAAAGTGAGTGGGAGCTCTGTAGCATTCCTGATATTATATGTAGATGACATATTATTGATTGGGAATGATATAGAACTATTAAGCAGTGTAAAAGATTATTTGAATAATAGTTTTTCAATGAAAGACCTTGGTGAAGCATCGTATATATTAGGCATCAAGATTTATAGAGATAGATCAAGACGTCTAATAGGGCTATCACAGAGTACAAACCTGGACAAGATTCTAAAGAAGTTTAGAATGGACGAAAGTAAGAAAGGGTTCTTACCTATGTTACCAGGCAAGGTCTTGAGTAAGACTCAAGGACCGGCTACGGCAGAAGAAAGAGAAAGGATGAGTCAGATCCCCTATGCCTCGGCAGTAGGCTCTATTATGTATGCCATGCTATGTACTAGACCGAATATAGCACATGCTGTTAGTTTGACTAGCAGATATCAAAGTGATCCAGGGATGGAACACTGGACAGCGGTCAAGAATATCCTGAAGTACTTGAAAATAACTAAGGATATGTTTCTTTGTTATGGAGGTGACCAAGAGCTCATTGTAACTAGTTACACCGATGCAAGTTGGAACACTGATCCTGATGACTCTAAGTCACAGTCTGGGTACGTGTTTATATTGAATGGTGCTGCAGTAAGCTGGGCAAGCTCGAAGCAGTGCACGGTGGCAAAGTCTTCAACTGAATCAGAGTACATAGCGGCTTCAGAGGCTTCATCAGAAGCGGTATGGATGAAGAGGTTCATTGTAGAGCTCGGTGTGGTTCCTAGTGCATTGGACCCACTAGTCATCTACTGTGACAACATGGGTGCCATCGCCAATGCACAAGAACCAAGGTCACACAAGAGGCTGAAGCATATCAAGCTGCGTTACCACTCGATTCACGAGTACATCGAAGATGGAGAAGTAAAGATTTGCAAAGTACACACTGATCTGAATGTAGCAGATCCGTTGACTAAAGCTCTCCCTAGGGCAAAGCATGACTGATGTCTACTTCCCCCTCCTTTTCCTGTAGACAGTGTTGGGCCTCCAAGAGCAGAGGTTTGTAGAACAGCAGCAAGTTTTCCCTTAAGTGGATCACCCAAGGTTTATCGAACTCAGGGAGGAAGAGGTCAAAGATATCCCTCTCATGCAACCCTGCAACCACAAAGCAAGAAGTCTCTTGTGTCCCCAACACACCTAATAGGTGCACTAGTTCGGCGAAGAGATAGTGAAATACAGGTGGTATGAATATATATGAGTAGTAGCAACGGTGCCAGAAAATAGCTTGCTGGCATGTAGTTGATGGTGGTAGTATTGCAGCAGTAGTAACACAGTGAAACAGTAAACAAGCAGTAGTAACGCAGCAGTATTTAGGAACAAGGCCTAGGGATTAGACTTTCACTAGTGGACACTCTCAACATTGATCACATAACAGAATAGATAAATGCATACTCTACACTCTTGTTGGATGATGAACACATTGCGTAGGATTACACGAACCCTCAATGCCGGAGTTAACAAGCTCCACAATTCAATGTTCATATTTAAGTAACCTTAGAGTGCATGAAAGATCAATTCGACTAAACCAAGTACTAACATAGCATGCACACTGTCACCTTCATGCATATGTAGGAGGAATAGATCACATCAATACTATCATAGCAATAGTTAACTTCGCAATCTACAAGAGATCATGATCGTAGCATAAACCAAGTACTAATACAGATGCACACACTGTCACCATTACATCGTGCAGGAGGAATAAAACTACTTTAATAACATTGCTAGAGTAGCACATAGATAAATTGTGATACAAATACATTGCAATCATAAAGAGATATAAATAAGCACCTCACTATGCCATTCATCAGTGAATAAGTATTCTGTGAAATATAGCCTAAGAGACCAACACGGTGCACACACTGTCACCTTTACACACGTGGGACAAGGAGTCTCCGGAGATCACATAAGTAAAATTCACTTGACTAGCATAATGACATCTAGATTACAAGCATCATCATATGAATCTCAATCATGTAAGGCAGCTCATGAGATTATTGTATTGAAGTACATAGGAGAGAGATGAACCACATAGCTACCGGTACAGCCCCGAGCCTCGATGGAGAACTACTCCCTCCTCATGGGAGCAGCAGCGGTGATGAAGATGGCGGTGGAGATGGCAGCGGTGTCGATGGAGAAGCCTTCCGGGGGCACTTCCCCGTTCCGGCGGCGTGCCGGAACAGAGACTCCTGTCCCCCAGATCTTGGCTTCGCGATGGCGGCGGCTCTGGATGGTTTCTCGTACCGTGGCTTTTCCGTATCGAGGTTTTAGGTCGAGGGCCCTTAAATAGGCGAAGAGGCGGCGTCAGAAGGTCGAAGGGGCGCCGACACTATAGGGCGGCGCGGCCAGGGCCTGGGCCGCGCCGGCCTATGGTCTGGGGGCCCAGTGCCCCCCCTCTGGTCCTTCTCGTGTGTTCTGGATGCTTCCGGGCAAAATAGGAACCTGGGCGTTGATTTCGTCCGATTCCGAGAATATTTCGTTACCAGGATTTCTGAAACCAAAAACAGCAGAAAACAAAGAATCGGCACTTCGGCATCTTGTTAATAGGTTAGTTCCAGAAAATGCACGAATATGACATAAAGTGTGCATAAAACATGTAGATAACATCAATAATGTGGCATGGAACACAAGAAATTATCGATACGTCGGAGACGTATCAGCATCCCCAAGCTTAGTTCTGCTCGTCCCGAGCAGGTAAAACGATAACACAGATAATTTCTGGAGTGACATGCCATCATAACCTTGATCATACTATTTGTAAAGCATATGTAGTGAATGCAGCGATCAAAACAATGTATATGACATGAGTAAACAAGTGAATCATATAGCAAAGACTTTTCATGAATAGAACTTCAAGACAAGCATCAATAAGTCTTGCATAAGAGTTAACTCATAAAGCAATAATTCATAGTAAAGGTATTGAAGCAACACAAAGGAAGATTAAGTTTCAGCGGTTGCTTTCAACTTGTAACATATATATCTCATGGATATTGTCAACATAAAGTAATATAATAAGTGCAATAAGCAAATATGTAGGAATCAATGCACAGTTCACAAGTGTTTGCTTCTTGAGGTGGAGAGAAATAGGTGAACTGACTCAACAATGAAAGTAAAAGAATGGTCCTTCAAAGAGGAAAGCATCGATTGCTATATTTGTGCTAGAGCTTTTATTTTGAAAACATAAAGAGAGCATAAAAATAAAGTTTTGAGAGGTGTATGTTGTTGTCAACGAATGGTAGCGGGTACTCTAACCCCCTTGCCAGACAAACCTTCAAAGAGCGGCTCCCATTTTATTTTATTTTGGGTGGCACTCCTTCCAACCTTTCTTTCACAAACCATGGCTAACCGAATCCTCGGGTGCCTGCCAACAATCTCATACCATGAAGGAGTGCCTTTTTATTTTAGTTTTATTATGATGACACTCCTCCCAACCTTTGCTTACACAAGCCATGGCTAACCGAATCCTTCGGGTGCCGTCCAACAATCACATACCATGGAGGAGTGTCTATTTTTGTTAATTAATTTGGGACTGGGAATCCCATTGCCAGCTCTTTTTGCAAAATTATTGGATAAGCGAATGAAGCCACTTGTCCATTGGTGAAAGTTGCCCAACAAGATTGAAAGATAAACACCACATACTTCCTCATGAGCTATAAAACATTGACACAAATCAGAGGTGATAAATTTTGAATTGTTTAAAGGTAGCACTCAAGCAATTTACTTTGGAATGGCAGGAAATACCATGTAGTAGGTAGGTATGGTGGACACAAATGGCATAGTGTTGTTTGGCTCAAGGATTTGGATGCATGAGAAGTATTCCGTCTCGATACAAGTTTTAGGCTAGCAAGGTTATTTGAAACAAACACAAGGATGAACCGGTGCAGCAAAACTCACATAAAAGACATATTGTAAACATTATAAGACTCTACACCGTCTTCCTTGTTGTTCAAACTCAATACTAGAAATTATCTAGACCTTAGGGAGACCAAATATGCAAACCAAATTTTAGCATGCTCTATGTATTTCTTCATTAATGGGTGCAAAGCATATGATGCAAGAGCTTAAACATGAGCACAACAATTGCCAAGTATCACATTACCCAAGACATTTATAGCAATTACTACATGTATCATTTTCCAATTCCAACCATATAACAATTTAACGAAGAAGAAACTTCGCCATGAATACTAAAAGCTAAGAACACATGTGTTCATATGCAACAGCGGAGCGTGTCTCTCTCCCACACAAGAATTTATTCAAACAAAAACAAAAACAAAAAACATACAAACAGACGCTCCAAGAAAAGCACATAAGATGTGATGGAATAAAAATATAGTTTCAGGGGAGGAACCTGATAATGTTGTCGATGAAGAAGGGGATGCCTTGGGCATCCCCAAGCTTAGACGCTTGAGTCTTCTTGATATATGCAGGGGTGAACCACCGGGGCATCCCCAAGCTTAGAGCTTTCACTCTTCTTGATCATAGTATATCATCCTCTTCTCTTGACCCTTGAAAACTTCCTTCACACCAAACTTCTCATAAACTTCACTAGAGGGGTTAGTACATAATCAAAAACTCCCATGTTCAGAGGTGACACAATCATTCTTAACACTTCTGGACATTGCTCAAAGCTACTGGAAGGTAATGGAACAAAGAAATCCACCCAACACAGCGAAAGAAGCAATGCGAAATAAAAGGCAGAATCTGTCAAAATAGAATAGTCCGTAAAGACAAATTTTTAATAAATACTTCCGTTGCTCAGATCGGAAAACTCAAAACTAATGAAAGTTGCGTACATATCTGAGGAACATGCACGTAAATTGGCATATTTTTCTGATTTTTCTACAGAGAAAACAGCCCAGATTCGTGACAGATAGAAATCTGTTTCTGCGCAGAAATCCAAATCTAGTATCAACCTTCGATTAGAGGCTTTACTTGGCACAACAAAACACAAAACTAAGATAAGGAGAGGTTGCTACAGTAGTAAACAACTTCCAAGACACAAATATAAAACAAAGTACTGTAGCAAAATAACACATGGGTTATCTCCCAAGAAGTTCTTTCTTTATAGCCATTAAGATGGGCTCAGCAGTTTTAATGATGCACTCGCAAGAAATAATATTTGAAACAAAAGAGAGCATCAAGAGGCAAATTCAAAACACATTTACGTCTAACATGCTTCCTATGCATAGGAATCTTGTAAATAAACAAGTTCATGAAGAGCAAAGTAACAAGCATAGGAAGATAAAACAAGTGTAGCTTGAAAAATTTCAGCACATAGAGAGGTGTTTTAGTAACATGAAAACAACCATATTTTCCTCTCTCATAATAACTTTCAGTAGCATCATGAGCAAACTCAACAATGTAACTATCGCACAAAGCATTCTTATCATGAGTCTCATGCATAAAATTATTACTCTCCACATAAGCATAATCAATTTTATTAGTTGTAGTGGGAGCAAATTCAATAAAGTAGCTATCATTATTATTATCATCAAGTGTAGGAGGCATAGTATAATCATAACAAAATTCACTCTCCATAGTAGGTGGCACCAAAAGACCACTATCATTATAATCATCATATATGGGAGGCAAAGTATCATCAAAGAAAATTTTCTCCTCAATGCTTGGGGGACTAAAAAGATCATGCTCGTCAAAACCAGCTTCCCCAAGCTTAGAATTTTCTATATCATTATCAACAATGGTGTTCAAAGCGTTTATACTAATATTACTACCAGCATGCAAATAAGATTCCATAGGTTTTTTAATTTTCGCATCAAACAATCCATGTTTTAAATCAGGAAATAGCATAAGAAGCTCATTTTTGTCCATTATGCCAAACTAGTGTAAACAAGAAACAAAAAGATGCAATTGCAGGATCTAAAGGAAATAGCTTTGAGTACTTACGGCGCCGGAAAATAGCTTGTAGCCGAGGTCCGGAGTGTGAGTACCTTTTACCTTTCCTCCCCGGCAACGGCGCCAGAAAATAGCTTGATGTCTACTTCCCCCTCCTTTTCCTGTAGACAGTGTTGGGCCTCCAAGAGCAGAGGTTTGTAGAACAGCAGCAAGTTTTCCCTTAAGTGGATCACCCAAGGTTTATCGAACTCAGGGAGGAAGAGGTCAAAGATATCCCTCTCATGCAACCCTGCAACCACAAAGCAAGAAGTCTCTTGTGTCCCCAACACACCTAATAGGTGCACTAGTTCGGCGAAGAGATAGTGAAATACAGGTGGTATGAATATATATGAGTAGTAGCAACGGTGCCAGAAAATAGCTTGCTGGCGTGTAGTTGATGGTGGTAGTATTGCAGCAGTAGTAACACAGTGAAACAGTAAACAAGCAGTAGTAACGCAGCAGTATTTAGGAACAAGGCCTAGGGATTAGACTTTCACTAGTGGACACTCTCAACATTGATCACATAACAGAATAGATAAATGCATACTCTACACTCTTGTTGGATGATGAACACATTGCGTAGGATTACACGAACCCTCAATGCCGGAGTTAACAAGCTCCACAATTCAATGTTCATATTTAAGTAACCTTAGAGTGCATGAAAGATCAATTCGACTAAACCAAGTACTAACATAGCATGCACACTGTCACCTTCATGCATATGTAGGAGGAATAGATCACATCAATACTATCATAGCAATAGTTAACTTCGCAATCTACAAGAGATCATGATCGTAGCATAAACCAAGTACTAACACGGATGCACACACTGTCACCATTACATCGTGCAGGAGGAATAAAACTACTTTAATAACATTGCTAGAGTAGCACATAGATAAATTGTGATACAAATACATTGCAATCATAAAGAGATATAAATAAGCACCTCACTATGCCATTCATCAGTGAATAAGTATTCTGTGAAATATAGCCTAAGAGACCCACACGGTGCACACACTGTCACCTTTACACACGTGGGACAAGGAGTCTCCGGAGATCACATAAGTAAAATTCACTTGACTAGCATAATGACATCTAGATTACAAGCATCATCATATGAATCTCAATCATGTAAGGCAGCTCATGAGATTATTGTATTGAAGTACATAGGAGAGAGATGAACCACATAGCTACCGGTACAGCCCCGAGCCTCGATGGAGAACTACTCCCTCCTCATGGGAGCAGCAGCGGTGATGAAGATGGCGGTGGAGATGGCAGCGGTGTTGATGGAGAAGCCTTCCGGGGGCACTTCCCCGTTCCGGCGGCGTGCCGGAACAGAGACTCCTGTCCCCCAGATCTTGGCTTCGCGATGGCGGCGGCTCTGGATGGTTTCTCGTACCGTGGCTTTTCCGTATCGAGGTTTTAGGTCGAGGGCCCTTAAATAGGCGAAGAGGCGGCGTCAGAAGGTCGAAGGGGCGCCGACACTATAGGGCGGCGCGGCCAGGGCCTGGGCCGCGCCGGCCTATGGTCTGGGGGCCCAGTGCCCCCCCTCTGGTCCTTCTCATGTGTTCTGGATGCTTCCGGGCAAAATAGGAACCTGGGCGTTGATTTCGTCCGATTCCGAGAATATTTCGTTACTAGGATTTCTGAAACCAAAAACAGCAGAAAACAAAGAATCGGCACTTCGGCATCTTGTTAATAGGTTAGTTCCAGAAAATGCACGAATATGACATAAAGTGTGCATAAAACATGTAGATAACATCAATAATGTGGCATGGAACACAAGAAATTATCGATACGTCGGAGACGTATCAATGACCAACACCAGAATGCCATGGGTGTTAGGTACCTTACAATGTAATCTAGATTATTGACTCTAGTGCAAGTGGGAGACTGTTGGAGATATGCCCAAGAGGCAATAATAAAAGTGGTTATTATATATCTTTATGTTTATGATAAATGTTTATGTACCATGCTATAATTGTATTAACCGAAACATTGATACATGTGTGATATGTAAACAACAAAGAGTCCCTAGTGTGCCTCTTAACTAGCTTGTTGATTAATAGATGATTAGTTTCATAATCATGAACATTGGATGTTATTAATAACAAGGTTATATCATTATATGAATGATGTAATGGACACACCCAATTAAGCGTAGCATAAGATCACGTCATTAAGTTATTTGCTATAAGCTTTCGATACATAGTTACCTAGTCCTTATGACCATGAGATCATGTAAATCACTTATACCAGAAAGGTACTTTGATTACATCAAACGCCACTGCATAAATGGGTGGTTATAAAGGTGGGATTAAGTATCCGGAAAGTATGAGTTGAGGCATATGGATCAATAGTGGGATTTGTCCATCCCGATGACGGATAGATATACTCTGGGCCCTCTCGGTGGAATGTCGTCTAATGTCTTGCAAGGATATGAATAAGTTCATAAGAGACCACATACCACGGTACGAGTAAAGAGTACTTGTGAGGAGACGAGGTTGAACAAGGTATAAAGTGATACCGATGATCAAACCTCGGACAAGTAAAATATCGCGTGACAAAGGGAATTGGTATCGTATGTGAATGGTTCATTCGATCACTAAAGTCATCGTTGAATATGTGGGAGCCATTATGGATCTCCAGATCCTGCTATTGGTTATTGGTCGGAGAGAGTTCTCACCCATGTCCACATAGTTCGCGAACCGTAGGGTGACACACTTAAGGTTTGATGTTGTAATGGTAGAACTTGAATATGGAATGGAGTTCGCAGTATTGTTCAAAGTCTCGGATGGGATCCCGGACATCACGAGGAGTTCTGGAATGGTCCGGAGAATAAGATTCATATATAGGAAGTCCTTTTATAAGATTTAAAATGATCCGGAAGATTTTATGGAAGGTTCCAGAAGGTTCTAGAAAAGTCCGGAAGAAATCAATTTGGAAGGCGGAGTCCCGAAGGGACTCCACCTCCCATGGCCGGCCAACCCTAGAGGGGGGAGTCCAAGGTGGACTCCACCTAAGTGGCCGGCCAGCCCCCCTCATGGAAGGGTGGGAGTCCCACCTTGGGTAGGTTTCCCTACTACATGGAAGGTTTTGGGTTGGGGTCTTATTCGAAGACTTGTAGTCCAACACTTGGGGGTTCCACCTATATAATGAGGGGCATAGGGGAGGGGGCCGGCCACCACAAAACTACAAAGCCACAGCTTGGCCGGCCACCCCTCTCCCAAACCCTAGCCGCCCCCTCTCCTCCACCTCTCCCGCACGCTTAGCGAAGCTCCGCCGGAGTTCTCCATCGCCACCGCCACCACGCCGTCGTGCTGCCGGATTCAAGGAGGAGCTACTACTTCCGCTGCCCGCTGGAACGGGGAGAAGGACGTCGTCTTCATCAACACCGAACGTGTGACCGAGTACGGAGGTGCTGCCCGATCGTGGCACCGTGATCAAGATTTTCTACGCGCTTTTGCAAGCGGCAAGTGATCGTCTACCGCAGCAATAAGAGCCTACTCTTATAGGCTTTGGAAATCTTCAAGGGTGAGTCTCGATCATCCCCTCGTTGCTCACGTCTTCTAGATTGCATCTTGGCTTGGATTGTGTTCTCGCGGTAGGAAATTTTTTGTTTTCTATGCAACGAATCCCTACAGTGGTATCAGAGCATAGATTATTATTGTTATGTGATTAATCATACTGTGATACTACAGTATTTGGCTCTGATACCACTATAGGGATTCGTAGCATAGAAAACAAAAAAAATTCCTACCGCGAGAACGCAATCCAAGCCAAGATGCAATCTAGAAGATGGGAGCAATGAGGGGATGAACGAGACTAACCCTTGAAGATTTACAAAACCTACAAGAGGAGGCTCTCGTTGCTGCGGTAGATGATCACTTGCCGCTTTCAAAAGCGCGTAGAAGATCTTGACGGTGCCACAATCAGGCAGCACCTCCGTACTCGGTCACACATTCGGTGTTGATGACGACGTCCTTCTCCCCGTTCCAGCGGGCAGCAGAAGTAGTAGATTCTCCTTGGAATCCCGGCAGCACGACGGCATGGTGGCGGTGGTGGTGGAGATCTCCGACAGAGCTTCGCCTAAGCTATGTGGGAGAGAGAGGTAGGAGGGAACCGCTAGGGTTTGGGAGAGGAGGAGCCGGCTAGGGCAGCCTTGAGGGGGTGCGGCCATGGTGGTATTGATGTGGCCGGCCAACCCCTCCCCTCACCTCTTTATATAGGTGGAAGTCCCAAGGATTAGGTCAAAAGTCTCCGAATAAGACCCCAACATAAACCTTCCATATGACCAAACCTAGGGGGAGTGGGACTCCCCCCTTTCCTTGGTGGGGTGGCCGGCCACCATGGGGAGGAGTCCACTTGGGACTCCGACTCCTCCTCCCTTAGGCTGGCCGGCCAAGGTGGGTGGAGTCCCCACCTTCCATGCTGATTTCTTCCGGACTCCTCTAGAACCTTCCAGAGAAAATACCGGATCATTTTCAAACCTAGAAAATGACTTCCTATATATGAATCTTATTCTCCGGACCATTCCGGAACTCCTCGTGATGTCATGGATCCCATCCGAGACTCCGAACAAAACTTCGAACTCCATTCCATATTCCATATCTACTTAAACGACATCAAACCTTAAGTGTGTCACCCTACAGTTCGCGAATTATGTAGGTTGGTTGAGACTTCTCTCCGACCAATAACCAATAGCGGGATCTGGAGATCCATAATGGCTCCCACATATTCAACGATGACTTTAGTGATCGACTGAACCATTTACATACGATACCGATTCCCTTTGTCACGCGATATTTTACTTGTCCGAGGTTTGATCATCGGTATCTCTATACCTTGTTCAACCTCGTCTCATGACAAGTACTCTTTACTCGTACCGTGGTATGTAGTCTGTTATGAACCATTCATCTGCTTGCAAGCTATTAGACGACATTCCACCGAGAGGGCCCAGAGTATATCTATCCGTCATCGGGATGGACAAATCCCACTATTGATCCATATGCATCAACTCATACTTTCCGGATACTTAATCCCACCTTTATAACCACCCATTTACGCAGTGGCGTTTGATGTAATCAAAGTACCTTTCCGGTATAAGTGATTTACATGATCTCATGGTCGAAAGGACTAGGTAACTATGTATCGAAAGCTTATAGCAAATAACTTAATGACGTGATCTTATGCTACGCTTAATTGGGTGTGTCCATTACATCATTCACATAATGACATAACCTTGTTATTACTAACATCCAATGTTCATGATCATGAAACTATGATCATCTATTAATCAACAAGTTAGTTATACAAGAGGCTTACTAGGGACTCCTTGTTGTTCACATAACACACATCTATCAATGTTTCGGTTAATACAATTATAGCATGGTATGTAAACATTATCATAAGCACAAAGATATATTATAATAACCATTTTATTATTGCCTCTTGGGCATATCTCCAACAGTCTCCCACTTGCACTAGTGTCAATAATCTAGTTTACATTTGTAAAGATATAACACCTTGGCCTTCCGGTGCTTTATCATGTTTTGCTCACGGGAGAGGTTTTAGTCAATGGATCTGACACGCTCAGAAAATGTATGTATTTTATAATTTATTTGCGTCTCAATGCATCACTCATTTCCAAATGAGTCGACATTAAATATGTTTGGTCTTCTGGTGGAACCTTAATTCCGCGGTCTGAAATATGTCACTAATATTGTCACACCCAATATAGCTTCAAAGTTCTGACTCTGTCGGAACTACACCAAGTTCTCAAAGAACCTCTTGACTTAACATCCTTTGTCATTGTCAAAACAATGACATACTCTGCCTTCTTTTGTAGAATCCGTCACAATATTTAGAACTCTTCTAAATCTAACATAGACAACTTCTAGCTCATTGTGCTACCTTTAAAACAACACTTAGTCTAATTTGAGATTGAAATTCTATTTTTATATGTGACAAAACAAATATCGGTGCAATCACATTACAGCGATTTGTTTGTCATTTCTCCATACAAAACTATATATATATATATCCTTGGTTCTTCTAAAGTACTCAAGGATATTCTTACTGTCGTCCAATGATCATCACATGAATCATTCTGGTATATGCTCATAACATTTTAGAGGACAGGACATCTGATTGTGTACATATTATTCGTGATCCATAATCACTCATGTGTTTTTACTCATTGAGTGTCAGATACACTAAAGTCTTGTTAAAACTTCACATGATAAGAACTTTTTCTTAATATTTCTATATTGAACTACTTCAATATTCATTCTATGTACTTTGACTTAAACTTATTATGTGTTTCAATCTATCTTCATAGATCTTGACACTAAATTTGTTTCAGTCCATATCCTTTCATTAAAGTTAATTTCTCAATGAAATCTTTTAATCAAGTATATAATTACATCATTTATAACCAACTATATATCATCTACATAAAGTATTATAAATATGGCTCAGCGCTCCCACTTAATTTCTTGCAAATGCAAGCCTCTTCATCGTCTCTGATGAAATTAAAAAACTCTTTGATTATTTCATCTTGGTGAAGATTCCAACTCCTCGATACTCACATCATCCAATTGAATTTCGTATACCTATCTAGTATTCCACGGACCAGCAAAACTCTTGGTTGTATCTTGTATACACCTTTAATACACACTTCTGATAAGTAATGTATTTTGCCATCCTACTAGCATATCTCATAAAAGAAATATGTAGTGATTACTAGAATAATCTACATATACTATAAGCATTGCTATGGAAGATCTAATCTTATCGTAGTCAACTCTTTGTACTTTGTCGTAAACAACTTTTCGACAAGTCAAGCTTCATCAATTTTATAGATCCATTTACTTTCAATAAGTATTCATCTATGTTGGATTTCATGGCGTATAGCCATTTTAACGGAGTCAGGGCCCATCATAACTTCTTTGTTTGTAGTTGGTTTATCATTGTTCAAAATCAATCCTTTCTCCACAAATCATTTATTTGATCACAAAGTAAACCATACCTACAAGGTTTAATATGTACTTCGATCTCCATGGCTAAAACAATTTGTAGTCATGGGAGCCATGATCGTCGTAGCCTCTTCCGGAACCAATTCCGATGCTGCGCTACTCTGATCATTATGCTCAGGTTCATAAACCTTATCAAGTTCTATTGTCCTCCCACTCAAATACTTCGCTAGAAACAATTTCTCGGAAATAAGAAACATTGACAAACACTTTTGTCTTTGTCTCGTGGGAAGAATTCCCAATCAAATCTCTGGGATAACCAACAAAGACATTCATCTGATTTTGGTTGTAAACTTATTTACTTATGCTATGCATACCAAAATTTAAGAAAAGACTATCAGGGTTCATACCCATGCCATAACTCATATGGTGTCATTTCAACGGATCATGATGATGCTCTATTCAGTGTAAAAGCGGTAGTCACTAAAGCATAATCCAAAAAAAAAATATAATGGCGTCATAATATTTTAACTTATCATTAATCCAACAAGGTTTGGATACATTTCCCGGATACTATATCATCATTATGATACTCCAAGAAATGTGAGTTGTAGAACATCATGACTCTCTTAGATGTTCGCTAAAATCTCGTGATTCAAATATTTCCACCATGATCCAATCATAGATATTTGACTTTTCTATTACGATGATTTCCACTTCATGCTGGAATTTATTTGAATCCATTCAAATGTTTCAAACTTCTTCCTTATTGAATATATCCACATATATATAATCAATTCATTGTTGAAAGTTTTCATGAAGTAGAAGAATCTCCCGCACACAACTATGCCCAGTGAACCACATACATCATCATGTATGTTTTCACTAAGTTAGTTGCCCGTTCAACTCTTGGCCTATGAACAGTATTCCAGTCATTCCTTTTAGAAGAGATTTGCAAGCGCCAAATGATTCAAAAATCAAATGACTCCAATAATCCATTTTCATGGAGTTTCTTCATGCGTTCCTTTCCAACATGACCTAAATGGCGGTTCCACAAATAAGTGGAATTCAAATCATTTGCCTTATGGCATTTTAGCATCAGTATTATGTATGTGTGTTTCACCATTAAGATTTATAATAACTTATCCATCGTACATGGAGTAATGTCATAATTTGAACAACTCATTGTTTTCATTTGACCAGAGCAAAATAACAATTATTAAGTTCTTTATTATAAATTCTAATGGCTAGATAGAATGCCAACGACGAACATAATAACACTTTATTTTTTGTTCCAGATGTGCATTCCTATCATATTCCTTGTCAGTCACTTAGGCCATTGTATTCTTGTATTGCGTTGTTTTGTATGACACTTCATACCAACCAATATGGTACAAATACCCAAGAATTTCATTGTGTGACCTAACTAGGAATACAACCATAACATGTATATCATTTATATACACCTGAGCTAGACTTTCTAGTCTTATCTTTTCTTTCTGCCAAAATATCTTTTGTAGTTTGTCTTTTAGCTTTCCTCATTATTCAGAAAAAAAAAACACTGCAACATCATTAACTTCTAGGTTTGTTGGTCAAATATCAATAATCTTGAGGTTCTTACTTTGAAGTTGATCATCATATGACAAGTGTTCTAGATTTCACTATTAGTAACTTTGTAATACGATGAACAATTTCACTCATAATTTTATCCATCAATTCATGACGACTTTCTGAGACCATGTCTGTACATGCTAGGCTCTTAAAGTTTAACCTTAGTATTCACATGTGCAAATCTGGCTTGCACCCGTTGTATGCACACGTAGAATCTATAACACCCGATCATCACGTGATGCTTCGAAACGACGAGTCTTAGCAACGGTGCATACTAAGGACGATCACTTCATGGATAATACCGGATGAACAATTATGTTGATACGTGTAGTCATGAGATGCAAACGAATCCCTACGGTGATACTAATCTCGTAATACTTTGGAATGATATATCTTTGTGTTTATGTGTCTAGTCATAAACACAAATATATATCATTCCAAAGTTCGTCGTTTCAAAGCATCTCGTGATGATCGGATGTGATAGATTCAACATTCATATACAACGGGTGTAAGCCATGTTGCACACGCGGAATACTTGGGTTTGCTTGACGAGCCTAGCATGTACAGACATGGCCTCGGGACAACAGAAACCGAAAGGTTGAACACGAGTCATATAGATGATATGATCAACATGTTGATGTTCACCATTGAAGCTACATCATCTCACGTGATGATCGGTTTTGGTGTAGTGGATTTGGATCGTGTACCACTTAACAACTACGAGGGATGTTGTATTAAGTGGGAGTTCATTAGTAATTAGATTAAAACATGAACTAATTATCATAAACATAGTCTGAGTAGTATTTTGAATTAATTTTGTAGTATTGGCATCCGTTTTTCTACCATGCGCTAGTCTTGTTATTGAGATAGAAATACTGTTAAAATTTGACAAGAAACTTTACGGACTGGTACCGTATTGTTAAAGAATCAAGAAGTGATTAAGTCCTATAGCAAACTTTTAGTAAACCTCACATTGTTGATTCAAAGAGCTATGGTTTCAATTAGTACATAAAGTTATCTTGTCTCCGTGAAACTCGAAGTTCAAATCTGTTTGAAAAGTAAGGAGCTGAAAATTTAGTTTTCAGAAATAATCAAGGTATGAGATATATGTGATATCTAAGACCTTATTGCAAGATGATAGAATATAATTTGGTCAGACTACATAAACTCATAAGTTTTATGGGAATGTACGAAGGTTGAAGACGCAAGGCGTCCCAATCCTCCAACTATTGGCGCACTAACAATATTCGCATATCCATGAAGTTATCATCCTTAGTATGCACCGTTGCTAAGACTCGTCGTATCGAAGCATCACGTGATGATCGGGTGTTATAGATTCTACGTGTGCATACAACGGGTGCAAGCCAGATTTGCACATGCGAATACCAAGGTTAAAAATTTATGAGCCTAGCATGTACAGACATGGTCTCAGAAAGTCATCATGATACAATGGATAAAATTATGAGTGAAATTGTTCATCATATTACAAGGTTACTAATAGTGAAATCCGGAACACTTGTCATATGATGATCAACTTCAAAGTAAGAACCTCAAGGTTATTGGTATTTGACCAACAAACCGAGAAGTTATTGAAGTTGATGTGTTTTTCTGAATAATGAGGAAAGCTAAAAGAGAAACTACAAAAGATTATTGGTAGAAATAAAGAAAAGACTAGAATGTCTAGCTCAGGTGTATATAAATGATATACATGTTATGGTTATATTCCTAGTTAGGTCACACAATGAAATTCTTGGGTATTTATACCATATTGGTTGGTATGAAGTGTCATACAAAACAACGCAATACAAGAATACAATGGCCCAAGTGACTGACAAGGAATATGATAGGAATGCACGACTAGAACAAAATAAAGTGTTATTATGTTCATCGTTAGCACTCTATCTAGCCCTTAGAATTTATAATAAAGAACTTAATAATTCTTATTTTGCTCTGGTCAAATGAAAACAATGAGTTGTTCAAATTATGACATTACTCCATATACGATGGATAAGTTATTATAAATGGTGAAACACATATACATAACATTGACGCTAAAATGCCATAAGGCAAATGATTTGAATTCCACTTATTTGTGGAACCGCCATTTAGGTCATGTTAGAAAGGAACGCATGAAGGAACTCCATGCAAATGGATTTTTGGAGTCATTTGATTTTTGAATCATTTGGCGCTTGAAAATCTTTTCTAAAGAGAATGATTAAAATACCGTTCATAGGCCAAGAGTTGAACGGGCAACTAACTTAGTGAAAACATACATGAAGATATATGTGGTTCACTGGGCATAGTTTTGTGCGGGAGATTCTTCTACTTCATGAAAACTTCCAACAATAAATTGAGTATATATATGTGGATATATTCGATAAGGAAGAAGTTTGAAACATTTGAATGGATTCAAATAAATTTCAGCATGAAGTGGAAATCATCGTAATAAAAAAATCAAATATCTATGATTGGATCATTGGGAAAATATTTGAATTACGAGTTTTAGCGAACATCTAAGAGAGTCATGAAATTGTTCTACAACTCACATTTCTTGGAGTATCATAATGATGATATAGTATCCGAGAGATGTATCCAAACCTGGTTGGATCAATGATGAGATAAAATATTGATGCCATTATATTTTTTGTGGATTATGCTTTAGTGACTACCGCTTTTACACTTAATAGAGCATCATCATGATCCGTTGAAATGACACCATACGAGTTATGGCATGGCTATGAATCCTAATAGTCTTTTCTTAAAATTTTGGTATGCATAGCATAAGTAAATAAGTTTACAACCAAAATCGGATGAATGTCTTTGTTGGTTATCCCAGAGAATTGATTGGGAATTCTTCCCACTATGTAGACAAAGACAAAAGTGTTTGTCAATGTTTCTTATTTCCAAGAAATTGTTTCTAGCGAAATATTTGAGTAGGAGGAAAATAGAACTTGATAAGGTTTATGAACCTAAGCATAATGATCAGAGTAGCGCAGCATCAGAATTGGTTCCGGAAGCGGCCACGACGATCATGGCTCCCATGACTACAAAGTGTTTTCGCCATGGAGATCGAAGTACTTATTGAACCTTGTAGGTATGGTTTACTTTGTGATCAAATAAATGATTTGTGGACAAAGGATTGATTTTGAACAATGATAAACCAACTACAAACAAAGAAGTTATGATGGGTCCTGACTCCATTAAAATGGCAGTACGCCATGAAATCCAAGATAGATGAATACTTTCTTGAAAGTAAATGGATCTATGGACTTGGATGAAATATCCTTGAAGAAGCTAAACTTGTCGAAAAGTTGTTTACGACAAAATTCAAAGAGTTTACTACGATAAGATTAGATCTTCCGTAGCAATGCTTATAGTCTATGTGGATTATTCTAGTAATTACTATATATTTATTTTATGAAATATGCTAGTAGGATGGCAAAATACACTACTTAACAGAAGTGTGTATTAAAGGTGTATACAAGATACAAAAAATTGTTTTGCTAGTCCGAGGAATACTAGATAGGTATACGAACTTCAATTGGATGAAGTGAGTATTACGGAGTTGGAATCTTCACCAGATGAAATAGTCAAAGAGTTTTTGATTTCATTAGAGATGATGAAGAGGCTTGCATTTGCAAGAAATTAAGTGGGAGCGCTGAGACATATTTATAATACTTATGTAGATGACATATAGTTGGTTATAAATGATGTAATTATATACTTGATTAAAAGGTTTCATTGAAAATTAACTTCAATGAAAGGATATGGACTGAAACATATTTAGTGTCAAGATCTATGAAGATAGATTGAAACACATAATAAGTTTAAGTCAAAGTACATCGAATGGATATTGAAGTAGTTCAATATAGAAATATTAAGAAAATATTCTTGTTATGTGAAGGTTTAACAAGACTTGAGTGTATCTGACACTCGATGAGTGATTTTAGATCATGAATAATATGTACAAAATCAGATATCTTGTGCTCTAAAAAGTTAGGAACATATACCAGAATGATTCATGTGATGAGTATTGAACAACAATAAGAATATCCTTGAGTACTTTAGAAGAACCAAGGATATATATATATAATTTTGTATGGAGAAATGACAAACAAATCGCTGTAAGGTGTTGCACCGATATTGGTTTTGTCACATATAAAATACAATTTCAATCTCAAATTTGACAAAGTGTTATTTAAAAGGTAACACAATGAGCTAGAAGTTGTCTATGTTAGATTTAGAAGAGTTCTTAGTATTGTGACGGATTCTACAAACGAAAGGCAGAGTATGTCATTGTTTTGACAATGACTGAGGATGTTTGATACGTCTCCAACGTATCGATAATTTCTTATGTTCCATGCCACATTATTGATGTTATCTACATGTTTTATGCACACTTTATGTCATATTCGTGCATTTTCTGGAACTAACCTATTAACAAGATGCCGAAGTGCCAGTTCCTGTTTTCTGCTGTTTTTGGTTTCAGAAATCCTAGTAAAGAAATATTCTCGGAATCGGACGAAATCAACGCCAAAGATCTTAGAATCCCCGGAAGCATCCAGAACACACGAGAGAGGCCAGAGGGGGGCCACAGGGCCCCCAGATGATAGGGTGGCGCGGCCCACCCCCTGGCCGCGCGGCCCTATGGTGTCGTCGCCCCCTCGACCTTCTGACGCCGCCTCTTCGCCTATATAAAGGTCCCAGACCTAAAACCTCGAGACGGAAAAAGCCACGGTACGAGAAACCTTCCAGAGCCGCCGCCATCGCGAAGCCAAGATCTGGGGGACAGGAGTCTCTGTTCCGGCACGCTGCCGGAGCGGGGAAGTGCCCCCGGAAGGCTTCTCCATCGACACCGCTGCCATCTCCACCGCCATCTTCATCACCGCTGCTGCTCCCATGAGGAGGGAGTAGTTCTCCATCGAGGCTCGGGGCTGTACCGGTAGCTATGTGGTTAATCTCTCTCCATGTACTTCAATACAATGATCTCATGAGCTGCTTTACATGATTGAGATTCATATGAGTTTTGTATCACAATTTATCTATGTGCTACTCTAGTGATGTTATTAAAGTAGTTCTATTCCTCCTGCACGTGTGTAAAGGTGACTAGTGTGTGCACCGTGTGGTTCTTGTCGTAGGCTATGATCATGATCTCTTGTAGATTGTGGAGTTAATTATCATTATGATGGTATTGATGTGATCTATCTGGTTATGTTGATCTATCTTACACTATAAGGTTACTTAAATATGAACAAATTGTGGAGCTTGTTAACTCCGGCATTGAGGGTTCGTGTAATCCTACGCAATGCGTTCATCATCCAACAAAAGTGTAGAGTATGCATTTATCTGTTCTGTTATGTGATCAATGTTGAGAGTGTCCACTAGTGAAAGTGTAATCCCTAGGCCTTGTTCCTAAATACTGCTATCACCGCTGCTTGTTTCTTGTTTTATGCGTTACTACTGCTGCAATTCTACCACCATCAACTACACACCATCAAGCTATTTTCTGGCACCGTTGCTACTGCTCATATATATTCATACCACCTGTATTTCACTATCTCTTCGCCGAACTAGTGCACCTATTAGGTGTGTTGGGGACACAAGAGACTTCTTGCTTTGTGGTTGCAGGGTTGCATGAGAGGGATATCTTTGACCTCTTCCTCCCTGAGTGCGATAAACCTTGGGTATCCACTTAAGGGAAAACTTGCTGCTGTTCTACAAACCTCTGCTCTTGGAGGCCCAACACTGTTGATACGTCCAATTTGCATCACTATTTTATATCATAATTTGCTGTTATTCATTGATATATTTCATATTGGGACACATTACTTATGTTATTTCATCTATTTTGCATGTTTCATCATTATTGGAGGATCGAACACCGGAGCCAGGATTCTGCTGGAAAACGCACCGTCATAACGCAAGATTTCGGAAGATCAACTCTGGAAGGAAATTATACCAAAAATCCTATTTTTCAAGATGACGAAGGGAGCCAGAAGGAGGAGCCAGGAGCAGCCAGGGTGGGCCCACACCCTAGGGCGGCGCGGCCCAGGCCCTGGCCGCGCCGGCCTGTGGTCTGGGGGGCCCACGACCCTTTTCGCCTCCTTTTCTTCGCCAAACCCTTCGTCCCGAAGACCTAAGCCAGAAGGGGTACCTCGCGAAGAGTTACAGCCGCCTCTGTGGGGCGGAGAACACCAGAGAGAAAAGAGCTCTCCGGCGGGCAGGAATCCGCCGGGGGAAATTCCCTCCGGGAGGGGGAAATCGACGCCATCGTCACCGTCATCGAGCTGGACATCATCGCCATCACCATCATCATCATCTCCACCATCATCACCGCCGTCATCACCGCTGGACACCGTCACCGCCGTAGCAATTTGGGTTTGATCTTGATTGTTTGATAGGGGAAACTCTCCCGGTATCGATTCCTACTTATTGTTGATGCTATTGAGTGAAACCATTGAACCAAGTTTATGTTCAGATTGTTATTCATCATCATATCACCTCTGATCATGTTCCATATGATGTCTCGTGAGTAGTTCGTTTAGTTCTTGAGGACATGGGAGAAGTCTAAATGTTAGTAGTGAACTATGGTTGAGTAATATTCAATGGTGTGATATTTAAGTTGTGGTGTTATTCTTCTAGTGGTGTCATGTGAACGTCGACTACATGACACTTCACCATTTATGGGCCTAGGGGAATGCATCTTGTATTCGTTTGCTAATTGCGGGGTTGCCGGAGTGACAGAAACCTAAACCCCCGTTGGTATATCGATGCAGGAGGGATCGCAGGATCTCAGAGTTTAAGGCTGTGGTTAGATTTATTCTTAATTACTTTCTTGTAGTTGCGGATGCTTGCAAGGGGTATAATCACAAGTATGTATTAGTCCTAGGAAGGGCGGTACATTAGCATAGGTTCACCCACACAACACTTATCACAACAATGAAGATTATTTAGCCGTATGTAGCGAAAGCACTAGACTAAAATCCCGTGTGTCCTCGAGAACGCTTGGTCATTATAAGTAAACAAACCGGCTTGTCCTTTGTGCTAAAAAGGATTGGGCCACTCGCTGCAATTATTACTCTCGCACTTTACATACTCGTACTTTATTCAACTGTTACATCAAAACCCCCTGAATACTTGTCTGTGAGCATTTACAGTGAATCCTTCATCGAAACTGCTTGTCAACACCTTCTGCTCCTCGTTGGGATCGACATTCTTACTTATCGAAGATACTACGATACACCCCCTATACTTGTGGGTCATCAAGACTATTTTCCTCGGCGCCGTTGTCGGGAGTGAAGCGCTATTGGTAAGTGGAATTGGTAAGGAAAACCTTTTGTGTTGTGCTGATTTTATTTCTGCCTGCTGCTATAAGTCATTATGGAGAGATCTTCTCTTCATTTTCTATTTGGGAAATCTACTACTACTGCAACGGTAGTGGATGAAGCGCCAGGTGAGGAAGTGATACCATATAAAATACCTATGAAAATTATTGAACGTGTTATGGATAACCGCTATGAGGGGGATGGAACTGTCCACCCCGGTGATCATTTACTGTTTTTGCATGAATTATGCGGGTTATTCAAATGTGCAGGTATTGCTATGGATGAAGTGAGGAAGAAACTATTCTCTTTATCGCTGTCCGGTAAGGCGGCGCATTGGTATAAATTACTGGATAATGGGGATTCTCTTGAATGGAATGATATTGTGCCCCGGTTTTATTCTAAGTTCTATCCTCCAAGTGAAATTCATAAGGATCGGAATCGCATATATAATTTTTGGCCTCATGATGGAGAGAGTATTGCCCAAGCTTGGGGAGATTGAAGTCTTTAATGCTCAAATGCCCCATTCATGAGCTTCCTGGTAATGTTATTATTGATAATTTCTATGCAAGACTTTCTTTTCAAGACAAGACCTTGCTGGATACTTCTTGTTCTGGATCATTTACACGCAACAAAGAAGAGTTTAAAAGGGACCTTCTTGATCGGATCCAAGAAAATACTGAAGGATGGGAGAACGACAAGGATAGAGAATCAGGTATAATTTATGATTATAAATGCATTGAAGCTTTTATGGATCCTGATAAATTTCGTAATATGAGTGCTACATATGGTCTTGATTCTCAAGTTGCTGTAAATCTTTATAAAGCTTTTGCCTCTCATTATGAATTGCCAAAGAAGAATTTTGATAAGTATCATGAACCGTATAAAGATAAAATTGATTCATCTATTAATAAATGTGTTGTAGTTGAAACTGCTGATCGTGTTATTCCTGAAGTTTATATTGAAAAAACTCCTTTCCCTGCCAAAATGAAAGAGTACTCTGTTATAAATAGTGCGGTTCATAAAAGTGAAAAGAAACCTGTAGAACCTGAAGAACAAATAAAAATTGAACCTGCTGTTGCAATAGTTAAAGATCTTGTGACTGAAAATGTGGAGGATGGTCATATTATTTTCTGTGAAGATGCTTCTAATATTGTTTCACATCCTAATAAACCCAAACAAGCTAGTGTTCCTATGATGTCTGTTAGAATTGGTGATCATTGCTATTATGGATTATGTGATATTGGTGCAAGTGTTAGTGCTATTCCGTATGAGCTTTACACGGAGATTATGCACGAAATTGATTCTTGTGAACTTGAAGATATTGATGTGGTTATTCAGCTGGCTAATAGAGAAACTATTTCTCCAATTGGTATTGTTCGAGATGTGGAAGTTTTATGCGGTAAGATTAAATATCCTGCTGACTTTTTGGTACTTGGTTCTGCTGCTAGTGATTATTGTCCTATTATTTTTGGTAGACCTTTTCTAAATACTTGTGGAGCTATTATAGATTGCAAGAAAGAGAAAATTTTGACTAAATTTGCTGGTGAATCTTATGAGTTTAACTTCTCTAAATTTACTAAAACTCCTTATAAAGCTGATTTGCCTAGTAATGATATTAAAATGGAGCAATGTGCATCTATTGTTCTTGTTCCTAATAATCCTTTGCAGCAACATTTAGAGGATAGCGAGAGCGAAATTTTTAGGAAAGAAAGGGATGAGCTTGAGGAAATTTTTCTTCTCCAACCCATTCTCAAGCATGATTTACCGGTGGAAGATTTGGGTACAACACCGCCACCAAAGGAAGATCCTGTTTTTGATTTAAAGCCTTTACCTGATAATCTTAAATATGCTCATATTGATGATAAGAAAATATATCCTGTTATTATTAGTTCTAAGCTTTCAGAGATTGAGGAAGAAAGGTTATTGGAAATATTGAAGAAGCATCGAGGCGCTATTGGTTACACTCTTGATGATTTGAAGGGGATTTCTCCTTCTATTTGCCAACATGCTATTAATATGGAAGATGATGCAAAGCCTGTTGTTGAACCTCAGCGTCGTCTAATTCCAAAGATGAAGGAAGTGGTAAGGAATGAGGTATTACGGCTCCTTGAAGCTGGTATTATATATCCTATTGCTGATAGTAGATGGGTTAGTCCTGTGCACTGCGTTCCCAAGAAAGGAGGTATGACTGTTGTGCCTAATGATAATGATGAGCTCATTCCTCAAAGAGTAGTTGTAGGGTATAGAATGTGCATTGATTTTCGAAAAGTTAATAAGGTTACTAAGAAAGATCATTACCCTTTACCATTTATTGATCAAATGCTAGAAAGATTGTCTAAAAATACTCATTTTTGCTTTCTTGATGGTTATTCTGGGTTTTCACAAATTGCTGTTAAAGCTAAAGATCAAGAGAAAACCACTTTTACTTGTCCTTATGGAACTTATGCTTATAGACGCATGCCTTTTGGTTTATGTAATGCTCCTGCTACTTTTCAAAGATGCATGTCTGCTATTTTTCATGGTTTTTGTGAAAGTATTGTAGAGGTATTCATGGATGATTTTTCTGTCTATGGGAATTCTTTTGATAGTTGCTTGCGAAACCTTGATAAAGTTTTGCAGAGATGTGAAGAAACTAACCTTGTTCTTAATTGGGAGAAATGCCACTTTATGGTTAATGAAGGAATTGTATTGGGACATAAAATTTCTGAGAGAGGTATTGAAGTTGATAGAGCTAAAGTTGAAGCAATCGAGAAGATGCCTTATCCGAGGGATGTTAAAGGTATTCGTAGTGTTCTTGGTCATGCTGGGTTTTATAGGAGATTTATTAAAGATTTCTCTAAGATTTCAAAGCCTCTTACTAATCTTCTTCAAAAAGATGTACCATTTGTTTTTGATGATGATTGTAAGGAAGCGTTTGAAACTCTTAAGAAAGCCTTAACGACTGCTCCTATAGTTGAACCTCCTGATTGGAACTTACCCTTTGAAATTATGTGTGATGCTAGTGATTTTCTTGTAGGCGCTGTTCTTGGACAGCGGGTAGATAAAAACTGAATGTTATTCATTATGCTAGTAAAACTCTTGATGCTGCTCAAAGAAATTATGCTACAACTGAAAAAGAATTATTAGCTGTAGTCTTTGCTTGTGATAAATTTAGATCTTATATTGTTGATTCAAAAGTTACTATTCATACTGATCATGCTGCAATTAGATACCTAATGACGAAGAAAGATGCTAAGCCTAGGCTTATTAGATGGGTGCTTCATTTGCAAGAATTTGATCTACATATTGTAGACAGGAAAGGTGCTGATAATCCTGTTGCTGATAATTTGTCTAGATTGGAAAATATTGCTTATGATCCTGTTCCTGTTAATGATAGTTTTCCAAATGAACAATTGGCTGTAATAAAGGTGAACTCGCGAGACAGTCCTTGGTATGCTGATTATGCTAACTTTATTGTTTCCAAGTACTTGCCTCCAACCTTTTCAGCTCAGCAAAGGAGGAAATTCTTTTATGATTTGAGGCATTATTTCTGGGATGACCCACACTTATATAAAGAAGGAGTGGATGGTATTATGCGAAGATGTGTTCCCGAATATGAACAACAGGAGATATTGAGTAAATGTCATGGTAGTGCTTATGGAGGACATCACGCCGGAGAAAGAACTGCGCAAAAGGTTCTACAATCAGGTTTTTATTGGCCAACTCTCTTCAAGGATGCGAGAAAGTTTATTTTATCTTGTGATGAATGCCAAAGGGTTGGTAATATCTCCAGACGCAATGAAATGCCTATGAATTATACTCTTGTTATTGAACCGTTTGATTGTTGGGGATTTGACTTCATGGGACCTTTTCCGTCTTCAGAAGGTAACACTCATATACTCGTTGCTGTTGATTATGTTACTAAATGGGTGGAAGCTATACCTACAAAAAGTGCTGATGGTGAGACCTCTTTAAGAATGCTCTTAGATATTATTTTTCCTAGATTTGGAGTACCTAGATATATTATGACCGATGGAGGTTCTCACTTTATTCATGGAGGATTTAGAAAAACTCTTGCTAGGTATGGTATTAATCATAGAATTGCTTCCGCTTATCATCCTCAAACTAGTGGTCAAGTAGAATTATCAAATAGAGAGATTAAATCTATTTTGCAAAAGACCGTTAATAAAACCAGAAAGAATTGGGCTAGTAAATTGAAGGATGCACTTTGGGCTTATAGAACTGCTTATAAAAATCCCATGGGAATGTCACCTTATAAAATGGTTTATGGGAAAGCTTGTCATTTACCTTTAGAACTAGAGCACAAAGCTTATTGGGCTGTTAGAGAATTAAATAAAGATCCTAAACTTGCCGGTGATAAGAGATTGTTGCAATTGAGTTCTCTAGATGAATGGAGAAGTGAAGCTTATGAAAATGCTAAACTCTTTAAAGAGAAAGTTAAAAAATGGCATGATAGGAGGATTATCAAAAGAGAATTTAATATTGGGGATAAAGTCCTATTGTATCGGTCTCGTCTCAGATTCTTTGCGGTGGAAATTACTCTCGAAATGGGAAGGACCATATGTTGTCGAGGAGGTGTATCGTTCAGGAGCAATCAAAATTAGCTCTCTCCAAGGCAATGCTACGCAAGTGGTGAATGGACAAAGACTCAAGCATTATATCTCGGGTGATTCTTATAATGTTGATGTTGATATTATTCAAGTGGAAACACCGGAGGATTTCATCAAAGGGCAAATTGACAATCCGCCAGAACTCGACTTTGAATAGGTAATGATCGGTAATGAAAAGTACGCAATTTACTTTCCGAACTATATTTTTGCTGTTTTTGGAAAATATGAGAAATTACGAGTTCGAAACGGAGTGGAAAGGACGCACGAGGGCGGCACCATAGGCCGGCGCGGCCAAGCACGGGGCCCGCGCCGACCTATGGTTTGGCCGCCCGTCGCCCCTTTCCGACTGCGGTTCGATCTGGTACTTTCCGTATGTCGTGAAAAATTTTGCTATATAATCCCCCGGACCCCTGGAGGTCCGTATATCGTGTTTTCGACGTGTTTTGTTTCGAGCTGTTTCTGCCAGGATCTGTTTTCAGTCTAGAAGCACCATGGTTTCCAAGAACAAGGGCAAGGAGTTTCCGGATGAAGATGATCGAGATCTTGGGTGGAAAGAGGAAGACAAGGACGTCAAGAAAGAAGATGAAGAAGAGGAGGAGGAAGACTCGCACGCACACCCGCGTGCTACCATCGCAAGCATCAAGGTGGTGGACAACCCTTTTAGTGCAAACAAGAGCGCAAGAATTCGCACTGGAGGAGCAGTCCCACGTCACTACCTAGCTCCGAAAACATCTCCATCAGGCACTCATCACCCCTTCCACAATCTAATTTTCAATAATCAAATTGAAGGGACTCCCAAGGCGGCATTGCCTAGCCAGTGGGATATAGATCGCTCTAACACTGCAGGAGAGAAGGAGCCTGAGGCTGAAGAGTGGGGAAATAACTCCAGGAGCTGGGACTCGCCATCAGATAGACTCTTTAACCGCGTCGAGCACAACTCAGAGATGATTCGCAATCTCATACACAGGATTGACGAGCTTCAGGAGCTTATTGAGAAGCTTGTCAGGAATTCATCACCACCATCGCCAAAGGAGTAATTCATCATCGGTATTGGCATCCCCTTGGTTTGTTCCAAGCTTGGGGGAGTGCCGCGGTATCACATTATCACTACCTTTTACTTTTATTGTCAAGTAGTGTCATATCATGAGTAGGGAAGTTATCGTATAAGATGGGTTGCAGTTGGAAGTGTCTCTCCTTTAGTTGGTTATCTATGTATCCCTTGGTGTGAGTTATCGTTATGGAATATTAATGAGAGGTCTTATCATTTACATATTGCACATCTTATTTTAGTTTGCAATCTCTATGATTCATCTTGTTGTTAGTATTGGTATCACTTTGGGAGCATTGAATAAATCTATTTGGTTTTGGCAAACTTAGCATTGGTCAATAGCAACAACACTTTGAGGTTTAAATAGAAAAGAGAAATACATGTAGATGTTTCATTGTCTTTCTTGTTAGCTCATAGCTCATTATTCTGAAGTTAAAATTGCTTGTGCTTACAAGGAAGATGCATGATTGTTTCTATCATATGTATATTTGTTTGTTTCCCTCGACTCTTATGCTTGCTAATTAACCTTGCTAGCCAAAGACATGTACTGAGAGGGAATACTTCTCGTGCATCCAAACCTTAACCCAAACCTATGCCATTTGTGTCCACCATACCTACCTACTACATGGTATTTTCTGCCATTCCAAGTAAATACTTCATGTGCTACCTTTAAACAATTCAAAACTTAGTATCTCTTATTTGTGTTAATGTTTCATAGCTCATGAGGAAGTATGTGGTGTTTTATCTTTCAATCTTGTTGGGCAACTTCCACCAATGGACTAGTGGCCTCATCCGCTTATCCAATAATTTTGCAAAAAGAGCTGGCAATGGGATTCCCAGTCCCAAATTAATCAAACTAAATAGACACTCCTCCATGGTATGTGATTGATGGACGGCACCCGAAGGATTCGGTTAGCCATGGCTTGTGTAAGCAAAGGTTGGGGGGAGTGTCATCATCATAATAAAACAAAGTAAAAAGGCACTCCTTCATGGTATGAGATTGTTGGCAGGCACCCGAGGATTCGGTTAGCCATGGTTTGTGAAAGAAAGGTTGGAAGGAGTGCCACACAAAATGAAAATAATATGGGAGCCGCTCTTAGGAGGTTGTCTGGCAAGGGGGTTAGAGTACCCGCTACCAGTCGTTGACAACAACAAACACCTCTCAAAATGTTACTTTTATTATCTTTATATGATTGCAAAACTGAAAAAGCTCTAGCACATGATTTAATCCCTGCTTCCCTCTGCGAAGGGCCTGTCTTTTACTTTATGTTGAGTCAGTAAACCTATTTCCCTCCATCTCAAGCAAGCATTTGAGTAGTTGTGATCAAACCATTATATTGTGATTTGCTACATCATGTCTTTTATTCTTTCTTGTTTAGTACAAGTTTTATCTGAATGAATATAGCTTTGCAAGTTATCAATGATTATGAGAAGACCATTATGCTTGAGTATGCAAGTTGTGCCTTATAAACTCTAACATTAGAGCGCTGCTCAATGAGATAAATATAATCTGTTAATTGTTCTCTGACCAAGAACGAAGTTTGCCATCACCAATCATGATTTCTCATGCACCTTTACTTGTGATTACCTTATACTTGTTTCAATGTGAGTTATAAGAGGTTGTTTACTATAATGTCCTGTGTGAATGAATATGATGCTTCTTGTCCGTATTTTATTTATCGACTCTTCACTCCATAAACATGTGGTCATGTCTATCGAGCTCAGTTTCGCTTGGGGACAAGCGAAGTCTAAGCTTGGGGGGAGTTGATACGTCCAATTTGCATCACTATTTTATATCATAATTTGCTGTTATTCATTGATATATTTCATATTGGGACACATTACTTATGTTATTTCATCTATTTTGCATGTTTCATCATTATTGGAGGATCGAACACCGGAGCCAGGATTCTGCTGGAAAAAGCACCGTCAGAACGCAATATTTCGGAAGATCAACTCTGGAAGGAAATTATACCAAAAATCCTATTTTTCAAGATGACGAAGGGAGCCGAAGGAGGAGCCGGGAGCAGCCAGGGTGGGCCCCCCCCCTCGGGCGGCGCGGCCCAGGCCCTGGCCGCGCCGGCACGTGGTCTGGGGGCCCACGACCCTTTTCGCCTCCTTTTCTTCGCCAAACCCTTCGTCCCGAAGACCTAAGCCGAAGGGGTACCTCGCGAAGAGTTACAGCCGCCTCTGGGGCGGAGAACACCAGAGAGAAAGAGCTCTCCGGCGGGCAGGAATCCGCCGGGGAAATTCCTCCGGGAGGGGAAATCGACGCCATCGTCACCGTCATCGAGCTGGACATCATCGCCATCACCATCATCATCATCTCCACCATCATCACCGCCGTCATCACCTCTGGACACCGTCACCGCCGTAGCAATTTGGGTTTGATCTTGATTGTTTGATAGGGGAAACTCTCCCGTATCGATTCCTACTTATTGTTGATGCTATTGAGTGAAACCATTGAACCAAGTTTATGTTCAGATTGTTATTCATCATCATATCACCTCTGATCATGTTCCATATGATGTCTCGTGAGTAGTTCGTTTAGTTCTTGAGGACATGGGAGAAGTCTAAATGTTAGTAGTGAACTATGGTTGAGTAATATTCAATGGTGTGATATTTAAGTTGTGGTGTTATTCTTCTAGTGGTGTCATGTGAACGTCGACTACATGACACTTCACCATTTATGGGCCTAGGGGAATGCATCTTGTATTCGTTTGCTAATTGCGGGGTTGCCGGAGTGACAGAAACCTAAACCCCCGTTGGTATATCGATGCAGGAGGGATCGCAGGATCTCAGAGTTTAAGGCTGTGGTTAGATTTATTCTTAATTACTTTCTTGTAGTTGCGGATGCTTGCAAGGGGTATAATCACAAGTATGTATTAGTCCTAGGAAGGGCGGTACATTAGCATAGGTTCACCCACACAACACTTATCACAACAATGAAGATTATTTAGCCGTATGTAGCGAAAGCACTAGACTAAAATCCCGTGTGTCCTCGAGAACGCTTGGTCATTATAAGTAAACAAACCGGCTTGTCCTTTGTGCTAAAAAGGATTGGGCCACTCGCTGCAATTATTACTCTCGCACTTTACATACTCGTACTTTATTCAACTGTTACATCAAAACCCCCTGAATACTTGTCTGTGAGCATTTACAGTGAATCCTTCATCGAAACTGCTTGTCAACACCTTCTGCTCCTCGTTGGGATCGACATTCTTACTTATCGAAGATACTACGATACACCCCCTATACTTGTGGGTCATCAACTGTCTACAGGAAAGGAGGGGGAACGTAGACATCAAGCACTTTTCTGGCGCCGTTGCCGGGGAGGAAAGGTAAAAGGCACTCATACTTCGGTTCCAGGTAAAGTACTTTTCAAGCGCCATTGTGTTTGTGCTCGAAGCTATTTCCTTTAGATCCTGCAATTGCATCTTTTTGTTTCTTGTTTACACTAGTTAGGCATAATGGAAAACATCTGTGAGCTCTTTGTACTATTTCCTGAGTCAAGACATGAATGGTTTAATGCGAAAATTAAAAAACCCATGGAACATGTTAGCATGAATACTTTGAACACCATTGTTGCTAATGATATGGAAAATTCTAAGCTTGGGGAAGCTGGTTTTGATGAGCATGATCTTTTTAGTCCACCAAGCATTGAGGAGAAAATTTTCTTTGATGATACTTTGCCTCCTATTTATGATGATTATAATGATAGTGGTCTTTTGGTACCACCTACTATGGAGAGTAAATTTTGTTGTGATTATACTATGCCTCCAACACTTGATGAGAATAATAATGATAGCTACTTTGTTGAATTTGCTCCCACTATTACTAATAAAATTGATTATGCTTATGTGGAGAGTAATAATTTTATGCATGAGACTCATGATAAGAATGCTTTATGTGATAGTTATATTGTTGAGTTTGCTCATGATGCTACTGAAAGTTATTATGAGAGAGGAAAATATGGTTGTAGAAATTTTCATGTTACTAAAACACCTCTCTATGTGCTGAAATTTTTGAAGCTACACTTGTTTTATCTTCCTATGCTTGTTACTTTGCTCTTCATGAACTTGT